>NC_092775.1:59370158-59995158 GCF_047496795.1 Chiloscyllium punctatum
AAACATAATAATATTTTGTATTTGAATTTTCTTAGAATCACAGGACAATGTAACGTGATTAGAGATCCGTGCTGTGCTGGCATTTTGATTGAGCTATGCAATTAATCTCACTTCCCCATTCTCCCTTTTGTCCAATAATCCTACCTCGTTACATGTAACAAGATTTTAAAATTATTTCTCCCCTTGTTCAGTCCAGGAACTGTTTGCTCCAAGGGACTTTCAAATACTTTCTCTGAGTTGATCTTTAAGCTATTGCTGCTGTGTTAGATTTCTCCCCACAATATAAATATTAAAGATTCCCATGGTTATTGCATAGCTTTGGGTGCAAGCTTTCTTAGTTTTTTTAATCAATATAGCAGCTTTTAGGGATAAATGAAGCTAAGCTTGTTCTCCGAACGAAGAATCTTTGGAGATTTGATAGATGTCTTCAAGATTATGCCATAGACAAAAGCTGTTCCTGACGTGGTGGTACAAGGATGGGAGACATAGCATAAATATATTGGCCAAAAGATGAGGATGTGGGCATCTGGGATTGGGGCATGGAATAATTGTATTGGCCAAAAGGTACATGGGCTGTGAGGAGGAAGAGCTTTTCTTTCCCTGTGGAATAAATGGTGATGAGTTGGACCTGCCAATTGAGGGGGATGGACACTTGAGGGAAATAATCTATGGGGTTATAGCACAGGCTGAATTACTCAACAGGGAGCCAGAATGCACTTGATGAACCAAATGACTTCCTATACAATTCTGACTATGACTTCAAAAGGCAATTAAGATTAATATTTTCCAAAACACATTTTCAAATAGCCCATTCCAGATCATTATAACATCACTGTAATTAAAACAGGAAGTTTCTCATCTCCTATCTGGTTCTTTTGTCAATCGCCTTAACTTTGATGAAGGACCCTCCTGTCCCTGTAGCTAGTGGAAATAAGGAGTAATTGTCACAACTCTTCATGATTTTGAACATCTGCAGGAAATTGACTCTTAACCTTCTCAACTGCAACTTCATTAATCATCCCATGTATCAAAACAGCATCATTCTTAATTCCATTCAGCAAAGCTTTTCTGCACCCTCTGCAAATCCTTGATGTCCTTTTCTAATGTGTGGTGCCCAATTATAGTGTTATAACTGAAGCCAGTGTTTTGCAGAGTTCACATATGCTTTTGTACTCTTTTAATGATTTCCTAATAAGAGATTCTTAATGCCTTTCTAAACACTTCCTTAATTTGTTCTGTCACCTTCAAATATTTGTGTAACCCTGGTCCCTCCGTTCCATCACCCCCTTCTTAAAATTGTACCATTTAGATTATATTTACTTTTCTCATTCTTTATACCAAAACAATCGCTTAGAAGCGAGTTCTGAGAAGGTTTGTAGCTCAGGTTGATGATCTGGGCGTAAGTTTGCTCACTGAACTGGAAGATTCATTTTCAGACATTTCGTCACCATTCTAGTTAACATCATCAGTGAGCCTCCGGATGAAGCACTGGTGTTAGTGACCCCTTTCTATTTATATGTTTCGGTTTCCTTATGGTGGTGATGTCATTTCCTGTGGTGATGTCATCACCAACACAAGGAAATCTAAACACATAAATAGAAAGCAGGTCATTAACACCAGTGCTTCTCTCAATGCTCACTGAAGATGTTACCTAGTATAGTGATGAAATGTCTGAAAATGAACCTTCCAGCTCAGCGAGCAAGCTTACATCCAGAATTGCTTATAAGGTTTGTTAGGTTATATCTGCCATATCTGTTAATATCCTTATTATTGGCTGCATTTTGGAGTTTTGTGTCATCTGAAGTCTTTGAAATGATATTCTAGCTATCAAGTATAGCTCTTTCGTATATACCTCAGATAGGAGAATGTATTGGATATAGCTCTTTCATATATACATCCAGTTCCCAAGATGCACTCTTTCACGTTGCCCACCAGTCTGAAGAACAGCCATTTACCATTACTTTCCGTCCTTTTAGCCAATTTTACACCTATGTAGCATCTGCCCTTTAATCCTTTCAATAAATCTATTAATGATACATTGTCAAACAACTTTGAATATCCATAGTGACAATTTTCATTTGACCTCATGGTATTATTGCTCGACTACTGATTCAGAGACTCGGGTAATGTCCTGGGGACCTTGGTTCGAATTTCGCCATGGCAGATGATGGAATTTGAATTCTGTAATAATCTGGAAACGCAAGTCTAATGATGATCATGAAACCATTGTCAATTGTCAGGCATTGGTTGAGATCTTTCAAGAGTCACTGGAGTCAGGAAAGGTCCCGGATGATTGGAAGATGGCTGTAGTAACCCCCTTGTTCAAGAAAGGATCAAGGCAAAAGATGGAAAATTATAGGCCAATCAGCTTAACCTCGGTTGTTGGTAAAATTCTAGAATCCATCATTAAGGATGAGGTTTCTAAATTCTTGGAAGAGCAGAGTCTGATTAGAACAAGTCAGCATGGATTTAGTAAAGGGAGGTCATGCCTGACAAACCTGTTGGAATTTTTTGAAGAGGTAACAAGTAGGTTAGACCAGGGAAACCCAGTGGATGTGGTCTATCTGGACTTTCACAAGGCCTTTGATAAGGTGCCACACGGGAGGCTGCTGAGCAAGGTGAGGGCCCATGGTGTTCGAGGTGAGCTGCTGGGATGGATTGAGGATTGGCTATCTAACAGAAGGCAGAGAGTTGGGATAAAAGGTTCTTTTTCAGAATGGCAGCCGGTGACGAGCGGTGTCCCGCAGGGTTCGGTGCTGGGGCCACAGCTGTTCGCATTATATATTAATGATTTGGATGAGGGAACCGGGGGCATTCTAGCGAAGTTTGCCGATGATACGAAGTTAGGTGGACAGGCAGGTAGTACTGAGGAAGTGGGGAGGCTACAGAAGGATCTAGACAGGTTGGGAGAGTGGTCCAGGAAATGGCTGATGGAATTTAACGTGAGCAAGTGCGAGGTCTTGCACTTTGGCAAAAAGAATAAAAGCATGGACTACTTTCTAAATGGTGAGAAAATTAATAAAGCCAAAGCACAAAGGGATCTGGGAGTGCTAGTCGAGGATTCTCTAAAGGTAAACATGCAGGTTGAGTCTGTGATTAAGAAAGCGAATGCAATGTTGTCTCTTATCTCAAGAGGGTTGGAATATAAAAGCAGAGATGTACTACTAAGACTTTATAAAGCTCTGGTTAGTCCCCATTTGGAGTACTGTGTCCAGTTTTGGTCCCCACACCTCAGGAAGGACAGACTGGCACTGGAACGTGTCCAGCGGAGATTCACACGGATGATCCCTGGAATGACAGGTCTAGCATATGAGGAACGGCTGAGGATACTGGGATTGTATTCGTTGGAGTTTAGAAGATTAAGGGGAGATCTGATAGAGACGTACAAAATAATACATGGCTTTGAAAAGGTGGATGCTAGAAAATTGTTTCTGTTAGGCAAGGAGACTAGGACCCGTGGACACAGCCTTAGAATTAGAGGGGGTCATTTCAGAACAGAAATGTGGAGACATTTCTTCAGCCAGAGAGTGGTGGGCCTGTGGAATTCATTGCCACGGAGTGCAGTGGAAGCCGGGACGCTAAATGTCTTCAAGGCCGAGATTGATAGGTTCTTGTTGTCTAGAGGGATTAAGGGCTACGGGGAGAATGCGGGCAAGTGGAGCTGAAATGCGCATCAGCCATGATTGAATGGCGGAGTGGACTCGATGGGCCGAATGGCCTTACTTCCACTCCTATGTCTTATGGTCTTATGGTCTAAAAACCCATCTGGTTCACTAATGTCCTTTAGGGAATGAAATCTACCATCCTTACCTGGTCTGGCCTATAAGTGACTCTAGCCCCATAGCAACATGGTTGACTCTTAACTGCCCTCTGGGCAATTAGGGATGGGCAATAAATATTAGTCCAACCAGTGATGCCTATATTTCCATGAATGAATAAAAAAAACTGCACAACTAGAACGCAATCAAATTAATGAAATCTCATTTGCTTTTAGTAAATCCTTTCTGACTTATGTTTATCAACTTATGCTCCTCCAAATGCCAGTTAACCTTGTTCCAGAGAGTTCTTCATCAAAGTATCCCAATCACTGATGTAAGCTGACTGGCCTGTAGCTAGGTTTATCATTCTCCACATTTCTTGGGCAGCACTGTAACAATCTTCCTCTGGCAGTATCCTCATTACCATAAATTTTGGAAAATTGGTCAGAGGCTTTGCAAGCTCCTCCCTAACCTGGGATACAACCTATCTGGACCAAGAATCTGTACCACTTTGAGGATTGTCAATCTTTTAAGTGCATCCTATCAAATGTGGCACAATGCTTTCACTTTTATCCCCCCTATACATTTAGTAGTGAAGACAGGTACACTGTACTTATTTGGGAACCAAGCCATGCTGGCTGCCTCCACAATGAGGTCTCCTCTTTTGATCCCTAATCACCACTTCCCTTGACTTTGATTGTTTTGTGGTCATGAAAGAAATCTGAGTTTCCTTTTATGATACTTACCATTCATGCTGTCTCTTTGTCCCTTTATTTTTAGATATCTTCTCTAGTTTCTATTTTCAGCTTGATTCCCTACTGTATTATTAACTTTACAATTATCAGAACTTTCCTTTTTCTGTCTTATGTTAATGAATGAATGAATGATTAATTGTCAAGCATAACTAGGGTAATAAATGAAAAGAGTTCTGTCGCCAGAATTTGGTGCCATTTTGAGGTACAATTTTTTTAAAAAGTACTCTAATAGAGTTCACCTTTATCAGCCGGGGTACCAAATACAGCTCCAAGATGTCTGCAGGGTCTACAGTCTGGGCCTACCGCATCCAGGAGCCCCCGCTGCACACTGCAGTTGATGCCCTGTCCTCTCTGGAGCAGGTGAGACTTGAAGCCCAGACCTCTCTGGTAGTGTTCCTGCCCCTGGACCAATGCACCACAGGAGGGCCCACCACGCCTGTATCTAAGGAGGATTGGAAGATTACTAATTGCTATCTTTAGACATTCAGTGAACCCAGATATTAATGCCCTTCCTCTTCCTTTTAATGGGATTTACTATTTACTCCTTGAAATCCTTCTGTTCTCCAATTATAGTTTTTGCTTGGCAGTTTTGATTGAAGTTCACTTGGGCCAGAGTTTCTTTCAGCTCACTGAAGTTAGCTGCCTCCAGTTATGTATTTTCCATAATTATTCTAAACTAATGGTATTGTGGTCACTAATAGAACATAGAACAGTACAGCATGGAGCAGGACCTTTGGCCCATGATGTTGTATTGTGACTGGAACTAATCCCTTCTGCCTGTCCTTGGTCCATATCCCTCCATTCCTTGCATATTCATATGCTTTTCTGAAATGTCTTTAACTGTCCTTATCATATCTGCCCCAACCACCACCCCTGGCAGTACATTCCAGATTCATACCACTCTCTGTGCAAAAAAAAACTTGCCCTTCATGTCTCCTTTGAACTTTCCCCCTCTCATCTTAAATGCATGCCTCCTTGTATTGGATATTTCAACTCTGGGAAAAACGTTCTGACCGAAAACCCTATCTATGCATCTCAACAAGATTAGTTACTCGCCAGTCCTCTGGGACCTCTTCAGTGGTTAATGAGAATACAAAGATCTTGGTCAAGGCCTCAGCAATCTTCTCTCAGTAACCTGGGGTAGATACAATTGGGCCCTGGAAATGATCCACTTTATTCGCCAGAATTGCATCCAGCAACTTGAGCTGGAAATACATTGATCAAGAAAATTCTCTTTCTCTAAAATTGGCTTTAGTAGCAGGAAGCAGAAGGTGATGGTCAAAGGGTGTTTTTGTGTCTGTGCCCACTGGCATACAGCAGGATTCGATGCAGGGTCCCTTGCTGTAAGTAGCATACTTTGATAATCTAAACATAAATGTAAGACTGGAAAAACACAGCAGGCTAGGCAGCATTGAGGAGCAGGAGAATCGACATTTCGGGCATAAGCCCTTCTTCAGGACGCCCTAATTCGTGAAGAAGGGCTTATGCCCAAAACGTCGATTCACCTGCTCCTCTGATGCTGCCTGGCCTGCTGCGTTTTTCCAGCACCACACTGTTCAACTCTGGTCTCCAGCATCTGCAGTCCTCACTTTCTCATAAATGTAAGACTCATTAGTTCGTAGATTAAGTTTGTAGATGACACTAAAATTGATTGTGTGGTAAATAGTGAGGAGACTACAGGACGATATAGATGGATTGATCAGTTGAGCTGAACATTGGGAAATGGAATTTAATCCTGAAAAGTGTGAGACGATGCATTAACAAAACAAGGAAATGTACGTTGAATGGTAGGGCTCTGCAAGTGTGTGTGTGTGTGTGTGTGTGTGTGTGTGTGTGTGTGTGTGTGTGTGTGTGTGTGTGTGTGTGTATACATAGATAAGTGAAGGCAGCAAGATAGTTGCTAAGAGATACTTGTCTTTATTACTCAAGGCATTAAATACAAGAGTAAGGAGGTTATGATGGAGCTGCAGTTCTGGTTGCCACACGCTAGGAAGGATGTGATTGCAGTAGCCAGGTTGAAGAGGGGAATTCACCCCAATGTTGTCTAGACTGAAACATTTCAGCAATGAAGAGAGACTAGATAGGTTGAAGCTTTTTTCCTTAGAGCAGAGAAGGTAGGAGGAGGATCTGATTGAAGTGTTCACACTTCTGAGGGGCATAGATAGGGAGAGATCTTTCCCCTTAGTAGAAGGATCAATAATCAGAGGTCACAGTTTTAAGATGTGGAGCAGGAGGGGATATGAGGATTTCCTTTTCACCCAGAGGGTTGAAAGTATCTGGAATTCAGGGGGTGGTAGAATTTAAAACCCTCGTGACATCGAAGGAAGATTTCGAACACCATACTATACAAGGTTGTGGGTCAAGTGCTGGAAAATGCGATTAGAATAGATAGGTGTTTGATCATCAGCATGGGCACAATGAGCTGAATGGCCTCTTTCTGTGTTCTAAAGGTTCTGACTCCTGTACATATTTCAGGAATCCCTTTCACTCATTGTACTTTGCATTGTTACTATCTCAATCTATATTAGGAGAATTGAAATACGTTACGGTCACTGCTCTAACACTTGCATCTTGCTGCAGTTTTGTCTGCAAATTTGACCCCCTCTCTCTTTTCCACGTTGTGAACTTTATATGCAGTCGCTCACTTAATTATTAGTGAGTTCTAACCAAATATACTTTCTTTTAGGTCCCTCATGTGCATCATCCCTCTCCAAGACTGTAGTAATTTATTTGATCTACATTGACATCCATTCCTTGTTCCCTGTCATTTACCTTTCCTGAATACCTTTGTAGCCTGGAATATTACATTTCCTATTTCTTCCTTTCTTTGAACCAGGTCTGTTTGATCACCTCTCTGTGCTTGCAGTTCACCAGCCTTGTTTGTCACATACTGTGCACTTACCCACAAGCATTCCAAACCCATCTCAGACTGCCTAGTGTTTAGCCATCTCTGATTCCTCCAAATTTTTACTGTATTGATTTCTTTGTTCCTTTGTGGGATATGAGAGTTGTTGGCAAGGGCAGCATTTTTGCCCATCCCTAATTGTCCCTAAAATGATTGGCTTGCTGGACCATATCAGAGGGCAGTTAAGAATCAAACACCTTTGCTGTGGGTCTAGAGTCACATGTAGGCCAAACGTGGTAAGGATCGCAAATTCCCTTCCCTGAAAGGCATTAGTGAACCAGATGAGTTTGTACACCAATTGATGAAAATTGGCGATGCCACTTTTGAAATACTGTCTTCAATTCTGGTCTCCCTGCTACAGGAAAACTGTTGTTAAACTTGAAAGGGTGCAGAAAAGACTTAAAGATGTTGCCAGGTTGGATTCTTTTGAGGGAGAAGTTGAATAGGCTGGGGCTATTTTCGTTGGAGTGTCTGAGGCTGACTGGTGACCTTATAGAATTGTATAAGATCATGAAGGACCTGGATAGGGTAAATAACCAAGGTCTTTTTCTCAGGATAGGGGAGTCTAAAACTAGAGGGCATAGGTTAAAGGTGAGATGGGAAAGATTTGAAAGGGTAACTTTTTCACGCAGAGGGCAGTGCGTGTATGGAATGAGTGCCAGCGAAAGTGGTGGAGGCGGTTACAACTTTTAAAAGGCATCTGGATGGGTACATTAATAAGAAGGATTTGGAGGGATATGGGCCAAATACTGGCAAATGGGACCAGATTAATTTTAGGATATATGGTAAACATGGATGAGTTGGACTGAATGTCTGTTTTCATAGAATCCTTACAGGGTGAAAACAGGCCATTTGGCCCAACAAGTCTACACTGACCCTCCGAAGAGTATCTCACCCAGACTCATTCCCCCACCCTATTACTTTACACTTCCCCTGACTAATGCACCTAACCTACATATCCCTGAACACAATGGGCAATTTAGCATGGCCAATTCACCCAACCTGTACATCTTTGGACTGTGGGAGGAAACTGGAGCACCTGGAGGAAACTCAAGCAGACATTGGGAGGATGTGCAAACTCCACACCGTTGGTCACCTGAGGCCGGAATCAAACCCGGGTCCCTGGTGCTGTGAGGCAGCAGTGCTAACCATTGAGCCACTGTGCTGTATAACTCTGACTTTATGACTCTGAGTGTTGTCATGGTCATTACTACTCAGACTTGTTTAATGTTTCAGATTATATTAATTGCATTTGACTAACACCAGTTGCTGGTGATATTCGAACCATGTCACCACATCACTAGCCCAGACCTTTGGATTACGAGTCCACATTAACATGACATTGTCTTCTCAAATCTCTGGCATTCTTTACCTTTTCTAATATTCTGTCCACCTGGTTTCCCTCTCTGCTATTGCTTCTTGGTTTCCCTTCTCTCCTACCAATTAAAAAAAAAATCAAATCTAAATTTGATGAGCTAATCTTGTGAGAGCCCCTGGATGTCTGAGCCTTCAGAGCACATAGCATCCTTGGCACAGTGCTGAAATTTACTCTAGGTGTTTACACCACCAGCAACATGCGTTTGTATAGCTTCTTTAGCATCGGACAGAAGTGGATGCTCAGGCAAATACTATCCTAAATGGCTTGATCAAACAGCTAGGATTTAGAGGAGGTAAGAATAATAAAGGCTGAGTGATATTGAGGAAAATTCCAGAGGAGTGAAGGAATGTCACGACCAATGGGAGTGTTGAGGCCTAGAAGCTGAGTCGGAGTATCAGAAGTTTGGTGTGTATGTGAGCTCATGAGGGTCAAGGATATGAAAGAAGTTAAGAGAATTTGAGCATTTTAAATTGATAGGTTTAAAGGACCTGGAGTCACCATTGTGTACAGCAGGTGGCCTTTGCGATCAGGATGGTATGAGGTTGGGCCTTCCGTTTGGGATCAAAGAAGGTCTTGAAGATTGCAGACGCACTGGTCTGGCCCTCAAATGGTAGCCAATGAAGGAGAATGGAATTGGAGGCAATAACACCAAGTGTGTAGGAGCAAACGTCATTGAAAAGTTCTTATATTGATTTGGGCCACTTTACAAATATAAAAGATGATTGGCTCAAGTTTTGATTAAAGGAAAATGTATTTGTGTTAGCTCAGGCACTTGTCTGTACAATATCAGCAGCAATTTCAATCTACATGTAGTGCAGGATGTCCCTGCTGTTTCACAAGGCTTGATGTCAGAAGCCTGCAGCCATATATACTGCCCATATCGAGAAGGGAAGCTCCATCTGTGGTTAACTACAAGGAATTGGATCAGGTAGGCATGTGACTCCCTACATTGAATGTTGACTATTTCCTATGTGGGGGTGTAGTGTTGGGGTGTAATGTGGGGGTGGTTGAAGAGTTTGGTGTATTCTGGTCCATAATTAAACTCAGGATTGGAAGGGCAGCTGTTGAGGATAATAAGTATTATGTACTGGGACATTGAGAGTTTTGGAGTTAATAAACAACATTGTGTGTAGTGCAGGACTCTCCAATTCACCAGTAGACCAAGCAGAGCAATACCCTTTATTGTATTCTCAACACTCAATGTCCACATCGGTACCTGAAGCATGAGGGAAGTGGGTGACAGTGAGTTTGTATCTCCTCATTAGTAAGTGCATTCAAAGAGGGGGGGGGAGAAATAATTTCAACATAAAATAAGGTTCCAGGTGTGGTTAGTTGTATTTTAGCTGGTGTTTGTTGATGTAGCAGTGTATGTGTGGAGATTAACCAAAACGTAGAGATTCACATATGGATAAAAATGACTACCTAGCTATTAATAGATTTGTGATTGTGAATGAGGCAGTTAATGAATGGATATAGACTAATCTGCTTTGTGTAAGAGTGCTGATGCAGTAACATTCTTTATAATGAGGAAATCATGTTTTAGATGATAACACATGGATTTATTTCAACATTGAAATGACTGCACAGAGGACAGTATCACTCATTATTTACGTGTACACAGTATGTGACCTCTGACCAGCTGGCTCAGAGCCGGTCCATAGAGTGAGGAGGCTTTCTGAATCTCCTGTTCATATCTTTCAGACAAGGCTCCTGATTGTGGTTGTTAACTTGTGCCAATCAGATATTGCAAACTCAATGAGACCCACCTTGCCCTTGTTCCAATCACTACCAATCCATTCTGTCTTCAGCAGTGCTATGTAAACATGTCCTAATATCAATATCCTCCTCAATGCAAATCAATCATTGTACCAGTGTTCCAGGAATTGCAAGACCTTCTGATCCAATGAAAGGTGTTGTACAGTTTAAACCGTTGCATGGGAAATTTGTGTTCAAAGCAATGTGTTAACACAGGGCCCCATCAGTGTCAGATGAGTGGGTTGCTGAGGAAATGAGATAAGGAAAGAGGGTGGGACTGGTGAAGTAGATAGGAATAGGCAGAGCAATTGTAGAAATATGTAATAGATGAGCTAGATATCTTTGACGCTAATAGAGGAGACATTAGATACAGTGTGAAGTGAAGGACGTTTCCTTTGTGGCCTTGTTTTCTGAATAAATCCATTTTGATTCTGCCTTGAGTGTAAATTGGAATGTAACACTATCACCATGGTTCACATTTGGGTCATTACTGGGTTTGTACTCTCCATATTTTGGGAGTATTTGGTAGGGCAAGGGTATTGAGTGATATGGAGATATGGCAGAAAAATGGATTTGAAGTACACATTAACCCCTTGTTAATGGAAATAGACTAGTGATTATCAGATTATCTTGTCAGTTATCAATGGTATACTGATCAGGTTATGATATTATTAATTACTGTTACAAAAAAAAATTGTCAGTTTGCGGCTATACAGGACATTGGTTAGGCCACTGTTGGAATATTACATGCAATTCTGGTTTCCTTCCTATCTGAAAGATGTTGTGAAACTTGAAAGGGTTCAGAAAAGATTTACAAAGATGTTGCCAGGGTTGGAGGATCTAAGCTACAGGGAGAGGCTGAACAGGCTGGGGCTGTTTTCCCTGGAGTATCGGAGGCTGAGGGGTGACCTTATAGAGGTTTACAAAATTATGATGGGCATTGATAGGATAAATAGACAAAGTCTTTTCCATGGGGTCGGGGAGTCCAGAACTAGAGGGCATACATAGGTTTAGGGTGAGAGGGGAAAGATATAAAAGAGATCTAAGGGGCAACACTTTCACGTAGAGGGTGGTATGTGTATGGAATGAACTGCCAGAGGATGTGATGGAGGCTGGTACAATTGCAACATTTAAGAGGCATTTGGATGGGTATATGAATAGGAAGGATTTGGAGGGATATGGGCCGGTTGCTGGCAGGTGGGACTAGATTGGGTTGGGATGTCTGGTCGGCGTGGACGGGTAGGACCGAAGCGTCTGTTTCCATGCTGTACATCGCTATGACTCTATAATTATTTATATTATCTGATCGCCAGTGATTGTGGTTCTCTATTATTTATCATTGCTGTTGCTATACTGGACACCGAAGGGATTTTTGATGTGATTTTTCTGGTTTGCATTACAGGTGGTCTTTACCTAATCCAGAGCACTATACTCTACGGTATGCTGATGGGACCCAGCTATACATTACAGAAAAGGTCAGTCCTCTGCTCCATGAAGTCTTTAAACCCCCCCAATACCAGCATTTAATGCCCGTCAATCAGTAATTCAGTAACATTCATTGCACAGGGAATAGATGATGAAGGCCAATCTGACTTTTTTCATCCAGAGCTACCCTGCTGTTGCTCTGTTGTAGCATCTTAAATTATTTCAGAGCTAGGCTTATGCTGTCTGCACACCTAGTGTTTGACCTGTTTTAGACAATTCAGTAAACCTCACTATCTGAACTTGTGTTGGGCAGGTGAATGTAAATTAATAGCTGTTCTCCATTTTAAAATTCATTGTTGTCCTTTTTTGTTTTTCTCTCTTGCTACCTCTCTCAAATCCTCGCTTAAGACTCGCAATGAGATTAAAAATGGAACAATTCTGCGGTTGGCCATTTCCCCCGTGAGTATTCTTTTTTTTACACATTTTGTGAAGTGCAAACACAAACTGTACATTTGGTTCATGTGATCCTGCACGAATGGCTTGTGGGAAAGTGCACTTGATGTTGACTCTTAGGTCTCATTGAAATAAGATCAGTTAGTGAGCTGCAGATGCCTAATGCATGGTCCCAGGTAGCTCTTCCATAAGGTGGGTTTAAATTTCAGGTCACTGCTACTGTCATGTTTTTTTTTGTTACTTTTATTAATGACTGGAGATGGTTTGTAAGAAGTTACCCTGTGCATATTTTGCAAATTAAACACAGGTGTACGCTTCCTATTTGTGAATGTGACTGGGTGGAACGTTAAAAAGTCAGCATTCAGAAACCACTCCAAGACCAATGAGCAACTTCGGTATTGTAACTTAACACCGGCCATCTGCAGCAGCTTAACAGCTAACCCAATCAGGAAGACTGCAAAAATCATTACTTATTGACCAACACGGCTGGAAACTATGCCTGTGATGACAGCAAGTTACATTTATATATCACCTTCAATGCAGGAAAACATCCCAAGGAGTATTTTTGTCATTCAAAGGATGAGAGTGTTGCTGGTTAGGCCAGCACTTATTGGCCATCCTAATGGCAGTTAAAAGTCAACAACTTTGCTATGGGTCTGGAGTCACATGTAGGCCAGACCAGGTAAGTATGGCTGTTTCCTTCCCTAAAGGACATCAGTGAACCAGATGGGATTTTCTCTGAAAACCAACAGTGTCAGCAAGCAAAAACGTACACCGAGCCAGATTAGAGCACGTGGTCGAAAAGTGGGCCAAAGAGGTTGGCTTTAAGTAGCAGTTAATTAAAGGTGGAAAGAGGGATGTGAGGAGAGAATTCCAGTGCTTAGACCCAAGTAACTGAAGATATGATCAAAACTGGGCGTACCTGAGGGCAGAATTGGACTTGCATAGATATTTTGGTGGATTCTAGGACTGGAGGAGATTACAGAGAAGGGAAGAGGCAAAGGCTATTGTAGGATTTGAACTCCAGACAAATCCTGGCATTACTTAGAGAGGAATCTATGTAATTCAGTTAGCACAGGGTAATGGGAGGTGGGACTTATTGCAAGTTGGGACACAAGCAGCTTTGGAATACATCAAATTTACAAACTGTAATTTGGGGGACACCTGCCAAGAGCAAGTTGAATAATTAAGTCTAGAAATAACAAAGGCATGAAAGAAGGTTTCAGCAGGGAACTGAGGCAGAGACAGTCCAGTAATGACTTTAGTTGTGCATCTCAATTTGGTTGGTAGGGCTCTCACATGATAGTCATAAGGTCCCACTGTAGAATTCAAGCATGAAAATCTAGGCTGATGTTTCAGTGCAGTAACCAAGGGAGTGTTTCCCTGCTGGAGGTGTTCTTGTTTGGATGAAATGTTAAACTTGCACCATGTCAGGTTGAGAGGTGACTTAATTGATACATAAGATAATCAGAGGGTTAGATACGTTCGACAGTGGGAGCATTCTTCCTTGGATGGCGATGGCTAACACAAGGGGACATGACTTTAAATTGAGGGGTGATAGATATAGGACAGATGTCAGAGGTAGTTTCTTTACTCAGAGTAGTAGGGGCATGGAACGCACTGCCTCCAAGTCGCCAAATTTGAGGGCATTTAAATGGACGTTGGACAGGCATATGGATAAGAATGGAATAGTGTAGGTTAAATGGGCTTCAGATTGGATCAACAGGTCGGCGCAACATCAAGGGCCGAAGAGCCTGTGCTGTGCTGTAATGTTCTATGTTCTAATTCTTTTTTTATATATTGTTACCAGTGTTCTATTTGAAGCTATTCAAAAAAAGGTCTGCCTATCAGATGGGCGTAAAAATTGTGCCCCGTCACTACTTCAGTGAAAAACAGGGGAGTTATCACTGGTGGCCTGAGCAATATCATTACACTTATGTTTGTGGGAGCTTGATGTATGGAAATTGGCTGTTGTTTCCCATAATGAAGCAGTTGTCAATCTTCCAAAAATTGTTTGGATCTAAAACACTTTGGGACATCTGGTGGTCAGGGAGAGTACCACATAAATACATGTCTTTTGTTTATATTTTCTCAATACCTAGGTGGAGGAAATTTCTGCTCATCCAGTATTGGATTTTTAAAAATCCATCATTAACAGGATCTGGGCATTGCTGGCTGGGACAGCATTTATTGCCATCCCTAATTGCCCACAGGGCAGTTAAGAGTTGACCATGTAACTGTGGTTTTGGAATCCTATGTAGACCACACTAGCTGGCAGTTTCTTTCCCTGAAGTGAACCAATGGTTTATTCCTGACAATTGACAATTTTTAATTCCAGGTAATATTTTAATGGAATTCAAACTCCATCTGCTGTGGCAGGATTCAAACTCAGGTCCCCAGAACATTACCTCGGACTTTGGATTAATAGTCAACAGATAAAACCACTGTGCCATCCGAGTACTGGATGTTGGAGAAACAGTCTGATCATTTAGAGACAGTGGAGGAACTGAGAGAGTGGTGGGGTTTGTGTTGGACATCATCAGTGTACACATGAAAATTAATCCTGTGGTTTCAGATAGTGTTGATGAGGAGCGGTGGAGGGAGCGAGTAGATTTTTAAAAATAATTAGAATGGGGCCATGGACAGATCTTTGGAGGCCACTGTGTGGCAGCAGGATGAGAAGCTATTACAAACAATACTTTAGCTGTGATGAGACAGATTGGAATAAAACTAGGCAAGTGTGGGTCTATCCAGGTAGACAGCAGTGGAAAGTGTTGATCGGTTAAGATGGTCGAGGCTGATAGTTTACTTTTGTGACAGTTGTGTAGCATGTTATCGCAAAATCCACAGTAGGATTGGGATGCAAACTATCAGCCCAGATTGGATGATTGCAACCGTGTAAATTACTTGACAGCTTGTGAACGCTATCTGGACGCGAGGTAAAAAGGTACTGGATAGTCAATACCTGAAGGGCTACAAGTGTGGAGAAAGTGAGGACTGCAGATGCTGGAGATCAGAGCTGAAAAATGTGTTGCTGGAAAAGCGCAGCAGGTCAGGCAGCATCCAAGGAGCAGGGGAATCGACGTTTCGGGCATCCTGAAGAAGGGCTTATGCCCGAAACGTCGATTCTCCTGCTCCTTGGATGCTGCCTGACCTGCTGCGCTTTTCCAGCAACACATTTTTCAGGGCTACAGTTGTGCAGAGTTGGGGGAATATCAGTGCAGTCTACTTTCCCATACCTGGAGCTATGAGTACCAGTCAGTCGCACAGCCTCTTCTCAGACAACACTGTGGTGTAAAGGCAGGCTGGAAGAGGAAGAGGGGAGAGTGAGCTGGATGCTTTCCTATGGTATTGCATGTACAGCATTATATTGATTTTAAAACTACTAATTCATCACATTGCAGAAGAGCTATTTCTCATGGGAACTATATTGTTAACAGACTCGAGCAGCCCGTCAACTGTTGGAAAGGATACAGTCGTCTGGCCTAGACTCCCGACTCGATGCTCTGAAAGAGCTGGCGAAACTTTCTGCTGATGCCACCTTTGCCACTGAGTTTATCAACATGGAAGGAATTTTCATCCTCACTCTCCTGGTGGAAAGTGGAACCAAGTTAGTGCTAGTGTTTTATATTTTAAAAAAAAAATAGATTCTTTAAATGGTTGCAAAGTTCAAGACTTGGACTTCAGTTATGTAGATAAACTGAAGAAACGGCAATTGTTTTTCTTTCAAAGATTAAAAGTAGGTTTAATGGAGGGACTTGGATAGAGTAAATAAAGAAACATGTTGCCGCTGTGAGGAAGGTCTGTGGTTAGAGGCACTGATTTAAGATGATTGAAAATGTGGATCTGAGGATTTTGTATTGTATTTGGATATCATAATCCTGAATGCACTGCCTGGAAGGGCAGAAGAAGTATTCAGCAGTCATTTTCAGAAGAGGTTTGGATAAGTATTTGATAAAAAGCCCTGTGCAGAGCTGTGACAAAAAAGCAGTGGAGTAGGACTAAACAAACAGCTCTTTTTAAAACAGCCAGCGCATGCTGAAGAAGTCATATTAGACTTGAAACATTAACTCTGTTTGTCTCTCCACGGATGCTTCTAGATTCTCTACTGACCTGCACCTTTTTCTTTAACATAGGATTGGTTGACCTCCTTTTGTGCTGTGAATGTTTATTGAGTAAAATGGGTTTGGTAGTATTTCAAAGATTTTGGAAACCACATGTAGCACATGGTGCACCAAGAAGTTCAACTCCTCACTTCATGTTTTGAAAGTATCTCTCCGAGATACTGTCAAAAGTGCCCATTGCTGTTCAGTGTAGATTTCCTCTGCCTGCTACAGCGTCCACATCCATAATCCATGTTCTCTGTGATGCCTCACCCCAGGGTTGTCTGGGAAGCAGAAAGCAGCCATCTGTTTATGATCATTGACTCTCTATCGCTGCTGTGAGAGAGTTTTTACCAAGTGCAGGGAAGATGAACTGTTCGATGTAATAAAGTAAAATGTGAGACGGCTGGCTAACTGGAGAGCAGAGCTATTTCAGTCTGTGAAATGAGAATAGTTAATATTGTGCATTTTGTATTTCTGGCCTGTGCTAATACTTATCAGTTATCTTCGTTTTGTGTTTTACTTCCAGCAACTTACTGGATAAATTCAGGTAAACCTTGTTCTTGTGTGAAATGTTTGAAACAGGAGTGGCTGACGGCTTCATCCCCATTGGATAACCATTTGTGCCAACATTAAATAATGCCCCATTGCTTTTAGGTAATTGGCAACATGTAGAGCGAACCAAGATCATTAACAGCCATCTTCCTTGCTTGTTCGGCCTCACACGTCATTTTGTATTGTGATGGACGCCTGCTCATCGCCTGTACCTATTGGACTGTTTTATTTATTGGTCGGTTTGCTTTTCTGTCTCGTATCCATGCTCCCCCTTCAGTCTGTCCATAACTGCCTGGAGATCCCTGTCAGTAAAGTGGGTTTTTCAGGACTGCCTTGCCTCCTTTGTAAATGTCTGAATTATCTGCTGAGCAGGCTGTTTAACAAGCTGAGTGTCGTTTTCATCCTTACTCTGAGAATTAGCAGGTGATTGGGTGGTACAGTCACAGATATAGTCTGATTGGCTGCTTGGTTGAATGTGATGATGCGAGCTCTAAACATACAGATTCAAGCACAAGTGCCATGTTAATTTCCCTTGATCATGTGCATTTAACGCTCTGCTTTGTACAGTTCCTGCCAGTCCTTTGGTGCTTAATCTGAGTGAAGACCCCTAATTATTGCCTTGGAAGGTTGATTAGATTCAGTTGCTTAAAATACTAAAAGAATTCCATAGGGTCATTACAGTGAAACTGCCTCTGCTGGTAGAGGGGGCATAATCTTCCAGTTGGGGTTAGGCCATTCCATGAGTGAATCAAATGAAAACTTTCTTCCCAAGAAATCTCATAGAAATCTGAAGCTTTCTCTCCTAGAATATTGCAGATATTGGGAGTGGTGAGCAGCTTTCTAGCAGAAATTAATAGATTTTTATTAGCTAAGGGTAAACGTAAAGCAAGTGGACACAAATCAATCATGATTTAATTGAATGGCAGAGCAAGCTTAAGACATTAAAAGGCGCTGCCTCTTCCTAATACTTCTATTAAATGTACATATGGAATTAAATAGTGACAAATCCATAGGAACTTGCAGTTTCCATCCATTGGTGTTCAAGGAACTGGGGAGCACATTGTAGACACTCTACCTATAATCCTTCAAGAGTTCACTAGATATGGGGGTTGTCCCTCTGGATTGGAAAATTACAAAGTTATTCAGCTTTTGAAGAAGGGCAAAAGAGGAAAACTAAGAAATCACAGACCAATTAGCATAACTTCGATGGTGAAGTCATTATTAGGCCCTGTAATTACTTAAGCACTTTAGTAGGAAAAATAGAGGTGGAGTACAGGAAGAATAGACCACTTTCGAAATGGAGAAAGGCTTCAGAAATCTGAGAATTCAGAGTCCAAGTTCAGGATTCTCTTAAGTTTGACATGCAAGTTCAACTGGCAGTTTGGAGGGCAAATACAATATTAGCATTCATTTTTAGAGGATTAAAATACAAAATAAAATTAAAATACAGAGGTATACTGCTGAGGCTGTATAAGGCTCTGGTCAGACCGCATTTGGAATATTGTGAGCAGTTGCGGGCTCTGGGTCTGTACCTGATGGAGTTTAGAAGGCTGAGGGAGGATCTGATGGAAATGTACAGAATACTGAGAGGCCTGAATAGAATGGATGTGGATAAGATGTTTCCACCAGTAAGAGAGACTAGGACCCAAGGGCACAGCCTCAGAGTTAAGGGACAACCCTTTAGATGAGGAAGAATTTCTTCGGGCAGAGGGCGGTTAATCTGTGATATTCCTTGCTGCAGAAGGCTAAATCACCTGAGTGTATTTAACACCAAGATAGATAAGCTCTTGATTAGTATGGCGATCAAGGGTTGCCGGGAGAAAGCATGAGTATGGGGCTGAAAAACATATCAGCCAAATGGTGAAGAAGACTTGATGGGCCAAATGGCATAATTCTGCTCCTGCGCCTTACGGTCTTACGGATGGGGTACCTGAATACCTTGAACATGACTGATCAGTCATGCCTGACAAACTTCATTGAATTCTTTGAAGGGGTGACTAAGGTGGTGGACAGGGGGATATCTGTGGATGTTTATATGGACTTTCAGAAGGCACCTAATGAAATCCCATTTAAGAGACTGCTAACTAAGGTAAGAACTCACAGAGCTAAGGGCAAATTACTGACCTGACTTGGAAATTGGTTGAGTGGCAAGCAACAGAAAGTAGAGTTATGGGTAGATAATCAAATTGGCACAATGTGACCAGTGGTGTCCCACAAGGATTTGTATTCGGGTCTTAGTTATTTATATTATTCATTTAATGACTTAGATATTGGCATAGGTAATAATGTATCCAAATTTGCTGTTGACACAAAGTTAGGTAGCATTGTAGACCATTTAGATAGTTTATCAAAATCCCTTTGTAATTTTTAAGCTAAGTGAATGAACAAAACTGTAGCAGATGGTGTTAAGTAAAGCAAACATGAGGTGATCCATTTTGGACCGAGAAAGGATAGATCAGGATACTTTTGAGATGGTATGAAGTTAAATGTAGTGGATGTCCAAAGAGACTGGGGAGCTCAGGTGCATAGGTCTTTAAAATGTCACAAAGCAGTACAGAAAATAATCAAGAAAGCTAATGGAATACTACCTTTATATTGGGAGGACTGGAGTACAGGATACAGAAGTTATGCTGCAGTTATACAAAATCTTAGTTAGACCCCACTTGGAGTACTATGAGTAGATCAGGTCACCACACCTTAAGGAGGATAAATTGGCCTTTGAGGGAGTACAATGTAGGTTTACAAGAAAGATATCTGGACTTCAGGGGTTAAGTTATGAGGAGTAATTACACAAATTAGGCCTGTTTTCTCTAGGATTTAGAAGACTATGGGGTGATTTGACCAACGTTTTCATGATATTAACAGGGGAAAACAGGGTAGCTAAACTATTTCCATCTTACATGGATTTATGCAGTTTTTGAGCAAAATAAAATGTAATTCTGCAAGTACAAATTCACCCCACAAAAATTTGTGTGTACTTATGTAGGAGAGAACAATTCAGTATGTGCATGTGGGTCTGTGTGTGGGGGTGTGAGTATCTGTGACAGAGCTTGTGTATGTGTGTGAGTGTGGGGAGAGTATGAGAGAGGGTCTGCACAAGTGTGTGGGACCCCACACTCACACCCACACATGCATCCTCTCACAGACTTATATCCCATTACGCTCGCACCCACACACACCCACATGCACATACTCACTCAGTCTCCCCTGCACATGCACACACACATAAGTTTGTGGGGTGAATTTGTACTTGTAGAATTACATTTTATTTTGCTTAAAAACTGCATAAATCCATGTAAGATTCTGTAAATCCCACTTTAGAAATAGAATCAGTCTGACCTAACATTGGGACACAGATAGACTTTAACTTCACACCTTTTAATAAATTATCTGAGCTGAGATGGCACCTATTGTAAAAGCTATCTTGAGAATGTGACATTAAAGTTCTGGGACTTGCATATGAAGGAACCAAAATTAACATGATCATTCTAAAAGATGAACGACTTAAGCTAAATTTGTTTAATATTACATTCCATGACACTGCAATCCTGTTACTCTAAATTCTGTGTCTTACGATTCTGCTCCACAACACCTGATGAAGGAGCAGCACTCCAAAAGTTAGTGCTTGCAAATAAACCTGTTGGACTATAACCTGGTGTTGTGTGATTTGTAACTTTGTCCACCCCAGTCCAACACTGGCTCCTCCAAATCATAATATATTTCAGGCTAGATATTCAGTGGCATCCCAAGATTTGGAAACGCTGTCCACTTGGGCACAGGATGGACACAGTTATTGATGTTTCCATCATTTGAGCAGTGTGTGTCCTAGTCTGTAAACATGAGCTGGCGTTCTCTGTACTGACCAATTGAACCACCTGTTTCCTTGCAGTTTTGGCGAGATGCTGGCCTTCACACTGACCGCATTCCTGGAGCTTATGGATCATGGAATTGTCTCGTGGGATATGATCTCCACTGCCTTCATCAAACAGGTCAGGAGAGAGACAGACTAACAAGCAAATGCCTGTGGTATCCTCCTCCCATTCAGGTCTCTGCCCTTTATGTCCTCCTGAATGAAACAGACATGATTCCTCATCAGCTGTCTAGAACTCTTTTGGTATCTAGGATCTGTTATCAAATGGTATGGATCATTGTTCTTAGCTCTGCCCTATTGTTAAAAGTAAAGACTTGCATTTTTTTATAGTGTCTTTTACAACCTCAGTGTCTCAAGGCAGAGGCTGAATAGGCTGTTTTCCTTGGAGTTTTGGAGGCTGAGGGCTGATCTTACAGAGGCTTATGAAATCATGAGGGGCATGGGATGGGGGGGAGTCCAAAACTAGAGGGCATAAGTTTAAGGTGAGACGGGAAAGATTTAAAAGGGATGAAAAGGGTAACTTTTTTCATGCAGAAGGTGGTACGTGTGTGGAATGAGTTTCCAGCGGAAGTGGTGGAGGCTGGTACAATTACAACATTTAAAAGGCATCTGGATGGGTATATGAATAGGAAGGGTTTTGAGGGAAAGGGACCAAATGCTGGAAAATAGAACTAGATTAATTTAGGATATCAGGTCAGCATAGACAAGTTTGACCGAAGGGCCTGTTTCCTTGCTGTACAGCTCATTGACTCTAAGTTGTAGCCAGTCAAATAGATCTGAATTACAGCCATCTTTCCAATCTAGGAACCACTGCAAATAAAAAGGCCCCAAGTCAAATGACCGGCTAATCAGTGTTTGGGATGTTGGTTGAGGTATAAACGTTGGCCAGGACACCATGGAAATTAGCAATCAGCAACAACGCTGGCCTTGCCAATGACACCCATATCCCATGAGAGAATAAATTTAAAATGCTTCAGAATCCTGCATATTTTAATAATGTCAACTCCCATTCTTCTAAACTGCAAATAATATGGACCCCTGTCCACTCAGCATCGCATTGTGGGACACTTCCTTCATCCCAGGGACCACTTCAGTGATTAATCACTGACCTACCTCCAAGTGTGTCCTTTCTTCAGTATGAAGTTATAAATCACGCAACACCAGGTTGTAGTCCAACAGGTTTATTTGGAAGCACTAGATTTTGAGGTGTAGCCTCTTCATCAGGTGGTTGTGGAACAGTGATGAAGAGGCTGCGCCTCGGAAGCTGGTGCTTCCAAATAAACCAGCTGGACTATAATCTGGTGTTGTGATTTTTACCTCTGTCCACCCCAGTCCAACACCGGCTTCTCCACGTCATTCCTTCAGTTATGAAGACCAGAATTACACCCAGTGCCCAGATGTTTACTCACCAAAGCCCTGTATGATTGTAGCCAAACCTTATTCTTGTACAATACTTCATTGCCAATCCAATAAAGACAAACTTTCCATTTGCTGTCCAAGTTGTTGGATTTACATGTATGCTAACTTTGTGTACCTTGTATAAGCATACCCAAGTCCTTTTTAACATTAACATGTACAAATTTCACAACTTCTTAAGTAAATGACCTCATACTTGCCCATCATCTGCCATGTTGTTGCCCAGTTAACCTGTCTATATCTTATTGCAGCCTCTTTTGTTCACCCCTTAGCTTACCTTTTTATCTACTTTTTGACTATATAAAGCCAATGTGTCCAAATTTGCTATCAGTTGATTTTTAAGTCTCGAATATAAACAGTGAATAGGTCCAATCCCAGAAGTAATTGTTGTAGCACTCCACTGGTCACAGCCTACTACGGTCTGGTGCCTGACCATCAGCTGGCAAATGGATAGTCATTGCAAATTGAATTATTTAGTGAAAAGGCACAGACTGATCAGATTTCTAATGGAAATGTTTGCAGCTGAATTAAGGTGGTGAGGCAGGGTTTTGAATTATTATTTATCTTGCTAGTTCGATACATCTTTGCACCATGTATTTGTTTATTCGTGAACTCCTCCATTGTGAATACTGCGTGTATGTGTATGTAATGGAGGGTGTGATGTTGGTGTGTAGACATTATAAGGCTTTGCTACAGCCAGCACGATTTATCCATTCCACATGTGATATTGAAAAGTAATTTTCTGTCTCTCCTCTCAGAACTTGTCAGGCCTAAGCTGGATGGTGTCATGGACTAGGCCCTTTCACTTGCGTGCCTTGATCCAAATTACATTGTGCACAAACCAAGAAAATTCCCAGTTTAGGCACCGAGATCTATGACACAGGGAAAAGGCCTTTGAGTTTGCACCATTCAAGCCACATAACTATTCTAATCCCGTTTTCCAACCCTTGCCCCACAGCCTTGCATTCTTTGGCATCACAAATAGAATCATAGTGACATAGAGATGAACAGCATGGAAACAGACCCTTCAGTCCAACTAAATACTTCTTAAATGTTATGAGAATTTATGCCTCTACCACCCTCTTACAGAGTTTCAGATTTCTCCTACCCTCTGGGTGAAAATGTTTTTCCTCACATCCACTCCAGACCTCCTGCCACTATCTTTAAATCTGTGCCCCCGGTCATTTGTTCCCTCCGCTAAGTTGAAAAGTTCCTTCCTATATACCGTCTCTGTACTCCTCCATAATTTTATACATCTCAAGTGTTTCCTCTCTCCATCTCCTCTGCTCAGAGGAAACCAAAACCTGTCTGACCAATCTCTCTTCATAGCTAAACTCTCCAGGCCAGGCAACGTCCTGGTAAATCCTCTCTGCACCTTCTCCAGTGCCTTCACTTCACTCCTATAATGTGGATTCCAGAACTGCACACTCCAGCTGTGGCCTAACCAACATTTTATACATTTCCACCATAATGTCCCTGCTGTTAAACTGTCTGCCTCAGCTAATAAAGGCAAATATCCCAAATGACTTCTAAACCACTTTACTGGATTAGTGGTGCTGGAAGAGCACAGCAGTTCAGGCAGCATCCAACGAGCAGCGAAATCGACATTTTGGGCAAAAGCCCTTCATCAGGAATAAAGGCAGTGAGCCTGAAGCGTGGAGAGATAAGCTAGAGGAGGGCGGGGGTGGGGAGAGAGTAGCATAGAGTACAATGGGTGAGTGGGGGAGGGAATGAAAGTGATAGGTCAAGGAGGAGAGGGTGGAGTGGATAGGTGGAAAAGAAGATAGGCAGGTAGGACAAGTCATGGGGACAGTGCTGAGCTGGATGAGGTGGGGGAAGGGGAAATGAGGAAGCTGTTGAAGTCCACATTGATGCCCTCCTCTAGCTTATCTCTCCATGCTTCAGGCTCACTGCCTTTATTCCTGATGAAGGGCTTTTGCCCGAAACATCGATTTCGCTGCTCGTTGGATGCTGCCTGAACTGCTGTGCTCTTCCAGCACCACTAATCCAGTATTTGCTTTCCAGCATCTGCAGTCATTGTTTTTACCTTCTAAACCACCTTATCTACCTGTCCAATACCTAAAGGAGCTGGTAAACATGCAAACCAAAGTCCCACTGATTCTCTCTCTTTCCCAGGGTCCTACTGTTCACCATTGTTTGTCCTTCCCAAGTGTGTCACCTTGCACTTATGTAGAGCCCATTTGTGATAATAGAAGAGCATTCTTTAGAGTCCAGAAGTCTGCTGGAGCGAGAAATGGATTATTGTTTGCACTTATGCAAGAGCAGGTTGTTCTGTAATTGGAATTGAGATGCAATGTTGGCACGGGAGATATTTCCTGTGCACCGACCCAGGTCAAAAACATCTTTGGAGTTCTTCTTCATACTGACCTTGAATCTCAAACAGAGGTACTTTGTTCCTTTTGTACCACACCATGATAAGCACAGTTTTTTTAAAAATATACTTTGCTGTAAGATGAGCTGGAACTGGCAATGTGCCAGATCCAGGAGAGCCTTGAACTCGACACTAGCGATACAAATAAAAGACTTGCATTTACACAGCATCTTTCATGACTATAGGATTTACCAAAACACTTCGCATTCAACAAAGTGTAATAACTCCTTCAAAGTCTTGCTGTGGGACTTTTTATCGGAGAGGACAGCTAGGCCTTGGTTTAATGTCCTCATTGAAAGCGGGCACCTGTGACAGTGCAGCACACCCTCAGTAGCACTCTAGACTGTTAGCCGAGATTATTGCATTTAAGTGGATCTTCCAACTCCAGCGTAAGTGATTTTCCCATAATGGAGCCTTTACGTTTAGAAACCAATAACGTTTGAGTTCTGGACAGGGAGTTCAAAGAGAAGGAAGTGATAAAAGGAGGCTGAAGAAAAATTATCAGAAGCAGATATTTGACAGTTAGAATTAAAAGGTAATAATTGGCTGAGGGAGATGTGGAGTAAATAAAATCTTCAGAATAAAAAGCTCACTCCTCCCTTGGTTTATGTATGTGACAGCTGTAGCTCAGATGTTAAGAATTTCACCCAAGTCAAAAGTTGTGGATTTGATTCCCAAACTAGAACCGAGCACAAAAGAATCTAGACTAATGCTTTATGTAATTCTTGGGAGCGTTGCATGATTTGAAATGCCATCTTTTAGATAAGGCATCAAACGTACTCCATCTTCCTATCAGCATCATAAAAAGAACTGATCTGATCATGATCACATTGCTGTTTGTAGGAATTTACTCTGTGCAACTTACTTCCACATTTCCTTTGTTATGGCAGTGACTCAATTTCCAAAGTACTTCTGTGATGGCAAACAAAGTTCAGCCCCGCCAAATGTTAAGTAATACATTGTGATTGGAAGAAATGAGCGGTCACATGTCACTTGGGCGATGACCATCTATGGGCTGAAAATCAATGAGATCTGAGTACAAATTCACTAGTGACTAAAAGCTGTGTCACCGGTTAGCAAGGGCATGAAACCACAGGCAAGCTGGTGGTATTGTGGTAATTTCAGTCTTCTAGTTAGACCATGGTTATGCTGTGGGGACACCGACTCAAATCCCATCACAGGAGCTAATGGAATTTACATTCAGTAAATCCAATCTGGATTATAAAGCTAGGGAAGGAAGTCTCCAATTCTTACTGGATCTATGATTCCAGACCTACAGTAATGTGAAATGGGTTAGTGTTGAAGGCCAGTTAGGGAATGGAGAACAAATGCTGGTTTTACCAGTGATGTCCATATCACAAGGAAGGATAAAAGAGGAAGGAATAAAAACATACCAATCATCAGGTTTTATCTCTAGAGGGATAAGTCGTGTAAAAGTAAAGGGTTCATGTTAAGCTCTGTGTTGAGCTTTGGTTAGACTTCACTTACTGTGTGCAGCTGTGTTTACCATATTGTTGAAGAGGGTGGAAAGTGCAGAGAAAATTTCCAAAGAGGACAGCACCAAATCTCTTAGTATATCAGCCTGGGTCTCTTCTGTCAAAAGGAAGACTGAAGGGTGACTGAAGGTCTTTCAAATGAAAATATTCAGAATTTTAGTGAATATGGACAGAATATTTTCTCTTGTTTGGGGTAAGCAGAACTTGAAAGCTATTAGTATTTTAAAGAAAAAGCCACCAAGAAATTCAGTAGGGTATTCAGCATAACTAGGAGAAAGTAATACTGCAGATGTGAATGGGCTGATGAAGGGCTTATGCCCGAAACGTCAATTCTCCTGCTTCTCAGATGCTGCCTGACCTGCTGTGCTTTTCCAGCACCACACTCTTGACACTATTCAGCGTAGCTGTTTACCCAGAGGATGGTGAGAATGTGGAATGTGTTACCACAGGAAGTGGTTGATATAAATTGTGCACTTAAAGGTTTGTGTGATGCAGGCATTGTGAACACTGCAGTGATTGCAACAACTATCAAGGGATCTCCCTGCTGAACATCATGAGAAAAGTATTTGCCTGTGTTGTCAGACTGCAGATCCTGGCTGAAGCATCTGCCTTTAAGCCCATGACTCTGTCAGACCCGGGAGATCTACAATCGACCTGATCTTCACAGTCCAGTAGCTGGAAGTGAAATGCCATGAACAAAAGAGACAGCTAAACATCATCTTCATCAGTCCCACCAAGACAATCAACTACATGAACAAGGGTAATCCAAGTAAGCTGCTGGAGAAAATAGGCTGCCTGCTGTAATTCCTCAATGTGATCTCCTATTTCCATGACGACGTGATAGTCAAGGTCTGCTATAACAGCAACAGATTTGTCCTACTGGTCAAACAGGATGGTGTTCTGACATTTAGTCTCTTTGGGATGTAATTCTTACTACCTTCAGGTCATTTCCAGGTTGTGTCTACTCATAGACCAGAACTGACAGAAAGGTATTCAGTCTCACTCACTGAGATCCAAGACAAAGTTGCTGCAAGTTATATTCAAAGTTGCTTCACTCTGATGATGCTGCAACAACACTCCACACCTAGGGTCACACACCGTGACAGATGGACAGACTCTGCCACACACCTCCCCCCGCGCCCGCCCCCCCCCCCCCCCCCCCAAAAAAAAATTGCTAAGAGTTTAAATTGACCCTCAACATCAGGAAGACAAATGTCCTGGTCCAGGATGTTACCATTCTGCCATCTGCCAGCACTGACCACGTGGTGCTGGAGTTGGTGGATAATTCCACATATCTCGGCTCCACAATCCCCAGCAATCTGTCACTTGAGGCTGAAATGATCACACACGTTACCAAAAGCTGCAGCTATGTCTGAGCTGAGTGAGAGTGTGGAACAACAGCAAGCTGACTAAGAATGGTATATCGTAAGACAAGGTGTCTGGGTAATAAATGATCTGTAGGACAAAAGTCTGAACAATTTCCATTCTCAGTGTCCCCAACGAATCCTCAGTATCTCTTTGCAGGACAAGGGAACTGGCTTTGAGGTCCTTAGAATGTGTTAATTCCATCAGCATCCACTCGTTGTTAAGCTAATGATGTAGACACTGGCTCAATCACGTTCATTAGAACGCTGATGGCTATTTGCCTAAAGACTTTCTGCCCAGTGACCTGGCTACTGGGTCATGACCCCATGAGCGTCCAAGTCTCCATTACAAGGTCACAGACAAGTGAGATCTGACAAAGGCAGACATTGATGATTGGGAGACGCTCAGTGAGGGCCGGGACTTCCTGTAGGCTGACTGCCTGGGAGGAAGTAGAATGAGGGGAGCAGATTGGGAAGAGGAGCTGGGGGAAACAGAGGCCAATTTCTACCTGCCTGGGACACTCTGTCCCCTCTGCAGGAAATGTGGCCACTCCAGAGTGGGTATCCTGGGATACAGCAAGCGGGGCTTTATGTGGACTTTACCATCACAGCAAAAATCATTGTCTTGTAAGACAGAAGGCTGCCACCGCCAAGGTGAAGCAAGACAGGAAGAACAATGGAATTGGGAATACAGCTTTACAATGGTGGATTCAGATGAGGAAATGACAGGAGGTCTGAATGCAGCTGAAATGTTAGCATGGAGTTGTTGGGCTGAATGGCACAGAAGCTGAATATGTATCCTGTTGTATCATTGTTGGAAAGCAGCTTGAGGTGTCGCAGGGTCTATGATAGTCAGTGTCTAAATAAGGGGCCGCTTTTTCCTTCCTTGTTTTAAAAATGGGAAATAGTTTAATGTCTGAGCAAGTGACCCCAGTGAAAGAAGCCCCTGTCAAGCATTTAACCTCAAAGTTTGTAGCTTTCTTCTGGAGTATTTCAGTTCCCATCTGCGGTGACACAAAGATCGCTGAGCCTGGACTGAATCCCAGACTCTATCCCGTGGGAAACTCCAATGCTGACTTTAGCCAAGAAATCTTTCCCACAGCTTAGAGGCCTCTTGCAAGGACACTTACATGGCACAAAGCCACTGTGTTGAACTCCTTTCTTTTTACTGTGTCACACACCATTGCCCAGGACTGGAGGCATTCACTGGACTGTCAGGGCAAATCCCCTGAAATAAAAAGGGAGAAAAATAAAATTGGAAATGCTAGAAAACAGAAATAAAAACAGGAAAAAAATACATCTTCAACTCCAGTCATGTTGCAAATATAGGTTAATGTTCCAGTATAGTCCCCATCTATGAACTATTTTCAAAGTCAAAATGGAGTTAAAAGTCATTAACTATTTATTGTCTGTAGGGAGAGGAGGAGAATGAGGTGTGTGCTTTTTGAAGATTTCGATATTGGTCTCCTCCCAAATCTTAAACACATTTTGCTATCAGTTTCCACAGCACTAGGTCAAGCTAGTCTGTCCTCATTTCAATCGCTGATTATAGATTTCTCGAAACTTCTATATTCCTTTTCCTCAAGCTGTTATGTAATTCTCTTCTTTTCAAACAAAAATGCCTGGTGAAGAATTGGTGCTTCTAAGACAGTGGAGGAGGAGGAAGCAGCGAGGGGAAAAAATGAATTTCTCCCACCGAGTTGTGTTGAGAAGTTTGTATGTGTGTGTGTGTGTGTGTCTCTCTCTCTCTCTCTCTCTCTCTCTCTCTCTCTCTCTCTCTCTCTCTCTCTCTCTCTCTCTCTCTCTCTCTCTTCTTTCTCTCTGCCTTTATTGTATTCTGACTCTTCTATCTTTTTCTCACTATAGATCTCATTCCTGCTGTCTCATTCCTTGTTCTTCACTTTTGATCCCATCTTCCTATTACTGTCCTTTTTTTTTAAACCATTTTTTGCTCATTCCACTTCTGCTCCGCATTCTTTCACGCCTTTCTATCTTCTGTTTTCTCTCTCTGTCGTTCTTCCCCCATCACCATGAACGACTAAATCTCTCTCAAGTTCTCCCCCTTCTCAGTCTCTCCTCTTGCACTCTCTGATCGTTCTCTCCTGTCTGTCCAGTGCTATCCCTCACTGTGAGATTGTGGGGATATTAGAAAGTGGGAGACCCCTTATTATGAGAATTGGGTCACACTGAAGCAGAATGCTGAGGTTTATGGGTTTGATGGAACGTGCTGAGTTGTTTAATTAAATCAGCTTTGCCTGTTCTAATTAGCACATACAAATGTGACTATTGCTGTCTGACAAGATTGTTCCTGCTCTTAGCTCCTGGATTTTGGATCGTAATGATTTTTTTCTCAGTGGCGTGGGGAAGGGGTGTTGGCTGGGGAGTGGAAATCCTGATTAAGACAGACCCCTGCTATTGGGTTACAAAAAGAATGACTGCTGTATCTTTAAGCAGCTGCAGTAGGATGAGAGGATTACAGACCTTTCTGTTCTTGTGAAGGAATGTGTGTGTTTATGCAGCACCTTCTCGCTTTGCTGAAACCAATATTTCCCTTTGCATGGAAAAAAAACCCATCTTGAACTGTGTTGGTTTATAGACCACCACTGCAGCCATTTTGTGCACAGAATGATCCTGCAGACAATAATAAGCTGAACGATGACTTATTGGTAACTAGTGGCATGGGAGAGGAGGGCCTAAAGCTGCTCTGAATCTACAGTGCTGATGAATTGGGTGTTTCAGACACACGACATTCCAGACCCCATACCCCACTTCCCACCTCAGCCGAGCAGTGCCCTCACTGACATGCTAAGGACTTGACTCAGCTTGGGTGAGGACTTTTGCCTGAAACGTCTATTTTCCTGCTCCTCGGATGCTGCCTGACCTGCTGTGCTTTTCCAGCACCACTCTGATCTAAACTCTGGTTTCCAGCATCTGCAGTCCTCACTTTTGCCTACTCAGCTTGGGTGAGTCATGTCCTGGTTCAGTCTGATCAGAGCGGGGTCATCCCAAACTCCACTGGAGAACCTGGTTTATACAAATCACTTCTTCATAGAAGCTCTGCAGTGCCATTCGGCCCATTGAGTCCACACTGACCCTCCGAAGATCATCCCACCCAGACCCGTTTCTCCCCCCACCCCACCCAATCCCTGTAGCCCTGTATTTCTCATATCTAACCCATCTAGCCAGCACATCCCTGTACACTATGCAATTTCCCATGGCCAATCCACCTAATCTGCTTGGCTTTAGACTGTGGAAGCAAACCAGAGCACTCTGAGGAAACCCCCACAGTCAAGGGGAGAATGTGCAAATTTCACACAGACAGTTGCTCAAGGGTGGAATTGAACCTGGGTCCCTAGCACTGTGAGGCAGCAGTGCTAACCACTGAGCCACTGTGCTGCCCTTCTGCTGCAGTAGGCAGGTGGCATGTAACACTCTGAATTGTTTTTGAGAGGAAGTGGTGGGGCTGTCTTTCTTCCCAGCACAGGTCTATTTGTAAGCATTCTTGGTGTTGGTCAGTGTTGTCTTTTGTTGTGTTGACTGGTGTCTCTAAGTCCGGAGATCCCAGTTTCAAGTTCCGCTCGAGGTACAAGCACAGACCCAGGCTGATGCAGCCAGTATAGTACGGGGAGAATGCATTGTCGGTGGGGTGGGGGGGGGGGGGGGGTCAGCTTTTGCACAGACCCTAAACTAAGGTCCCGCCTGGCCTCTGGGTGGATATTAAAAAGAAATTCTACAGTGTTATTTGAAAAAGAGCAGCTTCTCCTGTGGAGTATTGCTGTGCATGAATTGGCTGTCCCTCAAATATGTTCATTAGCTGGAAAAGACTTTGACTTTGTGAGGCTGTGCAGGTTGATATAGAAATGCAAATCCTTCTTTCTAGTCTGTATGTGTGGGCTGATCTCTGACTACTGCACTGATTCCTGTCTGTCTTGGCCTGTGAAAAACAAAATTATCTTTCAAGAGGGACCAGGTGGATGAATCCATCCTTCAAGACCAGATATGTTTTGGAATTGTTACTGCTGCTGTTCAGCATAGCCGTGTGGTTGGGTGGTATTTTGTGTACATGATGCAAAACAGCACCAATGTACATTTGAAGCAGTAGCTAATGTTTGCCTCTGTAAATGTCTCCTGGTTTCATTAGCTCTCGCTCCTCCAGCACTGAGAGGAGTAATCTGCTCATGGATTTCCGTGCAAATGATCTAACCTACTAAACAGACTAACCTTTCCCTATCTTAACAATTTGCAGTTATGAAATTCAGGAGAAACATGTAGAAGTATGCATCTTTTACAGTGCATGGAGACCATTTGGCCCTTTGACTCTGTACTAGCTCTTTGCATGATTGTTTCAAACTAATCTCATTGTCAAATTTTCTTCCCACGTTGTGGCCATCTGCCTATGTTTCTGAATACTAAATGGAAACCTTTACCTTGCTCTGGGAGTTGGGCAATTTTGGGACGGATGTTGTTTGCCCATTCTAGACACCTATGTGCTGTTTTAACCAGTGTTTGCTTCCTATTCTGAATGGTGAGTTTCTGTTTTTCTTTTCCACAGATTGCAAGCTATGTCAACCAAACGTCAGTGGATGCTTCCATCCTGCAGCGGTCACTGGCCATTCTGGAGAGCATGGTGTTGAACAGCCAAAGCCTCTACAAGAAAGTGGCAGAGGAGATCACTGTGGGGCAACTCATTGCTCATCTCCAGGTGTAAGTGTTACACAGCTCACTGCTCAACCGCAGCTGTGAGTGTCAGACAGCTCCGTGGAGCTGCACGTGTTTCATTAGAGCTTGAATCCTGAGCAAAACGTTGAAACTGCGCTGCGTCTCTTTGTTTCCTTTTACTGCAGTGAATTGTTTCCTTGTTCTGAAAACTATATTAGAGTAGAATTGACTCATAGCACTGACCTAGTCTCTCAATGAATGGGTGAGATTAGTCAAAGGAGGAGGGGGTGCAGACTTACTGATCCTGAACTGATGAAGCAGTCTGGTAGAGTTGCCAAGAAGCCTTTTCTCTGTCGAATGAGAGAACACTGCCATCTACTGTCAATGTGTGGTTATCATTGCAAAAACACTTCAGATTCAAATCTTTCCCTGTCATCACACGAGCAGGACAACAAAACAACATCTGAAATGGCTGTCAAACATTTCCTAGATTAGAATTATAGACTGTAGCACAGAAAGAAGCCTGTTGTCCCATTGGGACTGTGATGACTCTTTAACGATCATTCCAGCTACTCCCAGTTATATACGACACAGTCAGACCAACTCTCAATGGCATTGTTTCAGTTTGAAGGTGGCCTTAGCTCGCATCTCCTTCTGGAACATGTCAGTAAAGGTTTGACTCTTGCAAAATGGTGCCTAATCCCGTAGAGTCTTTTTCTCAACCCCTTCCCCTGCCGGTCTGAGGTAGCAATCACAGTCAAAGCTGTGATAATAACACTGGAGTAAGAGTCAGGTCAGTGGTGGGGTTGAAGGATAAGAACCTGAACAAAATGGAGAGGCTCAGCCTCATCCTTCCAGTACAGAGACCTTCAGGAGAAAAGACTCATTGATTGCCTACCTATAGATATTTTAGTCTCCATACCTTTGCCCGGCAGATTATTCCAAGCATAAATCAACACGAGTGACAAAGTTCTTCCTAGTATCCAAGGAGGAACTGAACTCCAGCACGGCTAGAGAATCTTATGAAGAGAGGTTGACTGAGCTTGGACTTTTTTCATTGGAGAAAAGGAGGAGGAGAGGGGACCTAATTGAGGTATACAAGATAATGAGAGGCATAGATAGAGTCGATAGCCAGAGACTATTTCCTAGGGCAGAAATGACTAACATGAGGGTCATAGTTTTAAGCTTGTTGGAGGAAAGTATAGAGTGGATGTCAGAGGCAGGTTCTTTACACAGAGAGTTGTGAGAGCTTGGAATGCGTTGCCAGCAGCAGTTGTGGAAGCAAGGTCATTGGGGATATTTAAGAGACTACTGGATATGCACCCTCACAGAAATTTGAGGGTGCATACATGTGGATCAGTGGTCAGCACAACATCGTGGGCTGAAGGGCCTGTTCTGTGCTGTACTGTTCTATGTTCTATGCAGCTTTCACACCAAAGTCCTCTCCCTCCTGATCCTTGTAATGAGCTTGAGAATGCTAGCTTGGCAATTCAAGGCTGATCATAGAATCCCGACAGTGTGGAGAGAGGCCATTTGGCCCAGCAAGTCCACACCGACTGTCTGAAGAGTATACCTCCCAGACCCAACCCCCTACCCTACTACTCTATATTTTCCCATACTAATGCACCTAACCTGCACATCCCTGAATACTATGGGAAATTTAGCATGGCCAGTTCATCTAACCTGCACATCTTTGGATTGTGGGAAGAAACTGGAGCACCCAGAGGAAACTCACGCAGACACTGGGAGAATGTACAAACTCCACACAGACAGTCACCTGAGGCTGGAACCGAACCCGGGTCCCAGGCGCTGTACGCTGGGGGAGGAAGACCTGGAGGGCTTGGAAGCCTTCTTCATGGCGGATAGAGGTGTATAGGGATTGGATGTCCATGGTGAGCCTTTGCTGAGGACTGTTCATTCATGCTCAGTGAGAGGGATGGTGAAAACACGGCAGGGCGATTTAATCTAGACACCAGAGTAATATTCTGAGGACTTGGGTTCAAATCCTGCCATTGCAGATGGTGGAATTCCAAAATTTAATAAAAATGAGAAGTTTAGAGTTTAGTGATGAATATGAAACTGTTGCTGATAGTTTAATTAGAACAAACTGGTTCACTAATGCACTTTAGGGGCAACAATCTGGTTAGAATTTGGTTTGTACCCCTGTTAAAGAAGTTGGCTTTCTAGCACTCTTACCTCTGATGCAGGAGTTGCGTTGAGCTGTTCAACCTGATGCTTCAGTTTTGGGGAGTACTGTACTGTTCTGAAGTGCTGTCTGGACTGAATGGCCTCCTTCTGCATCATAACGATTCCTTCATTCTTATGGATGAAACATTAAATGGAGCTCGCCCCTGCCTTTTGTTTATATGTGAAAGATCTCATGGCATTGTTTGAAAGAACAGCAGGTTATTTCTCCTACTGCCTGTCCCAGCATTTAGACCTTCACCAACAGTCTACTGACATCACATTGCTGTTTGTTAGTTGCTGGGTAGCCTACACTGATTCCAATTAGCACAATGTTCACTCTTTGTGGAAGGCTTTGAGACACGTTTGTCCTGTAAAAGATGTCAGATAAACTCCTCATCTTCACAAGTTTATGGTCGTGCAACCCTGAGCAAGGTGACTGGATATCTACAATGATCAAGTTGGTTTGTTTTGTAGTACCTTGATAATGTCCCTCCCTCTGGGCCAAAGGTTCTGGTTCACGTCCCACCTCTCTCATAACATATCTGAACAAATAGATTAAAACTGTGTATAGAGTACACTGCCCCAGCAGTGTCGGGGTGTTTGAACCCACAGCAATACAGACTCTCGCAGCCAATAATTCCGAACATGCCATTATCCCACAGATCGAACCAGGAAATCCAGACTTACGCCATTGCGCTGATCAATGCTTTATTCCTGAAAGCACCAGAGGACCGTAGGCAGGTCAGTGTTCTATCTGTCTCTTTACCTGTTTGGGTGGGCGGCTCCTTTTCTGCACGACAATCTCCTCTAAACCCTCTTGCAGCTTGCTTTGTAGTCTCATCTGCTTAAAACATTTTGCATTAGAGTGACTTTGTTGAATGTCATTAAATGCTGTTCTTACTAACTGAGCACTCTGCTGCTCACTGCCATCCATAACCTCTCTCCATTCATTGTTACTCTCTGCTGTTTTTGTCAACTTTGCTTGCAACAGAGCAGCAACTTTTGTTTATCTTGTTCCCCCTTGATGTGGTAAAACATTCCCAGGCACTTCCCAGGAACTTAATTGGACACATTGACATCAAGCCTTTGGAACAGAATCTGGTCAAAGTCGTAGGTTTCATCGGGCATTTACAAAGGAGGAAGGAAACTGAGTAAAGAGTTTCGAGATCAGATTTTGGACTAAACAACTGTGCAGTAGAAGGCACTTTACTCTGTCAAAGGTGGCCTGGAGGGAGGAGGGAATTGTCAAAAGGGCAAAATTGGATGAATACCGAAAACTCAGATTAATTTTGACTTGGAAGATATTACAGAATCAAATGTGTCAGCTCTTCCTGGGTTATAGCTCCCACCAGCACACAGCCCTCTCCATTTTAACTAGACAGCTGCTGTTTGCCTGTCAGCCCATATAGGTGCAGGCACTACTGTGTCCTCTTCTAATTTCTTTCATTACCTTCAAATTTCACGATATTATCTCCTGATTTTTAACTTCCCAAAATCCCTCTTCATCTGGACCATCCCGATCAGAGTTCCTCTTAACCTGCTCTGGTCCACTGAAAATATCCCTTTTTTAATCCCCCTTGTCCCTGAACTAGTCTTGTTGAATTTCTCCAGTGCCTATCCCATAACTTTGGCATTCCTCCTCAATGTTAGATTTAGAAAAGACCAGGATGAACAGGAAAAGAAATAATGTGGCATTGTGCTTTTCCCTTGCCCTCTCTGACTCTTCACAAGTGACAATTCCCCTTAGTTTGTTTGTTTTTTACTGAACTGTGTCCCAAAAGGCTGCATTAGAATTTATGGCCCTCCTCCAATTGTTTTTAATTAGATTTTCATCCCTCAAAACTATAATAAACGCCCATGATCCTATCAACACTCTAACTGCTCACCTCCACACACACCCACCCCTGTTTGTACTCTTTCCTGTCTGTCATTACTAACCCTATCTCTTCTTGTTGCTGCTCTAACTCATGCTCTGTGGATACGGCCGATTGGTGTTGACGCTATTGCTTTGGGGGTCTCTGCTGTCACCGACAGTCTGTCCTTCCCCCCTCAGAAGGGGAGGAATCTGGTCTCGATCTGCCTTTGACAGTAAGTAACGATAAACGCGTGTCATTTCAAACCTTCAATGGGTGATAACATTGAAGAGTTGTCTTCCTTTCTCGAGCCCAACGCACCTCTCAGAAAACAATTGCAAATCGCTTCTGTCCTTATTAGGTAATCGATGCAAAAGAGCAGATGGAAATGGCAACAACGTACACTCCTTCAACACATTAAAACATTCAGATGCACTTCACAGGAGCAATACCAAAGAAGATTTCACCATAAGCACTATAAAGAGATGCTAGAACAGGTTAACAAAAGTTTGGTCAAAGAGGTAGGTTTAAGGAGCACCTTAGATGAGGAGAGCAAGGTAGAGAGGTTTAGAGAAGGAATTCCAGACCTTAGGATTTAAGTAACGGAAGGCACAGTTGCTAGTCGTGGAGCAATTAAAATCGAGGATCCCCAAAATGCTAAAATTGCAAGAGTTTACTTAGTTAGGGAGGGGCAAGGCTATGGAGGAATTTAAACATAAGAATGTAAAATTCCTCACTCCTCTAGTGCTAGTTGGTGTATGGTTAGAGGGATGAGTGACACTGGCTTCAGACTAACATTTAAGTCCTGTCCTTGTTTGGGTCACATGGCAATAACCATTGACCAACCACGTGCTTTCAAAGTGCCTCAGGAAAGGCGTAGAAGCAGACAACTGGACCCAAATGAAAAGATGGAATTATCCATCAAGCAGAGGAAGATTGTGTGAAAGTGTTTAAATTCTGAAGGGGTTTTGACAGAGTAACAGTAGAGAAATTGTTTACACAGAGTCACCTCGAAGATGAATTTTCTTATATGGCAGTTTGATGTGATTGCAAAAATGCTGAAGGAATGACAAAAACCAGTTCAATAGTAATTTGCAAAGTAGAATTGTCTAAATAGTCATAGAGATGTACAGCACGGGAACAGAACCTTCAGTCCATGCCGACCAGGTATCCCAACCTAATCCAGTTCCACCAGCCAGCACCCAGCCCATATCCCTCCAAACCCTTCCTATTCATATACGCATCCATAAGTCTTTTAAATGTTGTAATTGTACCAGCCTCCACCACTTTCTTTGGCAGCACATTCCATACACGTACCACCCTCTGAAAAGGTTGCCCCTCCGGTCTCTTTTATATCTTTCCCCTCTCACCCTAATACTATGCCCTCTAGTTCTGGACTCCCCCACCCCAGGGATAAGACTTTGTTTATTTATCCTACCTATGCCCCTCATGATTTTATAAACCTCCATAAGGTCACTCCTCAGTCTCCAACACTCCAGAGAAAACAGCCCCAGCCTATTTAGCCTCTCCCTATAGCTCAAATCCTCCAACCTGGCATCATCCTTGTAAATCTTTTCTGAGCATTTTCAACTTTCACAACATCCATGTGATCGGAAGGAGACCAGAATTGCCCGCAATATTCCAACAGTGGCCAAACCAATGTCCTGACCTCCCAACTCCTGTACTCTATACACTCACTAATAAAGGAAAGCATACCAAGCGCCACCTTCAGTATCCTATCTACATGCGACTCTACTTTCAAGGAGCTATGAACCTGCACTCCAAAGTCTCTTTGTTCAGCAACACTCCCTAGGACCTTACCATTAAGTGTATAAGTCCTGCTAAGATTTGCTTTCCCAAAATGCAGCACTTCGCATTTATCTAAATGAAGCTCCATCTGCCACTCCTCAGCCCATTGGCCCATCTGATCAAGATCCTGTTGTACTCTGAGGTAACCTTCTTCACTGTCCACTACACCTCAAATTTTGGTGTAATCTGCAAACTTACTAACTAAACCTCTTAAGCCCACATCCAAATCATTTATATAAATGACGGAAAATAGTGGACCCACTGGTCACAGGCCTCCAGTATGAAAAACAACCCTCCACCACCAGCTTCTGTCTTCTATCTTCGAGCATGTGCTGTATCCAAATGGTTAGTTCTCCTTGTATTCCATAGGATCTAGTCTTGCTAACCAGTCTCCCATGTGGAACCTTGTCGAATGCCTTACTAAAGTCCACATCAATCACGTTTACTGCTCTGCCCTCATCTTTGTCCTCTTCGTTAGTTCTTCAAAAAACTCAGTCAAATTCATGAGACATGATTTCCCATGCACAAAGCCATGTTGACTATCCCTAATCGGTCCTTGCCTTTCCAAATACAGGTAAATCCTGTCCCTCAAGATTCCCTCCAACAACTTGCCACCGATGTCAGGCTCACTGGTCTATAGTTCCCTGGCTTGTCCTTACCATCCTTTTTAAAGAGTGCCACCACGTTAGCCAACCTCCAGTCTTCCGGCACCTCACCTGTGACTATCGATGATACAATATCTCAGCAAGGGGCCCAGCAATCACTTCACTAGCTTCCCACAGAGTTCTAGGGTGCACCTGATCAGGTCCTGAGGATTTAACTTTTAAGTGTTTCAAAATATCCAGCACTTCCTCTTCTGTATTACGGACATTTTTCAAGATGTCACCATCTATTTCCCTACATTTTATATCTTCCGTGTTCTTCTCCACAGTAAACACTGATACAAAATACTCGTTTAGTATCTCCTGCGGTTCCACACAAAGGCCACCTTGCTGATCTTTGAGGGGCCCTATTCTCTCCCTAGTTACCCTTTTGTCCTTAATGTATTTGGAAAAACCCTTTGAATTCTCCTGAGCAGGTCAAGTTTTGCACCTTCTCTAGTAGGTACATCCACATTCTGAATCAGAAAATTTCCTTGTACACACTTAACAAATTCCTCTCAATGTAACACTATGGCAGTCCCAGTTTATGTTTGGAAAGTTAAAATCCCCTACCATAACTACCCTATTATTCTTACAGATAGCTGAGATCACCTTACAAGTTTGTTTCTCAATTTCTCTCTGACTATTAGGGGGTCTATAATACAATCCCAATAAGGTGATTATCCCTTTCTTATTTCTCAGTTCCACCCAGATAACTTCCCTGGACGTATTTCCGGGAATATCCTCCCTCAGCACAGCTGTAATGCTATCCCTTATCAAAAATGCCACTCCCCCTCCTCTCTTGCCTCCCTTTCTATCCTTCCTGTAGCATTTGTATCCTGGAACATTAAGCTGCCAGTCCTGCCCATCCCTGAGCCATGTTTCTGTAGTTGCTATGATATCCCAGTCCCATGTTCCTAACCATGCCCTGAGTTCATCTGCCTTCCCTGTTAGGCCCCTTGCATTGAAATAAATGTAGTTTAATTTATTAGTCCTACCTTGTCCCTGCCTGCCCTGACTGTTTGATTCGCTTCTGTTCTCAAAAGTACCCGTCTCAGATTGATCTCTTTCCTCACTATCTCCCTGAGTCTCAGCCACCACCTTACTAGTTTAAATCCTCCCAAGTAGCTCTAGCAAATCTCCCGGCCAGTATACTAGTCCATTTCCAATTCGGGTGCAATCCGTCCTTCTTGGACAGGTCACTTCTACCCCAGAAGAGATTCCAATGATCCAAAAATGTGAATCCTTCTCCCATACACCAGCTCCTCAGCCATGCATTCATCTGCTCTATCTTCCTATTCCTACCCTCACTAGTTTGTAGCACCGGGAATCATCCAGATATTACTACTCTCGAGGGCCTCCTTTTTAAATTCCTTCCTCTCTATATTCTCCCTTCAAAATCTCATCCTTTTCCCTTCCTGTGTCATTGGTTCCAATGTGTACAATGACCTCCTGCTGGTCCCTCTCCCCTGTGAGAACATTCTGCACCCACTCTGAGACATCCTTGGTCCTGGCCCCAGGGAGGCAACACACCATTCTGATTTTTTGCTGCTGGCCACAGAAACATCTGTTTGTGCCTCGAACTAGAGAGTCCTTTAACACAAACGATCTCTTGGAACCCGACGTACCCTTCATTGCTGTTTCAAAACCAGAAACTTGGCTGTTCATGCTAAATCTCCCTGAGTATCCATCACCCCCTACATTTTCCAAAGAGTATACTTGTTTGAGATGGGGATAGCCACAGGACACTCCTGCACTACCTGCCTACCTCTCCTATCTTTCCTGCGTAAACCCATCTACTTGACTGTATCTGTGACTGTTCTCCCTTCCTATAATTGTCATCCATCACACCCCCTTGCTCTTGTAAATGCCTCATTGCCTCCAACAGTCGCTCCAACCGAACCATTCAATCTGACCGGATTCGCAACCAACGGCATTTTTTGCAGATGTAATCCTCAGTAACACGTAAACTTTCCCTAAACTCCCACATCTGACAAGAAGAGTATATCACTCCACTAAGGGCCATTTTAGCTTCTTCCAATCTGCAGATCAAGAAAATAGCACTGTTTTATTCCTCTGCAAAATACTGTTCCAGGCTAACTTAATACTTATGGCTTATATTGTTAAGTTTAATCAAGAGATATATCTCAAATAAAACATATAATCCAGAAAGAACCCGCTCTACTCACTTTTGTAGATTTACAGCAAGGCTATACTTAAAACTTCACTTATCTGTCTCTGTGCTGTGACGTCTCCCAGACGGGTTCCTCCAAGGTCCGTTGTGAATTTCACTGTTTGTTAATTTTCCCAGATGCACTCCGATGTCCAGCGCAAAATGAATTGAATAGCAAAGGCAGTAACTGCACAGGTTCACTGCTGTGTGAGGGAGCAGTGTGGGTCTCTCTCTCTCTCTCCTGCACTGACCTGACCACGTGCTGCCTTTGCCTGTTCCTGTCCCTTTTATAAATGCCATTGTTTTGACATTTTTTTGCAACAGCATATAAAACAGTAATTGCTGCTCCTGGAATTCAAGGAAATCAACTCCAGCACCTAAAATACCTCAAAAAAGGAACAGCTGTTACAGCCAGAAATGTTTCCTGTCCTCCATCTTGGATCAGGTCGTCAAAAGGGAATTTTTTTATGGCTGCAGAGTAATGAGTAGGATTGTTGATTCAAAAAGCTGCAACAAGTCAAATGACCTCCTGTACATGTCATGTACTATCATTAAATCCCAGCAGGCTTTGTGGAGCAATTAGCATGTCTGCAGACCAATGCTTGAGACTGTGTGACAATGCCAATATTGGCTAAAACACTTAACATTTTCTATCCAGTCTGGGGTAAAAGAGACCTACTCCACAATGGCAGACTGCATTTAAACTGAAATAAAAATATGAAATGCAGGTGCTGGAAATCTAAAACAAAACCAGAAATTGCTGGAGAAGCTCGATATATCTAACAGCATCTGTGGAGAGAATGCAGAGTCGACATTTCGGGTCCAGTGACCCTTTTTCAGAATAGTATTAAAAATCCAGAATATGACCAGTCAGTTTTCAGAGAGCAGACTTCAATGGGACAAAATCAGAGCTTGACTGCTTTGACTGGAAGGACTTATGCCCAAAACTTCAATTCTCCTGCTCCTTGGATGCTGCCTGACCTGCTGTGCTTTTCCAGCATTACACTCTCTGACCTCAATGCTCACTTTCTCCCAGGATTGCCTGGTTTTGGTGGGAAAAACAGTAACTGAAGAATTGTGTGGCTTCAAAGAAAATTTGGATCAGATATTGACAAGGTATAGTCCATCAAAGGGGAAAGATAGGACAACTCAATTCAGATCTCTGTCACTGACCAAGGAGATAGAAATTAAGATAAAGGAGAGAACATTGTATTTGTGATAAATGTCAGGTAAAAATATAGTTGAGAACCAAGAGAAGATTCCAGTGGGAGGTAAAAAAGCATATTAAAGAAGTAAAGTTGAATTGAGAAAAGACTGGCAGCCAACAGAAAGAAAATCCCAAATTTGCATATAAATAGTAACCGAGTAGCAAATAGAAGGAAGGCAATTTGAGACCAAAAAGATGACTTTTACATGGCTGCAGGGGGCAACGCTGAGGAGTTAAAAGAATACTTTGTATCTGTCTCTACCAAGAAGGTAGATGCTACCATAGCCCTGGAGACTTGAAGAGGAAACTGTACCACAAGTAAGGTTAAATGGAAGAAGTGTTGGATTGAGTGTGGATACTTCAAGTTAACAACAGGATCCTGACCAGATGGGCCAATGGGCTGAGAAGTGGCAGATGGTGTTTAATTCAGATAAATGCGAGGTGCTGCATTTTGGGAAAGCAAATCTTAGCAGGACTTATACACTTAATGGTAAGGTCCTAGGGAGTGTTGCTGAACAAAGAGACTTTGGAGTGCAGGTTCATAGCTCCTTGAAAGTGGAGTCACAGGTAAATAGGATAGTGAAGAAGGCATTTGGTATGCTTTCCTTTATTGGTCAGAGTATTGAGTACAGGAGATGGGAGGTCATGTTGCGGCTGTACAGGACATTGGTTAGGCCACTGTTGGAATATTGCAAGCAATTCTGGTCTCCTTCTTATCGGAAAGATGTTGTGAAACTTGAAAGGGTTCAGAAAAGATTTACAAGGATGTTGCCAGGGTTGGAGGATCTGAGCTATAGGGAGAGGCTAAACAAGCTGGGGCTGTTTTCCCTGGAGTGTGGGAGGCTGAGGGGTGACCTTATAGAGGTTTACAAAATTATGAGAGGCATGGATAGGGTAAATAGGCAAAGTCTTTTCCCTGGGGTTGGGGAGTCCAGAACTAGAGGGCATAGGTTTTAGGGTGAGAGGGGAAAGATATAAAAGAGACCTAAGGGGCAACATTTTCACACACAGGGTGGTACGGGTATGGAATGAACTGCCAGAGGAAGTGGTGGAGGCTGGTACAATTGCAACATTTAAGAGGCATTTGGATGGGTACATGAATAGGAAAGGCTTGGAGGGATATGGGCCGGTTGCTGCCAGGTGGGACTAGATGGTGTTGGATATCTGGTCAGCATGGACTGGTTGGACCGAAGGGTCTGTTTCCATTCTGTACATCTCTATGACTCTATGACTGTGTGAGATGCATCAATGATATTGAAGTGAGTGTGGAATTTGCAGGTGCACTAGCCATAATCTTCAGTCTCCTCTAAATGCAGGAGAAGTGCCAGATGCTTGGAGAATTGAAAGCATCATGTCTTTGTTTAAAAAAATGTAGTAAGGATATGCCCAGCAATTGCCAGTTAGTTTAACTTCAGTTGTGAGAAAACCTCGAGAAATAATTATGAGGGATAGAATTAGTAGTTCCATGGAGAAAAAATAGATTGATCAGGAAGAGTCCTCAAGAATTTCCAAATGAAAGATCATATTTAATTAACTTTCCTGTCTTTCTTGAAGAAGTAACAGTAAGAGTCAGTAAGGGTAATGCTGTTGGTGTAGTGTACATGAATTTCTAGAAGGATTTTGATGTTATGCCACATATCAGACTTGTGGGAAAAGTTGTGGACCATGGAATAAAAGGGACAGTTGCAATGTGGAGGCACAAGTGGCTGAGTGATAGGAAATAGAGAAATGATCAATGGATATTTTTCCACTAGAGGGAGGTATGTAGTGAGTTCCCAGAGGTCTGTATTTGGACCCTTGCTTTTACTGACATATATTAAAGTGCAGTGGGCAGTTTGAAAGTTTGTCTATAATGCAAAACTTGGAAGCATTGCAAGTTGTGAGGAGGGCAGTGTAAAAATTCCAAAGGACGTAGACAAGTTGGTGGACTGGTTGGTTAAGGAGCTGAAGCAGTTCAGTACAGGGAAGTGTGAGGTAATGTGTTTTGGTTGGAAGAGCATGGAGAAGCATCAAAAGTTAAATAGTTAAATTTTAACAGGGGTGTAGGAGCACTTGGATATATGTGTGCACAGATCATTGAAGGTGACGGGACAGGTAATGAAAGTTAATAAAGAATAGAGTGTTCATGGCTTTATTAATAGTGGTCTACAAGAACAGTACAAGAACAAGGAAGTGATGTTGAACTTGCACAAGGCACTTGTTGGGTCTCACCTAGAGTATTGTGCATAGTTCAATTTAGGAAGGATGTGAACGCATGGGGAGAATGCATGTGAATAGTTCCATGGATGAGAGACTTTCAGGAGGATATGATTGGAGAGGTTGGAACTGTTCTTATTGAAGTGATGAAGACCAAGGGGAGATGTGGTAGTTTCCAAATAATGAGAGGTTAGAGTATAGAGAGAAATTGCTCTCGCTTGTAAAAGGATCAGGAATGAGTTTCAAGTGATTTGCAAGTGAAGTGATTTGCAAATGTGATGCGAGAAGAAACCATTTTCACAAAGTGAGTAGTTAGAGTCTGGAATGTACTGACTGGAAACATGTTGAGCCAGGTTCAGTTGAGGCATTCAGCAGAGTATTGGATAATTATTAAAATAGAAGGAATATGCAAGTGTATGGGAATAAAGGCAGGAGAATGGCACCAAGTCATGATGGTCATTTAGAGTGCTGGTGCAGACATGATGGGCTGAATGACATGCTTCTACATAACAATTCTGTGATTGTCACAAACAAGTTTATTTTAAAGAAAAAAGGTAAGGATGTTTTTTCTGTGAGCTCCCATTTACTACAATCCCATTAACTGACTTGATAAAACTGAGACCATATGGAATTGGGGAGCAATTTCAGACGTCGGTACAGAATTGGTTAAGAGATGAGAGACCGAGAATAGGAGTAATGTGTATGTACTCTAAGCAGCAGGATGAACTTAGTGGTCCCCACAGGACTTTAAGCCTCATCTTTCTACTCATTAGTTGGAGGGATACAGAGCAATCTGTCTTGAGTTTGCTGATGCGGTGCAGGCAGTGCAGAAGGGAGATAGAGTTGGAAAGGAAGATTGACTAACATGAATTGATGAGAATGGGGCAGATGGAATTTCAATGTGGGCAAATGTGAGGTCATCCACTTTCAACCCAAGAAATATGAAGCTGGTTGTAATGCTCCCTCACCAATCCGTTTGAAAGTAGAGGGACCTGGAAAATCCAATACAAGACCTACCCACAGCTGATTCCACCCCCAACCCCCCCAACTGAATCTGTCTGAAATTTGACAAGGTAGGTGGCAATGTCACTCCGCCTGCCTCCCTTTGAGTCTCATTCCTGATGAAGGGCTTATGCCTGAAACGTCAATTCTCCTGCTCTTCGGATGCTGCCTGACCAGCTGTGCTTTTCCAGCAACACACTCTCGACTCTGATCTCTAGCATTTGCAGACCTCACTCCACCCCCCATCCCCCTCTTCCCCCCCACCCTGCTGTCTACCTATGAGCCTCTTGAAGTCCATAAATTCCAAATTAATCACTTGAGGGCTTCCTCCAGCTTCCACCATCACTTTAGCTGTTACTGCAGGAGACCTGCATTATCTCGGAAGTTGGTGGTTTTAATGGAATTGTTCTTGTTAGACAAGGTTCAGGATGGAGGGTGGGAAGTTCCTAGGGCAGGTCCTCTGTGCCCATTAGAGTTACCACCATACCGCCTGTCAGTCCAAGATCATTGTCTCTGCCTGGCTATCACTCAAACATGCCCTTTCTATATCCCTCTTGCAAACCAGCTGAAACGCTCCACGTAGCTTGGTGTCCAACTCCTGTGACTCTCATTACTGGGGACGGGCTGCTCTCTCAGCAGTGTCCACTGCTGCGCCTGGTATTAGCCAAGCATCTGATTGGCATGGTTGGTGGGTTGGGCCCATACAGTTCTTTCCAGATGTGAGAAAGTAAGGGCAGTAGGGGTTCAGAGATTTTGGAGGTGTGAGTAAAGAAGTCACTAAAAACCATAATGTAAATTGGTGGGATTTGTGCTGCAGCTATAAAATGCTCTGACCAGACTCCATTTAGTTAATTAACCTAGTTCTAGCACTGCACTTTGGGAAGGATCTATTGACCTTGAAGGTGAAATCAGATTCACTGGAATGATACTGCAGTTATAACAGTGAAGTATGAGGAGAAGTTGTAACATCTGAGTTTTAACTACCTTGAGTGTGCAAGACTTCATAGTGATTTAATTTCAAGCAATTAAGATTATTGAAGGGTTTGATGGGATGGAGGAAAACTATTTCCTCAAATGGAAAGTCCAGAACTATCTGACACATCTTAAAGTTACAGCTGGATTGTTCAGGGCTCTTGTCAGGGAGCACTTCATTCTTCATGCAAAAGATAGTGGACATTTGGAACTTAATCCCACAAAATGTTGCTCGGTCTGAAGCCACTGCATGAAGAGCAGACTAAATGGCCTCATCCTGCTCATTTATTCCCAATTCCAGGCAGCCTTCATGTGAACAGAGGCATTACGACCTTTAAATGCAATATAAACAGTGTCCTGTAGGTGGTGTGCTAGTCTGTTCTGAGACAGGAGAAGGTAAGTGGTATTGCTGGAAATAGAGAATAGAAAACAGAAAGTGCTCAATAGGTCAAGGTAGTAACTGAGGACTGAGAAACAGAGTTACTGTTTGATGAAAGAGTATTGACCTGAAACCTAAACCTTGTTTCTCTCACTTCAGAAGGTGCACAGTCTGCTGAGTATTTCCAGAAATTTCTGCTCTTTTATAACTAATGTTGGGGTTCAGTTTCTGAGCCAAGAATATACCTGAGTCCTGCTATGTTCCCACAGGAGATGTCCAATATCCTGGCACAGAAGCAGCTGAGGTCCATAATTTTAAACGTAAGTACAACAAAGACCTGTAACTCTGATTTGGAGGTGCTGGTGTTGGACCGAGGTGTACAAAGTTAAAAATCATACAACACCAGGTTATAGTCCAACATGTTTATTTGGAACTCTGAAACATTCAATAGCTTTTTTCATAAATTAAATTTAAAATCATTTCCCCTTCCAAGAAAACCACTACCTCTTAAACATAACCATGTCTGCAGCAAAAGGGGGAGTCTTGACTCATGAAGTAATGTGCAGCTTTTTATTTTGGAAAGGTAATCCAGTGTTGTGGTCATCGAGCTGGTTCCTAATTCAGGTAATTCTTTCATAGGATGTAGGCATCATTGACTGGGGCCAGCATTTGTTGTCCATCCCTATAGTAGAGTCAGATACATTTAAGGCACATAGATGATAGTAAAATGTAAGGTATGTAGGTTAGTTTGATCTTAGAGTAAGATAAAAGGTCAGCAGGAATTGGTTTACCTTAAGTTGGCTGGATTGTTGGTTTACAGAGCAGTGTGATGCCAACAGCGTGGGTTCAATTCCCATCACTGGTTTGAGGTTACTATGATGAGCTCTCCTTCTCAACCTCCTCCCTTGCTTGAGGTTTGGTGGCCCTCAGGTTAAATCACCATCAGTCGCTTCTCTCTCTAATGAGAGAGCAGCCCCTATGGTCTGGTAAGGCTATGGCGACACAATAACAACAAATAGGTCAGCACAACATTGAGAACAGAAGGGCCTGTACTGCTCTGTTCTATATATAAATGACTGCTGCTTGAGAAAGTGGTGGTGAGCTGCCTTCTTGAGCTGCTATTGTCATTGGAGTAGAGATAGATCCACAATGCTGTCAGGGAGGGAGGACATTCCAGGATCTTGACTCAGTGACACTGAAGGAATGATTGATATCTCCAAGTTGGAAATGATTGAAAAGAGCGATTTGGAGGGGAACTTGCTGGTGTGGATTTCCCATTTATCTGCTGCCCTTGTCCTTCTCGTTGGTAGTTGCTGTGTGTTTAGAAGGTGCTGTCTGAGAAGTTTGGTGAATTCCTGCAGAACATCTTGTAGATGGTCCACACTGCTGCTCCCAAGTATCGTCAGTGGAGGAAGCAAATGTTTGTAGATATAGTATCAATCAAGTTGGATGTTTTGGCCTATATGGTGTCAATACAGGGATAGAAGGCTCTATAGCCAAGTTTGCAGATGACACAAAAATAGGCAGGATGGTAAATTGCAATGAGGAGGTAAGAACCTTACAAATGGATATAGATAGGTTAGAAGCGTGGGCCAAAATGTGGTAGATGAAGTTTAATGTGGATAAGTGTGAGGTCATTCATTTTGGTCAGAAAAATGGGAAGAGACTTCGGGGTATTCCAGTACAGAGGGATCGGGGTGTCCTCGTTCATGAGTAACATAAAAATAGCAAGCAGGTACAGCAGATAGTAAAGGAGGCGAATGGAAAGTTGGCTTTTGTAGCTAAAGGAATAGAATATAAAGATAAGAAAGTATTGTTGCAACTGTGCACGGTATTGATGAGAACACACCTGGAGTATTGTGTACAATTTTGGTCCCCTTATTTAAGGAAACATGTAGTGGCATTGGAGGCATTTCAGAGGAGGTTCACAAGATTGATCCCAGAGATGATGGGTTTGTAGTTTGAAGAGAGATTGAACAATTTAGGCCTATACTCTCTGGAATTTAGAAGAATGGGGGTAGATCAAATTGAGTTATTCAAGATGATAAAAGGTATGGATAAAATAGATGTGGAGTGGATGCTTCCTCCTGTGCGGCATTCTCGGACGAGAGGTCATAATCTCCGGATGAGGGGCAGCAAATTTAAAACAAACTTGAGGAGTAACTACTTCTCCCAAAGGATTGTGAATCTGTGGAAGTCACTCCCCCACAGTGCAGTGGATGCTGGGACAGTGAGTAAACTTAAGGAGGAGTTGGACAAATTTTTAATTGTTAATGGGTTGGAGGATATGGAAAGAAGGCAGGAAAGTGGGGGTGAGGAGCTTATCAGAGTCAAAAGGTGTGGTGCTGGCGAAGGAGGAGCAGGCGAATCGACGTTTCGAGCATAAGCCCTTCATCAGGAAGGGCTTGACTGAAGGGCTTATTCTTGAAATGTCGATTCTCCTGCTCCTTGGATGCTGCCTGCCCGGCTGTGCTTTTCCAGCACCATACTTTTCGACTCTGATCTCCAACATCTGCAGTCATCACTTTCTCCTGAGGAGCATATCAACCATGATCGAATGGCGGAGTTGATTTGATGGACCGAATAGCCTAATTTTGCTCCTATATCTAATGAATTTTTGAATTAATAAACTCTCAAGTATTATTGGAGCTGCACTAATCTAGGCAAGTGCGAAATATTGTGAATTATGACTTGTAGGTGGTGAACAAGCATTGGGAGGTTAGTTACTTGCCTCTAACCTGTTGTTGTATCCACCATATTTACATGGCAAGTCCAATTTAGCGTCTGGTTACTGATTAGCTCTAGAATGATGCTTTATGAGATTCAGTGATGGTAATGCATTGAATGTCAATGGGAGATAGTTAGTTTGTTTGTTTGTTTGTTTGTTTGTTTGTTTTTGTTGGAGGTGGGCATTGTCTGACATGTGGCAGGAGTGTTAATTGCTAGTTGTCAGCCCAAACCAGGTCTTGTGGTATTTAGACACTGACTGCTTCAGTACCTGAGGGGTCACAAATGGTGCTGAATGTTGTGCAATCATCACCGAATGTCCCCGTTTCTAGTCATTTGAAGCAGCTGGAGATGATTGGGCTGAAGAAACTACCCTGAGGAACTCCTGTGGAGATGTCCTGGAGCTGCGATGACTGACCTCCAACAATCACAACCATCCTCCTTTATGCCCAGTATGACTCCATTATGCGTATAGAATCCATCTACCAGGCCCGCTGTCAGGGAAAGGCCTCCAGCATTCTCAAAGATCCATCCCACCCTGGCAATGCTTTTCTACAACCTCTACCATCAGGGAGAAGGTACAGAGGCACCAGGTGGTTTAAAAACAGTTTCTACCCTACTGTTGTTAGAATACTGAATGGACTCTCAAACTTTTAGCATTTGCCTGTATCTGTGTTTTTGTTTTGCCAGTTTACCTATTATTTACTTATCTATGCTATTTAACTCAGTGATCTACCCGTATTGCTCACAAGACAAAGCTTTTCACTGTGCCTTGGTACATGTGACAATAAATTCAATTCAATTCAATTCCAACCAGCAAATTGTGCTACTCATAATTTCCATTGATTTTAGTTTTGCTAGGGCTCCTTTGATTCCTCACTTGGTTGAATGCACCCATGATGTGAAGGGCTGTCACTCTCATTTTACTTCTGGAATTCAGCTCTTTCATCCATGTTTGAACCAAGGCTGTAATGAGGTCAGGGCTGAATGCCTTTGGCATATTCCAAAGTAAATGCCATTGGGCAGGTTACTGCTAAGCAAGAGCTGCTTGACGTCACTGATGGCACTTTCCATCACTTGACTCATGAGTGAGAGTAGACTGATGGGGACCTGCTGCTTACACTGGTTGACATACAAATTTTATAGCTTCAAGAGATTGATGTCTAATGCATGGTACTGCTCCTGGCAAGTCCCTCGATACTCTTCATTGATTGCCTTTCTTGATGGTAATGGCTGGGCGGGGCATGTGTTTAAATCCTGGTTTGAAAATTTCAATTTAATTTTTAAATAAGAAGCTGGTGACTGTAAAATTTACCCTGACTTTGGTTCACTATCAAATCTGCCTTTTTTCCACTTGTTCTGGGCCTATCAATGACTCCAGTCCCCTATCAAAGTGATTAATTCTTAACGGTTCCCTCTGAAATAGCTCTGCAAGTTATCTGTTATTTCAAATCTTAGTTAAGATTAGAGTGGTGCTGGAAAAGCACAGCAGGTCTGGCAGCATCTGAGAGCAGGATGGCTTTTGCCCAAAACATCGATTTTCCTGCTCCTCGGATGCTGCCTGACCTGCTGTGTTTTTCTAGCACTACTCTAATCTTGACTCTAATCTCCAGCATCTGCAGTACCCACTTTCGCCTGTTTCAAATCTTAGACAATTAGGGAAGGGCAATACATGGTCACCTTTCCAGTGACATCCTGAGAGTGAATGCATGTTAAAATGCATAGCTCCTTGAGTAATGACCAGCTTGCCTCTGCTTCCTAACAGGAATAATGTAGAGGTGCTGGTATTGGACTGGGGTGGATAATTTATCTCTGGAATGTGACTTAAAAGAAGTTCTGGGATTCACAAATGAATTAATCAAAACCTGCAACCCTTCCCAAAAGGTGAAAGACTTAACAACCATCTAGGTTTGTTCAATATATTGCATCAGTTGTATGACACTATAATCTTTTGCTATAAATTGTGTGTCTTATGATCCTATTCCACTAGCTACCTGATGAAGGAGCAGCACTCCAGAAGCTTGTCCTTCCAAATAAACCTGTTGGTCTATAACCTGGTCTCATGTGATTTTTGATAGGTGCTAAAGTCAACTTTAAAATGTACAGAACCTTTGCCTGATAGAGTAACAGGTCCAGGCTTTTATCACTTGAACAGTCTTTTTGCATAAACCAAATCATCCACCAACATTTCCGCCACCTCCAAACAGACCCCACCCCCAGGGATATATTTCCCCCCCATCCCTTTCCGCCTTCCGCAAAGACCGTTCCCTCCGTGGCTACCTGGTCAGGTCCACGCCCCCCTACAACCCACCCTCCCATCCTGGCACTTTCCCCTGCCACCACAGGAACTGTAAAACCTGTGCCCACACCTCCTCCCTCACCTCTATCCAAGGCCCTAAAGGAGCCTTCCACGTCCAGCAAAGTTTTACTTGCACATCCACTAATAACATTTATTGTATCCATTGCTCCCGATGCAGTCTCCTCTACATTGGGGAAACTGGGTGCCTCCTAGCAGAGCGCTTTAGGGAACATCTCTGGGACACCCGCACCAATCAACCACACCGCCCCGTGGCCCAACATTTCAACTCCCCCTCCCACTCTGCCGAGGACATGGAGGTCCTGGGCCTCCTTCACTGCCGCTCCCTCACCACCAGACGCCTGGAGGAAGAATGCCTCATCTTCCGCCTCGGAACACTTCAACCCCAGGGCATCAATGTGGACTTCAACAGTTTCCTCATTTCCCCTTCCCCCACCTCACCCTAGTTCCAAACTTCCAGCTCAGCACTGTCCCCATGACTTGTCCGGACTTGTCCTACCTGCCTATCTCCTTTTCCATCTATCCACTCCACCCTCTCCTCCCTGACCTGTCACCTTCATTCCCTCCCCCACTCACCCATTGTACTCTATGCTACTTTCTCCCCACCCCCACCCTCCTCTAGCTTATCTCTCCACGCTTCAGGCTCACTGCCTTTATTCCTGATAAAGGGCTTTTGCCCGAAACGTCGATTTCGAAGCTCTTTGGATGCTGCCTGAACTGCTGTGCTCTTCCATACCACTAATCCAGAGTCTTTTGCAAATGTCCATGTACAATGAATATGCTTGCTGTCTTTATTTTATAGCACATTATTCGAGGAAACCGTCCAATCAAAACAGAAATGGCCCATCAGCTGTATGTCCTTCAGGTTCTGACCTTTAACCTTCTAGAAGAGCGGATGATGACCAAGATGGACCCTCAGGATCAAGTTAGTGATTGGTTTAATTATTATTTAGTTACTAGTCACTTTCCTCCATTTTATTTTTCTCTTTCAGTTTAATGTCTCATCTGATAAGCAGCACCTCATCAGTGTAGCACTCCCTCAGTTCTGCATTGAATTCCAATCTGAATTGTGTACTGAAGTCCTGAAGTAAGGCTTGGTGCTATAACTTACTGACTGTGGGACACATGATGTTGTGACCAGGCAGACCTGGGGAGCTCATAGAGTTAAATGGTCTTTTCTTTGCTTTTGCACTTTGTTCAACTTACTGTGTCATGTGACTAACAGACACCCTCTAACTTGATGTGTCAGAATGTAATATTATTGCACTACCTCCTACCCTCATTTCTGTCATGGGCAGGACTTCAAATGCTGTCATGCTCATCGCTCCCTTGGTCTTTCCTTTGAAAAAAGCCATACTTAGTCACAGGTTCCTAACTAATCTTAGCTTTTTATTTACCCTTTCCAGCCTCTGTGGTATCCAGCTTTTCACATTGTTTTCTTAATGGCCAATAGATTGGGCAGAGAATATAACATTGTGGTACCCAGCTGCAAAATGCCAGCAAAGGAAATCTTTCATATGTGTCTGTACATGCTTCAAAATCTATTACTGCAGAGTAACATCCTTGGCACACTCTAGCTTTCAGATAATCAATGTTATTTGGGAGCGAAGAGTGAACATTTACTGGTAATCCAGGTCTTAGCCTGTCGTCCCTCTGACCAGGATCATGTCTGACCCTAGAAATTACTTCTTTCAAAGGGTCATGAATCTGTGGAATTCATACCTAAGTGCAGTGGATGCTGACAAAGAGTAAATTTGAGGCAAAGGTCGATTTTTAATGAGTAATAGGTTGAATGATTGTGGACAGCAGGTGGAGAAAGTGGAGTTAAAGCTGAGATGAGATCAGCCACGATTGTATCAAATGGCAGAACAGCCCGAGGGGCTGAATTGCCAGCTCCTCCTCCTGGTTGTTATGCCCTTATCCTCTTGCTGACCCTGATCAGGTCTGTTTGTATGTATAGTTTAAATTTTGATTCCATCAGAAGGGTTGTTGGTTACACAGTCAGGAGAGTACAGTAATCTTAATCTCTGAAATGTAAAATGATAGAAATTTGCAGCTTAGAAGGAGGCCATTCAGCCCACAAGTAGTCACCAGCCTAAATCCACATTCCAACACTTGGTTCATAATCTTGTGCTTGATAGCACCTCCAATACATATCCAACTACTTCTTCAATGATGAGTGTTGCTTTCTGCCTTCCAACAACCTTTGGATTATGGATCCCAGATCTCTGCTGACTTCCATCTGGAAAGATTTCCCCTCAAATTCCCTCTAACCTCCTTGCACTTGTCGTAAATCCTGGTTATAGACCCCTCAACAAGGGGACGAGGTTCTTCCTGATCAAACTACCTCATAATTTTGAACATTTTAATTAGATCTTAAATCAACTTCCATGTTCAAAACAAAAAACCTTGGTCTAGCCCATCTCTATCTTACAACCCAAAATTTCTAACCTTGTAGTAAGTGTTCTGTGTAGTCACACCTTTAGCTGATATGATAGCTGACCTTCTGTGTTTCAGGAATGGGAACGGTATATCCAGATTGGAGATTCATGCTGATCATTCTTAATCCTTCCTTCTGTTTGTCACAGGCTCAAAGGGATATCATATTTGAACTGCGAAGAGTTGCCTTTGATGCTGAATCTGATCCAAACAGCAGCAGCAATCTGGAGAAGCGGAAAGCCATGTACACGAGGGATTATAAAATGCTGGGGTTCGTGGTAGGTGCAGGCAGCATTGTGCAATCAAGTAATCGAGAACTCTCCTTAATGAGAATTTAAGGAATTTAGAAATGTCTGTCATCACATGATCCTCTAAATTCACTTGTCGCTGAAATGCAAGAATGACTAAACAAATTTCCTTTTGAGCCATCTGAGAAAATAGAGTCTTGGTTTTTGAAAATAGAGACTTGTGCCCCTTTGCGCAGACAGACGGGTTGGGGGAAGGTGGTTTATTGATGGGCTACACATCGGTAAACATGGGCAGAGTCTCACTATGATGCCACTGTCTCAATTCTGTGTGCAAATGACCCCCAAGATATAAATGTCCTAGAATCCTGTGTTACCAAGAGTAAAGGTTCAAACTGGCAGAAGCTCTTGTTTGGTGTAGACACAGTATGCTTTCCAAATCCAGGGCACCAGAGGAATTGGCATTCCCGAATTGAATTGAATTGATTGACACGTGTACTAAGGCACAGTGAAAAGTTTTGTCTTGTGAACAATACAAACAGACCATCTTATTGGGCACTATGCTGCATGTAAATTGGAAAAGTGCCAGTGTATGGGTCTGTTGAATCTTGTCCTAGGGTCATGTGTGGCTTTTATCCTGTTTCACTTTGTCTCTACCATTCTCACTGCTCAGATTTATATTTTACGCTGCTGATTTGGTGTAAGAATTTAGCATTTCACGCTCACAGTACTGAGCTGGTGCTGATTCCTACATTTCCTTTATTCTTCCCACTTCCAATTTTCTCCTCTTCCAGTCCCACCGTCAGTGTCGGCCTCACTGGTTTGAGCAGCCCTCGTGGGATCTTAGTTAGAATTGCCAGTCTCTTTTTGCTATCGGGGGGAGCAGCAATCCCAGTCAAGACTGGCCCATCTTCTTGCAAGTCAATGTTTTCCAGCAGCCTGTCTGGCTCACCAGCTGTTATGGATTCATTTCTTGGGGCATTAAGGAAACCAGAGCAAATATGCAGCCTATCACTCTGATAAGAATATTGGATTAGATTCACATATTCTTATGAATGCCAAATTACAGACATGAGATAGAGGCTTTAATTCTGCTTGCTCCTGAACAGAAATAATTTTCTTAACCAGCACCTATCGGACTAGAGGTGTGCCAGTTGATCAATATTCTGGACAACCAAGAGGTCCACATAACCATGGTAAACCCTGATCAAGCAAACCTTTTGAGACACCAGCATCCCTCAAAGAATCTATGTAAAATTATTGTCGCATCTCTTAAAATCAATGTAAAATCACACAATAAGTAATGGGAATGTAATGCAAGGTGTATACATGTCACAGTTAAACTTTGTTTACAGCTTTAAAATGCAGACTTTGCAATATGAGGTACGTAATTTTGCCAATTTATTGAGGGTGCCGGTTTAAACAAAGTTTGCTGCATTATAACTTCCACTACGAATTCTAATTCATTCTGAACATCTAGCAGTTCTTCGATAGAAATACAGAAAGCAACAGAGACACTTGTGCAGCCAGCCCCTCCTATACAAGCTGTGCTCAAAGCTGCCAGTCAATTGAGATGCCAAAATAAATTCCTTGCCAACATTCGATAATCCAAAATAGTGCCAGATCCAGTCTGGCCCCAATTTTGTATTATGTAAAACGTCTCTTTGTCATGAGATCACCTCTACCCCAGGCCAAACCACTTGCAGCTCACTTGGAGGAATTCAGTGTATTGGCAGCATGTTCTACATGTGGAAAAGAACTACCTCCTCTTAATGTTCCCTCAAAGTTGCACATCCAATGTAGCAATCCGAGAGTCGTGCATAGGCCATGAATGGGTTGGGTCCTTTAAATTCCTGTGCAAAAAAAAATTGAGAAGGACCACACACTTTAGGAAATTGCTTGTCCACCTGAAATATATTAATTTGGGTCTCATTCTTGGCACCTAACTCAGTTCTACTCTGAGGTGGGAGGCTCAATTCCAAGTTTATGAACAGGTTGGTAAGTAAATCTCTGACTTTGTTCTGTTACTACATAATTTGAGATTGTGGTCCCCAGTTGTCCTGTCTGCAGCTTTTGAGTTTCCTGTGTCTTACCAGGTGTGTAAGTAACACTGCTTTGTCCCTTCTCTCTTGTCCCCACAGAATCATGTCAATCCAGCCATGGATTTTACCCAGACCCCTCCAGGAATGCTTGCACTTGACAACATGCTGTACCTGGCCAAGGTTCACCAGGACACCTATATCAGGGTGAGAGAACATGTGCTCTGTCCTTTTACAGGTTTGAATGCTTCTGTCCAGCATTTTGCTGATTTGTTTTTTGTTGCTGGGTACAATTCCACACCTGGCAGCTCAGTTACTGATCCTTGCAAGTGCTACTTGATCGGGGAATGGTGGGCACAATATCCAACATCCAACCTCCACTTTCCAAAATCATCTGCACTACAGGAGCTTCAGCAATTACCCGTTTAGTTCAGAAATACTGAGCAGGACTGTACAGGCCTTCTGTTAGAAAATGTGCATGTGTCAACACATTGTTTAAATGGACAGAGAGAGATTGTAGAACTGAGGTATAGAGATCTGACACTTGAATCTCAAAACATAAGTTATGCAGTTACAGCAAGTGATTAGGAATGTAAATGAAATGTTGTAGTTTCTTGCAAGACAAATGGAATAGGAAGTTGATGAGTTTTATTACAGTTGTGCAGGGCATTACTGCGTTAGAGTAATTGTGTTAGAAGCAAATCAGAGAGCTTCACTCAACTGATTCCTGGGATGACGGATATGATGAGGAAACAATGGACAAGTTGGCCCTATATCCATTTGACTTTAATGTAAGTATTCAGAGCAGCAGGAGGCTGTTCAACCCCTCAAGCCTGCTCTGCCATTTTATACAATCTTGGCTGATCTCCTCATTAATTGCTGGATGAAAAATAAATGAAGATCCAGTTCATGTTGCTGAAATTGCTGTTCACAACATACCCAGCAGTGAAGGGAAGAATAGTTCCAGTGGTTCAGAGCTTATGGGGGAAACATAGACTCCAGCTTCTTTTAACATTTGGTGCTGCCTTGACTGCATTAGGAAGTTATCCTTGTCCTGTTCATTGTTGCGTGATGTTTGACCACAGATTGTCCTCGAGAACAGCAGTCGAGAGGATAAACACGAATGTCCCTTTGGCCGCAGCAGCATCGAGCTCACCAAGATGTTGTGCGAGATCCTGCAAGTCGGAGAGCTGCGTAAGTTTTGATATGCAGAATCAACAGATTTATAAAAAGCAGTCTATACTGCAGTCTCAACAAACAACTTGCTTTTTATGTAATGCCTTTACCAGCAACAGATAATCCCAAGACATTGTTGCTGCTGCTCAGTCCTGGAAATCTCTGCCTAGCAACACCTTGAGTGTACCTGCACCATGTTTTTTGCAGTTGAATTCACCATCACCTTCTTGAGGGTACTTGGAGAGGGGGGAGATGGGAAATAAATGATGGCCTTGCTAGCAATGCGCGCAGCCCAAGAATGTTATTTCTTTGACTTTAAATAAATAATTGCTTGGTTACACAGAGCCTCGCTAAAAAGTGGGAACTGTGCTTTCCTTTCTGAAGTTGGTTTCCTTTTGATTTCAAACCCTGTTGATTGCAAGATAAAAAAAAATTCATCTTTAGTGATATTTACATTTTTAAATAAGCTTGTAGAAAATGGGCAAATACCTGTGGAGTTTGTTGACAGAAAACCTTGTTTGGGAAATGGATTCTAGATGGCTTTATAGAAGAGGAAAATGGACTAGAGGATTTATTTTTTTTCTCTCTGTTCACTGGTGGGATATGAGCATCATAGGTAGAGCTGTCTTTAGTTGCCCATTTCAAATTGCACTTTAATTGATTGGTGCGTTGGGCCATTTCAGAGGGGCGTTGCATTAAGGTGCAGTCTCATGGCTCAGGAGTCATATGTAGGCTGGATCTGGTAAGGATAGCAGAATTTTTTTTTTTAAAGTACCAAATGAGATTTCTAAGACAATCAATGGTAGCTTTGTGGTCACCATTACTACAAATAGTTTTATATTCCAGATTAAATTTATATTAAATTCCTCCAGCTGTTTTTTGAACCACTGTCCCCAGAGAATTAGACTGGGATTCTGGATTACTAATCCAATGACATCACTATTACCCATGATTCCCCCAACCACCATCAAAATTTGGAGTTAAAATGGTGTCAATGCTGATGATGGTGAGAAGGCCTAATAGGGACTAGATATTGTAGGGAGATTGTGGAGAATAATCTTAAATTCAAGATAGGGTTAGGAAACTGTAGTTCAAGCCAGAACTGGGCAATAGAGAAGTGGGATTTCAGTTGGGATCTGCTATAAACCTTTTAAACAAGTTGAAGCTTGCAAAGATAGATGATTATATTAACAAATTAATGGAACAGTCAAAACTGGGTCTCTTCAAACTCTCTACTAATTTCAGGTCACCCTCCTGTGTTTGGGCTTCTCAATTTTATGATTCATGCTCCTTAGCTTTCCTGTGTTGGCAAAACTGTCAGAAATGGGAGTGGGATTTCTGTCTCCTAGTCCTTGTGCTCCTTATCAAAGCTCTCTACGAGTTGACCCAACTCCCTGAAAATCTAAATCTCCATGTCTTCCATCCCTTGGGGTGAATTTTGTTCTCTTCCATCCAGACTTCAACCTTGAAGTTCAGCAAAGTGCAATGATCTTCAAAAACCTTAGGAAGGTTAGTGGAAGGGAAGGTGTGATTTCATATGAATTAGTTTAAAGAAGTTCATTTTGTGAGGACAAAATGAAGAATGGAATTATGTAGTCTTAACATTTTCTTTGAATGACCTTTGTGCAACACAACTTGTTAATTAAAATACCCACTACTTCAACAAGAGGTTAGTGATTCAACCATTGAGAGCACATCAGTAGAAGCCTCAGCCATTTAGAATTGTTGTTTAAAGAGAAAAGAAGAGAAAATGTAATAAAGAGTAAGGATGAGTTTTATAGTCTTTCTAGCCTGCTCTAACATTTAGTCAGGTCATGACTGATCTCTTCCATTTACCTGCCTTTGTTACATATCCCTTACTTAAGTAGAGAATTGTCTCAAGTTGATCCCTTGCATCCACAGCTTTAAGAAGAAAAGAGCAACAGAGAGACAATTGTAGATTGATATGACTATTTGGCTTTTCTTCCTGAATGGCTAGGCTCTAATTTTAAGGGGTTTTTTTTGACTCCTTGTTCTTGATCTCCTCACGATATGAAGTCATTTCATTGCATTTTCTTCTTCTATGATTTTCTGCCCAAAGACTAGTCCAGCCCGAGAAGTTATGCCCATCTCGGCTAAGGCAAGGAGACCGATCCTGAATCTACTCCAGCCAGCCAGGATTTGAACCCTGTGCAATTGACACCAATCTGATCTGTGTCTAACATGCAGCCAACTGGTTTGTAGACTGTAAAAGGAAAGGATGACCAGTGAGATAAGCATAGTTTTGAAGACTCTTGTGGTTGGGCAGAGGTGAGGAGTGAGTTGACTTTGGACGCAATGTGAAGGAACTTGCATTCAATACCATGAAGGTGCAGGAAGAGGCAGAGTATTTATGGAAATGCTCTGGAATTCAGGAAGAGCACAAGAAGGGAGAGTTCCTAGCAGCACTGACCAGCAGAAGAACTAAAATACCTCAAAGTTTGGAGAGGAAGAAGGGAAGTTGGAGTTGAGCGAGTTGTATGTCAACCATTTATATAAGCTCAATATGAGGACATGCAACATTACTCCATGTTTATTTTAATTTGTGAGTTACGAACAGAGTAAGAAATCATTGAATGATTTAAGTTATGTTGGTGTCTAATTGTTGATATTTTGTGGATGCAGCTAATGAGGGCTGCAATGAGTACCATCCCATGTTCTTCACCCATGACCGAGCTTTTGAAGAGTTCTTCTGCATCTGCATCCAGCTGCTCAACAAGACCTGGAAGGAGATGAGGGCGACATCGGAAGACTTTAACAAGGTGAGAGAATGTTGCCTGTCTAACCCTGGTAGACAGTTCATTAAATCCAAGCAGAGCAGGACTACGTGGATTGTAGTCTGGCAGTAGTTTAAACCCATCCTGCTCTAGGACTTTGTTATAGCAATGAGTCATTCTGTCCTGATAAAGTCATAGAGCAACCCGGAAACAGACACTTTGGTCCGACTCATCCATGCCGACTAGATATCCTAAATTAATCTAGTTCTATTTGCCACCACTTCGCCCATATCACTCTAAACCATTCGTATTTATACCCATCCAGATGCCTTTTAAATGTTGTAATCGTACCAGCCTCCACCACTTCCTCTGGCAAATCATTCCATGCACACAAAAAGTTGCTCCCAGGTCTCTTTTATATCTTTCCCCTCTCACCCTAAAGTTGCCCTCTAGTGCTGGACTCCCCCACCCCAGGGAAGAGACCTTGTCTATTTATCCTATCCACGCTCCTCATGATTTTATAAACCTCCTATAAGGTCACCCCTCAGCCTCTGATTTACTGGATGTTTTATCAGGTCAATGATTCATTGTGCCCTGCAACAAGGATGTATTGAAATCCTACTCGAAGTACTACTCCTTATAATTCTGATTTGTTGAGCATAGAGTGATTGTCCATATGGAATGACTTCAGCATATTGTGGATCAGCAAATGGTAAGCAACAAGAAGTTTGAATTTATTTAGTACATTTGACAAAGAAAAATATTGCAGGGTGCTACCTAGGAACTTAATCAGAGAAAAATTCATATTGGGCCAGAGATATTAGGACTGGTGACCAAAAGCTTGGTCAAAATGGGAGCTTTCAAGAAGCATCTGACAGAGGGAAAAATGACAAATTTTGAGATGTAAGAAATGAATGTCAGCATTTAAGGCTTGGCATCTGAAGGAATGGTCACTATGGTGGAGCACAGAGAGTAGGATGTACACCATCAGCTAGGGTTCTTAGGTTGTAATGTCACAGTCATGTCATGATATTATTTCTGGGGTTGGCCATAATAACCTACTTTTGACTTAAATTGCATACTAATATTTATCAACTAGCCTCCTACACCAAGACGAGGTACTCTGAGATTCGGTACCCCAAAGAGAGTGTGGACCTCCAGAAGAAAATCATATCAACAAGAACCACCACCACTGCACAGCTTACATGAATCAGTGTGGGAAGTATTCATTCAGAAGGCTGTGGGGTCAATTCTTGAGCATGCTACCTAAGACTGATCTGCTGCTGCAGTACCAAGGGAATGTTACAAATGTTGAAAGTGCCCCCTTGCAGATGTGACGTTTAACTAAGGCACCATCTACTCTCTGAGATGAATGTAAATGATCCTGTGCCACTATTTGAAGAAGAGCAGGAGGAGGCTCCTTAGTGTCCTGAGCAATATTTATCTATCGGTCAACATCACCCAAATAGATTCTATGGTTGTTGTAATTTGCTGATTATGGGAGTTGCTGTGCACAATTAGGCTGTAAGATATAGGAGCAGAAATAGGCCATTCAGCCCATTGATTCTGCTGTGCCATTTAATGAGATCATGGCTGAACCAATCATCCTCCACTTTCCTGTCTTTTCCCCAGTGCCTTCATAGAACATAGAACATAGAAGAATACAGCGCAGTACAGGCCCTTCGGCCCTCTATGTTGCGCCGATCAAAGCCCACCTAACCTACACTAACCCACTATCCTCCATATACCTATCCAATGCCCGCTTAAATACCCATAAAGAGGGAGAGTCCACTACTGCTACTGGCAGGGCATTCCATGAACTTACGACTCGCTGAGTGAAGAACCTACCCCTAACATCAGTCCTATATCTACCCCCCCTTAATTTAAAGCTATGCCCCCTTCAATTTCCTTACTGATTAAAAATCAATCTCAGCTGTGAATATACATAAGAACTCTCTGTGGTAAAGCATTTCATATATTTACTACCCTCTGAGAGTAGAAATTTGTCCGTATCTCTGTCTGAAAAGGATAACCAGATTATACCTTCTGGTCCCAAGACTCTCCCACAAGGGAAACAGCCTCAGCATCTATCCTGTCAAGCTGCCTAAGAATCTTGTATATTTCAATAAGGTCTAAACTCTAATGAGTACAATCTCCATCTACTCAACCTCTCCTCATAAGAAAATCCCTCCATTCCTGTGATCAATCTAGTTAACCTTCTGTGCACTGCCTCCAATGTCTTCCCTTAGCTAAGAGGACCAAAACTGTTCACTGTATTTTAAATGTACCTTGTGCAGTTTGAGCAAGATTTTCCTATTATTGTACTCCATTTTCTTTGAAATAAAGGCCAACATTCCATTTGCCTTTCCTGGTACCTGCTGACTTGGATACTAGCTTTTTGTAGTTTATGCACAAAGATTCCCAAATCCCTCTGTGCTGCAGCTTTCTGCAGTCTTTCTTCATTTAAATAACATATTCAGCTGCTCTGTTCTTTCTGCCAAAGTGCATAACCTCTCAAATTCCTGCATTATATTATTGTAGGAACTTAACCCATCTACATCCCTCTGTAGACTTTGCACTATCCTCACCATTTGGCTGCTAACTTACTCATTTGCAAACTTGGCGATAGTACATTTCAAATTGACTTCCTTTTTAGCAAGTAAGGTAAAGGTAAAGGAAAAGCCAAAGATGTTTTACCAGTATATAAAGATCAAAAGAATAGTTAAGGAAAAAATGGGACCTATCAAAGAAAATGAAGGGAACTTGTGTGAAGACAGAGGATGTGGGAAGAATTTTAAATGAATTTTTTGAATGCACGTTCACAAAGGAAAAGATATGGATTTGGTATTCCAAGAGGAGCTGTGTGAAATTTTGGACCAAATAGCCATAACAAGAAAGGAAATATTAGAGGAGTTGGAATCCTTGAAAGTGGAAAAGTTGTCATCCCAGAAGGATTGTTCCCTAGGATGTTGAAGGAGGTAATGGAAGAATTAGCAGATTATTATCCAATCTTCAGTAGACACAGGTGAGGTGCCAGAGGACTGGAGGAATCCAAATGTGGATCTGTTGTTAAAAAGGGTACAAAGGAAATGCCAACCAGTTACAAGCCAGTCAGTCTTACTTCGGTGGTCGTCAACTTGTTAGAATCAATGCTGAGAGGTCACATAAGTTGTCACTTAGAAAGGTGTGGACTAGTCAGGAGGTAAAAACAATGACTGCAGATGCTGGAAACCAGATTCTGGATTAGTGGTGCTGGAAGAGCACAGCAGTTCAGGCAGCATCCAACGAGCAGCAAAATCGACATTTCATCAGGAAGGGCTTTTGCCAAAAACGTCGATTTTGAAGCTCCTTGGATGCTGCCTGAACTGCTGTGCTCTTCCAGCACCACTATTCCAGAATGTGGACTAGTCAGGGCTAGTCAGCATGTTAAGGGAGGGTCATGCATAACAAATTTGATCAGTTCTTTGAGGAAGTGACAAGGAGAGAATTGATGAGTGAGTGCATTGGATGTTGTCGAGATGGATTTCACAAAGTCCCACATGGCAGTCTGTCCACAAAATAAAAGCCCCTGGGATCTAGGGTAATGTGTTGAATTGCATCCAAAGTTGGCTCAGTAACAGGAAACAAAGGGCGATGGTTGATGGCTGCCGTTGCGAATAGAAAGCTGTTTCAAGTGATGTTCCGCAGGACTTGACGTTGGGACCCCTGCAGTTTGTTTTATACATTAATGATTTGGACATGAAGGTTGGGGTTACAAATGGAAAATTTGCAGATGACACAAAAATTGGCCGTGTGTGGAGGTTAGCTGTCAGCTCCAAAATGATCAGGATCGGTTGGTGGAGTGGGCAGGAAAATGGCAGATGGAGTTCAACTCTGATAAGTGTGAGGTAATGTGCTTGAGGAGGCCAAGCAGTAAAAGGGAACACTCAATAAACAGGAATGTACTGAGTGGGGTAGATGAAATGAGAAGTCTTGGCACATAAGTTCATAGATCCCTAACAGTAGTGGTATAGGCAGATAAGGTTGTAAAAAAGACACATGAAATGCTCTCCTTCATTGACAGAGATAGAGTATACAAAAGTAGAGACATATGATGAAAGTATATGAGATACTGGAGAGGCCACAACTGGAGTATTGTGTGCAGTTCTAGTCAGGAGAGAGTGTAAAGAATGTTGACTTGAATGTTGCTGGGGCTGGAGAATTGTAGCTATGAGGAGAGATTAGGGAAATTGGGTTTGTTTTTCATTGAACAGGGAAGGCTGAAGGATGATATGTTTGAGGTACACAACATTGTGAGGGGTAGAGATAGAGTAGACAGGAGGAACCCATTTCCCTTGGCAGAGATTTCAAAAACCAGGAATCATAGATTCAAGCTAAGGATTGAAGGGGATGTGAGGAAAGCCTTTTTTGTGCAGATGGTGGTGGGTGTCTGTAATTTGCTGCCTGAGTTGGTGATAGAAATAAAGACCCTAAACTCTTACAACAAGTACTTGGATCCATACCTGCTATAAGCTGTAGGGCTGTGTGCAGGAAGATGGGATTAAAAAGGGCATCTGGGTATCTTTGGGTTGCCATGGACAAGATGGGCCAAATGGCTCTCACTTTATGACTCTATGTCCTGAAGTTGTGGAAGATTCAAGGCACTTCCTACACAGCTTTCTTTGTCTGGATTTTGTTTAGAATCCAATCCTGAATCACAGACTTTGCAAATATCTGTCATTAGAGTGTACTTGAAATGAATTCTTGTGAAGGCTGGGACTGTAATGTGTGAGCTGCCAATTAGTTTTTAGCAGAAGGATGATTGATCCGTTCTGGCCTCCTTGTCTTTGTTGGGTTCCCTTGACAACCCAAAATCACAGGGTAACAGATAATTGCAGGGGACCCAAGGTACTGATTCTGCTGTCAAAGTGGCTGCCAGTCCCAGCTGAAACACTGAGGTTTATCTCCACTATTTATAATTATGCCAGCATCAACATTTACTCAGAAACTAAACGCTTCCAAAACCAACAGCAAGCCTTTTTAATCCCTCGCCCCCTCCTCTACTAATATTTCCAGTATTTCCCTCTCCATACTGGAGTATGTTTCCACTCTGTCCAGTAACTTGCAGAAGAGGTTAGTCTGAAACAAGTCATAACAGTGATGGGGCAAGCATAGAGGACACTTGCAGCAGAGCCTGTGTCTATTCTGACCAGCTGGCCATGTTCCAACAAGCACCATTTGATACCAATCAGGAAACAGAATATCTGTTTACAGTTCCTTTCTCCTTCTCTCCACGCTCAGCCCAAAACCCAAGGGTATTGTGACCAACCACCATCACTCCTCTTAACAACTACCTGGATTTTTATCAAAGTTCTCCTTCTTCTTCATCTTTCTTCCAGTTCTTGTCAATGATCTTAACCTGACTACTAATTACTGACCCTTCAGCGAATGGGAATAGTTCAGGTTTTAAGTTTGCTGGCTGAGCTGGAAGGTTTGTTCTCAAATTGCAATGTCTATGTTTTTATTCGTTTGTGGGATGTGGGTGTCACTGGCTAGGACAGCATTTATTTCCCATCTCTAATTGTCCAGAGGGCAGTCAAGAGTTGAAAGCATTGCTGTGGATCTGGAGTCACATACAGACCACTCCATGTAAGGATGGTGGATTTCCTTTGCTAAAGGACACTAGCAAATCAGATTGTTTTTGGTGCAGCTCCAACAACACCCAAGAAGCTTGACATCATCCAGGACAAAGCAGCCTGCTTGATTGACACCACATCCATAAACATCCACTCCCTCCATCACCGGCGCTTAGTAGCAGCAGTGTGTATTATTTATAAGATGCACTGCAGAAATTCACCAAAGATTCTCAGACAGCACCTTCCAAACCCACAACCACTTCTATCTAAAAGGACAGGGGCAGCAGATACGTGGGAACATCACCACCTGCCAGTTCCCTTCCAAGCCTTCACCATCCTGACTTGGAAATAAATTGCTGTTCTTTCGCTGTTGCAGTCAAAATCCTGAAATTCCTTCCCTAATGGCATTATGGGTCAACTCACATCAGGTGAACTGCAGTGGACTGGGGCGGCTCAGTGGTTAGTACTGCTGCCTCACAGCGCCAAGGACCCGGGTTCAATTCCCCCCTCGGGCAACTGTGCAAACTCCACACAGACATTCTCCCCATTTCGTAATGGGTTTCCCCCAGGTGCTTTAGATTCCTTCCGCAGTCCAAAGATCTACAGGTTAGACAGATTGGCTGTACTAAATTACCATCATGTTCAGGGATGTACAGGTCAGGTGGATTAGCCATGGGAAATGCAGGGTTACTGGGAATGGGGTAAGTCGGAGTGGGATGCTCTTCAGTGGGTCGGTGTGGACTGAATGGGCTAAATGGCCCACTGGAGGGATTCTATGATTTGATAAACATTGAGGCATGTGAAGTTAAGACAGGGAGTAAGGTGGAATGTCGAGCCAAAAGGTGATAACGGTGGCTCCAAGTCACACATCCTTTATCAAGGTAGCAGCGGACAGCTGTCTCAGACTCCAAATTCAAGTCTTCAGTATTTCAAGGTTTTAGTTTTGTGTTTTGTTCTTGACCTCAGGATATGAGTACTTACTGCCTCTTGCCAGTTGTCCTGAAGGGAGGCTGGCTGGCCACCTTCAAGCAGCTGTTTGATCAGCTGAGCCATTTTGCAGGTACTTGGTTTTCAAAATAAAATGCATAATGTGAATAGGTCTGACCAAGGGAAAACTGGTTTCCTTCCTGATCGGGTTTTTAGAAAATAACAAGGGGACCTATTACTTTCTTTTCCACCTTCCTCACCCTGTCAAACCATAATATCCAGCCCAGTGAGGGATGGTGGCTGTCTGCAACAGTGAAATTGCTACCAACCGTGATTCTGAAAAATGTGTTGCTGGAAAAGCGCAGCAGGTCAGGCAGCGTCCAAGGAGCAGGAGAATCGACGTTTCGGGCATAAGCCCTTCTTCAGGAATCTCATTTGTCTAGGCCCTTACCATTTGGTTAATTCACAACGACATGGAACCAGGAATTAACCATTTAGCTCCATGAGCCTATCCCATCACTCAATGAGATCATTGCTGATCCAAGCCTTAGCTTCACAAGTCTTTACCTCATCTCTTAAAACCTTTGGATACCAAAAATCTATCAAACTTTAATTTAATTATTAATTACAAGAATCAGTTGATGTTTGCAGATGAGAATTCCTTTGTGTGTGGAAAAAAATTCTTTATTCCACTGCAGTAAGTTCTGGCTCTATTTTTCTTTTCAGACTGCTCCCTAATCCTAGACTCCTTAACCATTGGAAATAGTTTCCCTGTATCTGTCTATCTGTTTTCCCTAAATTTTAACACTTTTTAAAAAAAAAATCAAACTGTCCCTTAACCTTCCAAGTTTAGTTTGTTTTATTTTCCTTTCTGGTTTAACCGTTGGAGTGCAAGTACCGTACTAATGACAGAACGTGCTAGAGAGACTCAGCAGGTCTGGCAGCATCTGTGGAGAGAAAGCAAAGTTAACATTTTAAAATCCAATGACATTTCTTCAGAACTGTTCATAGCTTGAAAAGGGTGGTATATGTGCTGAAGACCGAGAGGAGGGGGGAGTAAATAGAGTGAGCATATAGGCAAAGATAGGGCCAGCGAGAGACAATGACAGTTCAACGGACAAAGGGATAGATGATGGTTTGTTAGAGGCAAAGAAAAACTGATACAGGGGACCATAAGGAGGTGAAAATATGGTGCAAGTACTGTTCTGGGAAACACATGCTGCACTTCCTCCAAGACCAATATCCTAATTTCTTGGGCCCAAATCTACTCCAGGTGTGGTCCAACCAGAGCTTTGTGTTACTATACCAAATACCCTTCTTCCTTGTATTCCAGTCCTCTGGAAAAGTCTATCATTATGTGGTTCACACCTTGGAAACAGTAAGGGGAGGGAGTGAAAGGATTATTTTTAAAACCTGCCTCGCCTATCTCCAGTAAAGGTTCATTAAAATGCCCTTTTTGTGATGGCCGTTCGTTCATTTATTTCTGAAATGGGTTTGTTCACACAAAACATTGGATGTTGTCAGTGAAAACTCCATATACTGTAGCCTTCCAGGAAATGCCATGTCCCAAAACCTTGTGCTGAAGATCACTGAGCAGCAGATTCAGTGAAGCAAGTGTTAATGGGGGAAGAGATGGAGTGAGATTTCACAGTTCATTGAGCTCTTTGCCACACCCCACTTTGGACGATATCATTCCTGCTCAGCATATACTCCGCAGCAGTGTTTGAGTGGTTATGTATTCAGACTCTTCAGACAGTTTTCAGCTTGGAGATGGAGACCAGCCCTGGTGAGTATCTTGGCTTTCCTGTCGTGTTTTAGGAATTAGATTTCTTTCCATGTTGAGATGGTTTTCATCTTTTAAAATCTTTTAAACCATATTCTCTCTCTCTTCTGTTTCTGTCTGCTTGTCTCTTTTCTCTCTCTCTCTCTCTCTCTCTCTCTCTCTCTCTCTCTCTCTCTCTCTCTCTCTTCTTTCTCTCTCTCTCTCTCTCTCTCTCTCTCTCTCTCTCTCTCTCTCTTTCTTTCTTTCTCTCTCTCTCTCTCTCTCTCTCCTGCAATCTTCCCACAGCACTCCCCCCTTTCTTTGCTTTATTTTCCCTCAATGCTTCTTCCTGTGCTCTTTGGAATGAGCAATCTATTTTATCGGTTTATAACTGAATCGGGATTAGATTAGGTAAATGGTGAAGTAAATCTGCATTATTAACTGTTCAAATGTTTGTTTTTGAGAAGAATTTGTTGCCTCTCTAGTCAGAGTCTGTGTTATACACCTATCTGTCACACACACACACACACACCCTTTTTCATTATCATTTCTTCCTTCCTTGATCTTTAGTGTCATATAAGTTGCTTGCGGTTGTACTATCATGTTTTCCCATGGTACAGTGCTGTTCATACAGTAATCCTGATTTGTTTTACCATCTCTAGTGCAATGAGGTTTGTAAGACTAGTAACTGCTGTAAATGAGTTAGGGTTTGACAGCGCATGTTGCTGCAGTCCCTTTTATCAATGCTCTCCTGCTGCCGGATCTCTCAGTAGTGCCTTCACCCAGGTGCCAACAATATTTCAGCATCAATGCTACTTGGATGTAATTACTACTATAAGCGTTCACTGTAACTTAGTGCCAGGGTTGTCAGAATTCTTTGCAGTTGTCATGGAAACAAAGATGCAGCTGTGTTGTAAGTAGGGCAGCACTGCTGTATTGTCACCCTTCCCATTTGCTCCTTGTCTGAATTTGAAGTAACATAGTTCACGATCCAAACCCCCTAACCAGCTCTGAGAGACCAGGACTCTTGTAACTGCAATGTGCTCCAACACAGGACTATCAGAGCATTCTTACTTCCCTCGAGACTAATGGTGTTGACAAAAACAATGAGTGGGTAAAACGAGAGATGGAGATTTTAAAGAACAATATCACCTTGGATCCTGCGCCTAAATTGTTGACCGTGGTCTCCAAATTTAACACACTTACATGTTGATTTTTAGGGGGGGGGGGGTCAGTTTGTGTATTTCTCCATCCGTTTTCACAAAAGTGACAGTATTATAAGATTTCAATCCCAATGTGTCTTTGAGACATAGAGTCATACAGAACGCACACTTCAGTCCAACTCGTCCAAGTTTCCCAAACTAAACTAGTCTCATTTGCCTGCATTTGGCCCAAATCCCTCTAAATCTTTCCTGTTCATTTATATGTTCAAATGTCTTTTAAATGTTATAACTGTACCTGCATCGACTACTTCCTCTGACAGTTCATTCTGCATACTAACTACCCTCAGGTCCCTTTTCTCCTTTCACCTTAAAAGTATGCCTCCTCGAAGGATGTTGCCAGGATTGGAGGGTTTAAACTACAGGGAGAGGCTGAATAAGCTGGGGCTATTTTCCCTGGACTGTTGGAGGCTGAGGGGTGACCTCATAGAGGCTTATAAAATCATGAGTGATATTGATAGGGTGAATAGTTCTGAAGAAGGGCTCATGCCCGAAACATCGATTCGCCTGCTCCTTGGATGCTGCCTGACCTGCGCTTTTCCAGCAACACATTTTCAGCTCTGAATAGTCAATGTCTTTTGCCCAGGGTAGGGGAGTCAAAAACTAGAGAGCATAGGTTTCAGGTGAGTGGAAAAAGACTTAAAAGGGACCTGAGGGGCAACTTGTTCACGTAGAGGATGGTGCATGTGTGGAATGAGTTGCCAGAGGAAATGGTGGAGGCTGATACAATTCCAACATTTAAAAGGCATCTGGATGGATATATGATTAGGAAGAGTTTAGAGGGATATGCCAAATGATGGCAAATGGAGCTAGATTTATGGATGGCATGGTGGCTCAATGGTTAGCACTGCTGCCTCACAGCGCCAGGGACCCAAGTTTGATTCCAGCCTTGGGTGACTGTCTGTGTGGAGTTTGCAAGTTCTCCCCTTGCTTGTGTGGGTTTCCTCCATGTGCTCCAGTTTCCTCCCACAATCATAAAAGATGTAAGGTGAATTAGCCATATTAAATTGCCCATAGTATTCAGGGAAGTGTAGATTAGGTGCATTAGTTAGGGGTAAATGTAGAGTACTGGGTCTGGGTGGGTTACTCTTAAGAGGGTCAGTGTAGATTTGTTGGGCCAAATGACCTGTTTCCACACTGTAGGGATTCTATGATAGATTAATTTAGGATATCTGGTCAGCATGGACAAATTGGACTGAAGGGCCTATTTCCATGCTGTACCTCTATGACTCTGAATTATGAACTCACTCCCCTAGGCAAAAGAGCTTTGCTATTCACCTCATCTGACACATACCATAAACAGAAATGAGCATAAATTATACAAAAAAATCCCAGCAGATTCAGTGTTCGCTTCTGAGCCAGTTAGAATATTTCCTGGAATCTTTAAGGAATTAATGATCAAAGAAGGAATAAAGGGTAAGCTGGCAGCCTAACACACATTGAAGGCTTTCAAAAAGATTCTGTGAATATTTAAATAGTTCTCATATTTTGGAGAGCAGTCAGCATGGTCTTGGATATAATTGACTATATTTTAGATGTCTGATAGATTTTGATGGATTATCTTGATGTTGAGACGAATATTTTTCAACATCCAGTTTTAATGCTGTATAACAATTACCACAGAGCACAAGCAACACTCTCCTATCGAACCAGGGCATGCACCTCGAGTTGCTTTGTCTGTTTTCTGAGATTCAGCAGTGGGAGCCCTGCTGTGACACAGGCTGCCTTCTTCACTGACTGTGCCACAAAAACGCTCTTAGCAACAGTGAAACAGCTGAGAGACACCCACACATGGAGCAAACCCTGCCAACAGCACTTCAAAGACAGAGTTTCCCTGCGGCAGGTTTCCAGAATATCACCATGAAATCTGATTGCAGGCATATTCCCTTTTGTTGCCGTTGCTATGTAGTCGTAACACACTGTCATTGTGCACTTTACAGTGTTTGAACCTTGTGTAATAGCGTGAGAGGTTACTAGGTGGCTTGTAAACAGCCCTGCTTACTCGTCTTGGTGAGTGCTACTACATTGAGAAATTATGTTGTGATTGTCCACATGGATATGTTTCGGATGCTGTCAAAGGGTAGGCATTTCATGAGTTCAACTCACATTGTATGTCTGAGGTAGGGAGGAGGAAATAGTGCTTGTTTAAGAGTCGATTCTTCTGGTTCTGTAGCTGTTGTATGTTTTAATCGTACCAGTGATTACTCTGTAATCTGGGTACCTTAAGAGAAAGGATGGAGATTGTGAGGTAGAGCAGTTGGGGACAAGAAAGGTTTTGGAATGGGTAAGCCATGGTTCATGGGGATGTGGGGAATTGGATGCACAGGTTGTGTGAGGGTACAACTAGATCAGAATGGGATTTGTGATCAGGAATTGATCAGTTGACAATCATAATGTTTGTGGTGTACTTGTGAATAGTCGGATGAGGCGTGTGGGAGGTGATTGTGAATGGGCAGAATGAGGACAATGGGGAGTATGAATAGATAAAATGATGGCACAACTTAGTGAAAGCAGTAACAATTGTAGGCCAAATAATGGACATGCACGGGTGACTGGGAATCAGATGACTGAGAAGAATGATAATTGATCACTGGAGAGCAGAGAGTAGCAATGTAATTTGTATGTAAACTTGAAGGGAGTAATGGGAAAATTCGGAGGCAGCTTGACTAATGTCAGTGCTTTTACCAAGTTTGGATAAGGTGAAGGGTGTGCTTTCTATGCTATGTACATTATCATTATCTAACACAGGGGAAATTGAAAACAATTATTCTTGTTTTCTTTCAAACATCAAAGTTCTTATTTTTGTTGAAAGTGCATTCTCTAGTTGTGGGTATCACTGTCAAGGGCACTCTTTGTTTCCCATTCCAAGTTGCTGTCACAGATATTGGTTGACTTTCTGTGATACCTTTTTACAGTCCATTTTTTTGGAGTGGTGAAGGGGCTCCCCAACAGTGTTAGGGAGGGAGTTGCAGGTTTCTGATTCAGCAATGTTCATATATTTCCATGGTGGTAGAGTGTATAAATTGGACTGCTTGTTTCTTTTCCAGCAGACTTTTTGTTCACATTAATAGGAAAGAGCCCTAGCAGATGCGGGCTGGTTGAACTTGTTTGTAGGGAAGCGAGTTTAGTCAGCACTTGTATCTTATGCGTACAAAGAAATTCTGTCTATTAAAGTACTGTGTACGATCATGTTTGTAATGCTACAAAATGGTGCAAACACTACGAGTAACCAGAACTGAAAAGTTATGCATATCAAGAAAGAATGAACATGCTGGACTTGGTTATAGAAAGAGATGGCTGAGGGGTTGCCTAACAGATCATTGTCAATTGAGAAGTGGCTGAGGTAGTTGGTTAGCTCACTAAGCTGTGGGTTATCATGCAGACATTTTGTTACCATACTGGGTAACATCATCAGTGCGACTTCTGTGAAGCATTGTTGTTCTGTCCCACTTGGTTTTTTATGTGGGTCCAGTCTATTGAGATGAGTGTGACTTCCAGGTCTTCTCTACAGTGGTTTGTACACTGGATCTATCTCTATGTGTCTGTTAATGGTCTTTTTGGTTGAAATACAGCCTTCTCTCACATGTCTTTGGTTGGCCTGTCCTAAGATAGTAACTTTGACTTAATCGAATTGAATGCCCTCTTGGTCTGTGAGTACGGAGATGAAAGAAAGTGGATCATGTCGTTTAGTGGTCATTTGGTGTTCATGAAGTCAGGTGGCTAGTTTCCTACCTGTTTGTCTGATGTAGTGCTTATTGCAGTTATTGCATGGGATTTTGTATACCACGTTGGTCCTGCATGCTGTGGGTACGGGGTCCTCCATCCTGGTAAGTAGCTGGTGAAGTGTGGCTGCTGGTGTGCCACCATAATACGTAGTGGTTGTCATCAGTAGAAGTGACTTGTCAGGGTACATGTGGAACATATATTTCCACACCGAAATTAGAAGACGTAAGTGTAAGATCCTAATGAATCCAATGAGGAATTCAGGAGAATCTTTCTTACTCAGCGTTTAGAGTATACCACATTGGCATTGTTCAGGCAAATAACTTAAATGCTTTTTGGGAGATAGTAGACATATAAGAGATTAAAGGATTTTCAGTGTTTCCTCTTTTAAAAATGACAGGTGGGACCCAGGTGCAGACGTCTTACCCCTGTTTCTTGCAAATTCCATTTCTACTGGGAGGAGAAAGGAAATAGGGATGCAGTGATGTGTGAGGGAAAATCAGACTCAGTGGGGCCATTTGAATTCTCTGCTGGGTGCAAACATACCCCATTTTTCTGTAGCAAAGATGTTGTCGCACAGTTAGGGAGTTACATGCTTTTACAGTAAATGTCGTGCTGTTGAAGGATGAAGAAGATTTTAAGGACTGTTGAGTTGTGAAGTTATTTAAATCCCCAGCTCTTGGAAGATGTGAAAAGTCTACCTGTGTCAGAAGTTTAAAAAATATCTGCTTTAATAGTTACATTACCCTAAGGGCTGTTTATGAAGCTTGTGTGCTTTCCACAACCTGTCATTAATTATCAGGAGTATTGATGGTTATGGTTTGGTTGAATGGGTAGAAAAGTCGCAAGTGGAATTCAATCTGAAGAAGACCAAGGTTATGCATTTGAGGAGGCAAACGAAGCATGGGGATACACAGTAAATGGGAGGTCTGTGAGAGAGGTTAGAGTTTGGAGTGCAGGACAGGTAGGTAAGGTGATAAAGAAGGTACACAGATGTTTTCCATCATGGGGTGATGTATTGAAGACAAAACCAAGGATATAGTGCTGGTTAGGGCCCAGCTGGAAGTTTTGTGTACAGTTCTCATCGTCACATTACAGGTAGGACAGAATTGCCCCAGACACAGTACAGTACAAGAATGCTGCCAGCATTTGAAAATTGCAAGTACGAGGGAGGTTAAGTCGACTAAAGTTGCTTTCTTTAGAACAGAGAAGGCCAAGGGATGACTTAGTTGAGATGTTTGGATGAAGGGCTTGGATGGAGTGGACAGCAAGGACCTATAAATAACCACCAGGCACAGAATTAAGGTAATTGGTGAAAGGATTTGAGGGTACAGGAAAAAAAGCTTATTCACCCACAGGGTGGTGAGTGTCTTGAATTTGCTTACCATTTCAGTGGTTGAGGCAGAAATCCTCAATATGTTAGAAAGCCAGTTTATTCAGCTGGCACAGAACTGGTGGGCTGAATGGCATCCTCATAATGGTCTAACTTTTCCATGGTTCAATGAATAGGAATATGTATTTATAAAGAAATAGAACATGGGATATAAAAATTGGACTTTGATGAATGGGAGTCTTTTTTTTAATTTAGTGAAGGCAGTAATCGAGGTTAAGATCTTTATTTCATCTCAACATGGTCCTTGAGGTCTGCCCATGTTGGATACTATGAGTTGACTTGGAGGGTGTAAAGACCAAATGTGATGGGTCAGTTGACATCATTGGCATCGCAGTCGGCAAGGGGAGGGCGTGCATTGGCATGGAGTGGGTGAGGCCTAGAGGGAATACAACGTAAGGACTCCACTGGAGTAAAGTTGCAAAGATCTGAGGTGTGTCTTTTAACCAGTTTTCCTTAGCACTCAGCAACCCCTAAGATTACCTCCCCTAGGCCCCAAACAAAAAACAAATAACTGTGGATGCTGGAAATGAGAAACACAAACAGAAATCTTTGGAGAAACTCAGCATGTCAGGCAGCACCTGAGGAAAGAAAACAGAGTTGAGATTTTGGGTCCAGTAACCCTCCTTCAGAACCAAGTCCAGCAAACTGGGACATTTCCCAACTCTGACTATCCATCTCGGGATCAGAAATCTAAGACAGGGGAATATTAGAATATGCTGACTGACTTAGGTGAAATAGTAATGAAGGGTGGCCGGGGTGAAGCATAAATATTATTATGGACCACTTGTGCTGAATGACTTGTTTCTGTGGCTGTCTGCTTTATGTAATAATTAGCTGCAACAGCAAGTGACTGGAGGATTATCTCCTATTTGTTTGCTGTTGCAGGTTGTCCGGGTAACACGTGTCACTTAGCCATACAATGGTGCAAAGAAGGTTATAAAAGTTACCAGGCTATGTGTTTTCCTTCACTGCAGATCTCATCTCACTGTCTCACTGTAGGTCATGCAGGTGGTGCGTGAACAAATAACAAGGTCCCTGAGCACGAAGCCAAACTCTCTGGATCAGTTCAAGAGTAAAGCCCGTTGCCTGAGTTACTCCGAGATCCTGAGACTCCGACAGTCTGAGAGGATGAGCCAGGATGACTTCCAGTCACCGCCGATTGTGTAAGTGACTCTGCTTTCCTTGGTTTTCCCCCACATTCGGTGTAAGTGGTAGAGGGCAGTTTTTATCCTCTACTTTCCTTTGCTCCCCCCCCAACGAAGGCCAGGCTTCCTGAGCACTAAGCAGCCCTGGTATCAAGTTGGTTCATTTAACAGCCACCTTGCTTCTTGAATTGGAAAACTGCCATCCCCAACCCACTCCCAAATTCCATCACTCAAACAAGGCTGACTTCCATTTTCTAAAAATATACTTTTAGACATGCTACCTGGTTAAAGACTTGAATTGTATAGTACTTCCTATGTGGACTGTCAAGGTGGGTAAATTTACAAGTGACATTCTGCAGTGTCTGAGTACAGTTGTGGTTTGACAGGATATTGAAAGTATAAATCCCAGGACAAAGCTATTACCTGAGGGACTCTGCATTGTTTTCACTCTCTGTCAGAATGCTGGCAGGAGGATATCATCTATTGTCATTCCCCATTATCGCCATTGTGCCTCCCTCAGCAAATAGTCCTGGAGCTTGGAATGTGCCAGTTTGCAACATCTGGTCAAAGATAACTTCTTGCGCTGGAAGATCAGCAAGATTCAGGCAAATGAGAGAGTATCATTCACAAAGTTGATAGCCCTTCAGATGCAGTTGATGTTTGTCTCGATGTGCAGACCAGGGAACAGCCCTTAGAGCACAGACTCCTGTGGCATAGTATCGTCAGGATCATTCTCGAACAAAACCACTTGCTCTGCACCTTCTTTACAAAGAGGTTGTCAACAGCCTCTTCCTCACAACCGTCACCTGGAGGATAGTGTGTACTGGCAGTTCCAACTGGGCATGTCGGAAGGATCTGATTATGAAATCCCTTCTCATCACCAACTATGCTGTATCTTTGCCAGAACTTACAGAAAAGAATAAAACATTCTGCCAAATAATTTTGACAGTCTGCACAAGGAACCATCCAACAGGGTCCGCCCTCTCCTTGGGTGCTGACCATTATCTTGTTGCCGAGGAAACTTTCCTGCATTAATTTTATTACAAGGGAGAGGTGGTGTGGCCAGAGAGTTCTTTGATAATGTGGCCAGATCTGTTCACCAAGAACAGATCAAGCTTCAACAAGTAATGACACTTGGCATTTGTTTAACAAAGCTTCACATATGGTGAATGCAGCCATACAGGAAAGTGGCTGTCAGGGCGAGGGTGATGATGGCTACATTTCACCTCTTTCTTCTCCCATCTAGGGATTTGTACACTGTGCCCCTGAACATACAGTCCATTATCCATCTGGAGAGATGAAAAGAGAGGGAGAGAGAGAGAATTTGGATAAGTGACACATTGAGGCGGTGCTGCAATACCAAGGAAGTGGTCCTATAATTGAGGTGTGGATTAGCCTACCTTAGTTCATGTATATGTTACAGATCCCATGATATCCTATCCTAGCTGCAGCAGAAATTAGCAAACAGCCTTGGTCGCCACCTAAATACCCACAGAACCCAGCCAAACACTTCAACCATTGAACTTGGTCATCTGAGGATATTCAACAATATTTGAAGAAAAATTAGGGGTTCTTCACCTGTACAGTCAGGAAACTGAGAAAGTAAATATTTCTGCATCTCCTTGATGCTTATGGAATACTTGTGTATGCAATATGGCTGCTGTCTATCCATTAACAGACACTGCACTGTAAAGTGTATTCAAATATTTTTGGAAAAGGTTTTGTAGAACTGCTACTCTTTCGGATTTCATGTTATGCAACAGTGCATCTGACACATGATGCATTTTTCAGGGTTGGGTTCAACGTTCCTCTAAACAGCATGAATGCACAGCAATGCCATAGTTTAGAATGTACTATGGCTGGCCACAAACAGGCTGGGCATAGGTATTTCAATCAACCAGCTCAGACTGGTTGCGATAGACCTCCTAGGACTTTGAACCCAGATCTTCTGGTTCTAAGGCAGGGACATACCAGCGGACCACAGGACCTTATCTATGATGATGTCTGCAGCAATCTTAAATTGGCTACAAGGTTCAATGAGCCACACAAGTTTGAGGGAAGTTAGGGACCATTGGTCTCTTTGTTTGAGGTTGGTTCACAGTGTCATATCTTCATTGTTTCTAATGGAATTAATGAAGGAAGCTCTTTTTAACATTGACCTTATTAAATTCTTCTCCAGCCAACATCTTTCAATCAGTCCCGTACCTCTGAGGATAGATATTTGTAAAACTATTTTGTTACTTGATGTATATTTTTTCCAATATGCAATGGAGCAAGACTTTTCCTCTGGGTGTTGCAGTGATGACATCTGTGAGTTGCTCCATGTGCCCTAATCTGAACTTCTCTGTTCCAGTGAGCTGCGAGAAAAGATCCAGCCTGAGGTGATGGAGCTCATTAAACAGCAGCGTCTGAACAGACTGTGTGAAGGCACTAGCTTCCGCAAAATCAGCAATCGCAGGCGCCAAGGTATGAGTGTGTTTGTTTATCTGCAGTCGGTTAGCACACTGCATTCTGGGGTTAACGCCTAATTTGCGCGTGAATGTTGTTCAAGTGAATCGGTTATTGGTTGATTATCTGGTGTGGTACCCTGACCTTCTGTGTATTTCTCCCTGTGCAATCTTCATTCACAGAACTGGGCCTTGCACTTTGAAGAACATTTCCTCAGATCTGCCACTTCCTGGCAGTCTCTTTCTGATCCCTCTTTTTTTCTTTCTTTCTTTCTTTCTTTCTTCTATTTTTCCCACTTTTTCTTGCCGCTCCCTCTGTGTCTTAAGTCCCCTGCCTGACTCTGCCACTGTGTGGTGTCTGTTTTGATTTCCTTTTTTTTAACCAGGTTCCAGCTAACATCTGGAGGAGGGAGTGTGTTACCATTTCTCCAGATGTGAGCTAAGGCAACGAGAAGCTCCTAGAAATACACACTTAATGCTTTTGCGCCTTCACTGTCCTCCTGTCCAGCAGCAATGGAGCCCTGGCTTTTCACCATCCAACTGATACTGAGTCTGCCCACCCTGGATGTTATCCTGGGCATTCTGCAGTTGCAGGTCACTTCTACAAAATGGCAGGTGGTGGCAGGGAGTGCAGCTGAAGGTGGATATCCTTCACACAGGCCTTGTTGCCAGGTGCCCCCCAGAGTCGCCGCGTATCCTTTCATTTTCCTCCACTCGTGACAGCCCATGCCCATTGCTTTTATTCCTCCCCTTCATGTGAACACAAAGCTCCTTGCCTGGCTTCTTGGGCCCCAGCATTATCATCGAACATGATCAGCAGGGATGCCTGAGGCCCAACTGACTGAGTGAAGACGTAATGGATATATTAATTAGGGGTTAATTGGGTTTGAATGTTTGTGTAAATATGGGGAGCTAGCAATCAGTGGGGTGAGTGTTTTTATGGAGTGCGGCTGGCTAAAATACAGCTCTGATGCAGAAGTGTGGCCTTGAACTCTGTTTAAATATAGCTAGTGTTATACCCCAAACTATACAGTCTCCCCATTAAGGCTATGGTCAATCATAGAGTCCCTACAGTGTGGAAACAGGTCCTTCGGTCCAACAAGACCCTCCAAACAGACGCTTTCCCCTACCCTATTTTCACCCTGACTAATGCACCTAACCTACACATCCCTGAACACTATGGCAATTTAGCATGGCCAATTCACCTGACCTGCACATCTTTTGGATTGTGGGAGGAAACCGGAGCACTCGGAGAAAACCCACACAGATACAGGGAGAATGTGCAAACTCCACTCAGACAGTCACCCAAGGCTTGTCACCGTGCTGTCAGTGGTGATCACTGCTAATAGCTCCCTCTTATTGTAGCCTTCCATGCCCTCCCATCTGTACAGTTGACCCCTTTTATACTTTAATTGTCCTTGTCGCCACCTCAACACATGCTTCTGGGCATTTCCCCCCCCCCCCCCCCTCCCAGTTTACCAATCCCCTTGCACACAGCACCCCTTTTCCCCCTCTCTACCACTTTAAGTATGAGTCCCTAGGGCTGGCTGCTCTGTACCACCTGACTGACTTTGTCCGACAACCCAGGATTAAGCAGACCCCTGACTGCTGACCTTGCAGCTTACAATGGACATCGCCAGTACTGGGTGTGGCCTGGCTGTTGAGTGTCTCTCTAGAGTTTCACCAAACCCTTTCACATTGCTGTACGTAGACAGCCTGTTTCACTGGGTTTTCCCCTCATGGACACCCAGCACATAGACCTCTGCCTTTAATGTTGGCCCTTGGCACCACCCACCCCCCCACCCGACCTTGACCTGACACTGATAGTCCATGATTCCCCATGTGACCCCACAGGATTGACTGTAGTCCCCTCCCTGGATTGTGTTCAAACATATTCCCTGACTGTGATAATCTTGAGTGAATGAGAGGCCAGGGTCTTGTCCACAGTCAATGTGTGGACTGCACTCTTGAGTGACGTAGATTTCCACCACCAAACACCTATCCCACCCCCCACTTCCTCCACCTGAATGGAGTACCACCCCCTACGTACTTTCACACAGGACTGTTTGGCTCAAGCGGGTGTAGCCATGAGATTGATGTAGCACTGTGCCATACAGCAAGGTACCCAGTCTGATCAGTACTGACAAGCAGCTGGCTCTGCGGCTGCGCTAAGCTAGCAAATCTGCTTTGGCAGTACTGAGTGTTCAGGCTCTGGCTGAGGTGCCAATGCACTAAAAGGTACCACAAGCTGAGCAAGGTAGCTACTAAATGAGTGAGTGCTAATACAGCAAATGAGCCTAGATGCAGTCTGGGGCAGGCTGTGAGCTGGCTGCCTCTCGCTGTAAGCAATGTGTATTTACAGAAGCACAGTACAGAAGAGGCCTTTCGGCCCACTGAGTCGACTCCAGCTAAAGTATTCTGAAGTTGCAGCAAGCCCACTTTCCATCATTTTCAAGTGCTCACCCTAGTGTTTTTTTTAATAGTTGTGAGGTTTCCTGTCTCAATGACCTTGCCAGGCAGTGTATTCCAGATTCTCATCACCTTCTGGGTGAAAACATTTTAAAAGCCCTTTAAACCTCCCAAATTTCACCCTTAAAGTTATGCCCCTGTTCTTGATTCTTATTGACTAAGAGAAACAGCTGCTTCCTATCCACTCAGTCCATTCCCCTCATAATCTTATATACCTAAACAGATTCCCTCTCAGCCCTCTATGCTCTAAAGCAAACAACCTAAGCTTATCCAACCTCTCTTCATAGATAAACTGCTCCATCGCAAGGAACACTTTAGTGAATCTCCTTTGCAACCCCTCCAATACAATCACATCTTTTCACCAGTGGTAACCAGAACTGCACACAGTACTCCAGCTCTGGCCTAAGCAAAGGTTTTTCTTTGGCATGGTTCCAACTTAATCTCCCTACTCTTAAAATGTGTGCCATGACATGATAAATGTCCCATGTGCCTTATTAATGACCCTTTTAACCTGCCCTGCCACCTTCAAGGAGCTATGGACAGGTACCCAAGTTCCTTCTGTTCCTAATGCCCTGCCAATAATTGCATACCCTTGTGTCTTGTTACTTCTTCTGAAGTCATGTCGTATGGTTAAATTCCATCTACCACTGATCTGTCCATCTGACCAATCCATCCATATCTTCCTGTAACCTAAGACCTCCATCCTCAGTGTAAACCACCCTACCAATCCTCGTGTCATCCGTAAGTGTGCTTATCATCGCTTGCCTGCCCTATTCCCCCCCCCATCACACAAACAACCTTGCACCACCTGCCTCAAAGCCAAGTTACCCTGGATCCTATGTGCTTTTACCTTCTTATCAGTCTCCCATTTGAATGCTAGTTCTGGTGCACCCCAAAGTGCGGTTTTAAAATAGACACGTATCCTGTAAGTGGATTAGAGATATTCCACAAAGGTTCTGTATGGCTGGGAGGTGTCAGATGCCAACAATGGCAGATGATAGATGTGTGCAACTGTTACCCCTGGAGTGTACCCTGAGGTGTTATAACCTAATGTCCAAGATGGTGGTCTGCAGGAACAAGTGGCAAGCTCGTGTTGGCAAGTACCCACTCTGACTTATTGTCAGCGATTGTTGACATCAAGTTTCCTTGTGATGGGATAGGAAGCTTCATGTTGATGAGGTGAGATTCGGTGTAAATAAGACTGTAAACAAGGAATTACTCCCCCCTTTATGCTGCTGCTGTTGCTGCTGCCGAGAGAGAATCGCCTCTTAAAGCCTGGAAAATGCAGCCAGTTGTCCTTGATAACAAGAAGGACCTTGCTGGTTGTTTCTCATGATTCGCGCAGAAGTCCATGCTGTTCAGGCCTCTAAGATTCTGGCTACAATTATTAAATTTATTTTGTATCATGTTCAGTTTGTGATATGAGGTAATCTGCATAATACAACCAAATATACACTGCATAATAGTTGGTATTGTTCTATGTACATTGTTACTGTATAGTACACCTTTGTTTGTCAAGGAGGGAATTATGTACTAATGTTTGTCATGTTTGTGTGATTACTGTTAGTGCAATACTCATGCGTGTAGTTACTGGTTAGTGCTGTACTTTCATCTCCACTTTTCTTTCCTCTGTTTTTTTATCAGATAAATTCTGGTATTGCCGACTGTCTCTCAATCACAAGGTGTTGCACTATGGTGATCTGGATGAGAACCCACAGGGTGAGGTGGCCTTTGAATCACTGCAGGAAAAAAGTAAGTAGGAGGGTTAATCAGTAAATTTGCAGAAGATATGAAAATTGGTGGATGATAAATGAGAAGGATAACACCTGATTTACTGCAGAATATAGACAGACTAATCAGTGACAAATGGAATTCATCAAGATAAGTGTGAGATAATGCACTTGGATGGGGACAAAGATGTCAAGGGAATACATGATGAACAGTAGGTTCTGATAAGCATCAAGAATCAGAGGGACCTTGATATGCATGTACACTCATCCCTGATTAAGAAGGCATAGGAATACTGGTCTTTATTAGCTGAGGCAAAGTCTTTAAGAGGAGGGAAGTTATGCCGGAACTGTATATAATGTTGTTTATGCCGCAGCTAGAGTATTGTGCGATTCTGGAATCCACATTATAGGACGGATGAAATTTCACTGGAGAGGGTGTAGAGGAGACTTACCAAGATATTGTAAGGCTGGAGAGTTTCAGTTATGAAGACAGATTGGTCAGACTGGGGTTATTTTTCTCTAAGCAGATCAACCTTTTCAAGAGACATGATTTCCCTTTCACAAAACCATGCTCACTGTCCCTAATCAGTTCTTGCCCCTCCAAATGCATGTAAATCCTACCTTTCAAAATCACCTCTAACAACTCACCCACCACCAATTTCAGACTCTCAGGTCTATAGTTCCCAGGCTTTTCCTTACAACCTTTCTTAAAAATAAAAGTCTCAACATGAGCCACCCTCTAGTTCTCCGGTACCTCATCCATGGTTAAAGATGATACAAATTTTTCTGCTTAGAGGCCCTGCAGTTTTTTTCCTATTTCCCAGAATGTCTTGGGACACTTTTGATCCATCTCTGTTTTCTAAGACCTCGAGCACTTCCTCTTCTGTAATGTGAACTGTTTTTGAAACATCAATATTTATTTCCCTGAGTTCTCTCGCCTCTATTTCTTTCTACACAGTAAAAACTGACATGAATTATTCATTTAGGATCTCTCCAATTACCTGAGGTTAACACATAGACAACCTCACTGATCTTTAAAGGGACTGACTCTCTCTCTAGTTGCTATTTTGCTCTTAATATACTTGTAGAATTTCTTTTGGACTATCCTTAACTTTATCTGTCAAGGCTATCTCATATCCCCTCTTTGCCCTCCTGATTTCCCTCTTAAGAATACCCCCACACCCTTTCTACTCTTCAAGAGATTCATTTGATCTCAGTAATCTGTATCTAATACATGATTCTTTGTTATTCATCATTATTCATCCAATGTTCCCTACTCTTACCAGCCTTACCCTTAACTCTAACAGGAACATAATATCCCTGAACTCTCGTTATCACACTGTTGAAAGCCTCCCACTTGTCATTCATTCCTTTTACCTGCAAGCAGTCTACTCCAATCAATTTTGTAAAGTTCTTGTCTCATACCATCAAAATTTGCCTTACTTCAAGTAAGAACTTTAACTTTTATGGAAGGCTTATCATTTTCCATAACTATTTTATGATCACTAGTCCCAAAGTATTCCCCTGCTAATCACTTGCTCTGCCTTATTTTCCAAGAGATGTTTTGCTCCTTCTCTACTGGGTACATTTACATATTGATAAAGAAAATTCTCTTGAACACATTTAACAAATTCCTCACCATCCAAGCCTTTAACCCTATGGTACTCCCAGTCAATGTTTGGAAAATTAAAATCCCCTACTATTACAAGCCTATTATTCTTACATATATGTGAGATCTTGCTACATATTTACTCCTCAATTTCCCTCTGACTTTTGGATATAGGTTTGTTCGCTGAGCTGAAAGGTTCATTTCCAGATATTTCATTACCTTACTAGGTAACATCTTCAGTGGACCTCATGCAAAGCAATGCTGAAACTTCCTGCTTTCTATTTATATGTTTGGGTTTCTTTGGGTTAGTGATGTCATTTCCTTTGGTGATGTTATTTCCTGTGGTGAAGTCACTTCCTGTTCTTTTTCTCAGGGGGTGGTAGATGGAGTCTAACTCGATGTATTTGTTGATAGAGTTCTGGTTGGAATGCCATGCTTCTAGGAATTCTTCTCAAATCTTCTCAAAACTTGCTATTCCCTCTGACTGTTGGGGGGCCTATAGTACAATCCCATCAACATGATCATTCTTGCTTCTTTGCTAACTATCCCTACACATTGACCTCAGTGTTAAAAAATTATATTGGTTCTGGACTTGCCGTCTTTTTAAGGGGGTAAAATATCAGAGTTCTACAATTCATTCTGTAAAATCATGCTTTCTGATGGAATTTTTTGAGGATGTAACGCTGAAGATGGACAAGGGAGATCCAGTGGATGTAGTATACCTGGGCTTTCAGAAAGCCTTTGATAATGTCCCACATAGGAGGTTAGTGAGCAAAATTAGGGCACATGGTATTAGGGGCAAAATACTGACATGGATTGAAAATTGGTTGGCTGACAGGAAACAAAGAGTCATGATAAACGGCTCCCTTTCGGAATGGCAGGCGGTGACCAGTGGTGTGCCGCAGGGATCGGTGCTGGGATCACAGCTTTTTACAATGTACATTAATGATATAGATGAAGGTATTAAAAGTAATATTAATAAATTTGCTGATGACACAAAGCTGGGTGGCAGGGTGAAATGTGAGGAGGATGTTAAGAGAATACAGGGTGACCTGGACAGGCTAGGTGAGTGGACGGATGCATGGCAGATGCAGTTTGATGTGGATAAATGTGTGGTTATCCAATTTTGTGGCAAGAACAGGAAGGCAGATTACTACCTAAATGGAGTCAAGTTAGATAAAGGGGCAGTACAACGAGATCTGGGTGTTCTTGTACATCAGTCAATGAAAGCAAGCATGCAGGTACAGCAGGCAGTGAAGAAAGCTTATAGCATGCTGGCCTTCATAACAAGGGGAATTGAGTATAGAAGCAAAGAGGTCCTTCTGCAGTTGTACAGGGCCCTGGTGAGACCGCACCTGGAATATTGTGCGCAGTTTTGGTCTTCAAATTTGAGGAAAGACATTCTGGCTATTGAGGGAGTGCAGCGTAGGTTCACGAGGTCAATTCCCGGAATGGCGGGACTATCTTACACCGAAAGACTGGAGCGACTGGGCTTGTATACCCTTGAGTTTAGAAGGCTGAGAGGGGATCTGATTGAGACGTATAAGATTATTAAAGGATTGGACATTCTGGAGGCAGGAAGCATGTTTCCGCTGATGGGTGAGTCCCGAACCAGAGGATACAGTTTAAAAATAAGGGGTAGGTCACTTAGAACAGAGTTGTGAGAAACTTCTTCACCAGGAGAGTGGTGGGTGTATAGAATGCTCTGCCCCAGAAGACTGTGGAGGCCAACTTTCTGGATACTTTCAAGAAAGAGTTGGATAGAGCTCTTAAGGATAGTGGAATCAAGGGTTATGGGGATAAGACAGGAACAGGATACTGATTGAGGATGATCAGCCATGATCATAAGAATGGTGGTGCTGGCTCGAAGGGCAGAATGGCCTACTCCTGCACCTATTGTCTATTGATTCTGTTCTTAAGATGACACCCCCTTCCTCTCGATACCCTTATTAGAGAATCAGTTTTCTTTGTCGAGCTCTTTTGAATCCTTTCATTATTTAAAATAGGAATACAAGCCAGGTTTAAGTAAACTGTACTTGAAATTTAACCCCTTGTGCCCTGGGAAATCATTCTGCTGAATGTGCACAGCATCTGTTGCAAGATTAATTACATTCATGCAGTGAACACAACATTGCAGATAGGGTCCAGCCAAAGCTCTGTTTCCTCCTCCTCCTATCCCTTGTATGAAAATAAAGGCCAACATTCCATTACTTTTATTACATTCTTTAGACTGCTGTACACTAGCTTTGTGTTGTTACTCTCCTGATTCTATTAAATGTTCATATCTAGGTCAGGTGTGTCGTATTTGCATTTATAAATTCCTTTAAAGATGTTGATTTTTATTTCTGCACAGCTCTGCAACCTCCCACCTATCTCATTTCATAAGATTATAGCTGCACAAAATCAAAGGAAAACCTTTCATTGTACCATATGGAAGTTGTCCATAACCACGTTCTGCCGGTACCACACCAATTTAATCTTACAACAGAATATGACCTCAGAGTTCTCCTGTGTTTCTTTTGTCTCTTCCCTATACTCTAACAAGATACTCAAGTCAAACTACAGTCGTTTGCACTTTTAATTTGGGAGTGGTTCATTAGGTCTCTGCTGCTTTCAAACCTACCTGCTTAGATACACTTGTATGTTCCTGAAAACAAATGGAGGGACTTGGAGGGAATCTCCAAATGCTCCAACTCTGAGTTTCTACAGAATGAAATAGCAACCATCAAGTGGTATTGATTCCCAAAACATTTAACTTAAATGCACAATCCCACTTGTATGGTTAATTTCATATAGACTTGCTGCCTTTTCTATGTCAATTGTATAACTTCAGTACAGTATTCATCCTTTATATGTCCTTGAGCCTAGTTTTAGTCTGTTGGTAGCACTCTTGCCTCCGATGGAAGCTTGTGGATTCAAGTCTCTCTCGAGATTTGAGAACAATATTGGGTCTGATACATCAGTCCAGTACTGGGGGAGAACTGCACTCTCAGGAGGTGCTGTTTTTTGAATGAGATTTTAAAAAGAGGCCTCTTCAATCTTTTATATGCCTGTAGTGGCTATACTTGATAAGTGCCCATGAGATACAAATCACCTTGAAGCATCCTGAGGTTGTGAAATGGGCTGTTTAATTGCAAGTCTTAATTTGTGCAATTGGAGATTAGGTTTTGTATGTGGTGCAAATATAGGAACGAAAGCTTTTGATAATAGGAAGAAGCTATTTCTATTCCATTCCTTCTAAGCTCTAAATGCCTAGTTAAGCCCTTTTTCCCCCTCCACATTCTCTTCACAAGTTCCTGTGTTAGTCTCCTGCTATAATTCTTTGATTGAGACTCCTTTGGAATTCTTCATCTGCTGCCATCATCATTTACCTCTTCCTACTGTCCTACTAGCTACTGGCTTTTGAACTCCAAGTTTGCTGCATCAAGCCCCATTTGCATTTTATCCTGTAGCTAGGATAGCTAACCTATCAGTAACAAATGTAACTGGAACATTTCGCTGATTCTGTCCATTCTGTTTGGTTGTCCACATGATTAAATTTTCCAAAACATTTTGGGCATCTTAGAGTCCCCTTCAATAGCACCAAATTCATGAACTCTACCACCCAGAACAGGGGTGGGGAACCTTTCTTCCATTAGAGGCCAGTGACCGGTGGATAAAATTCGTCATGGACTGCACACTGGATAAAGCAACTTTATTTCCCTTCTAAGAGAGAGAATCAAAGTTCTCAACTAATCTGTTGTGGCTGAGGTTATTCTGCCTTTTAAGTCTCCTGACAATGAAGATGTTGCTAACCTCAATTGTTGTTCCAAATTATTGTGGGTTTTTATCTGGAATTACACTGGCTGTTTGACAGAGTTTTTGCAATGGTATGTAGTACCAAACAACAATTCATTTCTCGATGCGTCTTTCCTCAGGTCTGGAAATAAGTGACACCTGTATGACATCTGTAGAATTCAATCTGAGGCAGTTTTACTGTGTTTGACTATTAGGTCAATGCTGATTTGCAGTTCTATAATTTCATGTTGAAGGTTTTTGGGTACATCAGCTTCAATATTGAACAGCGTGCAAATATATTTAATTCCCAGTACAGACCTGTGCGGGTGTTTTCACATGGTGTCTTATGAGACTGTCGATGGGTCCAAGGTTTTCAGGTTGTTCTCTGATGCCTTTGTCTGGCGGTGATTCCAGTATACTCTGGCTCTCCCCCATGATGTACAGTGCTGCTGGGGTTCAATGCTTCCTTTGGTCCAAGATCTTGTCAAGGGCCAGCAAGCCAGATTCAATGTAGCAATGGCTGGATTTGGCCCCCAGGTTAGTGGTTGCCCACCCCGACCTAGAAGGTCAAGGGTGTCCATCTAACTCAACTGCAATGCCATTACCTTGCTTTTGCTGGGGAAGAATCGATGAACTCCTTTCCTAACAGCACTCTGGGTGTAGCTACAGTTCAAGGAGACAGCACTAACTTCTGTGGGACAGTTGGGTGATGGACAACAGAAGTTCGCCAAGCTGGCAATGCTCGCATCCTGTGAAATTATTTAGAAAGAAACCCACTCTGAAGAGCCAAAACTTTTAATTGTTAAGACCCCAACTTGTGCTATCACGTGATGATAATGTAACTATTGATTTTAAATGATAACTACAAATAAGACAAGTAATGTTGAATTCCAGCATCTGGAGCAGCCTGAAGTTTGTAACATTTACAATACATTCTGCTTTTCCCAGTACATCGGTGACATGTACACTGCAATCATTTTGGTCTCCAAGCACACAAATTCTTCTTAACAGTAATTATTCATCTGCTTCTCTTTTTTTTCTTTAGTTCCTGTTGTAGATATCAAAGCAGTGGTAACTGGGAAGGACTGCCCTCACATGAGAGAAAAGAGCGCCCTGAAACAAAACAAGGTACAGCTTAATTCTTGATATATGTGTATCTATGCATTTGTTATAGAGATAGCAAGGAACATAACAATTATTAAACAAAATGAATGAAGAAGAGTCACTGATTAACCCAAACTCTCATGGGTTTTTGACTAATGAGAACACATGATCTCAAATAATCAGTTCAAATCAAACTCCAATAAAAATCAAAGACAATCCAACTTTGACTAAATCGCCTATTCTTTGAATGCGCTCTACATGGGTCATTTTTCAAATATGTCATACTGTATCCAAAATGTAACTTCCTGTGGCTCAGTGAGTAGTATTCTTGCCTCTGAATCGCAAGGTTATGGTTTGAAATTCCAGAACCGAGGCTTGAGCACAAAGTCTAAGCTGGCAATCCAAAATAGTACCGTAAGAGTGCTTCACTGTCAGAGGAGCCATCTTTCAGACAAGATATTAAACCAAGGCCCAACGGCTTTCTGAGGTGAATGTAATGGATCCTGTGACGTTATTTCAATGAAGGTGCTTTATTCCTAGAGGATAACCAATACAGCTTTGCATTCTGTGTGTAATGTAATCAGGACTTAAAAGTCTGATATTGTAATTGGAATGTATTAGCTTGCATAAAATGTACATCAGAGAAACTGAGATCCATAATAATTCCTGTGTGAGCATCATAGGACAGCAATTACAGATATTGTAAATGAAAACCACCTAATTTTGTATTGATTGTTGTCTTTCTTATTTTCACAGGAAGTTCAAGAGTTGGCTTTCTCAATCCTTCATGATCCTGATGAGGCCCTAAACTTTATTGCCCCTAACAAATACGAGGTAAATTATCACTGGAATACTGCTGACAAAGGCAGATTTTGTCTTGCACACATGAGGACAACTCACAAGAAAGCAATGTAAAGGAAATGAATGTTAATGCTGTATGAAGGAAGAGTTGCCAAATGGACTCTGATTGGTAGAAGAGATTTGCCATGGAGAATTCTGGACTCCCTTGCTCTGGGGAAACAGACCCTGTGTGTTCATCGATCCATGTTGCTTGTGATTTTATAAACCTCTATAAGGTCATCCCTCAGCCTCCAACGCTCCAAGGAAAAAAAGCCCCAGTCTATTCAGCCTCTCCCTATTGTTCAACCCTCCAACCCTGGCAACATCCTTGTAAATATTTTCTGAACCCTTTCATGTTTAACAACATTTTTCCCATAGCAGGGAGGCCAGAACTGAATGCAGTATTCCAAAAGTGGACTCATCAGTGTCTTGTATATCCAGAACATGGTGTCCCATCTCAACGCCCTGTTTACCTGTGACTCCACTTTCAAGGAACTATGCACCTGCACCCCTAGGTCTCTTTGAGTTATATCCTATGGGATAATGGTTACCCTGAACAGATCGTTTCTCATTTTATATTGTGCAATGATGAATGGACTTGAGAAGGTCACTTTTGGTCCAGAGAAGTGCACAGTTTAGCCTAGATTACTCTGGAAACGTAAAACGTTTAAGCAGTAGGTGAAGCCAGCTGTTTCACACTGCTGTTCTGCAGTAGTATCATTATCAGAAAACTGCCATAAAGCCATAAAAATGTTCTGCCTTTCACAGATGAGTGCTGTCTATATGCATTTCACCTGGAATGGTGCCAGGTGTGTGGGCCATACATCCCAAAGAATGATAGATCGTGTCAAATAGCATATGTCTTCAGCTCATCACAACAGGAAAGATATTGTTTGTATCCAATCAACAAAAATACTTTGTCCAACATTTGATATGATTCTGTGTTTTTGTTCTTAATTCATTGATGGAACATGGGCATCGCTGGCTGGTCAGCATTTATTGCTTATCCCTCGTTGCCATTGAGAAGGTGGTGGTGAGCTGCCTCCTTGAACCACTGCAGCCCACCTGCTGTCGGTAGATCCACAATGCCGTTAAGGAGGGAATTCCAGGATTTTGACTGGATGATAGTGAAGGACCGGAAATATATTTCCAAGCCAGGAATGATGAGTGGCTTGTGGGGGAACTTGAAGGTGGTGGTGTTACTATGTATCTGCAGCCCTTGTCCTTCTAGATGGAATTGTCAAAGGATCTTTGGTGAATTTCTGCAGTGGATCTTGTAAATGGTAGCAGTGTGTACTGAGTTTCAGTGTGGAGGAAATGGATGTGGTCCCAATCAAGTGTTCTGCTTGGTCCTGGATGATGTCAAGCTTCTTGAGTGTTGTTGGAGCTGCACTCATCCAGACAAGCAGACAGTATTTCATCACACTCCTGACTTATGCCTTGTAGATGGTGGACAGGTTCTGGGGACTCAGGAAATGAATTACACATCTCAGTATTCCTAGCTTCCGACCTGCTCTTGTAGCCACTATGTTTAAGTGGCAAATCCAGTTGATTTTCTGGTCAATGGTAATCCAGGATGTTGACAGTGGGGGAATTCAGTGATGGTAACACCATTGAATGTCATGGGACAGTGGTTAGTTTATCAGTTATTGGAGGTGATTATTGCCTGGTATTTGTGTGGCGCATATGTTACTTGCCACTTTTTAGCCCAAGCCTGGATATTTTCCAGACCTTGTTGCATTTGACCATCGACTGCTTCAGTGTCTCAGGAGTTGGAAATAAGGCTGGACATTGTGCAACCATCGGTGAACATTCTAGTTTCTAACCTTATGATGGAGGAAAGCTCGTTAATGAAGCAGTTGAAGATGATTGGGCCTAGGACACCATACTGAGAAACATTTGCAGAGATGTCCTGGACTGACCTCCAACAACTCAGTCATCTTCCTATGTACCAGAATGACTCCAACAGCAGACCATTTTCCCCCAGTTATGCATTGATTCCAATTTTGCTGCAGCTCCTTGATGCCACATTCGTTTAAATGTTCTTTTGTCCATGTTTGAACCAAGACTGTCATGAGGTCAGAAGCCAAGTGGCCCTGGCAGAACCCAAACTGGGTTTCATTGAGCAGGTTATTGCTGAGCAGGTGTTACTGTTGATGACACCTTGCATCACTTTACTGTTGACCGAGATTAGACTGATGGAGTGGTAATTAGCTGGATTGGATTTGTCCTGTTTTTTTATATACAGGATATACTGGGGCAATTTTCCACATTGTTGGGTAGATGCCAGTGTTGTAAATGTACTGGAAGAGCTTGGCTAGGGAAGTGGCAAGTTCTGGAGCATAAGTCTCCAGTACTATTGCCGGAATATTGTCAGGGTCCATACCCTGTGCCCCCAATAGTTTCTTGATGTCACGAAGAGTGAATCGAATTGGCTGAAGACTGGTACCTGTAATGTTGGGGACCAGGATGGATCATCTAATTGGCACTCCCGGACAAAGATGGCTGTGAATGCTTCAGCCTTTTGCACTGATGTGTTGAGATCTTACATCATTTCGAATAGGGATATTTATGGAACCTCCTTCTCCAGTGAGTTGTTTAATTGTACACCATCTTTCACGACTAGATGTACCACGACTGCAGAACTTAGATCTGATCTGTTGGTTATGGAATTGTTTAGGTCTGGATTAGTGGTGCTGGAAGAGCACAGCAGTTCAGGCAGCATCCAATTTAGGTCTGCCTACCACTTGGTGCTGTGCTGTTTGACATGCAAGCAATATATGTCAGTATTTAAACTGTGGAAAGAAACCTCAGCCTCTTGTGTTATGTGATTACCTGTTACCCCCTGTCTCCAGGGCAACTTGTGCTGTGCTCTGAGGGGAATCTTTCTCAAACTGTTGACGGACCAGCAATGATCAGTCTTTTGTTGCACCACGATCTTTCGAAAAAAAACTCTAAATGTGGCACCTTATCATCCAGCCCAGTGTTTCTGGAACTTGCAAGCCCCATTCTGCAGATGTGTAATAAATATGCATTTTTAAACTGGTTCTTGGGGTGGCAGCATTGTTGGTTGACCTGGCATTTATTACCGACTCCTACTCGTCCTTCAGAGGCAGGGGTGAGCCACCTTCTTGAGTGGTTGTGGTCCCCCCTTGTGGTGTAGGGTCACCCCACATGGTGCCCATTAAGGAGGAAGTTCCAGGACTCTAACCTGTATTGCTTTACGTTGAAATGGTGTGTGTGGCTTGGAGGGGAACTTGCAAATGCTGGTGTTCCAATGCACCCGCTGCCCTTGTTTCCTTACCCCCCAACTCCTGATGAGCAATTTAACAATCCTCCTTAATGCTGATGAACAAACACATGCCCTAAGAAGCCAGGGAGGTAGGGGAACCTCATCTCTTTCATTTGCTCTTCTCATCTATCTCTCCCTCTCTGTGTCTAGGGTGGCATGGTGGTTCAGTGGTTAGCACTGCTGTCTCACAGCGCCAGGGTCCCAGGTTCGATTCCAGCCTCAGGTGACCATCTGTGTGGAGTTTGCACGTTCTCCCCATGTCTGCGTGAGTTTCCTCCCACAGTCTAAAGATGTGCAAGTCAGGTGAATTGGCTATGCTAAATTCCCCATATTGTTAGGTGCATTAGTCATAGGGAAATGAGTCTGCGTGGGTTACTCTTCGGAGGGTCGGTGTGGACTGGTTGGGCTGAAGGGCCTGTTTTTGCACTGTAGGGAATCTAATCTAATCTAATCCTGTTTAGTAGCTTCACCAGGTTAATGCCTCACTTTTAGGTATGCCTGGTGCTGCTCCTGACATGCTCTCCTGCACTCTGCACTGAACCTGGGTTGATCCCCTGGCATAATGGTAATGGTTGGGAGGGGGAAATATGCCAGGCCATAAGGTTGCAGGGTGTGCTGGATAGAAAATTGATTGGACAATTTTTGAATAATCTTGAGTGTGCAAAGAATTATCTTGACAACTAATTTGGGTTTTTTATTCAGGCTTGCTGTGTAGCACTCTTGTTAAATACATATATTAATACCCAGAACCCCTTGTTTTGCACACCGAGAGAACATGGACACCTAGGTTGCCTGATTTAACTCAACAAAATAGGTAACAGCCATTCGTGGTTCACTTGGAAGAGATTGCTGCACCATTAGTAATGATCTTTGTATCCTCCCTGTCCATTGGAGTAGTACCAGATGATTAGAGGGTGGCAAATGTTATTCCCTTGTTCAAGAAAGGGATTAGGGATAATCATGGAAATTACAGACCAATCAGTTTTACATCTGTGGTGGGCAAATTATTGGAGAGGATTCTGAGAGAGAGGATTTATGATTACTTGGAAAACTATAGTTTGATTACAGATAGTCAGCATGGCTTTATGATGGGAAAGTCATGCCTCACAGGCCTTTTTGAATTCTTTGAGGATGTAACAAAACACACTGATGAAGGTAGAGCAGTGGATGTGATTATATGTGGATTTTAGCAAGGCATTTGATAAGGTTCTCCAGATACGCTCATTCAGAAAGTAAGGAGGCATGGGATACAGGGAAATGTGGCTGTCTGGATACAGAATTGGCTGGCTCATAAAAGACAGAGGGTAGTAGTAGGTGGAATGTATTCAGCCTGGAGCTCAGTGACCAATGGTGTTCCACAGGGATCTGTTCTGGGACCTCTGCTCTTGGTAATTTTTATAAATGACGTGGATGATGAAGTGGAAGGGTGAGCTAGTAAGTTTGCCAATGACACGAAGATTGGTGGAGTTGTGGATAGTGTGGAGGGCTGTTGTAGGTTGCAATGGGATACTGACAGGATGCAGAGCTGGGCTAATAAATGGCAGATGGAGTTCAACCTGGAAAAGTGTGAAGTGATTAATTTTGGAAGGTCAAAATTGAATGCAGAATACAGAGTAAAAGGCAGGATTCTTGGCAGTCTGGAGGAACAGATGGATCTTGGGGTCCATGTCCATAGATCCCTTAAAGTTGCCATCCAGGTTGATAAGGTTGTTAGAAGGCATGTGGTGTGTTGGCTTTCATTACCAGGGAAATTGAGTTTAAGAGCCGCAAGGTTACACTGCACCTGTATAGAGCCCTAGTTAGACCACACTTGGAATATTTTATTCAGTCTGGTCGCCTCATTATAGGAAGGATGTGAAAGCTTTAAAGAGGTGCAGAGGAGATTTATCAGGATGCTGCGGGACTGGAGGGCATGTCTTATGAAAAAAGGTTGAGGGAGCTAAGGCTTTTCTCACTGGAGCAAAGAAGGGTGAGAGGTGACTTGATATAGGTGTACAAGATGATGAGAGGCATAGTTAGAGTGGATAGTCAGAGACTTTTTCCCAGAGCTGAAATAGCTATCACAAGGGGCACAATTTTAAGGTAATTGGAGGAAGGTTTAGGGAGATGTCAGAGGTTGGTTCTTTACACAGAGAGTGGTGGGTGTGTGGAATGCACTGCCAGCAGTGGTAGTAGAGTCAGATATAATATGGACATTTAAGCGACTCTTGGATTGACACATGAATGATAGTAAAGTGAAGGGTATGTAGGTTAATTTGATCTTAAAATAGAATAAAATATTGGCACAACATCGAGGGCTGAAGGGCCTGTACTGTGCTGTACTGTTCTATGTTCTGAAGGCAATACCATAACCAATCAGAGTCCACTTGCCTGGCTTAAATTTAAACAAATCTTCATCTAACTCATGCATTCTCTGTGGCAACGGCTCAACCAGAGTTCACTTGCCAAGTAATCAATACTGTATTTTTGTATAGTATTAAGGTTGTTTTCCCTTTATTCTCATGGTATTGGTATTCTTGTGAATTTCCTGATGGGTATAAGATAAAGAGCTTGATCTTATTTTTTCCACGATGCTGAAGTTCTGCGTTACCAAGCAATTCGGCGATTACTGTTTGAGGTAAGGTTTAACAGGAAAGAAACAAACCCCCACTACTGATGACAGGGAACACATGTTTAGGCCATCAAATTTGCATTATAATCTGGATTGGTGCCAAAGTATGAGATCCCAGCTACTTACTGAGCAAGTAAAGCCAGAAAGTTCCATGGTCTTGAACAAATAATGATAAACTTTACTCATACAGTGTTAGGACAGTAATACAATCTACAATATATACAGAGATATAAAACTTGCATTCTGACAAGCAAATAGATTTAAGCTGGCATAAATATGGGTAATAGACACACCATGTCAGGTAGGGAGTAATATTTGGAAGGCTAGTCCTTTTGTGGTTCTGCACAGCACCTCATATTTAAAGGGCTTCAGGCTGATTTGCGACAGAACCTTGTTTTTTGCAACTGCTATGTCCTTGATTTTGTTAGGTTTCTTCTATCACATCAAATCATTCTTTCCTCTCCTGAATTTGCACATACAGCCATACAATCTCGTTTCTGTCCAAGCCCTTTGCCTTTCTGCTTAATAGTGAGTTTTGATCCTTCGTGTCAGCAGATCCACCATTAGATTATTACAGTGAAACCTAATTCTGTCTTTGCCTTGCATCCATATGTCTGCACTGGACAGTGATCAGAAGGTCACGGATGTAAAACATTAAATCAGTTTCTCTTTCCACAAAAGCTGCCTGACTTAACTGAGAATCTCTAGCCTTCACTGATTTTACTATTGAATGGAAACAGTCTCAGAGCAGCAGGAGGAGAGAGAGTAGATTAAGAATGAACAGTTTTCATAAAAACAAAAGGATGGGACTTCCAAATCTAAACTCCATTGGCTGTCAAAGAACATAACATATGTAGGATAAAGCAAACAAAAACCCAATGTCAAATAGATAAAACTCAATATTGCAGAAAACCTAGAGAAATATAGAAAACGCCGAGTCAAAAATTAGAAAGGATTTGAAAAGTAGTGAGGACATGAAAAGGTATTGGCAACTAAAATCAATAAAAACCCAGAGATGTTTTTATGAAAATAAGAGAATAACGAAAGAGACCTAATTAAGGAGACCAAAAAATAAGTGTGTGAAGGCAGAAGAAATGCTTTCTTAATGATTACCCTGGAATTTCATGCCTCCCCTAAGAGCAGGTTGGCAAGCATACAAATTAGCATCATTAGCATTGGTTTAGCTGTAATTGGGGAAGCAATAGGCTGCCTGTTTGTCAATGAGCCAATTGAAACTCTTAATTACTGACAACTTAAGTACCAACTGGTCGTCTTGTGGGGCTCATGGTTGTGTCTCCTGTGCAGTCATCCTATGCCAACAGAAGCTATCACCCTGCATTGCTATTCAGGCCCGAGCAAGGCCCTGGACGTGTCTTCTTCTGGTTTCCTCTTCTTCAGAAACTGACTGTATTCTGAAAAAGATCCCAGAATAAACGACCTGACATTACAATTTGGTAGGGACATGTAGGTATTTTTGTTGAAAACAAAGGGGTGGGATCCGCGGTACTTACAGATCGAATAAAGCCACAGCATTCCATGGTGTTGTCCAAACACAGTAACTGTTACAATGCAAAGGTAGTTGTATCAATGTACAATATATACAGGGTTATACAACTTCTTTTTGAACATCCAATCAGAATGAATCTGACATAAATATGTGGAACAGACACACTGGGGTGAACAGCTCTCTGAATACATCAAATAGAAAATGCAGTCAAAACAGATCCCACCAATTTCTCAGCAATCCCTCCAAAATTGTTGATACTGTGGGTACCAAATATTATTAAAGCTTTACATGGGATTCTGTGACTGCTGAAGACTTAGTTTGAGAAGGAGCTCAGGAGTTATCTCAACAACTGCTCATGTTCTGGTACTTCAGTCTCCCAATTGGTACCGTCCTGCTCTAAATTATCTGTCAGTTAACTGTCAATCATCATTACCCAGTGCATTTTTCCATGGTGCTGCCTCTACCAATCCGAGTCAACTTGTCAACCATCAGCATTCTCTTCTGATGGACCATAAATGTTGGTTTTCCCTTGAATTGTATTTCTTGCAAATTGTCTTGATGAGTACAAGACAAGCTTGAAGAAAAGTATTTTCTCAGCAATGCTTCCATGAGTACAGATTGAATGACCTCACACTCCCCATCTTTTCCATACAAATCAATGCTTTATAATCTATTTTTTTCAAACTGTTGAACTCATTAACTGCTGCTTTGTACCAGTAGGCATTAACATTTGAGATTTGCCTATTCTGCTTCATTCCCTCCAAATTAATGGTTAGATTTATGACCTTGAAAGAATAGAGGGGCAGAAAACAGTGTGTGCACACTCTGAAAAGTGAAGAAAGATAAAGATGTGATTAGGAGTTTCAAATGCAGGAACTACAAAAATAGTGAAACTTGGACTACTGCCAAGACGATTGTGGGACAGCTAAGTGCTAAGTAGGATAATTGTAATCAATTACTGTTTAAGCAGATGATGTGACATGAATAAAATAGAACGCCTGCAGTTCAATTTGAGCTCAGTTTGTACTTGATGAAAAGGCAGAACTTTGAGAAAGAAAAACTTGCATATATACATAGAATATTTTCAAAGTTTGAAGCTGTCACAAAATTTGGATATGTGATAGTGAAGTGGTTAGCAGGATATTGACTGAAGGGAAATGGGTAGATATTTAGCTGACACAATTTAAAGCAAAGATATGTAAAGCAATGCATTATTGCCAGAAAAATGAGAGACAGTATAAATAATGAAAGTTTTATGACTTGGCCTGCATCAGAGAAGGTGATACAAATTTAAAAAGGACCAACAAAGGCCTGAGGTTAACAAGATGTACAACATTCAGACTTAGAAATTTTTCACCATTCGTTCAGTGTCACTGGGTCAATATCCTGAAACTCCCTCCCTAATGCATTGTAGAACAGACTACAGTGGTTCATGAAGGCAGATCACCTTCACCTTTTCATGGCCAGTTACAGATGGACAATAAACGCTGGCCCAGCCAGTGACGCCCACATCTCATGAATGAATTTTTTAAAAAATCTTCCCTGACACATTTTTCATGGCAACACCAGTCCAGAGTTCATTTACCAAGCAGTGAACTTGTTTCTCATGCAGTGTAAATTATTAACAGAAATTGCTGGGAAAACTCAACAGGTCTGGCAGCATCTGTGGAGAGAAAGCAGTTATCATTTTGGGTCCAGTGTCCCTTCTTCAGTACACTATTGTTCCCTGTGAAATTTGGTATTCGTGTGTGTGTCCTGATGAGTGCACAATGAAAAGCTCCAAGAAAATGTCTGTGAATTTTTTCAACAACACTCCAGTTCTGTGTTACTGACTGACTGACTATAAATTAAATTGCGATAATTTTAAAGTGGGTACACGAACCACAGACAACAGTCTTTTGAAGGTTACTGGAAATATTTACGATGGTTTTATTTTTGCAAATACATACCAGCTCCTTGCATTTTGATAATTGAGCCATCAAGTATAACACCAAGCAAGTTAAACGTTTTATAAATTGTTTGTTATTCCTGAGCTACAGTATTGTGTCCAATTGTGGTATCACACTTCAGAAGTAAAATAAGGGCTAACAAAAAGAGAATGAAGGGGAGATTAATTAGGAAATATCAGTTCGGAAAGCCTTCAGTTAGTTGGAAAGACTGGAAAATATAAGAATTTCCTCTGTACAGTATGTAAGATCAAAGGGAAATTTTAAATAATTTTAAAAATATTTTGAGTTTTAATACACTACCTGGGAAAAACTGTTTACATTGGCAGGCGGGTTGGTAACCAAGAGGACACATATTTTAAGGAAACTGGCAAAACGAACAGTGAAGGTTTAAAAGAATTTTTTATTCAAAAGGTTTTGATCTGGAATGTTACTGCCTGAAAGGATGGTGAAAGCAAATCTAATAGTAACCTTTTGAAAGGAAGTGAGGAAAAAATCTGAATTGTGGGGAAGAAGTGAGAAGTGTGATCAGTTGGTAACTCTTTAAGATCTATCACAGCCATTGTGGGTTGAATGCATACGAGGAAAAAGTTCAGGAGTTTGGCAAAAGCTGTCTACACACCCAAACAGCAGTAATAAAGAAATGAAATTCATAAATGTGGAGAGTGGAGAAGCCTTTTTCCAAAATTACAGACTGACCCATTCAGCCTGTATTATGTATGTCTGTGCTGTATTACTATTCTGGAGCTTGCAGCTGTGAAGTGAGGTACATAAACAGCTGGAGATGCAACTGTGCAGATGAGGAGGAGGTGGACCATAACTGGCCATTTGCTTTTTTTATATAAATATCACTCCTGCAATCTGGTGCCAATCATAAACTGCTCAAGTTCACTTTCCATCTTTTGTGATTCATGATATCCGTAGATTACTACCTTGCAGTTTATTCTGGCCATCCTATAATTTTATCATTTAGATAGAGGCAATCTTTAATTTTCACAAGGACCAGGGGAAGCCCAAATATCTCAAGTTCAAAAGTAGTGAATTTCTTGAGAGTTTTTGAGCATGCTTTCTGGAACAAATGTCGTCTTGAACCAAAAAGGAGAGCAGGCTTTCTTTTTAGATTTTGAGGTAATAGATGAACCTCAGTTAGTCAATAATGTAATGGTATGGAAAGAGCTATAAATAGTCAGTGTAACTTCTCTGAACTCACTGTTGGGTTTGAGTGGGAGAAGGATGAGTCAGGATTAAGGTTTGAAATTTGCAGAAGTCAGATGTTGGTGGGATGAAGCGTAAATTAACCAGTTGAACTGAAAGAACTATTAACAGATACTTATACAGATGTATTGTTCTTCCACTGGGAGATGTCCGAAGTATTTAGTAAAATGCAATTTTGAAATGCCTTCAAAGAACCAAAGTTCTACTCTGTAATTAAACAAATTGCTTAGCAAAGGAAGTGAGAGATGGTACAGACTATAATAGAAGTCTATACAAAGGCAAAGAATAGTAGAGATCCCACAGACTGGAATAGATATAAATGCGGCAAAGGGAGATAAAGAAAACTGCAGAATAGTTCACAAATTGTCTATAAAAATTGGCCAATAACATCATACTGTTTTAAAGATGAAAGAGATTAACTAGAAAATAATGGGTCTATTGGTTTAACACCCATTGTAGAGAAGTCTGTAAAATCTTTCATTAGGACAGTGGTTGGATTTTCAAGTGCCCACAGGATTGAGACATGGTGTACACATGATCTCTCAGTGTCGTCCCTGAGGTAGCCTCAGGATCCTGACCCCTCTCAATCAAATTGAAAGTTTTGAAGGGCCAGAGAGAGAATAGGGATCCTGCTGGCCACCAATTCACTGCCCATTAAGCTCCATCTAATGGCTACTTTCTTCCCCATTGTTGCTGACCCTTTTAAGGAGCTCTTTGCTCAATTTGGGAAGGCAGCAGCAGCCTTCAAAATGGCTGCCACCTGCCTCCAAAATGGCTGCCACCTGCCTTTATCACTCATGCCAGCCAGGTCATTCCTGCCTTCGAGAGGAGCTCAACACAACTATTTCAGTGTCAGGCTTATCTCCTCCTCAGTTGGGACATTTATCATTCAAGCTTGCCTCAGCAATTTACTTGCAGTCGTGTGCACAAATTAATATTAATAGTCCTTAACCCGAAGGAAGTACTACCACACTCAGCAATTTCAATATATTTCCAATTAACCTAATCATATTACTGAACAACAAAGATGGTCAGGCTTATGGTCAGCCCCCTACATGGTTTCATGTTGTTACCAGACTTTCTTATTTCCCTGGAGAAAGTGAGGACTGCAGATGCTGGAGATCAGAGCTGAAAATGTGTTGCTGGAAAAGCGCAGCAGGTAAGGCAGCATCCAAGGAACAGGAGAATCGACATTTCGGGCATCAGCCCTTCTTCAGGAATGAGGAAAGTGTGTCCAGCAAGCTAAGATAAAAGGTAGGGAGGAGGGACTTGGGGGAGGGGCATTGGAAATGCGATAGGTGGAAGGAGGTCAAGGTAAGGGTGATAGCCCGGAGTGGGGTGGGGAGCGGAGAGGTCAGGAGAAGATTGCAGGTTAGGAAGGCGGTGCTGAGTTCAAGGGATTTGACTGAGGCAAGGTGGGGGATGGGGAAATGAGGAAACTGGAGAAATCTGAGTTCATCCCTTATGGTTGGAGGGTTCCTAGGCAGAAGATGAGGTGCTCTTCCTCCAACCGTCGTGTTGCTATGGTCTGGCGATGGAGGAGTCCAAGGACCTGCATGTCCTTGGTGGAGTTGGAGGGGGAGTTGAAGTGTTGAGCTACGGGGTGGTTGGGTTGGTTGGCAGGTGAATTTGTGACGGATATGGAAGTATCCCTTGGGGCTTGGAGGGAAGTGAGGGGGGAGGTGTGGCGCAAGTTTTTCATTTCTTACGGTTGCAGGGGAAGGTGCCGGGAGTGGAGGTTGGGTTGGTGGGGGGTGTGGACCTGACGAGGGAGTCACGGAGGGAGTGGTCTTTTCGGAACGCTGATAGGGGAGGGAAGGGAAATATATCCCTGGTGATGGGGTCCATTTGGAGTTGGCAGAAATGACGGCGGATGATACGCTGTACATGGAGGAAAAGCGCCTCATCTTCCGCCTAGGAACCCTCCAACCACAAGGGATGAACTCCGATTTCTCCAGTTTCCTTATTTCCCCACCCCCCCACCTTGTCTCAGTCAAATCCCTTGAACTCAGCACCGCCTTCCTAACCTGCAATCTTCTCCTGACCTCTCTGCCCCCACCCCACTCCGGGCTATCACCCCACCTCCTTCCACCTATCGCATTTCCAACACTCCTCCCCCAAGTCCCTCCTCCCTACCTTTTATCTTAGCCTACTGGACACACTTTCCTCATTCCTGAAGAAGGGCTTATGCCCAAAATGTCGATTCTCCTGCTCCTTGGATGCTGCCTGACCTGCTGTGCTTTTCTTATTTCCCTGTAATGATAATGGCTGCTTTTACTGTCTGAGACTGGTTTGAATCTTTTCTTCTATTGCTTTTAGTGATTTTATTTTGTCTATATAGGTGGATATATTACTACTTCGGAATCTATGTCAATGATTATTTGAAGAATCTTAACTGAAACCTACTATTTGTCTTGTAACAGATTGATTAAATAGTTTGAGAGATTTGCTAATTGAATGTCATCTATGTCTTATGTATTAACAACTACAGCTGGACATTCCATCTCAGTCCTGTAACCTTGAGTCTACAGAACTACTATTGTTCTACTTTTGAAGACTACGATTAAGCAAATATTTTACCAAGGTCTCTAACTACTGTCAGCCATGTTCTGTTGTATTAGCTGTGGGCAGCCATCAGCCATTGTGTGCTGCTCAGTCATGGATAGCCCTAACAGAGAGGAACATTCAAGGCTTTGAAGGGGAGATCAGGATAATGTGGCGAACGCCTCTATTGTTAACGAGGGGAAGATGATTGTAAGACCTCTGAAAGCACCTTAAAGATGACTACATTTGCCCACTTTCTATACTTATTGGGAAAACAGGCTATGCATGACTTGTCATTCCTTTAAAAAATAATAGACCAAAATATCAGGCAGGGCGCTCGTTATTTCCATGTATACAAGGCTGATGACTGATGCTCACACCAGTGAGTTCCCATTTTAAAATCAACTTTTATAAACCAACTGACCCTAATCCCAAATGAAAGTTTTAAAACATTAAATACTCAGGGAAATTGCAGACAATACTACAAAGTCACACTTATTCAGATAAACATGCTCAATAAACATATATACTTTTCATCAAGGATGAATGGAGATCAGATTAACTTGCAATAAGACAGTTGAAGCAAGCTTGATTTTCTAGTCCTGTAATCTTCGTTTTTATAATGTCTTCTGTGATGTAACCTCTAGTTGAAAATTGTACTTCATAATGAAAGATAAAGACAGGTTTGTAAATAATATGATCTCTCCATACCCAAAAACACATGATAGCCGAGAAAGTACTTTAGGAGTAGTCACCATTTAAATGCAGGAAATGTGGTAGCTGGTTTGACTACAGCAAGGTCCCATCAACAATACTAAGGAAATGCAGACAATCTGTTTTAGTGACATAGTGATGTCGGTTGAGGTGAAAATTTGCTTGGACACTTCTACTCTAGTTTGCAATAATGCTGACCTAAAAGCACTTCAGATTAGCATCTAGTTCAAAGGACAGAACCTCTGATAATGTACAGCTCTTCTGGTTTGTTTAACCAGGTTCTTCAATTGGGAATGTTGGAATGTTACCTTAAACATTTGAACCTAATTGTTTTTTTCATTCCAGGTGGAAGTGGGGCTTGATGAAAGATTTTGGGGTAGTTTATTTTAGTGTCTTGCCCCACACATGAATCCTTAGGAAGAGACTATGATAGCACAAACTGCATGTGATCTGACAGTAGCACATGGATGACTGTCTCAAAATGTGTTGTCCCCTTAGCTCAAACCTTCCAGATTCCTAAATATACCATTTGTATTCTCTTCAGTACTGTATCTGGACAGATGGACTGAACGCCCTGCTGGGAAAAGAGATGACAAGCGAACTGACGAAGAACGATCTGGATACTTTGCTAAGTATGGAAATGAAACTACGCCTGTTAGACCTGGAGAATATCCAGATTCCTGAGACACCACCTCCTATTCCCAAAGAACCCAGCAGCTATGACTTTGTGTATCATTATGGCTGAGCAGTGAGATGACCAGCAACTTGAAAGCACAAAAAAAAGGAAAAAAAACACAGCAACGTTCTGTGAACAAACATAACAACCTGTTCAACCAGCTCTCGAAAATAAATTGCCTTCATTGAGTACAGCGCTGTAAGTAGCGGGAAGACACAAAAGGCCAAACATGCTATTTCCACTCTGTTCTGAGGGAGCTGGAGGTTCAAGACAGACCTTGGGCCCTTTAGAAAGAATTCTGTATTTAGTATTTTAGACAGGTTTAAGAATTTGGATAATGTGATTTGCTACAGTGACGTTTGTATGATGATTAATAATTTATTAGTGTTCTAGTAGGCCAAACTGCTTATGTAGACTTTTCACTGTATGCAAATAATCCTCCATCCAATATTATTCAATCCTGTTGTTCCATTACTGGATAATGGATTGTGTTTGTATAATCTAGTCTGTATATAGTGTGTGTGAATGTCACAGAATATGTACACAAGGAGAGTTTCCTTTAGATTCTGATATTTGGGAGTGCCTTTGCGCTGTCATCTGGGAATACTTTCTACTTGTTTTGTAAGCTCTAATTTTGAGTGGTGACTAATTTTGATGGAAATGTATGAACTATTATTCTCTTCTTTAGTCAGTTTATTCTCCTCTTCTGAATCTCTGCTGCAATACCATTCTGGACGTTGCAGCCATGAAGTGAGGTGCAAAAATAGCTGGAGAGGTAACTCTGCAAATGAGGAGGAGTGTTTTTTAAAAATACCACTTCTGAAATCCAGTGCCATTCATAAACTGCTCAAGTTCACTTTCCATCTTTTCTGATTTAGATTACTTGATTACTGCCTTGCAGCTTATTCTGATCATCCTATGACTTTTGTAATTTGGATAGTCCAGGTGCACATATCAGAATGGTGCTGGTAAATCATGGTTTACCTTTCAAGAATATTGGAGCTCTGGCAAAGGTGCTTAGTATCCTCTGTTTCCCACCTTTGCACCAAAATTTCATTTTTTATTTCAGATCTTCTCATGGGTATTCAACTAAAAAGGTACCTGAATAGGTTAGATTATAGATATTGAATCGAAAGGTACTCAGTTGGTCTTGGTAAGCACACTGAACTGATGTACGAATGGACTAGATTACAGACATTGAAATCAAAGGGTACTTGAATAGTGTAGATGAGGACACTGATTTATACAGGAACTCAAAACAACTAGATTATAAAATACTGAAATCAATGGGTCATTTTGTTAAGAAGACCAACTTTGCTTTTGAGCCATGTAATGAGAGAGCTCTAATGTTGCTGCATCTAAACTATCTACTAATAATGCAAAAGACTTATAAGTTATCGAGCTTCCTTTGCATCCGTAAGTATTATTAAATTTAGGTAACATTATTAGCATGTCATGTTACCATCTTCTCAATAGCAAACTTGTATTTTATTGAATGACCAAAAAAAAAGTCTCTTTGCTGATGCACTGGACATGAAGATTTATAAGTGGGTGACTTTATACCCTGTTTAATTACGACAAGGCAGAATTTGAACTGTAGGCAACAAATGGCATAATTTATATCCACATCAAAACTTGGTACTGTTGCATCATGCCAGCTGGTTTTATACTTGGCTTTATAAGTGGCTTTTTCAAAGGGAATACGTGATCAGCTATAAAATATGAGTAATGCATCCAACTTCAGCTTGTCTTACAACTTTTCATCCATGATTTTCTAACTATGAGAACATGGTGCTTTGGATTTACGGTCTTTGTCGACTGGGGGTTAAGTTTCACTTGCTCCCTTCTAAAGAAATATGAAGTCTTAACAGCAGTTTACACTTGACATGAGGCATTTTATTGAGAAGTATGTTTTTTATATTTACAGTAATTGGATATTTGGGACTGAGTCACAAGCTTTAGAATGCATTTGATACTTCTCAAATACTTGATATGCTGCATTAATGTATTAAATGATACTTAGTTGAGGAACAGATTATAGGGCAGCAAAATACACGGCAATGTAAGTCATCAAACTAAATTAGGACCTGCAAACCCATCCAAGAACATTTAAATTACACACTAGGAAGAGGCTTCCATGTAAACAAATACAGGAAATTGTGCCTTTTAAGTAACTGAACTATAAAGTGGATTGCATTTTAATTAGACATCATTGTTACATTCTTCCTTCTGAAAAGCATTGGGCATATATTATACACGCGGACTGGATCATTCTCACACCCAAAATAACTGAGCATTAGATTTTAAAACAATTAGTTCTGGCACAGTAAATATGGGCAGTAACATCCGGTGAATTAATGACAATCTGCCAGATGTATTCTTCTAATAAACATAATATTGTAAAAGGGAAAGAGATAAAAAGAAAAACAGCAAGTACTGAAGACAAGATGCTAGAAATCCAGTGTCAAAGTCACTCAGTCTGGAAAACACTGAAATGTTCTTGCTGTATCAAATATGCGTAAAAGTGGATGCTATCTACATCTTCCTCTGCATCCAAGCAATGTAAATTTTACCCTAACAGGTTGTAAGGTATGTATAAGAACCAGTTTTAGTTATTCAACTGAATGGTTATTTTTGTGAGATTAAATACAAATTATCTCTAGTACTTGCTTTTCAAAGAAACAGTTCAACATTTTGAGAAGTAAGTTCACTTTCCCTATGTTGCTGCTTTCCTCTCCCATAAGCCCTGATATCTGGAAAGTGTGGCATCATCTCCCGTTAATCCATTGTGGGCTGGCTGCGATCGCTTCTGAGCTGTTCGGATCATTTTAAATCTCTACTGATCGGATGGGAAGCCCGAAGAATCCTTTGTAAAGACCTTGTTGAAAATGGAAGCAGTCTCCTCTGGGTGTTGAACATTGTTTTCTAAAATAACCTGTACTTTTGCAGGTGTTTGAATCAAAGGGCTCCCAGAGTTTTTAAAGCCAAAATTTGGCATAAAAAGTTAACAATTTATTATAATCCTTCCATTGTGATATTCCCAGATGAGTAATCTTTACTGTGGTTTATGTATGAAGTTATTTCTAATGTCATTTGGGAGAATATTTGTCTATTGTACTGTTAATGGTCAGAATGTTATATTGGCTGATAAGATTTAAAAAAAACAAAACCGTAACATTTACACAATAAACAAAACAATTCCTGCTGTTTAGATTCTTCATTTTTGTTCAAGAAAACTGGGATAACTTGGTAACCTGCAGTTTTGCATCAGTGAACTAGTAAAATTGGAATATGACTGTGGCCTATGAGCAAATGTGAAAGTTTCATCGGTCTTAATTGAGTATTTTGCATGGTCATCATTTATAGATGGACAGAATTGGCTTGATGCTTCATGTCACCTTGGAAAAGGTGACCAGTGGTGCCATTCTTTTAATAAGATGGACAATCTGGACACATTCTTGAGAACCTTATTACCCCCATCAATTACTCATTGAATGTGTAACGGTTTTTGCCTAGGTTCCCTCTGACCCCATTAAAATCTCAATCCAAAAATTCATTAGTTTCAATACTTCTTATTGGTATATCCATAAGCCACCGTAAAGGAATAGTGACAGTGATTGGCTCTATAATTCTTGCGTTTGGAAGAATGAGATCAGATCTAACTGAGACATAGAAGATTCCAACCGTGTTTAACAGGGTAGATTTCCATGACAGGGTCTGGACCATGGGGGCACAATCCTCAGGACAGGTGACTGATCACTCAGGACTGAGATAAGAAACTTCATCACTTGGAGGGTTGTGAATCTTTGGAATCCTGTACATTAGAAGATGATGGACATATTTAATGCTGAAATGGACAGATGTTTAGTTTCTCAGGGAATTGAAGAATATGAGGAAAAGGCAGTAAAATGGAATTAAGACTGAAGATTAGCCACAATTGTTCTGAATGGTAGACCATGATCAAGGGATTGTGTGATCTTATTTTCTTCTTATTTTCTAAGGAGGCAGTTCTGATGAGATTTTGCAGGAGGGTAGAAGAATTCCTGAGGCCATTGTGGTGCTGGCTGATTCCCTTTGCCTTCATTCTTTTTATTTGTTTTCAAACATTTTATCTGATAAGTGAATTTCCAAGTCATCTTCCATTTTCAGACACTTCTCCTGTTCTTCCTCTCTAATTAAGTGGATCTGATATCTAATCACAATAGAGTCAAGAAACTATCCAAGACGTTCATCCAGTATCTTTTACTTTCACTGGTTGTTGCTTCACCCTCACTGAGGCCAATATTTTGGGATCAGCCAGGTCATTTCTCAACTTGAAATCAATTCCTTCTATCGTGGTTTATTTAAGTAATCCAATTACAATTTCTGTTAAAATCACTCTTTAATCCCACACTGAATACGGAGACGTGTAGCCATCCCAGGAATCAGTCTGTTCAACCTTCATTGATCTCCCCCTACAGCAAGAACATACTTTGTCAGACTAAAACTGCACACAATATTCCAGGTGGAGTCTCACCAAGGCCCTGTGTAATTGCAACAAGACACCCCTGCTCTTCATCTAATTGTTTCACTATGAAGTCCAACACACCATTTGTCTTCTTTATTGCCTGTAGCATCTGTATGTTTATCTTAAGCGAATGGTGTGCAAGGACACCCAGGTTACATGTTCCCCTCTGTCAAATGCCACTCCTTTTGAGATACAATATTCAGAACCTCCAGTGATCTGAGTTTATTTATAAATATTCTAAGGAAGCTTTTTTTTAATGCCACCATGATAGTTCTAATACCTATCTCCTTTTGTGGTACCCACTTTTCTGAGGATTTTTCAGATGTAACTACTACTTCAATTGGTGTCCCATTTAACTTGCAATAATTGGCTTTTGAATGTCAAAATTACTACAATGTTATTTTCTTCTTATCATTTTTCAGTTCAAGCCTTGCTCCTTCACTACTTTAGCATCTTTCTCATTGTTCACTAACACTAAAACTACTTCTATCTGCAGCTATTTTTATTCATCTAATTTCCTTGTGGATTTCCATCCGACCATCTTCCTGTCCCATATGACCATCTCCCTATCCACAACTGTGTGAGATGTCATAGATACTGCATCTTGGATCTTTGATACCTGAAATTCATCTAAAAAGTTTTTAAGGTTTGCAGGAATGCTAGTTCTGAATTCCTCCATACATTCCCAAAAATTTCATCTACCTTCAGTGATCCAAATCACTCATTCCACTGCATTCCCTTTCTCTTGCAAGTTCTACAAATGTCTGATTGGGTTTCTTTGCCATAGTACCAAATTTTAATTGACAACTTCAGGGACACGCTCATAAGCATAGAGTGTTGCTTTTGTTTAATATTGTTATGGTTTGCAGATTGTTCTTCTGACAATTTTGCATGCACAGTAATAGCTGTACCTGTCAAAACACTGGCACCTTTGCCCCCTTTTCAAATGAAGTGAAATGTCATTCAACTCCTTCCTCGGTAAAATTAGTCATTTTCATAGGTTTCAATAAATATTATTGAAACTAGAATCATCCTCCAAGCTACTATATATTCATAGAGATGTACAGCATGGAAACAGACCCTTTGGTCCAACCTGTCCATGCCGAACAGACATCCCAACCCAATCTAGTCCCACCTGCCAGCACTCGGCCCATATCCCTCCAAACCCTTCCTATTCATATACCCATCCAGATGCCTTTTAAATGTTGCAATTGTACCAGCCTCCACCACTTCCTCTGACAGCTCATTCCATACCCATGCCACCCTCTGTGTGAAAATATTGCCCCTTCTGTCTTTTTTCTGTCTTTCCCCTCTCACCCTAAACCTATGCCCTCTAATTCTGGACTCCCCCACCCCAGGGAAAAGAGTTTATCTATTTATTCTATCCATGCCCCTCATTACTTTATAAACCTCTATAAGGTCATCCCTTAGCCTCTGATGCTCCAGGGAAAACAGCCCTAGCCTATTCAACCTCTCCCCATAGCTCAAATCCTCCAACCTTGCCAACATCTTTGTAAATCTTTTCTGAACCCTTTCAAGTTTCACAACATCTTTCTGATAGGAAGGAGACCAGAATTGCATACAATATTCCAACAGTGGCCTAACCAATGTCCTGTACAGCCACAGCATGACTTCCCAACTCCTGTACTCAATACTCTGACCAATAAAGGAAAGCATACCAAACACCTTCTATATCTGCGACTCCACTTTCTAGGAGCTATGAACCTGTACTCCAAGGCCTCTTTGTTCAGCAACACTCCTTAGGACCTTACCATTAAACGAATAAGTCCTGTTCAGATTTGCTTTCCCAAAATGCAGCACCTCGCATTTATCTGAATTAAACTCCATCTGCCACTTCTCAGCCCATTGGCCCATCTGGTCCAGATCCTGTTGTAATCAGAAGTAACCTCCTTCGCTGTCCACTACATCTCCAATTTTTGTGTTGTTTGCAAACTTACTAATTGTACCTCTTACGCTCACGTCCAAATCATTTATGTAAATGACAAAAAGTAGTGGACCCAGCACCGATCCTTGTGGCCTTCCTTTTCTCTAAGCTTCTTGCTGGCCAAATCATTTTGTCAAAATTACTTATTTCTTTGGTGTTCAAGTTTTCATTTTAAATTCCATTTCCTTTTCTTTATCTTCTGTTTACAATTCCAGCTTTATTTCCAATTTTCATTTTCTCGCCTCAATTTCTATTGCTCTCTTTACTTTCTCTTCTCTTTCTATTGCTCTTCTCTCTTCCAATTTGAGTCTTGTAAATTCTCTTTCTCTTTGTCTTCTAACTCTAGTGTTTTTATTTATTTTTATTTTGTTTTTCTGGGATGGGGGTATTGCTGGCATGGCCAACATTTATTGCCTATCCCTAATTGACCTTGAGAAGGTGGGGGTGAGATGCCTTCTGGAACCACTGCAATCCACATGCTGTGGGTTGACCCATGATGCCCTTAAGGAGGGAATCCCAGGACTTTGACCCAGTGACAGTGAAGGAACAGCGATATATTTCTAAGTCAGTAAAATGAGTGGCTTGTGGGGAAATGTTAAGGTGGTGGTGTCCCATGTATCTGCTGCCCTTGTCCTTTTAGATGGAAGTGGTCATGAATTTGGAAGGTGCTGTCTAAGGATCTTTGGTGAATTTTTGTAGTGCATCTTGTACACATTGCTGCTACTGAGCATCAGTATTTTGAGGGAGTGGAAGTTTGCAGATGTAGTGCCACAAGTGAGTTGCTTTGTCCTGGATATTGTCAAGCTTCTGGAGCTACACCCATCCAGGCAAGTGGGGCAAATGCCATCACATTCCTGATTTCTGCCATGTATATAGTGGACAGGCTTTAGGGAGTCAAGTAACAGTGAATTACTCAACGCAGTATTCCCAGCCTCTGATCTGCTCTTGTTCACACTGTGTATATCTTGTGGCTCAAGTTGAATTTCTGGTCAATGGTGACTCCCAGTATGATGATAGCGGGAAATTCACTGATGGTAACACCATTGAATGTCAAGAGGCAGTGGTTAGATTGTCTCTTATTATAGTTGGTTATAAGCTTGGCATTTGTGTGGCATAAATGTTACTTGCCACTTGTCAGCCCAAGCATGGATACTGTCCAGATATGGTTGCATTTGAACAGAGACTGCTTCAGTATCTGAGGAATCGCGAATGGTGCTGAACATTGTGCAATCATCAGTGAACATCTCTACTTATGATGGAGGCAAGGTTATTGATGAAGCAGCTAAAGATGGTTGTGTCTAGGACACTACCCTGTCAAATGGTTGGGCCTTGGACACTAACCTCACAAACTCCTGCAAAGGTGCCCTGGAGCTAAGATGACTGACATCCAACAACCACAACATCTTCCTCTATGCCAGGTATGACTCCAACCACCCACATCCCTGTGGTTGCCCCCTGCTACCCATTGATTCCAGTTTTGCTAGGGGTCCTTGATGCCACACTCAGTGTAATGCAGCCTTGATGTCAAGGGCTGTCACCTCACCACACCTCTGGAATTCAGCTCTTTGAACCAAGGCTGTAATGAGGTCAGGAGCTGAGTTGCCCTGGCAGAACCCAAACTGGGCTTCACTGAGCAGGTGCATATTGATAGCAATTCTAATAACTCCTTCCATCACTTTACAGATGATTGAGAGTAGACTGCTGGGGTGGTAATTGGCTGGGTTGGATTTGTCCTACATTTTATGTACAGGACATAGCTGGGCAATTGTCCACATTATCAGGTAGATGTCAGTACTGTAACTACACTGTAACAGCTTGGTTAGGGGTAGTGGCAAGTTCTGGCGCACAAATCTTTAGTACTATTGACAGAATGTTGTCAGGATCCATAGACTTTGCAGTATCCAATGTCTCCAACTGTTTCTTGATATCAAGTGGAGTGAATTGAATTGGCTGTAGACTGGTACCTATAATGCTGGGGACCACTGTAGGAGGCCAAGGTATATCATCCACTTGGCACTGATCTGTTGGGCTGTCCCATCATTGAGTATGGGGATACTTGCAGAGTCTCCTCCTCCTCCAGTGAGTTAATTTTCCACCATGATTCATGACTGCAGAGCTGAGAGCTGATTCATTGGTTGTGGGGGGTCGCTTAACTTTGTCTATCACTTGCTGCTTATGCTGTTTGGAATGCAAGTAGTCCTGTTTGGGAGCTTCACTAGGTTAACATCTCATTTTCAGGTATACCAGGTGCTGTTCCTGGCATGCCATTCTTCAATGAACCAGGGTTGATGCTAATGGTTGAGTCGGGGATATGCTGGGCCATGAGGTTACAGATTATGCTGGGATACAATTGTGCTGCTGTTGATTGCCTACAGCATTTCATTATCGAACAGTCTTGAGTTGTTCGAACGGTTTAAAATCTGTCCCATTTAGCACAGTGATGGTGCCCCACAACACAATGGAGGTTATTCTCAGTGTGAAAGCGGGACTTGGTCTCCACAAGGAATAGCAGCGGTCACTCTTACCAATACTGTCATGGGCAGATGCATCTGCAGCCGACAAATTGACAAGGATGAGGTCAAGTATGTTTTTCCCTCACTACCTGCTGTGGACTTTATCCAGCATCTATGTCCTTTTGGACCTGACCAACTGACTCAGTAGTACTGTTGCCCAGCCACTCTTGGTGGTGGACATTGAAATCCCCTATCCAGAGTTCATTTTGTGCATTAGTCATCCTCCGTGCTTCCTTCAAGTGCTGTTCAACATGCAGAGGTACCAATCCATCAGCTGAGGGAGGATGGTATGTTGTTATCAACAGGAGTTTCCTTGTCCATGTTATAACCTGAGTCATGAGACCTCATGGGGTCCTGTGTTAAGGCTGAGGACTCCCAGGGTAATTCTGTCCTGATTGTATACCACTCTGCCACTACCTCTGCAAGGTCTGACCTGCCACTAGGGATAGACATATCCAGTGATGGTCATGATGTGTCTGATGCATTGTCTGTAAGGTATAATTCCATGAATATGACTATGTCAGGCTGTTACTCAACTAATCTGCGATACAACTCTCCCTTTTTTGGCACTAACCCCCAGATGTTAGTAAGGAGAATTTTGCAGGGTCAACAGGGCTATTTCTGCCATTGTCTTTTCCATAGCCTTTGTCAATGCAGGTGATTTGTCTGGTTTCATTTCTTTGAGACTTTGTAGTGATTGATAAAACTGTACAGTTTTCTAGGCAATTTCAAAGGGCAATTGAGAGTCAACCACGTTAATGTGGGTCTGGAGTCACATGTAGGCCAGACCAGGTGAGGATGCCTCAAAGAAAGGGCATTAGTGAATCGAGTGGGTTTTTACCAACAATCAACATGGTTTCATGGTCATCAGGAGATTCTTAATTTCAGAATGTTTTTATTGAATTCAAATTCCACGATCTGCCATGACAGGATTCAACCCAGATCCCCAGAATGTTAGCTGAGTTTCTGGATTAATAGTCCAGTGATAATACAGTAGGCCATGGCCTTCCCTTTCATTTCTACCTCCATCTTAGCTAATTTCAGTAGCAACATCTGAATTTCAAATATCTCCTCTTTTCAATTCCATGTGTTGGGTAATCACTTTAACTGTTTGCTCCTTGTGAGATCCTGCTTCTATTTTTATATTCAATTTATCTGCTAACTCTGTCTGTTTAGCCTCAGTCAAAGTTTTCAAATAATGCACTGTTTTTTTTCTTCTCTTCCTAGAAAACTACAACATTCAAAGGCATCTTGAAAGTCCAATTAGTGCTGTAAATTTGTATTATGTTTAGAACCTCCATGTATGCATATTATTAAAAGAAGCTATCAATATGAATCTTTAAGTTCCACATAAATTATTATTTCCAGAGTCTGTTCTGTGATGTGTGGTGTCTTATTTCACAAATACTCTCAAAATTGAGAGTTTAAAGTTTCTCATTTTAATATCCTGCAGATTAAACCAAACACTCGAGGTTTGAAAGTTTTTACAAATTTAGTGTTTCTCCTGAGTTAACTGTGGTTTCCCTGAACTGCTCTGGGTAAGAATGAAGTCTACTTGCTTTTGAACCCAATCAGGTCTCCTTCAAAAACTTTCAGTCTCTGGGTTTTCTGAAATAAAATCAAACCTTGACTATTCTGAACTGAAATCAATTTAAAAGCTTTCAATGTTCACTTATCTTTTGTAAATCAATCATAATATAAACATCTTATCCCATTAACACTCCAGGTTTGCAGTTACCTGCTGTCTGCCCCAAACTGGTTTAGATTATTGTTTGGGGCACATTTTCTAACCTTGCAATTTTAAAAAAAATCATAAACGTAACCAGCAGTCATATGCCACTACTTTAAAATCCAAACTCTTAAAAATGATAGATATATTGTATCCTTTTAATCTCTTTGAAAGTCAATATTGACCATACATTTTTAATGTTAATTTTTAATTTCAATTGTATGAAACATGACCAGCACGGTTTGCCAACACACTTTTCTACATTTTTTGTATAGTCTATGGCTCTTTCTCCCATAGCAAAAGCATAACACATTTCTGCACTAAAACTATGGCAGTTAATGTAATGGTTAATTTACCTTTCTAGGGCAGAGCTCAATGATGAATCACTGCTTTATAAACAAATCTACATTACAATATAACATCTAATGATGGCATTTGAAGGTATAAAAATATTTTAGGCTTACCTTTTAAAATGTTTCAAAACGCCTCTGAGCTTCTAGAAGGAATTTTTCCTCTAAGAATAGAAGTGTGTGGATGTAAGTAATTGGTTTATTGAAAAATCATCATGGCAGCAGGTGCCAAATTGTGATGATAAAAATAAACTTAACATTAAAATAAAGAACAAATAATAAAAGGAATGCACAATGACCATTTCAGTACAGAAATAATTACAATATCTTACAAAATGAAGGTCACAATTTAACAACAAAATTGAAAGGTTAGTTGTGCTCTATGTTTTGTACTAATGTACACAAATCCTATATTAACATAAAAGAAACAAATGCTGGAAACCTAAAAAAAACCCCAAAAATTACTGGAGAAACTCAGCACTTGTCAGCATTTGTGGAGACAAAGCCTGTCGGAACCTATTCAATAACAGAGAAGGTTTGAGGGGTTGAATGAACTACTCCTGTTCCTATTTCTGATAGTATTTAAGACATCAAGAGACAGGCACTGAATACTGCTGTTGCTAGTAATGTCTGGGCTTGGGGTAAACTAGTTGTATCAAATAGCCACAATCTCTGTGCTTATATTTGATTGAGAGCTATTTAAAACAAAACTGCCTGACTTGTCCACTTCAAAACTAATACAGGCTGTGCATTCCTACATTGAAGAGAGTTTTTTTGGAATCAAGTAATCAAAACTCTATGTAGTTTCACATTCTTGCTTTTTTTTAGTTTTATTTAGGCTTCTGTCGATTGCTTCAGCATATTTTGAATGGAATTTAGGATTTGCTTTTAGATGAGATTAGATTAGATTACTCACAGTGTGGAAACAGGCCCTTCAGCCCAACAAGTCCACACCGCCCCGCCGAAGCGCAACCCACCCATACCCCTACATCTACCCCTTACCTAACACTACGGGCAATTTAGCTGACCTGCACATCTTTGGACTGTGGGAGGAAACCGGAGCACCCGGAGGAAACCCACGCAGACATGGGGAGAATGTGCAAACTCCACACAGTCAGTCGCCTGAGGCAGGAATTGAACCCAGGTCTCTGGCGCTGTGAGGCAGCAGTGCTAGAAAATCACCTCAATCAGAAAGTTGATGGGAAAGGGGAAGTGAAATTTGTATGATGATAGCAACCTCAAATGCAACATATTAAGATTTTCAGAAATGTTAGCTTCTGCTTGTTCTAAACCAGAATTTTGACTCTTTCAGTATAGAATATAACATTTCAATCACACTTAATTTGAATTGATTATAAAACTTAACTCAGCCCTTGTGTGTGACAGAAGTTGATTTCAAATAAACATTTCATTGATTGCTCACGCCAACAGGACTTCTGACTAGAGGAGTTCTGATGGTGGTGGCAGTGTTGGCTACAATGCAGCCAAAGAATCTTCACATGGACTATTTTTTCAACTTCATGGTTTTATATTCTTGGGGATTTAGGGTTGCCTTTTGTTGGCATTCTTGCAGCTTTTTTTTGTGCACATTTGAGTGTGATTTTGCCAAGTGCATTCCACAGGGCACAAGTGCACTTCTGTAGGAGAGACAGCAATACCAGGATGTTGTGCACGCATGGCAGGATTACTAGCAGCACCAGGCAGATTGAATGCATGTGCACTGCTGTGTTCTTGCTGGTGTGGATCACTACAAGGGCAATGCCATGGTCAAAATTGGAGACATGAAAGTACAAACTGTGTTGAGCTGCATTAACTATTGTTGGGAACTACCCTAAATATCATTATTCTAGATAGCAACTGTATGATAATCTTGTTTATATAACAATATTTAGCCTGAATAACACCTATCATTAGCCATGACTCCCTTCAAAGCCATTAATTTAAATACTTAATTAGATGCATTTGATTCATTTGTTTTAACAAATTAACATAATACTGTATTATGTTAATTTGCTCTGTAATATTTTGTATTTTATTTGAACTGATTCTAGAATTTATCTCAATTCAGTGATGTCGTTGATTTCAAATATACTTTTGATTGTTTATATAACAGTTCTAAATCCTGCATGTTGATAATTTCTAGGACTTAGTTGTTTATTCTAATTTACAATACTATGAAACAAGAAAGCATCAAACTATGGATGTTACCGGCAAGATTGGTATTTTTGCTACCTGTCTCTGGATATACTTGAGAATGAGGTGGTGAACTACTGTCTTGAACTGCTAATGTTCAGCCGAACAAGATAAATCCACAAAACTTTTTCTAGGGAAATCCAAGAATTTGACCTGTTAACTTGCCACTCTGAAGCAATGTTATCTCTAGTATGAGATGTTAATGGAGTCCTAGCTTATCATCCAAGTGTTTGTCAAGGATGTAACACAGCATATATGGAAAGGGAAGTTCTCCCAGTATCTACCTCAACATTTATCTCCCATTAGGAGAATGGGAGGTGATCTCATTGAAACATATAGCATTTTCAAGGGGTTTGACAGGGCTATGTTGACAAGTCTAGGACCACACAGTATAGTCTCAGGATAAAGGGGCACCAATTTATAGAGTGTGGTAGCAGGTCATCTGGCCCCACAGAGTCCACACTGACCCTCCAAAGAGCATCCCACCCAGACCAACAACTTACCCTATCCCTGTAACCCTGCATTTCCCACTGCTAACCTAGCCTGCACATCTCCTGGACACCCTGAAGGAAACCCACGCACGCGAGCATAGGGAGAATGTGCAAACTCCACACAGACAGTTTCCTGAGGGTGATATTGAACCCGGGTTCCTGTGCTGTGAGGCAGCAGAGCTAACTGCTGAGATAATGTGCTGCCCCTCAAGACTGAGATGAAGTTTCTTCTCAAAGGTTTGAGAGTCTTTGGAACTCCTTGCCACAGAGAGCTATGGGGGTACAGTCCTTGTGTACCTCAAACCCATGGATAACCTCACGATGCTGCACTTCTCTAGCTTCCAACCAAATTATACTAAAACAGCCAGCTCCTACAGACAAGCCCAACACATACACAGGATCTGTTCAGATGAGGAGGAACGCAACGTACACCTGAAGGTCCAGAAGGACACCCTCATAAGAACAGGATATGATGGTCAACTCATTAATCATCAGTTCTGACGTGCCACAGCGAGAAACTGTAATGACCTCAGGAGACAGACACGGGATGCAACCAATAGAGTACCCTTTGTTGTCCAGTGCTTCTGGGAGCTGAGAAACTAGACCATGTTCTTTGCAGCCTGCAACACATTATTGATGAGGATGAGCACCTCACCGAGACTTTCCCTACAACTCCACTTCTCGCCTTTAAACAACTGCCAAACCGTAAACAGACCATTGTTCGCAGCAAACTGTCCAGCCTTCAGGACAATATCAACCACAACATCGTACAATCCTGTCATGGCAAGACATGTCAGAGTGTCAACATGGATACCACCATTACACGTGGCAGGTTCTCATGTGACTCAGCCAAGGTTGCCTATCTCAAGGATGCCCTGAGGCACAGTACATTGGCAAGACAAAGCAGATGCTACAATAACGGATAAATGGACACCGTGCAACAATTGCCAGACAAGGACATCCTTCCCAGTCGGGGAACACTTCAGCAGCCAGGGACATTTGGCCTCGGATCTTCAGGTGAACATCCTCCCAGGTGGACTTTGGGATACGCAACAACGCAGAGTGGCCAAGTAGAGGCTGATAGCCAAGTTTGGTACCTATGACGATGGCCTCAGCCAGGACCTTGAGTTCATGCCACACTATGGGTGAAAGTGAGGACTGCAGATGCTGGAGATCAGAGTCAAGAGTGTGGTGAAGGGCTTATGCCCGAAACATCGATTTTCCTGCTCCTCGAATGCTGCCTGATCTGCTGTGCTCCTTCAGCATGACACTCTCCACACTACAGGTGACCCCACTACATTATACACTCACACACAAACACTCTTACATATTCACACACTCACACAGACTCTCTCACACACACACATACATGCCCCACACTCACCCATGCACACACCCTCTCACAAGATACTCGATCACACTCACGCACATACTCTACCAAGCACACACACACGCAAACACACATTCTGTCATGTGCACTCACATGCATTCACTCACACTTTCTCTCTCTCTCCCTCACATGCACGCACACACACACACACACATATAAGCCTATGGATGAATTTGCATTCGTAGAATTGTGTTTGCAAATACATTATGCTTTGCTCAAAAAGCACACAATCTGCCAGCAGTCAATGCAGGCAGTCAATTCATGTAACATTTTATAAATTCCAGTCTTACTCAGGATTGGGAAACAGACTCTAACCTCAATAATTGTCTGAGCTATCACCTTTTTCTAATAAACCTTAAGTTATCTTGAGAATGTGACTTGAAAGAAGTTGTGGGATTTATTAATGAAATGAAACCTGCTACCCATTCTAAAAGATGAAAGACTTAACAGCAATCTAGGTTTGTTCAATATATAATTTCAGTTGCATGACACTGTGATCTTTTGCTATAAGTTCTGTGTCTTATGATCCTGCTCTACAGCTACCTGATGAAGGAGCGACGCTCTGAAAGCTAGTACTTCCAAATAAACCTGTTGGATTATAACCTGGTGTTGTGCGATTTTTAACTTTGTCCACCCCAGTCTAACACCAACACCTCCTCGAGTATATTTATGGCTGAGTTAGATTCTTGATCAGTAGGGTTATGGGGAAAGTGTAGGGAAGTAGACATGAGCCATGTCAGATCAGCCATGACCCTACTGAATAGCAGAGAAGGCTTGAGAAGCCGAATGGCCCACTCCTGTTCCTATTTCTTATGGTCTTCAAGACATCTAGAGATAGGCAATGAATACTCTTGCTAGTGATGTCTGGATTGAATCATTTCTAGCCATTGCATTGCCTTATGGGATCTCACTGTGTGCAAATTTGTTGTTTTTCGTTGGTTGTAAAGTGCATTGAGAAGTCCTGAGGATGTGAGAGTGATGCATGGAAACAAGACTTTCCTCCTTTCACTAAAAGATCTGATGGCCCTATAAAGAGGATCTTCAAGCAGTTAGTTGTGTGAAGACAGTGATGAACCTAATTATGAACAAATTCCATATTAAGATCCCCACCCCCTCGACCCTCTCACTCGTTTGGCTGAACTGGTCCTCACCCTTAACAATTTCTCCTTCGAATCCTTCCACTTCCTCCAGACCAAAGGGGTAGCCGTGGGCACCCGTATGGGCCCCAGCTATGCCTGTCTCTTTGTTGGTTACATAGAACAGTCCATCTTTCGTAATTACACCGGCACCACTCCCCACCTCTTACTCCGCTACATTGATGACTGCATTGGCGCCACCTCGTGCTCCCGCGAGGAGGTTGAGCAATTCATCAACTTCACCAACACATTCCACCCTGACCATAAATTTACCTGGACCATCTCTGACACCTCCCTCCCCTTCCTGGACCTCTCCATCTCTATTAATGACAACCAACTTGACACTGACATTTTTTACAAACCCACCGACTCCCACAGCTGCCTAGATTACACCCCTTCCCATCCTACCTCCTGCAAAAATGCCATCCCGTATTCCCAATTCCTCCACCTCTGCCGTATCTGGTCCCAGGAGGACCAGTTCCACCACAGAACACACCAGATGGCCTCCTTCTTTAGAGACTGCAATTTCCCTTCCCACGTGGTTAAAGATGCCCTCCAACGCATCTCGTCCACATCACGCTCACCTTCCATCCTATCAACCTTCGCATAAACCAAATCATCTGCCGACATTTTCGCCACCTCCAAACGGACCCCACCACCAGGGATATATTTCCCTCCCCACCCCTTTCTGCCTTCCCTCTGTGACTACCTGGTCAGGTCCACGCCCTCCTACAACCCACCCTCCCATCCTGGCACCTTCCCCTGCCACCACAGCAACTGCAAAATCTGCACCCACACCTCCTCCCTCACCTCCATCCAAGGCCCTAAAGAAGCCTTCCACATCCATCAAAGTTTTACCTGTACATACACCAATATCATTTATTATATCCGTTGCTCCCAGTGTGGTCTCCTTTACATTGGGGAGACTGGGTACCTCCAAGCACAGTGCTTTAGGGAACATCTCCGGGACACCCGCACCAATGAACCACACCGCCCCGTGGCCCAACATTTCAACTCCTCCTCCCACTCTGCCGAGGACATGGAGATCTTGGGCCTCCCTCACCACCAGACGCCTGGAGGAAGAACGCCTCATCTTCCCCCTCGGAACACTTCAACCCCAGGGCATCAATGTGGACTTCAACAGCTTCCTCATTTCCCCTTCCCCCACCTCATCCTAGTTCCAAACTTCCAGCTCAACACTGTCCCCATGACTTGTCCTACCTGCCTATCTCCTTTTCCACCTATCCACTCCACCCTCTCCTCCTTGACCTATCACCTTCATCCCCTCCCCCACTCACCCATTGTACTCTATGCTACTCTCTCCCCACTCCCACCCTCCTCTAGCTTATCTCTCCACCCTTCAGGCTCACTGCCTCTATTCCTGATGAAGGGCTTTTGCCCGAAACGTCGATTTTACTGCTCCTCGGATGCTGCCTGAATTGCTGTGCTCTTCCAGCACCATTAATCCAGAATCTCCTTTAGATGACCCAGCCATCAGGCCACCTCTCTGGGGTTTCTCTCGTTTTTTTCTCTGGGTCCTCCCGGCTGGGTCCTCCAGTATCCCAGGATGCTCTGCGCGGAGTAGCCGGCGGGCGGGAGGAGGGCGCTGCGTATTTCCCAGCCTGCTGCGCGCGCCTCTTCTACCTGCCGTTTCTCGCAGGAATTTTTGTTTTCTTCTACCATCCGTCGGGTTGTGCGCCCATCCCGCCCGCAATCATGGTAAGAAGGCTCGATACCCTAACTCGGGACCCCGATGAGTTATGCCGGTGGTATATTGCGCCGCGAACCGGCTGAGATGGCTCTGACGAGCGATTCCCCACTCCAGACCGCGGCCTGGTAGTCGGGCTTCGGCAGTAACAGTGAGGGAGAGCCGCGTTAAACCGTCCAGGCCCAGACTTACACTCGTAGAGCCGTAGTCTTCGTACTCGGCACTCTGTGTACGAAATGGCGATCTCAAAACCAGCATAAAGCCCCAAGTGCCACCGCAAGTCCGTGTTGAGTGGCCGCCCCATTCAGCCTAGGGTTAGTTTCCCATCGTTGAGACTTGGTTTAGATAACCGCTTTCACAATGGTGACTAAGATGAGGGAAAAATAAATGAATGGGGAATAGATAGCGTGAAAAAGGGAAAACCTTCCAATCCAAACTTCTCCCTTCCTCAGTCCAGTTTCTGTCTGGTGAAGGCTCTCCGTTGAGATGCTGATCAGCCGTGTTTTGGGATCAGGTTGATCTGTTCTGTCCAGGATTATTTCCTCCTTTGCCAGATATAAACTGCTGATTATGATCTGCGCCTTGCCAGGGAATCATGTCGGGGGGGGTTCTTAACTAGCTGAAAAGAAAGATGTTTTTGTTTTAGTAGAACCATTACTAAACATAGGGCACTGCAGAGTGCTTTACATCTGATATACTTTTTGACATGTATATCAACTTAAGCAGCCAATTTGTACAGCAAGTTCCCACAACTGTCAGTGTGATGATCTGGTTACCTGTTTATTTCAGTGTTGACTTTAATGCTTGCATATTGACCAAGGTATGACGTATTACAAAATAGTGTTGCGATTGTCTACTGCCACCAGAAAGGGCAGGTGGATTTTAGTTTAATGTCTCATCTGAAGGTGAAAATTTTGTTATAGACTAAGCATTAAGTTAACAGCACTGGGAAGCAAAAACAGTTTGTTTGTCTGATGGGAGCCCAGAAGTAGAGAAAATATAAGATTTTGAAACAAATCTTTTTTTAAATTGTCTACTGTTTTTACACTGTATTTTCAAGGTGTGCAGTCTTTCCTGTGCATGTTTCACCTTTTTTTTGGAGCAGTTTAGAATCTGGTGTAATTGGAATGGAAGCTGATTTTTTATTTTCCTCATTCCAGAGTCAGGATCTGGATGAGGAAATCTCACTCTGCTATGCATCAGAGAGAGGGTAGATGTAAATTCCAGATTTATGCTGCATAGATCTGCATAGATTTTTGTGCAGTTTGTTGTTACCAAATTTATGATTTGACTCAGTTAATTTTAATCCTTGTACTTAGTATATGGGGATCTTTCTTTCTGCTGTGTTGATTAGACCTCAGTCTGATGAAATGTCAATATGCCAACTCACTGTTCCACTTAATCCTTCAATGTGTCCTTCCAATAGTAAGGACAGGGATTCTCTTGTCGAAATGAGGAACATAAATGCTTGAAATTCTACAACTTATTCAGGTGGCATCTTTACTGAAGTAACATGATCCATTGAACATGAGATCAGACGAATTAGCCTTCCCTATGCAATCTGTAGTGTAAAAGTTTAAGTTGAAGCCAGATAGGAAGGCAACAGGTTTTTTTTGACTGTTAGTTTGAGTATTTGATGGTTTCCATTTCCTTGTTTTTAGGCACCCTGATTCACATCTCCAGTTTATGTTGGTCAGCTAGGGAACTGTAGGAAATAAATCAGTATGTTTGAGTCTCCCAGCTCTGCTAACATGCTGTTAAATAAATAATAGTTGGTGTGCTTGCAAGTCAAAATGTGATGAGATTGACTGGATTGAAGTTTAGTTGGAGCATTTGGACTCATTGCTGTGTTTTCCTCAGACGGTGGGTAAAAGCAGTAAGATGCTTCAGCACATTGACTACAGAATGAGATGTATCCTTCAGGATGGGCGCATCTTCATTGGAACCTTCAAGGCATTTGATAAACACATGAACCTCATCCTATGTGACTGTGATGAATTCAGGAAGATCAAGTAAGATCACTCTGTGAATTGTTACTCATGACAAATCCAATTTAGGTGGTCTGGTATCGTCATCATTAAGTATGTTCTGTGAGGAACCCTTGTTATATAAAAATGGAAAACTGCATGCTGTAAATCAAGAACAAAAACAGAAATTGCTCAAAGCTCAGCAGGTCTGGCAGCATCTTTGGAGAGAAATCATAGTTAACATTTCTAGTTGAGTGGCCTTCCTTCAGAACGAGTGATGAGTCACCCGACCTGAAATGTTGACTTACCTTTCTCTCCTCAGATGTTGCTAGACCTGCTGACCTTTTCCAGCAACTTCTGTTTTTGATTGCCATCACCAAGCTACATAAAAACCAGACAGTCTTCATTTACTGAAACCATACCTCATGAGTTTGCAGCTTTCAAGCTCTGGGCCAATCTTGAGAGCTTTGTTTAGATTAGATTAGATTAGATTACTTAGATTAGATTAGATTAGATTACTTACAGTGTGGAAACAGGCCCTTCGGCCCAACAAGTCCACACCGCCCCGCCGAAGCGTAACCCACCCATACCCCTACATCTACATCTACCCCTTACCTAACACTACGGGCAATTTAGCAATGGCCAATTCACCTGACCTGCACATCTTTTGGACTGTGGGAGGAAACTGGAGCACCCGGAGGAAACCCACGCAGACACGGGGAGAACGTGCAAACTCCACACAGTCAGTCGCCTGAGGCGGGAATTGAACCCGGGTCTCTGGCGTTGTGAGGCAGCAGTGCTAACCACTGTGCCACCGTGCCGCCCACAAAGAAAACAGCTGAGTATGTTACCTCAGATACTGCAGAATTCATTCTAATTTTTGCTTTTTTTTTGGAAGAAAATAATATTCTCCACCATAACCTATGTAGTATATAATTTTAGCATCTGCTACTACATTTTTGTTCCCTATTCCTTTCGTTGCATTTACCTATTTGCAGTTACTCTTTGCAGTAAACTGATGCACTGTTATTTCATTTGTATTTTAAAACCAGTGTTGAAATAAAAGGACATTAGTGCCTGCTTTTGTATTACTTATCATCTAAGATAAATGTCAGTCTGTCTTGCAGAGCATTTCTCAAGGCACTTAGAAAATTACAGGTGCCTTTTGAGGGTGTCTGTCAGATAGCATCTTCATTCCAAGCTAGATTGCCTGCATTATGTGTTTGTGTATAATTTCATGAATAATTGACACCCAGAATATTGCTTTCAGTATTGGTTGTTAGCAAGTGTTTTGAACACTTAATGGAAAAGTTTATTGCCAATTTTAGTGCACCACATGAGGAATGTTTGTTACCCGTGGACAACTCAGAATGGTTTCCAACTGCTGCTTAATTGCACCTGCGTGGAATGTGTGTTGATAACTATGATGTCTTTTGTGGTTGATTAGCCTGCCTGCAATTACTTTGTAGAGTTGGAAATGAAGAATGGGCCTTTGTGTATGAGGTACTAATGGGTACCACGCAACATAGGCCAGTGAGTCAGTAGTTTGAGTGCAATAGCAGCATCTTCATTTTGTAAACTCAATGTCTACATGTAATTAAGGACTGTCTCATTTTTGTACAGCAGGGTAGGCAGTATTCAGTATCACCATAAGACCATGAGAAGTAGGAACAGGAGTGGGCTATTGGGCTCCTTGAGCTTGTTCCACCATGGAATGGGTGATGCAACATTCCTTGCTTCCGCTTTCTTGCCCTTCCACATAATCCTTGGTTATTCTACCAGTCAAGAATCTATCTATCTCAGCCTTAAATATAGACAAGTACTGTATCTCCACAGCGCTGTGAAAAGGGCTTCCATAAGCACTCAGAAGAAATCCCTCCTAATCTGTTAATTGATGCATCTTTATTCTGAGAATGTCTCCTCTGGTTCTAGGTTCTCCCATGAGGGAGCAGTCTGAAGTGATTGAATAGAATTGGATGCTTTTCTTTGATTAGCTGGTTGTAAAATGTTGAGGGTACAATATAACGAGTCAGTAGCTGGTTATGAAAATGTGACTTCTTTTTGTTTTTCCACAAAGGCCAAAGAACTCCAAGCAGCCAGAGCGGGAGGAGAAACGTGTTCTTGGATTGGTCTTGCTTCGAGGTGAAACCCTGGTTTCTATGACTGTGGAAGGACCTCCTCCCAAAGATGTGAGTTCCTGGGAAATGGATGGTTCTTATGTGAAGGGAACTTTTTGAAAGTCCCTTAAAAGAAACTGTTCAATTTAGTATCTGTAGGATTTGGTTTCCAGTTTCACCCCCCCCCCCCCCCCCCCCCATCCTCATTTCAGTGCAGTATTGAAATTGAATGAATGAATTAGTCATTGAAGCAGAGATGTATTTTAAAGGAATAATGTGAAGTGGGTGGAAGAATAAAACTTGGGCAAGAATGACCCATTGGTTGCTGGCACAGCTGAACTTGGCCAACTGTCTAAATGTGATTCTACAGTAAGCTGTTTTACTTTTCAAAAGTATTGGCAGCTAAACACTTGGATGATTACCTGAAAGAGAGTTCCAGTAACTTACTGATTGCAATCTTGCATTGGTTAGTCACAACGATATTTGGGCAAATATTTGGATATACTGTGGTGTGACTATTGAATACAAACTAAACAAAGCTGAACCCATTATCTAACAAATAGTGATTCAGTAATCTGTTGGTTTGCAAGAATTGGTTTGTGGATGGTGTTTATCTTGAAGGTCTTCCCTATGGGAGTTATTAATGTGCTAATCTGTTATGGGGCTGAAATGATGGATGTCAATCTTTGGGTGCTCTTTATTAAAGCATTAATCTGGCTATTTGCATCTAAGTTAGTGATACAAATCAATTTTACTTGAGTTCAAGGTGACAAAAAAAAGCAGTGAAATCGCCACTGCAAGTGAGATTAAAGAATTCTATTAACTCTGTCTTGGTTATCATTAGTGTTGTTGTTTCAGAAAGGCAGTGGCAGTTTATGGTGAGTGCCAGGGAGATTGCAGTAGGTGATTGTGGTGGATGCTGGTGCATAGGGGGTAAATTGGGAGACAACCGTTACTGGTCAGACCGTAAGCACAAATATTTGACAGTTTGTGGTGATATATTCTTTATCCTGCCCTTTTGGCCAGAGTGTCTGTGTGACCTAAGGAGATCTGGTGAGAAAAGGAGCTGTAACAGCCTGTCATTCTGATTTGTTGGTATGTTAGTTTTGGATTTTGGTTCTTTAATTGCTGTGCAGAATTCTTGAATCACTTGCTATCCCTTTTTATTACAGACTGGAATTGCTCGTGTGCCTCTTGCTGGTGCAGCTGGAGGTCCTGGTATTGGCCGGGCAGCAGGTCGTGGTGTTCCTGCTGGAGCACCAATGCCCCAGGCCCCAGCTGGGTTATCAGGTCCTGTCCGGGGAGTTGGAGGCCCATCTCAGCAGGTGAAAGTCTTCCTGTTTGTTAATTGTGTTGCAAGAGTGCATTAACCCAAGCTGCTTCATTTTAAATACGTCCAGCATTTTATCTATAATTTACATAATGCTGTTTAGAGTTATACAGTGTGGAAGCAGGCCCTTCGGCCTAACTTGTCCATGCCCATCAAGTTTCCTAAACTGAACTACTCCCATTTGTCTACGTTTGGCCCATATCCCTCTAAACCCTTTCTATCCATGTACCTGTCCAAATGTCGTCTTAAATGTTGACATTGTACCTGTTTTCACAACTTTCTCTGGCAGCTCATTCATAAATGGAGCACCCTCTGTGAAATAATTACCCCTCAAGTCCCTTTTAAATCTTTTCCCTCGCACCTTAAACCTGTGCCCTCTAGTTTTGGACTCCTCGAACTTCAGGAAAAAACAAATTCATCTTAAATTCATGAGGGGCATAAACCTCTAAAGGGTCATCAATCGGCCCCACCTATGCTCCCAGAAAAAAAAGCACAGCCTCTCCTTATAATTCAAACCTTCCATACTTCGTAACATAATTGTAAATCTTTTGTACCCTTTCCAGTTTCATACAATCCTGCTATGGGAAGACATTATGCCAATGTCGCCTTAACAAAGAACTGTGCAGCTGTAACATGACATCCCAACTGTTGTGCTCAGTGCTCTGACCAAGGCAAGCTTGCTAATCACCACCTTCACTACCCTGTCTATCTATGATATGCCACCTTAAAGAAACTATATACCTGCACCCCTAGGTCTCTGTTCAAGAACACTCCCAGGGCCCTGCCATTACTGTAAGTCCCGTCCTGGTTTGTCTAACCAAAATACAATCCCTCAATCTACTACTAAGCTCCAGGCAACTTGCAGTAACTGGCTGTTGTTTCATTTGTAGAATTCCTTCACTCGCACATCTGCCCTAATTTCTGCCTTTTGAGAAGCTACAACCACTGTCCCCTTGCTTTCTGTTTACGTTCATAGAATCCCTACAGTGTGGATTGGCCCAACATGTCAACACCAACCCTCTGAAGAGTAACCCATCCAGACCCATTTTCCCTACATTTACCCCTGACTAATGCACCAAACCTACACACCATGTGCAATTTAGCGTAGCTAGTTCACCCATCCAGCACATCTTTGGACTGCGAGAGGAAACCCACGCAGACATGGAGAATGTGCAAATTCCACATGGTCGTCTGAAGCTGGAATAGAACCTTGGCCCTGGTGCTGTGTGGCAGCAGTGCCACCCTACCCTGTGTGACAGTTGTATCATTTTGCCGTCCTGCACATTAAACGGAATGTTGCTTAAGTGCTGTTGGTTCCCTGTGTCACATTCACAGTTGCTGCAATCTCTCATTTCCACAGCTTGGTGAGAGCATTTGTTGGGACTGTGCATGTTTTCCTCTGCATTAGTGGTATTGCAGTTCATCTATAAATAGAAGTTCGCAATCTCAAAATTAGTTTTGAGCATGATGCTCAAATGCGACAGATTTAACACAGGCTCCCCGGTTCCATTTTTGAGTACTTGCATAAGTTGATTTGAACACACATCCGAAAACCATGTAGGACAATATAAAATAACTATTTTAAAAGTACAAGGACATGTTCACCTGTCAGATGTTTAAAGTAGCATTGATACACATCTTATTCATAAGTATGAGCATTTGTAAGTCGATGCTTGTAAATTGGGGACTGCCTGTATAAAGTACGTGCTTCTGTTAAGAGCCATGTTATTACTGTTGCTGTTCATATTGATTGTAAATAGGTGATGACACCCCAGGCACGTGGAACTGTTGCAGCAGCTGCCGTTACATCCAGTATCGCAGCAGCACCTCAACAATATGCACCAGGCCGTGGTGGACCCCCACCAATGGGGCGTGGAGCACCCCCACCAGGTGAGAATTTGATCAGTCTGCAATGGTGGACGGTGGACTGAGGTCTGCTGGAGAGAGATACATGGAGGCTACTTGGTTGTGGTTTTTAAAAAAGCATTTTTCATGACAGCCAGATGCCTCAAGTGCTTCCTAGTTAGAGGTTTTTTATATAGAAGTATAATCACTGTACTGTAGAACATGGCAACTAATGGAGGCTCAGCAAGCTCCCACAAGCATCACTAGTAGTGTTTATTGTAGAATGTACAGTTAGTGTACACGGGGGTTTGTTATCAACATTCCTGTTCCTTTAGTTCTGACTTTTTTTTATTCCCATACTCTTTGATATGGCAGGGGATATAATTGAGCAGCGAGGGAGCTTTGTTTTATAGGAGAGACATCCAGTCTTCAGTGTGTACAGTGTCAGAATAACTGCAATTTAGTATGTTGATGTTTGAAGCAATAAATCTGCATTTCATTGAAGGACTGTTAAAGTCTGATACTTAACAATTTATTATACGTGATTAGTTCTGTTCACTTGTTTGAGGTGGACAGTGAAAAGTGAAACTTTGATCATGTATTTAAGAAGCTGCATTTTTAGCTAAATGTTCTTGGGCAGTCTTAAAGGGATCAAGGATGACTTGCTTCCACTGTAGTTTAATGGGTGTTCTGTCCTGAGTTGGCCATGTTTCCCACACTATGGAATTGGTTTCAGTGCCTGATATAGGGTTGCTGCTAAATTTGCACTATCGGGCAGGGTTATGCTTTGTTAGCTCTGATTGCTGATGTCAAACTGTATGTAGTCCCTGTTCGTGTGGTACAGTGATGCAGTTATTTCAGCTAAGAAAAGAGTGGCTCCCAACAATTTGCAAATTGTGCTGCAGTAATGAAAATGGTTTTAATGTGTTTGTAGGTATGATGGGTCCTCCTCCTGGTATGAGGCCACCTATGGGGCCACCAATGGGAATGCCTCCTGGAAGAGGAACACCAATGGGAATGCCGCCAGGAATGCGACCACCACCACCAGGAATGCGAGGTGCGTTTGAGTTAAATGAGCATTGAACCATGGTTGGAATCTTACTTTATTTGCTTTTGTCATGATGTACAAATGTCTCCACATTTAATCAAGGAGATAAAATTCCACGATGGTAGCAGGTGAAATTGAGCTCATATGTGGACTGATACAGAAAATAATAGTACAAGCTGTGAGTTTATCATTAAATAACCAAGCAGATTCAGGAAGGAGCCTATTACTCCATTACTGGGAAGAAATGGAGTTTTAGCATTAACTGAAGAACATGCTCTATCCTCTGATTCTACGGAAATTGCAGCTCATTCTGTACTGAATGTCAGACAAGCAAGGGAATATGGTTACTTCGTTTTTCGTTGTGCCTCCAATAGAGGATTAGATTAGAATCCCTACAGTGTGGGAACAGGCTCTTCGGCCCAACAAGTCCACACTGATCCTCCAAAGAGTAACCCACCCAGACCGACTCCCCTATATTTACCTCTGACTAATGCACCTAACCTACACATAGCTGAACACTGAATAATTTAGCATGGTCAATTCACCTAAACTGCACATCTTTGGATTGTGGGAGGGAACCGGACTACCTGGACGAAACCCACGCAGACATGGGGAGAATATGCAAACTCAACACAGATGGTTGCCCAAGATTGGAAGAGAACCCAGGTGCCTGGTGCTGTGAGGCAGTAGTGCTAACCAGTGTGCCACCCCAAAGGGAGAAGGACAGGCAATTATTTGTTACATACTTTTTATCATAGCTCAATAGTGTTCATTTAATATAAACCCAGTCTCTGAAGCTGATATTTAGATTGCATTGCAATAAAGTTTGTTGGTGTATCTAATGTACAGTTTCCTTTTCAGGTCCTCCTCCACCTGGCATGCGACCACCAAGACCGTGAGAATAAAACCATCAATGTTCAGGCTGATCAACTACATGGGGAATGTTTGACTGCTGTATTGGAGTTGTAATCCGAGCAGAGAATTTCCAAATCTTGCCATTCATAATGGCTGGTGGTTGCAATGCAACTGCTGAAACTTCTGGGACTTTCTGTAAACGTGATGTTTCCTTTTTATTGTAATATTTGACATTTTTATTAAAACGTTTTAGTAAAATGAGTTTTGATGTAATGGTCCTTGAAAACAAGTGGCAGTTTCTTTGTGGAACAAATGACATCTATTTCTGAATTTTCAGAACATTTCAGAGGTTGACATTTCAAAATTGCAGCGAATAGTCTGACTCATTTGAAGGGCCTTCAGCCTTGCCTCCTGACTGGTTCACATCTTTTTTGGAGATTTTGTTCCTACTACATGTTACTGTGCTTCCTTAAGAAAAAAAAATACAATATATGTTACTCTTCATGTTTGAGACAAGCTAAAGTGGAGTCTTTGGGCTGGGGAAAGACCAGCATGGTGGCTCAGTGGTTAGTACTGCCTCACAGTGCCAGAGACCCAGGTTTGATTCCCACCATGGACCACTGTCAGTAGGTGTTTGCACATTCTCCCTGTGGGTTTCCTCCCACAGTCCAAAGATGTGCAGATAGGTGAATTGGCTATGCTAAATTGCCAAGTGTTAGGTGCATTAATCAGGGGTAAATATAGGGTAGGGGAATGGGTCTGGGTGGGTTACGTTTTGGAGGGTCAGTTGCCACACAGTAGGGAATCTCTTCTAATCTAAAGAGACACTTTTCCACAAAACTGGTAAATGTTTGCAGCAACCAGGAAAAAATTTGATTTGAGATCTTGTAGGTATATCATGCACAGTCTTTACATTTTTCCTATTCTTTCTGCACTTATTTCTATTTTTAAAATGTTTTAAATAAGGATGACAATTCAAGACTATTAACTGACACTAGTTGTCTTTAGTATTTGGCAGTAAGGAACTTCGAGGATTGTAGTAAAACTACATTTCGCAACTTCCTTTTAAGAAGAACAGAGGTAAGTAATTCAGGATATTTTGAGCAGGGTTTTAGAACCATTGTGACATTCATTAGTTAAGTATAAAAGTGCCTGTTTGTAAAGTGAGCAGGTCAACTGAAACACATTTCAATGCAGGTCAAAATGAGGATGAACAGATCTTTTAGTTTTTAAGTGTATATGTGATTTATATGAATTAGTTGTGGCAGTCCAAAAAAAGTTAATCAGTTCACAGGGACATAAATGTGTTGGGCCACATCAAAACAGTTGTTTCCTGACTAGTGAGGTAGTTAGGAATCTCCCAATACCCAAACTATTTTCATGGTAAGTCTTCGATTCAAAATTTAAAATTGAACAGATCTATTCAACTTTTTTTCTGCAAGTTGCAATGGTGGGTTTTCAGTTTTTAAGGTGTGCATTTGTGGTCTGTATTCAGCTGTAGTAGTGCAGGTATAAAATGACAAACATTTAATGGTTGTTAACTTGAGGATTCACATGAAGGGGACAGTTTTTTGCTACAGTCAATCTTGGGAACATCATGCAAAATTAACATAATTGCAAGTTTTGGTGCAAAAGTGAATGTTTTATTACAACTCCATATAAGCATACATGAAGACAATCCAATATTTGAGAATATACAAAGAATCGATCCAAGAATGATGGCCATTCTTCTGCTGTACAGTGTTTCATTCACCTGAAAATTGCCATAATGCCTAGTTTTAAAATTAACAAAATGAGAGGTTTTACATAATGTAACACATTGGTCAAGGACATTCCTTACCAAGGAACAGTTTCACCAACTGAACCCATCTCATGTAGTTTTGTTGTCATGGGTAATGGGAACTGTACTGCTGCTTGGGTGATCAGAAGTTGCTTTGAAACCAAGCCAAATCCTCTCCTCAACCATCACCTATATGCAACCGCTGGAAAGCATCACTAACAATGGAGAGGATAACTGGTCAATTGCCTCTTTCCTAACCTTGGTCGAAAATTCAGTAAGTCAAACACCTGCTCTCCTATGTCTTTTGGATCAAAATTAAGATTATCACAAATACGCCAGCTACTTAATGAAAATTTGGGTAAAGTAGCAGCAGAATTCCTGTGTCAGTGAAAATGGATTATTAAAGAGTAGGTCATCATAGAAGAGAACTTGAGTTAATTTGCCGAGTTTGCTTTAGATAAATCTGCAGGATACAGTGATACTGTTCGTCAAGCTGGGAATTTATGTTGCAGACGTTTCGTCCCCTGTCTAGGTGACATCCTCAGTGCTTGGGAGCCTCCTGTGAAGCGCTTCTGTGATCTTTTCTCCGGCATTTAAATGCAAGCGCTTCACAGGAGGCTCCCAAGCACTGAGGATGTCACCTTAGACAGGGGACGAAATGTCTGCAACACAAATTCCCAGTTCGGCGAACAGAACCACAACAACGAGCACCCAAGCTAAAAATCTTCACACAAGCTTTGAATACAGTGATAATTATGTGAAATGGTGTTTCTCAGTTATGCATTGAATCCAACCTACACACAGTACTGAACCCAAAGCAAACACCATTGGCATTTTACTGAAAGGTGCAAAAATCACAATTCCAACAGGGGTTAAAGGCAAGTGCAATGATTGCTTTTGGTTTTTAAATAGCGATTCTTCCAGGTGTGGTACAGACTCACTAATAAATATGGCCCATTTCTGAAAGATATTCACTCTTGCAATGCATTTTCCAAAACCTTGTTAGTAGCTTCATTGTCATGGTTCATCTCCTCTTGTACCTGAAACACATCAATCAACATGTATGCTGCTTTAACATGCTAACAGTTAACAATTAAGATCTGAAGAACTAGCTAACAACAAAAGGGGTAATTAGGCAGAAGAATCACATTAAATGCTGGACTTCACACAAGCCAATCAGTTTTGAAAAAACTGAAAACGGTACATGTAGGAGCATACACTTGTTCTTGGTAGATCAGGATAACACCATGTAACAAGACAATATTAACTACTCCACCCAAGGATGACAGGAACCAACCATATAGGTGAAGGGTCATGTGTTGGGCCACATCAAGGGCAGTTAGTTTCCTGACAAATGAGTGAGGCAGTTAGGAATCTCCAACACCCAAACTATTTTCATGGTAAGTCTTCTGATCAAAACTTAAAATTGATTAACAGATCTATTGAAATTTTTTTCTCAAGTTACAATGGTGGGTTTTCAGTTTTTGAGGTGTGCATTTGTGATCTGTATATAGCTGTAGTGCTGTTAAACAAATGGGCAAGTGATCAGCTGTAATAGCAGCCATGAACAAACTATGAAGTCATAGACCCTTCAGTCCAACTCATCCATGCTGACTGGATATTCTAAACTAGTCTCATTTGCCAGCACTTGGCCCATATTCCTCTAGACCCTTTCTATTCATATACCCATTCAGATGCCTTTTAAATATTGCAATTGCAGCAGCCTCTACCATTTCCTCTGGCAGCTCATTCCACACACATACTACCCCCTGCGTGAAACAATTGCCCCTTAGGACCTTTTTAAATTTTTCCTCTCACCCTAACCCTATGTCCTCTGGTTCTAGATTCCCCCATAGCAGGAAAGAGACCTTGTCTAATTACCCTATCCCATGCCCCTCATGATTTTCTCAACCTCCATAGGTTACCCCTCAGCCACAGACACTCCAGTGAAAATAGTCCCAGCCTCTCCCTATAGCTCCAATCCTGGTAACGTCCGTGTAAATCTTTTCTGAACCCTTTCAAGTTTCACATACATCCCTTCCTATAGGAGGGAGTCCAGAATTGCACGCAATATTCCAAAAGTGGCCTAACCAATGTCCCGTACAGCTGCAACATGACCTACCAACTCGGATACTCAGTGTTCTACTAAAGGAAAGCACACCAAATGTCTTCTCCACTATCTTATCTACCTGCGACTCCACTTTCAAGGAACTATGAACATGCACTCCAAAGTGTCTTTGTTCAACACCACACCCCAGGACCTTACCAATAGCTAAGTACTGCCCTAAATTGCTTTTCCAAAATGCAGCACCTCACATTTATCCAAATTAAACTCCATCTGCCAGTCCTCAGCCCATTGACTCATCTGATCAAGAACGTGTTGTACTCTGAGGTAACCTTTTTTGCTGTCTACTACACCTCCAATGTTGGTGTCATCTGCAAAAACAAATTGGGTAACATTCCCAACAGAGTTCCCAAGGCAGATCAGCTGAAACTACAGGAAACAATGACTTATCCATCAGATGGACTATCAGTATACCAGGAAATTCTTAAGGAAAAGTGGCCAGAAAAGGAATCTCTGTAATTGATGCTTTTGACATTTCACCTGTCTGCAAGAGGAGATAGGGAAAAATAAATCTGGGTCACAATAAAAATAATCTGCCCTGTCCATTTACCTAAATGGGTTACGCTTCGGCGGGGCGGTGTGGACTTGTTGGGCCGAAGGGCCTGTTTCCACACTGTAAGTAATCTAATCTAATCTAATCTAATCTAATCTGTGGGCGGCACGGTGGCACAGTGGTTAGCATTGCTGCCTCACAGCGCCGGAGACCCGGGTTCAATTCCCGCCTCAGGCGACTGACTGTGTGGAGTTTGCACGTTCTCCCCGTGTCTGCGTGGGTTTCCTCCGGGTGCTCCGGTTTCCTCCCACAGTCCAAAGATGTGCAGGCCAGGTGAATTGGCCATGCTAAATTGCCCATAGTGTTAGGTAAGGGGTAAATGTAGATGTAAGGGTATGGGTGGGTTACGCTTCGGCGGGGCGGTGTGGACTTGTTGGGCCGAAGGGCCTGTTTCCACACTGTAAGTAATCTAATCTAATCTAAACAGATTCCTTTAAATTGATAACAGGTCAGCTACCTTCGACTACCCTATCCCATTAAAATTTGCACTTTGTGTGACTCTTTCATGCCAGTCCTTTCAGCTGAGGTACCAGAGACTGATTATTAACACTGACAAAAACATGGTCAAGAGCTGAGCAGAAAATTGCATAATTTAATAGAGTGATTTTGCTGCATCACAGCGCCAGGGACCTAGGTTTGATTCCACCACTGGGGTGACTGCCTGTGTGGAGTTTGCACTTTCTCCCAGTGTCTGCTTGGGTTTCCTCTAGGTGTTCCAGTTTTCTCTCAAAGTCCAAAGATGTGCAAGTGAAGTGAACTGGTCATGCTAAATTGCCCATAGTGTCCAGGGATGTACAGGCTAGGTAGATTAGCCAAGGGAAATACACAGTTACAGGGAAAATGTAGAGGGGTGGGTCAGGGTGGGATGCTTTTCGGAGGGTTGGTGTGGACTGATGGGTGAACTGGCCAGTTTTTCTATGATTCTAAACTGTCTGCATCACCCAATGCTCAATTATATCATTAAAAAGTTACTACCACAAAATCAACTAGGAGAAAGTGAGGACTGCAGATGCTGGAGATCAGAGCTGAAGAAGGGCTTATGCCCGAAACGTCGATTCTCCTGCTCCTTGGATGCTGCCTGACCTGCTGTGCTTTTCCAGCAACACATTTTTTAGCACTTACCACAAAATCAAACAGAATAAAAAGTACAGGTTTCCTTTGGGTTAATGGATCTCAGCTGGGGCACTGAAATTGGTTTTGAACACAGTGGAGCAAATGGGGTGGATTAGGAGAGAATATTTTAAAAATTTGCATTTACATAGCGCCTCCACAACCAAAGAATGCTCCAAAACAGTTAACAGTCAATAAAATACTTCTAAAGAGTTTACACTTTTGTAATGTCGCAGAACAAATTAGCCACAGCTCCTACTCCAGATTAAAGATACAATTTTGTGGATGTTGAACCACATCTGAAAGACCAACCTTGGCTGATGTACCAGAGGTCTGTTTGTGCCTGTGGAACTGCATCAAAGCCAACTCAACTTAGAGCATTCAAGAGAGGACAGAAACATCGAGAATAATACTCGTTTTTAAAAAAAATCCAAACAACTCTGAGAACTTGGGGGATTTCTCAATTTGATGAGCATAATGAGAGACTGATACATTTTAATGTTGAAGGACAAGAACAATTAGAGCATATAATTCAACTTAATCATCATTCGTGATTTGGGTTGTGGAACCACTGGTTTTGTGACCATAACTATACATGCAGCAGTAGCTCTCTTCCAATCCTCGGCAGGAGTAGCCAATAAGAAATATTTGTTTTACAGCAGAACCATTTACCTGGACTTGGATTTAAACGAACCGCCTTTTTTGTGTTGCTTTATCCCCAGCCTCTTTCGATCCTCAAAGGATGGCCTGCAGAGAAACCAATATTACATCAATAATTCTTTTGATATGCTGCAGAAAATGTTTTTTTTAAAACCATTTACACAAGGATTCCTTTCAAAGAATATGTAAAGGTCAGCCTGCCTTTGACTGCTCTGTCTGGTCAGATTCAACAGTTTATTTAGTTCTTTCACATGTCCCACTTTGGTAAGGTACAAAGGGTGGTGGCAACAACAGTTACACCATCAGGAGAAAAGATTTGCAAAACTTAAAAACAAAGTTGTGCACATCATTCAATGCAACTCAGGTAGAGATAACTCAGCTATACATTCAAGACAGCTTTTCAGAATATTTATTCACAAGGAAACCTCCCTCTTACCCCAGAAGAATATCCACAACAGCAGTGCTGTCTTCTGCCCTTGCTATATATAAAAGACACCTCTCCTCTATACAGTTAGACACGCAGCATATCTTCCTATCCGATGAAGGTTCTCTACTGTCCAACTCAGCTCCATTGTCCTCTGAAGCTCTGGCCACCTGAGTGATTCCACAAAGGTGGGGAACCCTCCCCTTCCCGTCCAACTACATGCAGCTGTTCCACTCCCAAACACAATATTCATACACCTTGCTCAGTGCTGGTCTTCCTCCCTCAAACCGGGCCCCCATTCACCCATCAGATCAGTAATTTAATGCTACTCACCCAGCTCTGTACTGTTTAAGGGCCTTTTGACTTGTGTTTGTTAATTCTTCATCAAACACAGATTTCTTTGATTTGTTTCTTCTGTTCTTTTTACCCTCTGAAGATAACAAAAATTTGCTCAATATATAAACACATTTTAAACTGCATCATTCAGTAGAAGCAATTTCTACAGCAAAAGTGGTGTTGCATCAGAAATAAACTGGACTCTGGTTTCAACCACACCAGTGAGACTGTTCATGTACCTGTTGTGGGCTTTGGTTCATCCTCAGGCATCACTCTCGCTCTCTTTGGCTTACGACCTCGTTTAGCAACACGTTCTGCGTACATCTGCGATTTCGTGATTTCAAACTGTGTCCTCTCTTCTGCCTGAAGTAAATGAGAAGACATTACCAAACCTACTGTAATAGACCACAACCTCCCACACGGCAATCACCTGAAGCCAGTGTTTTTAAGGTACCGAAGGTCACTGAGTAATGAGATAGGTTGATTGTCTCTATCTCCTAAACAGAGCATCCCTGACTTTGCCAATGCCACGACAGGGATGTATGGAGCTGACCTCAAGCATTTCCACAAACAAAGAGGGAGAGAAATTTTGAAAATCCACCAACGATCAGTCAAATGACACTGTGCTGAGTTTTCTGGTCTGTAAAATCCCTTATCACTTAATTTGGATAAACATATGGATAATAAAAGCACTGTTGCCTCACAGTGCCAGGGACCTGGGTTCAATTCCTGCCTCGGGCAACTGTCTGTGGAGTTTGCACATTCTCCCCGTCTCTGCGTGGGTTTCCTCCGGGTGCTCTGGTTTCCTCCCACAATCCAAAGATGTGCAAGTCAGGTGAATTGGCCATGTTAAATTTGTCCATAGTATTCAGGGATGTGTCAGTTAGGTGTATTAGTCTGGGGTAAATGTAGAGCACTTTGGGAATGGGTCTGGGTGGGTTACTCTTCGGAGGATCAGTGTGGACTTGTTCAGCCAAAGAGCTTGTTTCCACACTGTAGGGATTCTATATCCATAATGGAATAGTGTAGGTTAGATGGCATTCAGATGATGTTTCGCAGACCTGTGAAACATCAAGGGCTGAAGGGCCTGTGTATTGCACTGGAATGTTTTATGTTCTATACCTATATTTAGCTACTTTTCTCAGTCCCCATCAAGGTTCCTGCAACACAAACCTAGAAACTGTACCCACTGGAAAAACTAGGGCAGTGGCTTTATGGGAACACCATCACACCCATGTTCCCCTCTAAGCCACACATCATCCTGATACTGGAACCACAGTTGACATTCCTTCACTTTGACTGCGTCAGAATCCTGGAATACACTTCCTAATGGTACTGCCTGTGCATCTCCCACTCCCAATGGGGAATTCAGCTCACCAGCCTTCCTCTAGGAAATATAGGGATGAGCAATAAATGCTGGTCTATCCTGTTATGCCCATGACCTGTGAATTAACAGTTAAGAAAAACAGTTCAAGTACTCTGCTCTTTTGGCCTTCTCCTGAAGACCTCAGATTCTATTTGGTGTGGGTTGAACTTGGCGCAGCGTTGTAAGAATCTGCAGTCCTTCTTTCTTCACCAATCTTCCGATAATTGTACATGGATCAAATGGCATGAGTGGGATGATTTGATCTAATAGAAGACAGTGAGGTCTGCAGATGCCAGAGATCAGAATTGAGAGTGTGCTGCTGGAAAAGCACAGCAAGTCAGGCAGCATCCGAGGAGCAGGAGAATCACATTTCGGGCAGGAGCCCTTCGTCAGGAATGAAGCTGGGAGTCTCGGGGCTGGAGAGATAAATAGGAGGGGGGTGGGGCTGGGAGGAAGGTAGCTAAGAGTGCAATAGGTGGATGGAAGTGGGGTTGTGAACCTGACCAGGTAGTCACGGAGGGAATGGTCTTTGTGGAAAGCAGATAGAATTGGGGAGGGAAATATATCCCTGGTGGCAGAAATGTTGGTGGATGATGTGATTTATGTGGAGGTTTGTGGGGTAGAAGGTGAGGCCCCTTAACAACCCACCCTCCCATCCTGGCACTTTCCACTGCCAGTGCAGAAATTGCAAAACTTGCACCCACACCTCCCCCCTCACCTCCATCCAAGGCCCCAAAGGAGCCTTCCACATCCGTCAAAGTTTCACCTGCACATCCACCAATGTCACTTATCGTATCAGTTGCTCCTGATGCGGGAGACTGGATGCCTTCTCGCAGAGCGCTTCAGGGAACATCTCCAGGACACCCGCACCAATCAACTCCACCACACTGCGGCTGAACATTTCAACTGCCCCTCCCACTCTGCAGAGGACATGTAGGTCCTGGGCCTCTTCAGTCACCACTCCCTCATCACCTGATGCCTGGAGGAAGAACGCGTTATCTTCCATCTCGGAAAACTTCAACCCCAGGGCATCAACTTCACTAGTTTCCTCATTTCCCCTCCGCCCCCCCACCCCCAACCTTACCCCAGTTCCAACCTTCCAGCTCAACACCACCCTCATGACCTGCCCCACCCGTAAATCTTCCTTCCCACCTATCCGCTCTACCCTCCTCTCTGACCTATCGCCTTTACCCCTTCCTCCATCCACCTATTGCACTACCAGCTACCTTCTCTACCCTACCCCTCCAATTTATCGATCCAGCCCCGAGGCTCCCAGCCTCATTCCTGATGATTGGCTCCGGCCTGAAACATCAATTTTCCTACTTCGGATGCTGCCTGACCTGCTGTGCTTTTCCAGTAACACTGACTTGATCTAGTAGGCTACTCTTCTTCACTATCTCCAATGAGTTTCGCATTGGGAATAACCCTGAGATTAATACCCAAACTCAATGCACTGACAGTCCCGACAAGAATCGATAGACAGTGCTCGCCACGTTCATTAATACCAGGTTCCCACTCATTCGTAACCTTTTACTAACCCGCTGTTTACTATAACACGGTTTCATTCATTCAATCAGAAAACTGTAGTATCCAAATTTACAAACAACCCTTTCAAACCCACATTTCCACACCTTATCAGCATTCAGAACAATACCATCCCCATCAGGTTTGCACGAAACATTACCTGTTAAGTACCTTTTAACTGGGCCATTATCTCTTTAAGAAACTGACAAATCTGTGCTTGCATGAAACTGCATGAATGAATGAATGAATGAAACGCATACTGACAAATAGTAAATAAATCTCACCACACAGCTGAAGTCATCAATTTACTACCCTTTATTCTCCTATTACAATCTCTAATTTATTTGGAGCATATAGGTCTACTATTTTATACAAACCCCACTAATTAAAAGACAAAAGAACTAACACCTCTAATTATGCAAGCAGCCTGGACAGAAGGAGCAGCCAGCAGTTAGCACATTCTTAACCCATCTCCTGTCTCCCAGGACAGAAACCCTTCAAACTGCTGTTTACTATAGATGAAAAATGTAACACTATAGTAATGAAACATAAGAACAGTGTATAAAGGGGCTCTTGTAAGAACTGTATTTCAGGGTTCTATTGCTGCCTCAACCTTGTAATTTGGCTTATTGCGCCTCTAACCTCCCTAACTGAAAGACATGGGAGATCAGCTGTATTTTACTACATTGCTGTCCTGGTTGAGATTAGACACCTCAGCAGAGATCTGGGGTTAAGCCTGAGATGTGCTAGATAGTCTAGTTATTTCCACATTTACTCTCAGTCAGCCATGAGGAAGGCGTGAACTGCCATACTTCTTATCTGACCGTAAGAGGCAGGAGCAGAATTAGGCCATTCAGCCCATCAAGTATGCACCATCATTCAATGACATTGTGGCTGATCTGACAGTCTACAACTCCTCTTTCCTGCCTTATCCTCATAACCCTCAATTTCTTTACTAATAAAAAAAAAGCTGTTGAGATCAATCTCTAATATAGATACCAACCCAAGCTCAACACTCCTTTGCAATAAAGAATTCCACAGTCTGACTACCCAGAGAGACAATATTCATGAGTAATCATCAGGGATAATGCTCCAAAATAATTCAGAGGTAGATTAAATCCACAAAACACTAAATGGTACTCACAGTCATCTCTCCTCTCTTCTTAATAGTTTCCATGAGCAACTTTCTCTTCTTTTTGCTTCTTAAGGAAATGTTGAATTCCTGAAGAGCATTTGCAACTGCATTTAAAACAAAGGTTGACCATATTTATCATCTGAAATATTTCTGTCAGGTTTTACATGACTAATATCTCTGTTCACATTTAATGGGAACTGGTTGTGTAAGCACTGAAAGATGTAGTTACACTTCCCTCCAGAGATGACATTCCTACACCGTGCCAGAATGTTTTCAGCCTGATGAGTTCCTTTTTATGCATTCATGGGATGTGGGCATTACTGGTTAGGCCAGAATTTATTACCCATCCCTAATCGGGAAGGGAGTAGTTAAGGGTGAACCACATTGCTGCGTGCCCGGGAAATATACATAGGTCAGACCACTTTTTCGCACCTAAAGGATATTACTGAAGCTGATGGTTTTTTCCAACAATCGACAATGGTTTCATGACCATCGTTACTTTCTCAATTCCAGATGGTTATTACATGGGCTTTAACCAATTTAAATAAATAGGTTAAGACTTGTGTTAGAATTGTAGATTGTCAGCCAAATGAGTTTAGCATTAATCTTATGATAATTTTCCCTTTACATCAGATCACTATAAAAACTATACATGTCCATGCTGTGTCATCTAATAGGGCTGCTACACTCTACAGAATGAAGCTTACTTTTCTCTTTCTTCCGTTCCTCTCTGGTTTGAAACCAGGTACGCTCTGGTCTTGTCTCTTTGCTGTCCTTCTGTAACTTGTTCTTGGCAGTATTAATCTGCAACAACAACAAATATGCATTGCTCTGAGGTACAAAACACCCTACAGGAAAAGTGATCAAACGATGGCTACCAAGTTAAAGTTTGCATTAGATGAAAGGAAAAATGGGTTATGAAGTTGCTGGGGGGAAAAAAAAAATAGGCTATCATCGTCTAAAAATAGGTGGCAATCACCTTCACTGAATTGGGAATGGTTCTGGTAGATTGAAAGCGAAATGTAATCTCGCTATTTAGAAAGAGAAAGAGAGAAGACAGGAAACGAGACGAGCTAGCTCATCAGCAGCAGCGAGGAAATGCTAGAATATTTTGTATAAACTGTGATAACTGGATATTTGAAAAGTTTTGGTAAGATTAGGCAGTCAGCATAGATATTTTTTTAAAACAGGGAAATCATATTTGATAACCTTGTTGGACTACTTGAAGGGTGCTATAACAGACTGGGGAGACCAGAGACTGAGGTGTTCAGATTTTGAGAAGAGCCCATACAAGAGATCAGCAAATAAAATTACAGCACTTGGAATTGGAGATAATATACTGGTACGAATTTTGAATTGGTTAATGAACAGAAATCAAAGTACAGACGAACCTCGATTATCTGAATACCAATTATCCGAAAATTGGATTATCCAAAGGAGATCGCGAGGTCCCAATGGAAACATTACATCAAAGACGTGTTTTCAACAGTGATCGCGTCTTTTGTTTACAGTCTCCAAATGACTTGACTGCCTGCCCTCTGTCTCTCGCTGCCACTTTCCTTGGAGTTCTACACAGAAGTGTACCCTAAACCCCACTTCCCAAATTAATATCTCGAAAATTGTCCTGTCCTGTAAAGGGAAATGGTGGAACCTGTCAAAAAGATGCAGTAAAAGGTTGCGTATGTGGCTGTGTGTGTGTGTGCACGCGCACACTATTTGGAGACTTACCTCACAAAGGCAACTGCAACAGTCTTATTATTAGTGTCCAGTCTGGGGAGGGGGGGGGGGGGGGGCGGTGTCGCTGGTGGCAAGGGCGGGGCTGACGTCGCACAGAGCGAGGGGGGGGGCGGGGCGTCGTCGCACGGGGCGGGGGGGGAAGAGGCGTCGCATGGGGCTGGGGTGTGGTGGAGCGGTGTTGCACGGGGAATGAGGCGGGGGGCAGTGTCGCACGGGGCTGGGGGGATGGTGTTGCACAGGGAAGGGGTCGGTGTTACACGGGGCAGGGGGGCAGTGTCGCACGGGGCTGGGGGGGCGGTGTCGCACAGGGCTGGGGGCAGTGGGGCGGTGTCACATGGTGCTGGGGGCACAGGGAAGGGGGCAGGGGCAGTGTTGCACAGGGCAGGGGTCAGGGGGTGGTGTCGCACGGGGAGAGGGGTCAGTGTTGGACCAGATTGGGGGCGGGAGGGTAGAGTTGGACGGTGCCAGGGGAGGGGCCTCATGCACTGTGCTGCTGCAGTCTCCTGAACAGGGAGCACATTTTAAAAACCGAACCCCAAATGAAAGGCATTTAATCGATTAACCAAATAATCAATTATCCAAATGAAATACTGCCTGTCCATCATGTTCGCATAATTGAGGTTCCTCTGTATAAGAACAATCCAATTGTTCTGAGAGGGGCAGGTTATGACTAGTGGAGTTACACAGGATCAGCGCTTGACCCCAGCTAGTCACGATTTTAAAAAACATTTCATGGGATACAGACATTAGTAGAGTCATACAGCATGGAAACAGACCCCTTCATCCACGCTGACCAGGTATCCTCAACTAAACTAGCCCCACTTGTTTGTGTTTGTTCCCTATCCCTCTAATCTCTCCTATCCCATTTACCTGTCCAAATGTCTTTTAAATGCAGTAATTGGACTTGTACCTGCCACTTCTCTAGTAGCTTGTTCTCTATACACACCACCCTATGTGTGCAAAGCTGCCCCTCAGGTTCCTTTAAATATTTCCCCTCTCACCTTAAACCTATGCCTTCAGTTTTGGAATCCCCAACTTTGGGGGAAAGACCTCAGCTACTCCAATCATGCCCCTCATGATTTACTGAACCTCTATAAGGTCAGTCTTAGCCTCCGATGCTCCAGGGGAAAAAAGTCCAGGCCGATCCAGCAACTCCTTATAACTCAAATCCTCCAGTCTCAGAAAGTTCCTTGTAAATCATTCTTGCATTGTTTCCAGTTTAATAACATCCTCCTATAACAGGGCAACCTGGACTGTATGCAGTCTCCAAATGTTGTCTTACAAATGTCTTGTACAGCTGTAACATGACATCCCAACTCCTGTACTCAATACTCTGACCGATGAAGGTAAAATTCTCAAATGCCTTCTTCACCAGCCTGTCCTCTTTCAAGGAACTATGCACCTGCTACCCTAGGTCACTTTGTTTGACAATACTCCCCAGGCCCTACGAATAACAAGTCTTTCTCTGGTTTGTCATATCAAAATGTAACACTAATCTAAATTAAACTTCATCTGTCATTCCTTGGCCTATTGGTCCAGTTGATCAAGATCCCATTGTTCTCTTAGATAATCTTCTTCACCCTTCACCATTCCATCAATCTTGGCGTCATCTGCAAACTTACTAACCACGCCTCCTATATTCTCATCCAAATCATTTACATAAATGACGAACAACAGTGCCCCAACACAGATCCTGACGGAGCACCGCTGGTCACAGACCTTCAGTCTGAACAACACCTTCTACCACCACCCTCTACCACATCATCAAGCCAATTTTGTATCCAATTGGCTATCTCACAGTGGATTCCACATAATCTAACCTTGATAACCAGTCTCCCATGTGGAATTTTGTTGAAGGCCTTGATAAAGTCCATGTATACAATGTCTACCACTCTGTCTTCATCTATCTTCTTGGCTACCTCTTCAAAACTCAGTCAAGTTTGTAAAACATGATCTGGTAAAGCCAGCATTCATTGCCCATCCCTAACGACCCAGAGGGCAAGTTAATAGTCAACCACATTGCTATGGGTATGGAGTCACACGTGGGACCAGGTAAGGATGGCAGTGTCCGTCCCTGAAGCACATGAGTGAACCAGATGGGTTTTTAATGACAATCAACAGTGCTTTCATGGTCAGCATCAGACTAGCTTTATTTGTAAATTACAGATTTTTGTTGAACTCAAATTCTATCATCTGCTTATAGCTGGACTTGAACTCGGCAGGGTAGACTCAGGAAACGTGTCGTCCATGGCTGGCGGTCCTAGAATCAGGGAATGTCATCTCAAAAAGAGACACAGACTATTTAGGACTGAAGAAAGGGGGACACAGATGCTGGAAAGTCAGAATCGAAAAAGGGTGGCGCTGGAAAAGCACAGCAGGTCGGGCAGCATCCGAGGAGCTGGGGTGTCGACGTTTCGAGCGTAAGCTCTTCATCAGGAATCATATTAGAAATCTTCATTCATGCAATGCAGACCAACATAGAATTTGTCTCCCTATTGTTTGCTGTGCCTGCATGTTAGCTTCCAGTGACTCAATCAAAATTACATGCGCCCTTTTTGACATTTGATATCAACACTTCCAAATCTCTCACTATTTAGGAAACTCCCTTAATTTCTGTTTTTCATACCAAAGACAACTCCATTTTGTCCACAATACATAGATTGATTTCTAGGTCTTAAAGACATCATGACGTAGCAGGACAGTGTGGGGAAATGGCATTGAGGTAGATCAGCCATGATTTCATGGAATAGTGAAAGCGGCTTGAGGGGCTGAATGGCCTACTCCTTCTAAACAAGTAGACCAGGTTCAACAAGTGCTTGCTGATTGCAGAGAAACAGATCATTTCCTTGCAGTGTAGTTTATCACAAAACACGGTAATAACTAGACTAACCCACTGCACAACAGTTCATCAGTAATGTAAGGGGAGTAAAAAATCTATGACAGAAACTCTCCACTTGTTGATACATTTCTTGACATTAAATCGCAACAGACTAAAAAAAATCTTTTGGCACTGACCCCCTTTAACCCAGTATATCAGACTGTGAATCAGAACCTGAGGCAGATATTAGCAAACGCAAAGCTCGCAGCTACTTAACATCTGTGGGTGGCACGGTGGCACAGTGGTTATCACTGCTGCCTCACAGCGCCGGAGACCCGGGTTCAATTCCCGCCTCAGGCGACTGACTGTGTGGAGTTTGCACGTTCTCCCTGTGTCTGCGTGGGTTTTCTCCGGGTGCTCCGGTTTCCTCCCACAGTCCAAAGATGTGCAGGTCAGGTGAATTGGCCATGCTAAATTGCCCGTAGTGTTAGGTAAGGGGTAGATGTAGGGGTATGGGTGGGTTGCGCTTCGGCGGGGCGGTGTGGACTTGTTGGGCCGAAGGGCCTGTTTCCACACTGTAAAGTAATCTAATCTAATCTAATCTAAAAAACCTCGATTTTCCAAATGAGACGGGCGGGGAGTATTTTGTTCAGATAACTGATTATTCAGATAACAGATAATGTTTTTATGGGATCTTGAGATCTTGTTTGGATAATCCGAAATTCGGATATTTGATATTCAGATAACTGAAGTTGTTCTGTATATAATTTAAATTTTAATAAATGATTGTCAGCTCTGGCAGAGGTCACCACTTACTAATAGACAGTGATGAATGTTCCCAGTATTTGATCACCTGCTGGTCCACCCTTAACACTTGGTTGGGTCCTGCAAACCACACGGAAAGGGGGGCAGTCTAGTCCTTCAACTTTACATGCAACATACCTGAGCCTCCGATCGTTGAAGCATCTTCTCCTCCTTTTCTAGCTGCAGCACAGCATAGATTTCCTTTTCCAGTTTCTCAATCTTGTCCCTGAACTTCAACACCACCTCTGTGAAGAGAGTGACCAGGGAATCAGCATGAGATTACATTTACGAAAGGTCACATACAGGTCACAGGGGCACTGATGCCACGCCCGCTGCCTGGAGGTACCACTCTGTTGGGTTACAGTACATTCAGGGTCAATCGCCCTCCTGCATCATGCCAAGTAGCAATTTCACAGTTATGAGCCTAGACAATGAATAATAGAAGGCTTTTTAACTATGGAAGGCATCTGTGCCTAGCCTAATGCTGCCCTCACCTAAAGCCCACAGCTTTCTTCAAACACCAGGGCATCAGACAAACTGGAGTAAACTCTGTAAAAACTATGGTCAACAGTGCCAATTTTCTTTACTTGCTTCAACATGTAACTGACAGTGAAGATGCTCACAAGGAGTTACAGAATGCTGGGGAGCTGTTGCAATATGAAAGGGCAGTCATGAGAGAGTCCGTTTCACACGTGATTCCCATTTAAACAGAAGGACATGTGGTGTAACAGTTGGATTCCTATTAAGGGTGCAGATGACAAGTCTTGTTTTTTTGAATGTTGTGCTCAAACTGCTTTCTCTCCCTCACAAATTTAATTTTTAAAAAAAGGCCATTCAGCCCACTGTGGTTGATGCTGCTGGGATAGTGTCATAGAGACGTACAGCATGGAGAGAGACCCTTCGGTCCAACCCATCCATGCCAACCAGATATCGCAACCCAGTCTAGTCCCACCTGCCAGCACCCGGCCCATATCCCTCCAAACCCTTCCTATTCATATACCCATCCAAATGCCTTTTAAATGTTGCAATTGTACCAGCCTCCATCACTTCGACCCATCTTCTGCTGCAGGCACAACACTTTGCAAAACAACGTTGTTACAAGGACCAACCACACTGCAGCACCTAGTCCTAATGATTAGACAGTGAGGGTCAGCAGGTTATTTTAAGAGAACATCCGATCCAAATCCATTTCTTATCAAACATGCCACTGCAAACACAGCTTTCCAGCAGAAGGAATTTGATGATGATCAGGAGCCATACAGCACCTAATAAATACAAGTGGGAAATCCAGAGGCTATGGGGCAGTAGCCACAAGACCTGAAAGAGTTCATAAATGGTTTTAAAATCTATACTTGTTTCATATTTAAAATAGACTTTGGTGCACAAAAACATGATTGCTGTTGATCCCATGATGCAAATAGACTACAAATATGGCAAATTCCAACCAGGAGAGAATTTATACCATCCTCTTGGAACCTCACGCTCTTGCACTGTATGAACACTGCAGTCAAACTAACACAAACGAATGGTAAACACTGCATCTTCCCCAGCAGAACTGAGAACAAAGAACAGCTATCAAATCTCATGACATCTAAAGTGGCAGCAATGACAGCATCTCTCTCAAACGACTAACAACGGGCTTTGATAAGGGCCACACAAACTCAGCCTCATTAACCTTAGGAAGCTGCTAACAATCCCACTTATGGCCAACGATGAACACTGGATCCCTGACCAGAGGGTTAGAAACCAACTGTTAAATTGAGACTGACTCCTTAATGGGCCCATCACATGTCCAAAACCCCTCTTGTCTTTGAAAAAGCTTGAATACATTTCTGAATCCTTTCCTGGTAAAAATCTAGTACTCTGCCAATATTATAATCTAAGAATGTCACTAATGATATAGAAATATAGAAAAGGAGTAGGCCATTTAGCCATTCAAGTGTGTTGTCATTCAATATTAGTTGCCCTGCTATAGGAAGGATAACATTAAATTGGAGAGAGGGTTCAGAAAGGATTTACAAGTATGTAGCTGGGACTGGAGGGTTAGAGTTATAAGGAGAGCCTGGGACTTTTTTCACTGGAGCACAGGAATCATAGAGTCCAACAGCACAGAAACAGCCCCTTCAGTCCAATCAGTCCATGCTGACCATAATCCTAAACTAAACTAGTCCTAACTGTCTGCACTTGGCCCACATCTACGAAACATTTCTTATTCATGTACATAGCCAAATGTCTTTTAAATGTTGTAACTGTACCAGCACCCAGCAGTTCCTCTGAAAGTTCATCCCACACACAAACCATTCTGTAAAAAAAATGCCCCATGTCTTATTTAAATCTTTTCCCTCACACCTTTAAAATATGCCTCCTACTCTTGAAATCAAGATTAAATCATGTTTTTGATTTACTCTAATGAAAGATTTTGCAGGTCGTTTAAAAATTGGACTCCACAAAGGGATTAGGAGAATCACACCACAGTCCATTTCAAAAAGGGGAAAAACACAAGCATCATATATGCTTACAGATAGAAAAAGAGAAACAAAGAATTTAAATGATCTCTCTCGCATCTGCAACACTTTTCAAGAACAATTTCTCTATCATCTCTCACCTTGTGGGATGACCCGAGCCTTCACTTCAGATTTGGCTTTCCTCACAATCTCTTTCAACATTTTCCTTTCCGATTCACCGACAAGGGAAATGGATCGTCCACTGCGGCCTGCTCGCGCCGTACGGCCTACTCTGTGCACGTAGTGCTTAATAGTATTGGGCATTGTGAAGTTTATTACCTAGCACAGAATAACAAAGACACAGTTCCCATCACCAAGCAACATATAACAGCATTCAACTTCATCATTTTGACCTTATCAATCAAACTCTAGAACAATTTTTAAACCCTAAAAGTAAACACACGGAACTACAAATGCTGGAAATCTGAAACAGAAACAGAGTGTGATAGGGAAACACAGCAGGGCTTTAGCTACAAATGCTGCCAGACCTGATGTATCAGAACTTCACCAGCCACCTCAAACAACATTCTTTTGTGTGGGTCCCAAACCATAACTGAAATCCTGATGTGATCAGTCCTGTCACAAAGATGAGCCAACTCCTTCTGAATAGACTTTACACCTTTTCAGATGAACTACAGTTTTTAATGATACTCTCAATGGGTGCACAATTGTCCTCTCATTTAACATATGGTTGGTGATTCCAATACTAACCAAGGTCACAGGAGGACAGAGTGCCAATTGCTAAAAAGGGACAAAATACAGAGCTGCCTGTTTAAAAGGAAAGACCTAAAAGCAGCTCACTTGACTATTAAGAATTTGACCCCGAACTGCTGAGAACAGGCCCATTACTGTGCCTATTGTCAACTGTTAGTATAACAGTGCTTTTAGGAAATAATCCAAGAATAGTATGTGCACAGAATACATTAACAGTAATTATCCATTTTAGAAGCTGACAAAGCTCCCCATCATTTAATTCCTAGACAATTGAGTTACTCACCGTTTTGACCCCATCAATGTCCAGCCCTCTAGCAGCAACATCAGTAGCCACAAGAATATCGATCTGCTCATCTTTAAAACGCCTGTCACCATGGTTACAAAAGCAAGAGATCGGTCAGTAACGGCCTGACATTCAGTGTCACATTTCTGCAGTGGAACACCATCCAAAGAGTGACCATGTTTATCAAGAGGTCAGATAAAAAAAAGCTCTTTGGGAATGGAATAACAATTTATATTTACTCTCGCACTCACTGATGGAAACATTCTACATGCAGAAGTATAGAAATCAAAGGTTAGAAAACTATATCACACCGAATAGCTGTATAACTCTGTCTTCACCCATACAGGATCATTTTTCAATAAGGACCAAGAGATTACAATCAAGAATGGAAGCATAGAAGAGTCCTTCCTAGTCCCAAATCCCTGAAGTAATCTCCATTTCCGGAACTATTGGTTTGATTAAGATCAGCAGAGACCAGTCACTCAACCAGGATGACCCTGATTTGTAGGCCTCAGTATGAGACCAGTAATAAATCCTGCAGATTCTGCGGGCAGTATCCCCATTTGTGCAGCACTAAACCTGGGCGCAGAACCATAAGGGAGAAGTGCAGGAAGTGATGATTAACAAAGTTGTCATGTGTACTCCCAAACAATAGCTAAAATTAGAAAAGTCTTTTACGAACAGTCCTTGCCTGAAAGAAACTAAAGCCGGATGGTTTCAGGGGTGCTGCCAGGTCTTTCACACTTCACCCAAGAGTCCATATCTCGTCACTGCGAGTTAGCAGAGTATTCTAAGCGCAGGGTGTCAAGGAAAACCCTGATCCTGTCTGCATCTAAAATCCAGGCACCATATATTTCTCAAGAGGAGGGAACCCAGGCTGATTTGTGCCCACTTGCACAGAGGTCAAGCTTGCTCGGCATTTTAATTCTGCATTGACTTCCCATAACGTTCACGGCCTTTACACACGCGGAGTGTTAAAAATTGGGTGTCTTGTATCACCTAAACATTCGGTTGCTCCCCTTACCTAAGGGCCTCCAGTCGCTGTGTTTGAGAGAGATCACCATGCAGCTCACCAACCTTCAGCCCCATCAGTCCCAGCAGGATGTGCATTCGATGGGCCTGCTTCTTAGTCTGTGTGAACAGCATGACGTGATCCTGAAATGTACGAGTCAGAAGAGCTAAAAGAGAAGGAAAGAAAATTTATTATTCTAAGTGCAATAACCTAGTCATTTCTGTTTCATAAAAGAATTTCAATGTTATTCAGAGAAAACAAAATAGAAAGGAACAAAGGAAAAGGCTTACATTTAATAAGCACTTCTCATTACCATAGGACCTCCCATTGCAAGTTTACAACCAATTTACACTAAAGTAAAAGTGGGCAGACAGGTTGTTTTGGTGTCATTGGCTGAGGAATTAACAATGCTGGACGTGGATGAAGATTTGTGCTATCCCTAGAGTAATGCTGTGAGATCTCTAGTGCATCTCAGAGGGCAGGTGGGACCTGAGTTTAACTTCTCTTCCAAAGTATGCAATATCTGACAGTGCAACACAGTTTTAACTCTGCATTGAGCGTCAGACGAGAAGAACCCCACTCCCCCATAAATAATATATTACAATGGTGTCTACACTTCAAAAATACTTCATTATTGTAAAAGCCTTATGCACAAACCTGAGCTCCTGAAAGAGTCTATGAAAATTCAAAACATTCTGCACTTTAAACTCAAAATTATCTATTCCTAAGCTGTTAATCATGCAAATAATACCACTGAGGACTCCTTAGCAGAACCAGAAAGTTAACTAAAAGGTATCAACAAATGCAGAAAAATGAATGGTGATCAACGTTTATGTCTATCACCAACAGAGTCATAGAGATGTACAGCATGGAAACAGACCCTTCGGTCCAACCCGTCCATGCCGACCAGACATCCCAACCCAATCTAGTCCCACCTGCCAGCACCCGGTCCATAACCCTCCAAACCCTTCCTATTCATATACCCATCAAAATGCCTCTTAAATGTCGCAATTGTACAAGCCTCCACCACTTCCTCTGGCTGCTCATTCCATACACGTACCACCCTCTGCATGAAAAAGTTACCCCATAGGTCTCTTTTAAATCTTTCCCCTATCACCCTAAACCTATGCTCTCTAGTTCTGGACTCACCGACCCCAAGGAAAAGACCATAAGACATAGGAGTGGAAGTAAGGCCATCCGGCCCATCGAGTCCACTCCGCCATTCAATCATGGCTGATGGGCATTTCAACTCTACTTACCCGCATTCTCCCCGTAGCCCTTAATTCCTCGTGACAACAAGAATCTATCAATCTCTGCCTTGAAGACATTTAGCGCCCGGACTCCACTGCACTCTGCGGCAATGAATTCCACAGGCCCACCACTCTCTGGCTGAAGAAATGTCTCCGCATTTCTGTTCTGAATTTACCCCCTCTACTTCTAAGGCTGTGTCCACGGGTCCTGGTCTCCTCACCTAACGGAAACAATTTCCTAGCGTCCACCCTCTCCAAGCCATATATTATCTTATAAGTTTCTATTAGATCTCCCCTTAATCTTCTAAACTCCAATGAATACAATCCCAGGATCCTCAGCCGTTGCTCATATGTTAGACCTACCATTCCAGGGATCATCCGTATGAATCTCCGCTGGACACGCTCCAGTGCCAGCATGTCCTTCCTGAGGTGTGGGGACCAAAACTGGACACAGTACTCCAAATGGGGACTAACCAGAGCTTTGTAAAGTCTCAGTAGCACATCGCTGCTTTTATATTCCAACCCTCTTGAGATAAATGACAACATTGCATTCGCTTTCTTAATCACGGACTCAACCTGCATGTTTACCTTTAGAGAATCCTCGACTAGCACTCCCAGATCCCTTTGTACTTTGGCTTTATGAATTTTCTCACCGTTTAGAAAGTAGTCCATGCTTGTATTCTTTTTTCCAAAGTGCAAGACCTCGAATTTGCTCACATTGAATTCCATCAGCCATTTCCTGGACCACTCTCCCAAACTGTCTAGATACTTCTGCAGCCTCCCCACTTCCTCAGTACTACCTGCCTGTCCACCTAACTTCGTATCATTGGCAAACTTCGCTAGAATGCCCCCAGTCCCTTCATCCAGCTCATTAATATATAACGTGAACAGCTGCAACCCCAACACTGAACCCTTCGGGACACCGCTTGTCACCGGCTGCCATTTCGAAAAAGAACCTTTTATCCCAACTCTCTGCCTTCTGTCAGACAGCCAATCCTCAATCCATACCAGTAGCTCACCTCGAACACCATGGGCCCTCACCTTGCTCAGCAGCCTCCCGTGTGGCACCTTATCAAAGGCCGTTGGAAGACTAGATAGACCACATCCACTAGGTTTCCCTGGTCTAACCTACTTGTCACCTCTTCAAAGAATTCCAACAAGTTTGTCAGGCACGACCTCCCTTATTAAATCCATGCTGACTTGTTCTAATCCGACCTTGCTCTTCCAAGAATTTAGAAACCTCATCCTTAATGATGGATCCTAGAATTTTACCAACAACAGAGGTTAGGCTAATTGGCCTATAATTTTCCATCTTTTGTCTTGATCCTTTCTTGAACAATGGGGTTACAACAGCGATCTTCCAATCATCCGGGACTTTCCCTGACTCCAGTGACTTTTGAAAGATCTCAACCAACGCCTCCGCTATTTCCTCAGCCACCTCCCTCAGAACTCTAGGATGTAGCCCATCGGGGCCAGGAGATTTATCAATTTTAAGACCTTTTAGCTTTTCTAGCACTTTCTCTTTCGTAATGGCAACCATACTCAACTCAGCCCCCTGACTCCCTTTAATTGTTGGGATATTATTCATGTCTTCCACTGTGAAAACTGACGCAAAGTACTTAGTAAGTTCTCCAGCTATTTCCTTATCTCCCATCACTAGGACTTTGCCTATTTACCCTATCCATGCCCCTCATGATTTTGTAAACCTCTATAAGGTCACCCCTCAGCCTCTGACACTCCAGGGAAAACAGCCCCAGCCTGTTCAGCCTCTCCCTATATATAGCTCAAATCGATAGTCACAGGTGAGGTGCCGGAAGAGTGGAGGTTGGCTAACATGGTGCCACTGTTTAAGAAGGGTGGTAAGGACAAGCCAGGAAACTATAGATCAGTGAGCCTGATGTCGGTGGTGGGCAAGTTGTTGGAGGGAATCCTGAGGGACAGGATGTACATGTATTTGGAAAGCCAAGGACTGATTCGGGATTGTCAACATGGCTTTGTGCGTGGGAAATCATGTCTCACAAATGTGATTGAGTTTTTTGAGGAAGTAACAAAGAGGATTGAGGAGGGCAGAGCGGTAGATGTGATCTATCTGGACTTCAGTAAGGACTTCGACAAGGTTCCCCATGGGAGACTGATTAGCAAGGTTAGATCTCATGGAATACAGGGAGAACTAGCCATTTGGATACAGAACTGGTTCAAAGGTAGAAGACAGAGGGTGGTGGTGGAGGGTTGTTTTTCAGACTGGAGGCCTGTGACCAGTGGAAAATAGAGTGGTATTACTTGCAAGTTACATTAGGATACAGAAATGGTAGTGCAACAGTTACCTGAAGCATCCATCACGTATTATGTCCAAAGGAACGCGTCAATTCAATATTTCAGACTTACCTGAAATAACTGCTTCTCTGTCACCTTCACGGTTTGGCCGGATCCGAATGAATTCCTGACGAAGGAATGGTGCTACATCAGTGTTACTGTTCACAAAGATTCGCACTGGATTCTTCAGTGACACAGATGCTAGGTCTTTCACCTGCAGGAAAACAGAGAAAGGAAAGTAGTACTGCTTAAGACATAGGTGCCTACAACTTGCTCTGAAAATATTACATTTTAGCCTCTGACCAATAAGTAAGTTCCCTTGGAAAAGACAGGAAAAACAGAAGGAAGAAATGGACGAATCAGGTTACTGCAGACTAGCCAAACAATCAAAAACAATGTGTAATCTCAAAAGTCACAACATGGGATAAAAACAGTATTCACTTAGAGAAAGGTGGGTAGACTGAAGATAACCAGTGTGGATTTATGAAAGACAAGGCAGATTTGAAATATTTGCTCAACATAATTTAATGAACTTTTTTGATGAAGGAGTTGCAATGGATGCTGTGCACACATTTCAGAAATAATTTAACAAGGTGCTGGACAGCAAGTTGATAAAATTAAGTGACACAAATTAAAAGCAAGTGACAGAAGGTGGAAAAAAAAACATAAAGATAGAAGTGGCAGCTTGTGGATGTATATCTAATTCGAGGTTAGTGCTGAAACCATGATCCTCTCAATAATAAGTGACCTGGCTTAGATTTAGCTTGCAGTCAAAACATCCATGGGTTTATGGAAGCTTGTTCTGTTTAGATTGGCATTTCATATATTCCAACAGTTACTACATTACAAAAACACCTCAATGGTCACGAAGCATTTGGCATGTCCAGTGGCTGTGAAATGTTCTGTATAAATGCAGATAGAACAGTACAGCACAGGGACAGGCCCTTCCTTCAGCCCACCATATCTGTGCTGACCATGATGCCATTCTAAACTAATCCCATCTGCCTGTACATGGTCTGCATCCCTCTATTTTCTGCCTGTTCATACATCTGCTTAACCGTTTCTTAAATATTGCCATTGCCTCTGCTTCTACCAGCTGCTGAAGGAAAGATTTTGTGACAACTGAAGGTTCAGAAAAGATTAATAAAGATGTTGCCAAGGTTTGAGGGTTTGACCTACAGGGAGAGACTGAAGGCTGGGAACATTTTCCCTGCAGCATCATAGGCTGAGGGGTGACCTTTATAAAATCATGAGGGGCATGAATAATGTGAATAGTCAAGGTCTTTTCCTCAAGGGAGTTGAGCCTAAAATTAGACAGCATAGGTTTAAAGTGATAGGTGCCTTTTAAACTTTCCCCTAAGGGACAGCGTTTTCATGCGCATGGTGATGTGTGTATGGAATGAGCTGCCAGACAAGGTGGTTGAAGTTTAAATTACAGCATTTAAAAAAAGGCACCTGGATAGGTATATGAATAGGAAGGGGGAAGGGTTTAGAGGAATATGGGCCAAGGGCTGGCAAATGGGACTAGATTAATTTAGGATATCTGGTCAGCATGGACAATTGGATGGGAGGGTCTGTTTCCGTGCTGTACATTTCTATGACCTCCCTGGCAACATGTTCCAGGCACCTACTACCCGCTGTGTAAGAAACTCTCCCCACACATTTCCTGTAAACATTCCCCCCCACCTCCTTCACCTTTAACATATGATCTGTAGCATGTGACATTTTCACCTTGGAAAGAGACTCCGACCACTCACCCTATCTATACCTCTCATAATTTTATATATTTTTTATCAGATTGCCTCTCAACCTCCAACACTCTAGTGAAAACAATCCAAAGTCCCCTTAGAACTAACATATTTGAATCCAGGCAACAATGTTGGTAATCCTCTTTTGCACCCTCTCCAAAGCCTCCTCATCCTCCCCATAGTGTGGTGACCAAACTGCACATAATACTCCAAATGTGGCCTAACTAAAGTTTTTGTAATGATTAGAATTTGGGTGTGGGACACTTCCAACAAAATTTGAAGGTTAACATGAAATAAAGACCGCAAAGAAGATGGTAAGAGACATCAAGTCTCAGATTGGTGTGCTGGTGTATAGATGCTTGATTAAACAATGCATTGGGGCAGGAAGAATGAGGAAACATACACAAAATGTAAAAAACTAAGGAACAGAGAAGGTCAGTTGAGGTTCAAGATCACAAATGTACAAAAGAACATAACATATACTGCATCCTAGATTTTTAAATAAATTATAGAACAGACTAAAACAACCAAGAAGCAATACTAAACTTATGTCATTTTTTTTCCTTTACAACACTACTGAAAATAATGTAAGTTTTGAGACCACAAGTTAAGAAGGATGTCAAGACCATGAGGGAGATATCAAAAAAGTTCAGGCAAGAGAAAAGCTGATTGGCTGCTCCCTATATTGACACTGGGAGATGACTGATATCCTCAACTATCTGGAGATACAAGCTACTGGCACTCAGTCTGGCCTGCAACTTGGCAGAAGTTCTTCAGTCACTACACTGCAAAACCTCATACATACCTCATCAGTCATGGTGGCAGAAAACAACATCGTTTGTCGCTGATGGGAGCAGAGACGAATTATCTCCTTCATCTGTTCCTCAAAGTACTCATCCAGCATTCTGCAGGGAGGAATATCGGGAATATATTGATCAGTACTGTTCTGTTATCTCACTCAGTGATTTCACCAGTTTCTTTCTACCTAAAATACTAGAATGGCAACAACAGAACAGCGCAATCAGAGGAATACAGTACAGTATCGCAAAGTAATTGTGCACGTGGAGTTAGGTGGTTAACGGATTTGAAGCAGTAAACTTAAAATATTGGATGATAGAAAACTAGTGAAAATCAGCAAGAACCCAGGAAGTTAGTTAAATGAAAATCAGAGTAGGACAAAAAATTAGTAAAACTTTATAACAGATTAGATACAGGGCGACAAGGTGTAATAGATCCAAATGGACTGAAAGAAGACACCATGTTTAATTTCTGTCTGTGCTGGGCCAGAGATTGGATCTCAGTCAATTGTGCAATGGATTGCAACCATTGATCCTCACGCCCCTCTCAGTTCCCATTCCAAATCCTCACTGCAAGGTGTGTAGGTGGTGACATCATGCATGTCATGATTGAGCTCAGTTGGAATGTGTCTTCAGTTCTCATTAGCCATGCTTTAAGGTAAAGAATGACCATTTTGGCAAAATGTCTAGAGCTAAAAGTATCAGGAGCTGCCAGGGCCCATGGTTCCATACCCCCATAAAAGCAACAGTCTATCTGGAAAAAGTGAAAGCTGAACAAAGAAATAATTGACCAATTCAAATGACTAAATTAAGCATCTTCATCATTTAGCATATACTGGAAGCATCAACCCCACTATAGTTGAACTCTGGAACAATGAAAGAGGAGGATAACCCTAGTAAGAGAAAACAGCTCTGAAGACAGACACCAATACATGTGACGCATCCACACAGTTTTCTGACAAAGTGGATGTGTGACCAGTCCCCTTGGAAAAGCTGAGGACTTTACTGAAAATCATCCAGTAGAAATCTAGTTACAAAAAATACTGTCACAAAGAGGTGACTGGTGCAACATTCCATCTAATCCTCAGCTAAATGAAGGAACCTAAGAGAGAATGACAAATGGTCGATACTATTTGCTTATTCTGCTGACTGCCTGAAATGAACAGGAACAGGATAAATGATGGGAATTGTACATCCAACATTAATCACTTCTCATTTGTTTTAGGAGTTTAGCTTTGTTAAGGCTTTTTGATTTCTAAAGGATTTTAGTGATTGGTGTACTTGAACCAAAAATCTGAATTTCACACAGTCTCTGATCTTATAGACAATTCTCCCCTCAGCTTTACCCATCTAAGAAACAATGAGGCCTCTCTCCTTTTCATTCTTTAAGCATGGACACAGCCACACTGTCCCTTCTTACCTGTCTGCTTCATCAAGAATAAGGACCTCAATGCTGCTTAGGTCAAAGGATGGACAGTTGTGAAGGTGATCAATTAACCGACCAGGAGTGGCAATGAGAATATCGGGCCCCATTCTCAGAGATACCTCTTGGGATTTTACATCCAGTCCACCTGAAATCAAATGGCACATTTCACATAGTGATCTAAAGCTTCTCTCATTCCCTAGGGGTTTACTAGTTTAAATACACAAAAGGTTGCAGAACTCAGGATCACAGAGGGACCTGGATGCTTTGCTATCACAAAAACGTTAGCTTGCAGGTACAGCAAGGAAGACAAAGGCAAGAAGAATAGAATATAACAACAGGGATAGCTCATTGAAGCTGGACACAACCTTGGTGAGACTACACCTGGAGTACTGAGCATAATTCCAATTAACTAATTTGGAAAGGAATTTGATTGCATTAGAAGCAGTGCAGAGAAAGTGCACTTGATTCATTCCTGGGATAAAAGCCTTATGGAAAAGACCCACTGGAGTTGAGAAGATTGAGAGGTTTGCTGAGATCATATATAAGATCTGAGGGGACATGAAATCATAAATTCTGAAAGGGTGCTTTCCCTGTAAGAGAGTAGAACTTGAAACACAGAAGAATATGATAGCTCTTTTCTAAAACAGAGATGAGTAGATGGTTTTTCTCTCGGGATGCCTAGTTTGTGGAATTTTCTTTCCCCACGAACAGTGGAGGCTGGATCACTCAAAACAGAGTTAGACAGATTTTTAATGAATACAAGAGTCAATGTCCAGGAGGGGCTGAGAGAAAACTGGGGGTGAGACACACCAGAACAGCCTTGTTGAATGGCAGAGTAGGTTCAACAGGCTGAAGAAGGGCTTATGCCCAAAACGTCAATTCTCCTGCTCCTTGGATGCTGCCTGACCTGCTGTGCTTTTCCAGCAACACATTTTTCAACAGACTGATTAGCCTATTCCTGCTCCCAGATTCATGAGGTTATTCCATGTTCCTGACCATATATTCTGTAAAAGTGCAGATCCTAATACTTTCCTCTAGATTCTGTAATCTCTAAAATCTTATATGTTCATGGTACTTTGTTTGAAAAAAGGGTGATTATGCCATTTCTCTTCATTTTATCCTCTTTTCTTTCTCTGCTTGAGCAGACTTCAGCAGCAACGGGCCATGCCTGTAACACTCTAAAGCTAGATTCTCCACAGCAATTTGCTAAAAACTTTCTAACTCCAATGGTTGGGATTTGTCACATTTTGTAATCAACATGTCTGACCTCAATAGGGCTCAGATGAAGAATGACTATAGCCTGCCCTGTTTTGCCAAAAAAATGTACATTTTTCTTATAAAACAGTTCCCAGAAGTAGCCAAACTGATATAGTTTCTTAATTCCTGATAGATAGGCATACATACGCATTCATACAGTTTAAACTTACCGACAGTGAGACAGAGGGAGATGGATGTGAACTGCGCCAGTTGCCTGGAGACAGAGTGAACTTGAATGCCAAGCTCACGAGTTGGCACTAGAACCAACACCCTAGTAATGGGACCCTGTCGCGGCTTATAGATCAAACGTTCTAAGACTGGTAGCATGAAGGCAGCAGTTTTACCTATGGATCAGTGAATGGAGAAAATGAAGAAAAAGAATCAAAGACGTGTAAGAGATTTTTCTCTAGTCTTCAGTAATATCGATGACAATTTAGTTTTTTTTTAAAATCAAGAACCTAACAGTGATACCCTTGCTTAAAAATATATCTGATACAAAACACAAATGGACATAACCACATTTAGCACAAAATATTTATTGCACCCTCACCCAGGTTTATGATTGCTCCAATTATTTTCAATTGTGATCCAAAGACTGTCATGAGGACTAACACCTGATGATGGAGCAGAGCTCCGTAAGCTAGTGTTTTCAAATAAACCCACTGGACTATAATCTGGTGTTGTGACTTTTGATCTTGTCTAACCCAGTGCACCTTGGTATCATGGCTCCTCATACAGTGCACAGGACCTGGTTATTAGTTTCTAACTGAAACGTCATGTTAACATCACAAGGGAACATGGTGGTATTGTGTAATTTTTAAAAAATATATCTATTTATTTGTGGGACGCGGGTGTTGCTGACTGGCCAGCATTTATTGTCTGTCCGTAGTTGCCCTGAAGAAGGTGGTAGTGAGCTGTCTTCTTGAACTGCTGCAGTCCATGTGCTGTAGGCAGACCCACAATACCATTAAAGAGGAACTCTTGGATTTTGACCAACCGACACTGAAGAAACAACGATAAATTTCCAAGTCAGGATAGTGAATGGCTTGGAGGGGCACTGACAGGTGGTGTTGTTTATATATATCCCCTACCATTGTACATTTAGATGGTTAGGGCTGAGAGTTTGGAAAGTGATTGATAGTGGGGGATGCAGTGATGGTAAGACCATTGAGTACCAAGGGTAGTGGACAGATTGTCTCCTACTGGAGATGTTATTGCCTGGTATTTATGTGGCATGCATGTTACTTAACACCTTGCAGCCAAAGCCTGGGTGTTGTCCAAATCGAGATGCACGTGCATTTGGACATGAGTCACAAATAATGTTGAAAACTGTGCAATCATTGGCAAATGTGCCCACTTCTGATTTTATGATGGAGGAAAGATCAGTGATGAAGCGATTGAAAATGGTTGGGCATAGGACACTACCCTGAGGAACTCCTGCAGAGGTGCCCCAACTTCCAAGAACAATCATCTTCCCAGATGCCAGGTATGACTCCAACCAGCATAAAATTATCCCCCTAATACCCATTGATTCCAGCTTTGCTAGGGCTCCCTGATGCCACACTTGATCAAATGCTGCCTTGATGTCAAGGGCTGGTGCTGGATGTCACTGAACTAATAACCCCAGAGGCTGTTAAACATGGAAACAATTTTCTGAGGACACAAGTTCAAATTCACCACAGCAGTTGGTGGAATTTAGATTCAATGAGTAAATATGGAACATAAAGAAAATTTCATGGTCACCATTACTGAAACTAGCACTTTTTATAAAAACTCATGTGGCTCACAAAAGCTCTTCAGGGAACTAAACCTGCGTTCTTACCCGTTCTGTTCTACAGACCCAGAGCAACATGATGACTCTTAACTATTCTCAGAAATAGCCTAGCAAGTCACTCAGTTCAAGGGCAAATAGGGATTGGTAACAAATGCGGCTTTACTGGCAACAATCCCATGAAAGAATAAAGAAAAAGATTGTTGGAGGTGAATCATCTCAGTCCCTGGACAGCACAGCAGGAGATTCTAATCAAATTCTCAGACATGTTATGACACACTTCTGGAATAGGTGGGCCTGCGTTACTGGCTCAGAGTAAAGGACACTACCACTACACCACAAGACCCCATCCTCAGGCTAGTGCCCTCAGTCCAATCGTCTTCAGCTTCCTCATCAATGACATTCAGTCCATCATTTAGGTTAAGGTGGGTATGTGCATTTATGATTGAGCAATGTTTAGCACCATTCACAACTCCTCAGATACTGAAGCAGTCCATGCCCGTATGCAGCAGGACCAGAGCAACATCCAAGGCTTGGATCAATATGTGGCAAATAACAATCAAACTGCACAAGTGCCAGGTAAAGACAATACCAACGAGAGAATTTAATCATCTCCCTTTGGCATTTAATATCATTACCGTTTCTGAATGTCCCATTTGAATATTCTGGGGGTTTACTATTGACCAGAAATTGAAATGGATCAGCTATATAAATACTTGGCTATGAAAGCATGTCAGATGCTAGGAATTCTGCAATGAATAACTCTCCACCTGCTTTCCAAAGCCTGTCCACCATTGACAAGACTCAAGTCAGGAGTGTGATGCTAAGTATAGTTCAACAACACTGAAAAAGCTCAAAATCTTCCAAAGCAAAGCAGCTCATCACCTTCCTATGTGCCAGGTACGACTCCGACAGCGATGAATTGTTACCCTAATTCCCATGAATTCGAGTTTTGTTCAGGCTCCTTGATGCCACACTAGGTCAAATGTAACCTTAACATCAAGGGTTGGCACCTTCATCATTCACTCTCCACTATTGCCACATAGTGACAGCAATGTATGTCATCTACAAAATGCACTGGGTGATGACAGGTGTTTGTATCTCAAATAAAGTCATTGAGGGACTAGTGGTAAAGCAAATCTGCAGCCTTGACATGAACCCCTTTCTGTGTGTTTGAAGCTTACCTGACCAATGCATTAGTACAGCCAGCAAATGCAACAGAATCCTCTGCAGGAGAGGAGGCCAAAAATTGAAGAAACCCAGTTGACCAACACAGGCTATAATACATGGACTAGCAAATTCAGAGCACAGCTCTCAGTAACAATGGTACAATTAACATAGAAGCAAGAAACGTTTCCTCTTAAAAAAAAAAGCACATAATATCCCAACAATGTAATTACTACCTCATCTTATAGCCTATACTGCACAATTTATAACTAATAAGCAAAGATATAATACCTCAATAATAAAAGATCTGTGGATAACCCAATTGGATAAAATCTCAGAAAGACTAAGAGTATTCAGCTACTAGTGTAGTCATAATACAAGTAACATGGTTCAGGTACAGAAAATATTAGGCTCAACAACATATCCACAAGATCACATTTCTAGTGCAGAAATGACACATTAGGCATTACCAAGTTAGGCACTAAAGCAAAACTTACCTGTTCCCGTAGCAGCACATGCACAAAGGTCTCTGCCGAGCAGGCCTAATGGAATACATGCTTTCTGAATGGGGGTTGGTTGTTTGAAGCCCACTGCAGTAATTGCCTAAACATAATCAAAGAGGAGCAATGGAGAAAGAATCAGAGGCCCAATACAGACAGGGACTGAGTTAATGACCACTAAATTAAACAGGATAATGCCTCCTTCTCAGAAATAAAACCACTTTTCATGCAAATAATAATGGTAACAATAAGCCATGTTCATGTAAATGCATTTTGTCAAGTGACACACAATGAATACCTTTAACAGCGGTCGAGAGAGATTCATATCCTGGAATGTCAAACTCTCTTCAAATTGAGGGGCATCCTCAAAGAACACACCCGATTCCTGCATGGGAACAACAATAACTGTGTGAAAGTGCAAAAACAGCTTCAATTATCTCACCATTGCAATGCTCTCCCAAATTTCCCATTTCCTTAAATCTGTTCTCCTCCAACCCACAACCAGCTAAACTTTCCCGAAATATTCTAATCCCAGTCCCTCCTCATTCACTCCTCCCCCCAACCCACCCCTCCACCCTCCCCCCCACCCACCCCTCCACCCAGCCAAACTCCCATGCCACTGCCTTCAGCATGTCATGCTGTTTTGCCTTCCTATCCCATAGTTGTCCATCTATTCCACATCAGCTGAATGATGTCTACTCAGACGGGGGACTCCAAAAGATAAATTAATTAAATGCAAATAAAGGACGTTACTAAGATTCATGAGCCAGTCAACTGCTGCAGGCCTCTTCCTTAGCATTCAGGCCACATAGCCATACAATACACAAGACAGGCCCTTCGGTCTACCTATCTCTATGCCAGTCATCAAGAATCTATCCATCTATTATAGACCCATTTTCCAGCACTTCATCTGTAGTTTGTATACTACGGTGATCAAGTGTTTATCTAAATACTTCTTAAATCTTGTGATGGTCTTGCCCTATCAGGCAGAGTTCCAGATATTCACAACACTGAGAAAAAAATTCTTCCTAAATCCTCTAACTTTTGTCTTAAATTATGCCTCCTGGTTACTGAATGTTCGACCAAGGGAAAAACCTCTTTCTTATCTATGCCCCTCATAATTTTGTACACCTCAATTATGTTCCCCCAAAACTTTCTCTGCTCTTTTCATTACTGAAATGTTCCAGCCCAAACAATTTTCTCTGCATCCTCTCTATAGCAATCACATCCAGAGTCCTCTAGCTATTGCCTAACTAATATCTTACACAGCTCCATTGTAAACTCCCTGCTCTTGTGTTCAATGACTTGATGAATAAAGGCAAGTATCCTGTATGTCTTCTTAACCACCTGCCCTGTTACCTTCAAGGAACTAGGGACATTTACTGCAAGGTCCTTCTGATCCTCTGTACTTCCTCGGTTCCCTCTATCCATTGTGTACTCCCTTGCCTTGTTAATCACCCCAAAATGCATCACATTTCAGCAATACAATCATCCTTGCTATCCCCAGTATACACTAGGAAATAAAACACCAGGAACACTCACATTCCTGGGAACATTTTTCTTTCTCTTCTTCCCCTTCAATTTCAGGGTGTCTGTGAAACAATTAGCATTACATCAGTCTCTGATGAGTCAATAAAGCAATGGAAACAAGCCACAGTACTACCACAATAAAAACATTGCGAATAAAGTTCACCAGGCTTCAATCTTACCTGCTTTCTGTAAAATATCCTCATCTGCTGAGGAGAACTCAGATATTGACTCATCATCTTCCTCGCTTTCTGGACTTTTCTCTTCATCAGATCCCTCGGCATCTTCACAGGCCTCTGCCTGATCCAGTTCTTCCTCATCTTCCAAATGAGGTTTGGACTCAGTAGAGTCGGTCTTTAACCCCTTTGCTTCTTTTGTAGATTTCTCCTGGAAATGAGAAACATTTAAATCAAAGCCAAAGACTTATATGCACTGCTCCTTCTCACGGACTGTTTTATCCCTTCTCAACCTCCCACTAAATGATTATTTCTCCTCCCCAAGTTATATCGATTTGTGGTGCCACTGGCAAAACTCTATTACTATCTTGGTTGAGAGAGTGAATCATTTTGCAGATGTTAGTAACACTGTGGGTCATTAACACTTTAATAAAAACAGAAAAATGCCAGCAGGTCAGGGAGAATCAGACTTAGTGTTTTGAATCTAATAGGACTCTTCTCCAGAACCGTGAAGCCCTAATTTTCCAATTCAGGAGAAAACAATTCTGAATTACACTTTCATATTTTCTGACTATAACCAAGTCACTAGACCCACTCTTCACAAACACTGGTGAAAGAATGACTAGAAATTATGTAGTTAAAGAAGTGCAGTTGCAATAAAGATACTAATCTGATGACAAATGTTCCCCAGGTCTTGCTGAGCAATAAATGATTTGTCTCTGATATTTTGGTTCCTGTAAAAAAGCAGCCCATTAATTTGAATAAAGGCAATTTCACATTGTAAGCTATAAAATCCCTCTGAACCTTTTTTGTTTCCATGAGTTTTTTTAATTACTTTTTGCCCCTGCAAATTAGTGCTTTCTAAACCTTTCCAATCTTTTACAGTTCATAACTTCTTACTATTTAGAAAACACATATCTATTAGTTTTAGCTCCTAAATAGTTGACCATACAATTTTTACATTGTAAAAGTGGCAAATGGATTTCATAGTGATATCAGTATTTCACTTCAATTTGCAATCCTCTTTGATCTTGAAAGCTGATAAGATTAGCTAATATTTACTTTGTAAATGGGCAGATGGTTGTGGTGAACAGCAGAGAAAACTCAGCTTCACTGCATGGTTTGTGCCCAGTTCATTTGTCTCTACCAGGCTAACAGCGGTGGTCGTGGAATAGGGAGGTAAGGTGAAAAATAAAACTAGCAATGTTCCCAGTGTTAGCCATTATCAAGTGACCCATGGATCATGCACTTACATGGAAAAGATCACCTTACACTCCGAAAGCACCAGTCCACCATCAGAACTAGGTTTCTTCATGAACAAAGTTTATTTGAACAGACACTGAAAGATTGCTAATCCAGTGTAAATACCCCCAGCACATATCAAACAGTATTAGACGTTTATTTGTTACGTATATGGAAAGGAAAGAAGGAAAAACGGAAGGAAAATGCAGCTTTTGGGAGATCACAGCTTCTATGTCCCAGTGAACGTCTCACACGTGAATGTACAGGCACTCAATTATTTGAGAAAAGTTTTGAAAATAACTGACCTCTCTTTTTCTTTTCCTTCGCACTTTTTCTATCTTTTCATCCAGGGTTGTTGGTGCCTTCTGGAAATAAGCAGAAAAATGAAGTAATATTACATCAAATCCACTTTCTGAGCTGGGACTCAACAAGAGAATAAAGTGCCCACTCAATGTACTGAAAACCTGGGATCATCATCTGTCAAACAGTCAGCAAATTCTAAGGCATGATAATCTAAAGGACTTGCTAACTGTTCCCCAAGAGTCCTGTGTTTTGAATCATATGCACACATTCATCATCACAAATATTTAAAAACCATCACATTTAATCGTAAATTACTCTTAAATTAGCAAAGAAGCAAGCAGAAAGCAAGCTTGAAAAATGGCTTACGGACAATGATTCCAGTAACTTATTGAACATCTGCTGTCAGTTCGATGGAAACATTTCTACAGCATCCTATCACTGCAGCAGAAACAATGAACACTGTAACAGTCTAAAAACTGAATGTTAAGGAAGCTACAGCCTACAAACATGCAGAGTCACAGGTTCTCACATTCTTTTTCAGTTGATTCAGGACATCGGCCATCGTCCAGCTGTCATCATATGCCCCATCTTTTTCAGTGAACAGGAAGTCATCACTGAAGTCCACACATTTCTTCCTTAACTTATTTCTCTTCAGTAAAATGACAGGCGGCTCCTGAATAAACAAAGACAGCAGTCTTACAAATCAAAGGAAAGTAAGTGCAACAAGATCTGCCTTCTGCTGCTTATTCATGGATAATATAAAACAGCACACTGTTAAGCATAACTCAGATCAATACTGAATACGGGAAAGCTGCTATGAAGAGGGAATTTCCCTTGAATCACTACGGCACGGAAGGCTACGAGAGGTAATGCCAGAATGGTGTAGTCTATCATCAGCTTGAACGTGATATCGCATTATATAAAAGTGAGCAGCCATAAATTGCTTTGGAACTTAGTAGCCCAGAAGATTGGACTAGCATATCCAAATAATAAATATTGATGGATGTAACACTGTTCTAAAGTGCAAAGCATCTCCCAAGTTTAACTGTATGCTTTAATTAAGCAGCAAGAACAAGGACTAAAGTTGGGAGGAAGCGTTTACAATTAATTGCAGTATATTGGAAGCTGTCCATTTCTAGCAACTATTGCTGGCAACTACCTTCTCTATTTCGCTAACAATGTGGTGTGTAGATAAGTTATTCTCCCATTCATCCCAATCCTTGTGGCTGCTGATTTCTAGTTTATTTTGAATGCAGGTCTTCCTCTGCCACCATTTTCTGCTGTCAGTCTTGATCCTAATCTGTGGTGATTTAAGATGACAATTCTCCAAACTGACTGGAAACTTAAACAGTTGTTTACATAAAACCTGCTTTCTTTATAGCCATTGGTACCCTATAAATCTAATTCTAAATCATAGAGATGTATAGCATGGAAACAGACTCTTCATTCCAACCCACAGGATCCTGACTGGGCAGAATTCCAACCAAACTGCATCAGCTGTAAACACCTCAAAGTTGGGGTCTGTTTAAGAAAATGAATACTTAGAAAGCACTGCTAATCTTGTTGATTCTAGTCAACAAGGGGCAAGGGGCAAGGGGCGAGGGGGGGAGAGAGGAGGGGGGGGGGGAGAGAGGAGGGGGGGGGGAGAGAGGAGGGGGGGGAGGGGGGAGGGGGGGGGAGGGGGGAGGGGGAGGGGGAGGGGGGAGGGGGAGGGGGGAGGGGGAGGGGGAGGGGGAGGGAGGGGGGGGAGGGGGAGGGAGGGGGGAGGGGGAGGGAGGGGGGAGAGGGGAGAGGGGGAGGGGGAGGGGGAGGGGGAGGGGGAGGGGGAGGGGGAGGGGAGAGGGGGAGGGGGAGGGGAGAGGGGGAGGGGGAGGGGGGAGGGGGAGGGGGGGGAGAGGGGGGAGGGGGAGAGGGGGGAGGGAGAGAGGGGGGAGGGGGAGGGGGGAGGGGGAGAGGGAGGGGGGGGGAGGGGGAGGCGGGAGGGGGAGAGGGAGGGGGGGGAGGGGGAGGCGGGAGGGGGAGGGGGGGAGGGGGAGGGGGAGGGGGGGAGGGGGAGGGGGGGAGGGGGAGGGGGAGGGGGGGAGGGGGAGGGGGGGAGGGGGAGGGGGAGGGGGGAGGGGGGTAGGGGGAGGGGGTAGGGGGAGGGGGGTAGGGGGAGGGGGGAGAGGGGAGGGGGGGGGAGGGGGGGGACGGGGGGGGAGGGGGGGGACGGGGAGGGGGGGGACGGGGACGGGGGGGGGACGGGGGGGGGTGGGCAGACGGGCGGGGGGGGGAACGGGGACGGCGGGGGGGGACGGGGACGGGGACGGGGACGGGGGACGGGGGACGGGGGGGACGGGGGACGGGGGGGACGGGGGGGACGGGGGGGGACGGGGGGGACGGGGGGGACGGGGGGGGACGGGGGGGGGGGGGGAACGGGGACGGGGGGGACGGGGGACGCGGACGGGGGGGGGGGGGGGGGGACGGGGACGGGGGGGGGGGGGGACGGGGACAGGGACGGGGGGGGGGGGGGGGACGGGGACGGGGGGGGACGGACGGGGACGGGGGGGGGGGGGGGACGGGGGGGGGGGGGGGGGGGACGGGGACGGGGGACGGGGGGGAACGGGGACGGGGACGGGGGGGGGGGGGGGGGGACGGGGGGGGGGGGGAACGGGGACGGGGGGGGACGGACGGGAACGGGGACGGGGGGGAACGGGGACGGGGGGGGAACGGGGACGGGGGGGGGGGAACGGGGACGGGGGGGGGGGGAACGGGGACGGGGGGGGGGGAACGGGGGGGGGGGGGGGGAACGGGGACGGGGGGGGACGGACGGGAACGGGGACGGGGGGGAACGGGGACGGGGGGGGAACGGGGACGGGGGGGGGGGGAACGGGGACGGGGGGGGGGGGAACGGGGACGGGGGGGGGGGAACGGGGACGGGGGGGGGGGGAACGGGGACGGGGGGGGGGGAACGGGGACGGGGGGGGGGGGAACGGGGACGGGGGGGGGGGGAACGGGGACGGGGGGGGGGGGAACGGGGACGGGGGGGGGGGGGGGAACGGGGACGGGGGGGGGGGGGGAACGGGGACGGGGGGGGGGGGGAACGGGGACGGGGGGGGGGGGAACGGGGACGGGGGGGGGGGGGGGACGGGGAGGACCGTGCTGTGTTCCTCAGTGACCCCCGGGGCCACTGTCAGACTCACCTCTCCCTCAGAGCCCGTCTCCTCCGCCTCATCCTCCGGAACCTCGTCCTCATCCTCAATCGTCCCGATTAAATCCAGAGCAGCCATGGAGCCCCCGACAAACAATGATCAGGAACCAGCACGTGCGGGGGAACTGCAGCCTGAGGGGACACGCGTCCGTCGCCAAAACCCGTCCGCAGGAGCAGCGGTGCCTGGAACAAACAATCCCCCAACAATCGTTCCGGGCAATGAGAGTGAAGACACAGTTAGACAATAGCTGCAGGAGTAGGCCATTCTGCCCTTCGAGCCTGCACCACCATTCATTACTATCATGGCTGATCATCCTCAATCAATTGTGACCCAGGGCCACTGCCAAATTCATTTCAAACCTTTAGACCACCCTTGGAGCACACATTTTCGATTTTTTTGTGTGAGGAAATGTCCATGTTAAAAAGAAAAACACTCTTAGCATTTACCTCCCTCCTGCACAAGTCATACGTTTTCTTTAAAAACACTATTCCATTCCAGAAATACGCTGACCCTTTTGTCCAGATACCATTTTGTAGAAGCTCGGTCAGGCTTTACCTAGAGAACTGAATGCAGTTTTGGTCTCCTTATCTCAGGAAAGCTCATGTACTGCCACAGAGGGAGTGCTAGAAATATTCAGCAGACTTGTCCATGAGATGGCAGTATTGTTCTACTAATAATTGTTTTAGACAAACTGGATTTACATTCACCAGAGTTTACAAGAGTGAGATACAATCTCATTGAAACTTGTAAAATAATTTAAAGGATAGACAGTGTAGAAAAAATGTTCTCTCTGGTTGGAGAATCAAAACCAAGGGGAAAAAAATTAGAAAATAACAGATTTCCATTTAGGACAAAGTTAAGCAGAATTATTTTACTCAAGAGTGTTGTGAATCTTTGGAAACTATTTCCTGTTCTGGAGGGTCAGTAGTTAGGTATGTTTAGAGGTAGATAGATTTCAGGGTGCCAATGATGTAAAGGATTATGGGACAGTATGGGGAAGAGGCACTAAAGTTTTCAATCAGCACTGATTATATTAAATTGTGCAGCAGACTTGAAGAAAGGTTGAATGGCCTACTTCTGTTCTTATGAACCTATGGTGAGTGTTGGTGGATCTGCACTCAACAGGCTAACAGGGGTGTGTCCATCATGACTTGTGCCTTGTAGAGTGTAGTTAAAAATCATCTAACACCAGGTTATAGTCCAACAGGTTTATTTGGAAGCACTAGCTTTCGGAGCACTGCTCCATCATCAGATAGCTGTGGAACAGGATCATAAGATACAGAATTTATAGCAAAAGATTGCAATGTCATACAGCTGAAATGATATATTGAACAAACCTAGGTTGCTGTTAAGTCTTTCATCTTTTGGAACGGTTTGCAGGTTTCGATTCATTAATATTCAAATCGCAGAATTTCTTTTAAGTCACATTCTCGAAAAAACATAAGGTTTTATTAAAAAAAGTGACATCTCTGCTCAGACAATATGTTAAAGGTGTAAGGTTAGAGTCTGTCTGTATCTCAATCTCAAGTCAGACTGGTTCTATTTCCAAAATAGGAATTCATAAAATATTATGTGGATTGACTGCAGATTGTGTGCTTTTAAGCAGAATAAAACGTATCTGCAAATTCAAATTCACCCTATTGTATTATGTGTGTGTGCGTGCATGAGAGTGTGAGTGAGTGCATGTGAGAGAGTGTATGTTTGCATATGCATGCTTGCTAAAGTTTGTTGTGAGTGTGATGGAGTATAAGCCTGTGAGAGGGTGTGTGTGGGTGAGTGTGTGGTGTGTGTATGTGTGTGTGTATGAGAGTGGGTCTGCATGAGTGTGAGTATATGTGCTTGTCTGAGAGAAAGTATAGTGTAGTGGGGTCACCTGTAGTGTGACATGAACTCAAGGTCCCAGTTGAGGCCATCCTCATGAGTTCCAAACTTGGCTCTCAGCCTCTGCTCAGCCACTCTGTTGTTGCATATCCTGAAGTCCGCCTTGGAGAATGAACACGCGAAGATCCGAGGATGAAGGTCCCTGACCACTAAAGTGTTCCACTAACTTGTAGATTGTAGACAGACTTGGAATCATAGACTGATACAGCATGGAGACAGACCCTTCGGTCCAACTCATCCATGCTGACCAGATATCCTAAATTAATCTAGTCCCATTTACCAGCATTTGGCCCATATCCCTCTGAACCCTTCCTATTCATCTGTACCCATCTGGATGCCTTTTAAATGTTGTGCTTGTACCAGCTTCCACTGGCAACTCATTCCATACATTGGGGATTAGGAGGTAAATTATTCACTTCAGATTTCCAGAATCTAATTTGTTCTTGGAGCCATAGCATTTATGTAGCTAGTCCAGATCAGTTTCTGTATTTCTTTCAATTTTAAAACGCTCTAGAAAAATGCATTGAGAAATCATATTATATAAAAGCTGCTCTGTTTTATATAATCATATTATATAAAAGCAATCAGAGGTACTCATTGCGTGACATGTGTGTTGAAAGTGTTATTGCCAGACATCAAACAAAACTTATGTGTCATCCAGGTCTTGCTGCCTAAGGGCACACATTGCATCATTGTCTGAGGAGTTGTGAATGGGACTAAGTGCTAGAAATGTTCAGTCTTTGAATATTTTTGAGGTAAAAGTTATCGGATTTCTGATTACCAAATGCAGTAAGGAGTTATGGGGCTAAGTTTTCAATCAGCCATGATTGTATCAAGTGATGGAGAGGATTTAATGGGCTGAATAGCTCTACTCCTGTTCTTTTGTATGTTGAAGTTAATCAGATTTTAAGACAGAAAATAACAAGCTAATTGTACAGTAAAAACATACAACCACTACAAGAAAAGGACTGATCATTGACTTCAGAAAGAAAGTAGAACATGACCCCATCTACATCAAAGGAGCAAAGGTTGAGAGCGTCAAGTTCCTAGTAGTGATGATAATAGACAAACTGTCCTGGACTTCCCATGTAGGTGCAACAGTCAAGAAGGACAACAACCCTTTTCTTCCTCAGGCGGCTCAGGAAATTTGGCATGTTTATAAGGACCCTCACCAACCTTTACAGATGCACCACAAAAAGCATACAAGCCAGGTGCTTAAAGGCCTGGGCAACTGCTCTGCCCAGGATCATATGAAATTACCCAAGGTTGTGTGCACAGCCCAGACCATCACGGAAGCCAACCTCCCATCCTTGGACTCCATTTAGACATTTTGTTGCTGCTAAAAGGCTGCCAACATCATTAAAGACCCATCCCAACCTCTTCCATCAGGCAGAAGGTACAGAAGCTTGAACACACGAACAGGTTCAAGAGCAGCTTTTTTCTTGCTGTTATTAGACCGATGAATAGATTCTCAAACTTCAAATATTATTGATTGTTAACATTTATCTTGCCTCTTGCATTTCCTGTGCAATGTAACCTGTATGCCTCACTCTGTATCCAAGGCTTTTCCTACCCAATGATCTGTATGTCCTTGCTTACTATGATCTGTCTATATTGCTGAGAAACAAAGCTTTTCACTGTACTTAGGTACACGTGACAATAAATCAAATAAACAATAGTACTGGTCTAAATGGGTATGTACAAACAACTCTTCCTCTTTTTTTGAAATGTTGTCCAAACATTGCAAATTATCCAATTACAATAGCATGATGTTAGGTTCTTTTCATGAGGTTTCACACGAGAGACAATTCGCACACACCAACTTCTGCAAACAGTTAAAGTTTATTAAAGCCTGTACAGGCTAGGTGACTCGCTTTGACTCTCCTTGTAGGCATGTGAAGTCAGGTCAAAAGAGGCCCTGAACAAAGAAAACACATCACCTTCATACGGGTCAGTTGGTAATGCTCACAGATACTCTAGCCACCCCCCACCCCCCAACCAACCCATGCCCCCATAATTACGTTATCCCATTTACAATAATAGGATGAGGTCATCCCAGAGATAATAGCTAACGTAGATGCCCTAATCCTGGTAAATCATTATGCAAATAATTTCCTGACTCAGTGATTCCCCCAGATAATGCAGATGTGACATACCTAACTTCGGGGGATGGCTATGAAAGTATTTCTGAATGGAAGGGTCTGAGTGATAGTTTAATTTGAGAATATTAGGGGAGTAGTAGCAAATGACTGTCTAAATGGTGTGGGAGTCATCCACATTCCTGCATGAATGTTGTCCCATCCACTTCCAGGAAGTTCAGCTAGTGCAGTTTAACCCTTTAATATTAATGTCCAGAGAGATAGTCCAACTTAATCTTTTAACATTACAATGAGTGAACCCTCAGAAAATTTTCTCACTACTTCACGTGAGTCTCCCAAAGTCTCTTGCCTTATAAGTTGTCATGCTTCTATGATCTTTCAGTAATTTATTTATGAAACACTCTTATAAAACATTATAAAACTTTATAAAACTCTTATGAAACCTTTGTTAAAAAGCTTCACTTTTATAATGAGCTGTTATAATAACCATTATTAAGCAATGAATAATTCATGAACATTAAATTTCACTCTACTTTCACACACTAATGTAATTTCAGCAGCACCTTAATGAGATAACATAAGAAGTCCATAGCTTTGTAGTCTGTTTTTTTAATATCTACCATTCATATTTCCATACTTGCCAAGACCTAGTCTGACCACAGCCCCTTTCTGGTCTAGATGCAACTGTCATCACTTAGGAATTATAATTTCATTAGCTTTATTTCTAGAGAAACAAAACTTTAAGCAGTTTCCAGCAAAACAAATTTTGAAACAATCTTATTCCTTTATTCAAATGGAATAAAAACATGTGCACACACACACACACAAACCCAAACACTAGGCATCATGCTAAATTTTTAACAGAGTGCGGTCAGGGATCTTTGCTTTTGTTGTATCCAGTACACTCAGTTGTTTTTTTGATATAGTCAATCTCATTGGCTGAAGGCTGGTATCGATGTAGCTTGTGATCTCAAGAGGAGGCTAAAGTAGATTATCGATGTCATTTCTGGCTGAAGATCACGGTGAATGCTTTCGCCTTTTAATTTAAATTAATGGTGGGCCCTACAATCATTGAAAATGGGGGTACTCATGGAGATTCCTTTGTTCCCCCACCATTGATAACTGGATGTGAAAAAACTGCAATGCTTCGATTTGATCTGTTAGGAGTAAGAACCTAGGAGTTAGAATAATGACCTCTTTGCCCTGTCTATAAACATGTCATTTCCACTGTTTGATGCAGCTGCAACAGTACTGCATGTTAAGTTAGCATCTTGCTTTTAAGATATAATTGGTCCCACTTCCACATTCCTCATTGAACGATTAATCGTCTCCTAGCTTGATGGTAAAGTGAGGCATATTGCAGGTGAGATTGTTGTTGAATAGATTCTGATGCTCCCAATGACCTACATTGTCTCCAGGATATGCAGCTTAAAGCTGTTTGATCTATTCCGAACCTATCCCATTTAGGTCAATGGTATCGGATCGGAGGCTGGAACCACTTTTGAAGGAACAAGCTGGGTTCTGAGGATGGATGAGCCTGGGTTACTAAATGCTCTCAATCCTTTTAAAATACAAATGCCTTGAAGCATCATCCACCAACACCATATGGAGTTTGGATTCTCAAATCACTCTCAGATGAGTCCCAGTAAACTATTCAAGTCCTAATTACCCACCAGGTACATTTTGGCAACAAATGCTAGACTTGTCAGTGATGCCCATATTTTGGGAATAAATTTAAAATCTCTGTGCTGTCAGCCAAGATTGATAAGATATCACAATTTAAGGAGTGAAACTGGGAGGTTCCAGTTTTTTTGTCAAAGACTTTACTTCTTCCAGAACAATTAGGAAAACTAAAAGATAATAACAGAAACTGCTGGAAAAGCTCAGCTGGTCTGGCAATATCTGAATTCGGAGAGTCACTTGACCCGAAATGTTAACTCGGATTTCTCTCCTTAGGTACTTCTGAGCTTTTCCAGCAATTTCTACTTTTGTCTCCGATTTACAGCATCCGCAGTTCTTTCCATTTTTATTTCAGAAAACTGAAACACTGCCTTATTTTGCCATTCAGTCAGAATTGTAACTATAAGTGATCAAGTATTAATGTCACACATGGTTTATACAGTTGCAAATTATTATATAAAGCCACAAATACGACTCCACTTTCTGTAGACCAAGTGCATGTAAAAAAAAAGTTATGAAAAGGATCAGCATTTAATTCAGAAATCCAGCAATTTTATTCGTAAAGTACACTGGCCAAGTAGTCAGCTGTGGCAAGTTATTGTAACTGTTCAAGTCCCAGGTAAATTCTGGGAAGAAAGAAGAGGAAGTTGGCCACCAATAGACATGGATAAAATGACACTTCTTGAATAATTCAAGGATTAATGATTTCAGATATCATAATCCCACTGAAAGCGATCTGGTAAATCTTGGAACTTGAGCAATGTTGGAAAAAAAATCCCACATCTTTTATGGCCCAAGTTGCAAATACGCTGTCCATGTTTTCCAAAGTAGCTGTTCCTCCAATATATGGTGTGCTGCCCGGTTCTCACCAATTTACAAGTCATAAGCAACTTTCAGCTCTTCAGTGTCTTCTCAATGGCGCTCAATTCTTCTTGGGTTAAAGGGGAAAGATTGAATCCTTTAAGTTCAGGTTTTCCTGGAATACAAGTAGTAAGATAATCAGAATTGTCAGCAACAATTGACATCAGTATCCCCATCACCACAGACATTACAGAGGTACTTAGACATACCTTTGTAGTGAGTTGAAAAGTGTGGCACTGGCAAAGCACAGCAGGTCAGGCAGCATCCGAGGAGCAGGAAAATTGACATTTCGGGCACAAGCCCTTCATCAGGAATTCCCAAAACATCGATTCTCCTGTTCCTCTGATGCTACCTGACCTGCTGTGCCTTTCCAGTGCCACACTTTTTGACTCTGATCTCCAGCATCTGCAGTCATCATTTTCTCCATACCTTTCTAGGACTCAGATATGCGCTATCTTTACCAAGCAAGACCTCAAGTAAGCTCCCAAGCGAGTTATTTGATGTCAGCCATATTTAAAATATACAACTGTTTTAGCATAGCATCTTTACTAATATAAAGCATTCCAAGATACTTAACAGGAATATTATCGAACAAAATTTGACACCTTGCTATATGAAAGCCAATTGGACAAGTGACCAAAATTCTGGTCAAAGACAAAAGTTTTGAAGAAACATCATGGTCATTAATGGTATGGAAGGAAATTGAGGATATGTAAGAGACCAGAAATGGAGTGGTATAAATAAAATGTGTTAAAGATTTGAAGAAGATGAAGGAAAAAGAGGGGTGAGCCCACACAGGGATTGAAGACAAGGATAAAAATTCATTTTCTCTTCCTCTCAAAAGGCACATTGGCAGACCAGGTTCTGATGTAGGTAAGCAAGAACAGATCTCCAGAGATTATACTGTGAGTTTACCACACTCTTGGAACTGCTGAATAGCCTATGATTAAATAGTGGAAAGAACAGAGACAAGAAAGACTAGTCCCAACTGGAAAGAATTAAGACACAGTTATCCCAAGCTGTACAAATGTAAAGAGAATATATAAAAACCCATTTACCAAGTATTCAACTACAGTTAGTAAATAGAAGAAATTGGTTTAGAGGATTTTAATCGAGGAATAAAAATTCATGACAGTTTAGATACAATAAGCTTTGGACATTCATGCAAATTAAAGTAGGGAAGGATGTAAATTTAAAAGGAGATATTGAGAACTATTACTTTATTTCAGTAATTATTGAAATAATCTGTCTAGCAGAGAGTTTTAGAAACACATCTTGAAGAACAGCTACTTACAACAACATTTAGGGCACCAGAGGGGTCAGCTTCAATTGACTATCCTTATATCAAACAGTTTTATTTAAATTTTAGGCATTGTCTGACCTTACAAATGTGTGAGAAATTATATGGAGATGTAGGTGAACTAAGCAACTTTGAACGAAACAGGCCATTGTGGAAAATCTGTTCCTTGCTGAACACCTTCATGCATAAGTGTTAAAAGAGGAACAACAGGGTTCATTCCCTCTCTGCCGCACAGGACAATATCAATTACAGTGCCCCATCATTCCACAAAATCAATTAGATCAGAAAACAGGGTTGAAATGATCAAAGGCCATAGGCAATTGTAGGTATACATAACACATACACAGAGTTAAAGGAACAGGTTAAAAAGTCACCTTGAGCTTCATTCAAATGATTAACTTTCACTTTCAGCTGCTTATAAAGCTTATGTATCTCTTTATCCAATTGTTCTTGATCTGAAATATCAAAGTAATATTCATGTTAAACCAAGGTAAATACTCATTACTAAATTATCACTTAAACAAGTTGATAAAACTTCACTTATTGAGATCCATTATATAGTTCCCTAGTTCCATGTTATTTTTGCTTAGCTCAACCTGTTACAGCCATAAACTATGTATGCCAACTGATCCACGCAAAGACCTCTTCCCATTCTGTATGTACAGACTTCTCTTGGGTACTTGTGTCAAATCCCTTAAAGGCCTCTATCTGATTGTCTCAACTATTTCACTAATGACCCCAGTACTCTTTCAACAGGCAGAATTAAGGATTAGAATTTTGTTCTTTTAACCAAAAATAGGTTTAAAAACCCCAAAAATAAAAACCAATTATCAAACTAAACTGAAGCTGCTTTCAAGGGTTCTTGATCTCATCTTAGATAGTGGGGCAGAAAATAACGGAGACATAGGAAATAGGAGCCGAAGTAGGCTATTCGGTCCTTTGAGCTTGCTCTGCCTTTCAACATGATCATGATTGATCGTCCAACACAATATCCTTTAGCCCCAAGTGCTATATTCAATTCCTTCTTGAAATTGTATGCTTTTGCTGCAACTGCTTTTTGTGGCAATGAATTTTGCAACCTCACTACTCTTTGGGTGAAGAACTTCCTTCATATCCCAGTCCTACATGGTTTATGTGGATCCTTAGACTATAACCTCTGGTCTCCTCTGCCATCAGGAGCATCCTTCCTGCATCAACCCTGTCTAGTCTGTTAGAATTTTATAGGCTTCTAGAAGATCCTCCCTCATTCTTCACAGCACCAGCAAACACAATCCTAACCAATTCAACCTCTCTTCAAATGTCAATCCGACCATCCCAGGAATTCAGTCTGATGAACCTTTGCCGCACTCCCTTTATAGTGAAAGCATCCTTCCTCGGATAAGGCACCAAAACTGCATGCTGTATTCCAGATGTCGTCTGTTTGTTGCCTGCTGCACGTGCATGCTTACTTTCAGCAATTGGTGCAATAAATTGAAAAAGAGTAAAGTGGGTATCATATTTATCCACATTATACTTTGTCTTGCAATTGCCCACTCTTCCAAATTGTCCAAATCACACCAACGCATCTTTGTATTCTCCTCATAGTTCACCCAGCTTTGTCTCATCTGCAAACTTGGAGATATTACATCATCAAGTCAGTTAGAGAAAATAAAAAAAGTGAATGTTTGAACCACGTTTCTCAAAAACATAGAAAGAAAATAAAGTACTGAATGTCTGTTTCACTAAAGTTGATTGTTTTAGTAGTAATCCAAACACAAAGACTAATTTAACACATTGAATTTTCTGATGTGAAACTAATTTATCCTCCATTAAGGGCTCAGCTCCTCTTTCTCCCAAAGACAAGGATTTTTTAAACAATGCTGTCAGTTGGTTTAATATAATTTGGACTCCATCATTTAGCATAGTTGCCCCACTCAAATACAAACATGTTAAATAACTTGTACACCAACACATACCTTTCTGGATCATGTCTCTAGTTCTAGAATTGGGGAATTTGATAAACATGTTTCCAAAACAAACCATCACATTACCTGAGGAAGAACAAAAGACAGCAGTTAGCAATCTAAGTGGTCTTGAGCTTTGATGACCTAACATGTCTAAGTTTCACATGGTCAGAAAGGAGAGATCACGTCTGGTGTGAGACACAGCCCGAGTGAGTACATAATTTGGGGAATATGGAAGCAATGTGAGAATTTGAAGCAATGTGGAATTCAGTACAAATAGTAAAAGGTGCGTTTTGTTTGCTTTCTTTTGGCTCATAGTTTGTAAGATTTTTATTTTAAAAATCAGGATAAATTGAAGATCAGAATCAGGGACCCATTCAAAAGAATGACAGATGTAAACCATAGATTCCATTGGTTGGAGATAGTTACTAATTTGACTATTATAGGCTACTTTCGGATAGAAGGTAAATACAAGAATCGTTTAAACAGGCTACAAACTAAAAGACCAAGACAAATCTTTTAAAAAATAAATTCAGTTGCATGGAGAATTATGGAAAAGGTTAAAGTGGGGGAGGGTTCAGCAGAGGTTATTAAAATTTCCACAACAAGTAACAGGAGAGAGTGTGGAGAAGGTCAAGAATCTAACTTCAGGCACAGCAGATCAGGAAACAACTATGAGAAGTGGGAACAGTCAACACAGTACTGAGGGTGTTGTACTTAACACATACGCAGTATACAAAACAAATAGCAAGTAATGATATAGAGTCAGAAAGCATAGAATCTGTGTGGGCAGAATTGAGGACTACAAAGGAAAAGAGACAACCATGATGGGAGTTGTGTCCAGGTCTCCTAACAGTAGTGAGGGTGTGGTAAAGAAAGTAAATCAGGAGATATAAAAGCCATTTAAGAAAGGCACTGTTACAATAATATGGAGGACTTCAATAAGAAAGTGGACTGGAAAAGTCAGTCTACAAGAAGGTTTTCTACAGCAGCTTGTGGTATAGCTCACAAGGGAACAGGCAATTCTAGATTAGATTACTTACAGTGTGGAAACAGGCCCTTCGGCCCAACAAGTCCACACCGCCCCGCCGAAGCGTAACCCACCCATACCCCTAACCCTACATCTATATCTACCCCTTACCTAACACTACGGGCAATTTAGCATGGCCAATTCACCTGACCTGCACATCTTTGGACTGTGGGAGGAAACCGGAGCACCCGGAGGAAACCCACGCAGACACGGGGAGAACATGCAAACTCCACACAGTCAGTCGCCTGAGGCGGGAATTGAACCCGGGTCTCTGGCGCTGTGAGGCAGCAGTGCTAACCGTGGTGATGTGTATTGAAGCAGACTTGATTAGGGAGCTTAATGTGCAGGAACACCACAGGGGGCAGTGAGCATAATATGATTATAAAATTCACCCTGCAATTTGAGGGGAAGAAGTTAGAATCAAATGTAACAGTATCGTTACTGAATCAGAGAGTCTTCCAGCACGGAGACAGGCCCTTTGGCCCAAACTGGTCCATGGCAACCAAAATGTCCATCCATGCTAACCCCATTTCCCTGCACTTGGCCCATATCCTTCTAAATCTTTCCTATCCATGTATTCGTCCAAATACCTTTTAAATGCTCTTAATGTACACTCTTCAAACACTTCTGCTGGCAGCTCATTCCATGTGCATACCACCCTCTTGTGTAAAAAAAATTTGCCCCTCAGATTCCCTTTTATTCTTTCCCCTTTAAACTTAAACTGATGTCCTCTAGACCTTGATTCCCCAACCCTGGGAAAAGGGGGAAATTGAGTAAAGGTAGCTACAAAAAGACATGAGGGAGGAGCTGGCCCAGAGTTGATTAGAAGGGGAGCTTGGCAGGGAAAACAGTGGACCAGCAATGGCAAGAGTTACTGGAGATAATTTGGGAGGCACAGCAGAAATTCCTCCCAAGGCAGACAAAACTACAGGGGAGGATGAAGCAACCGTGGCTGACAAGGGAAGTCACAGAAACGTAAGAGCAAAAGAAAAAGCATACAATGTGGTGAAGATTAGTGGGAAGCCAGAGGATTGGGATGGCTTTAAAAAAAAAGAGGATAACTAAGAAAGCAGTAGGGTAGAGAAGATGAAATAGGAAAGTAAACGAGCTAGTAATATAAAAAAAAGCATGAGTTTTTTTAAGATATCTACAAATTGAAAGGGAGACAAGAATGGACATTGGGCCATTGGAAAATGAGAAAACAGAAGTAGTGATGGGGAACAAAGAAATGGTGGAGGAACTGAATGGTACTTTGCATCAGTTTTCACAGTGAAAAGTACCAGTAGCATACCAGAAACTTCAAGAAAGTTTTGGGGCAGAGGTGAGACTAGTGGCAATCATGAAGGAGAAGGTGCTGGGGGAACTAAAATGTCTGAAGGTAGAAGAATAACCCAGACCAGATGGACTACACATCAGGGTTATGAAGGAGAAACTTGAAGAGATTGTAGATGGATTGGTGGTGATTTTTCAGGAATCACTGGAAACAAGGAAGGTCCTGAGAACTGGAAACTGGCTAATGTAACACCCCTGCTTAAGAGGAGAGGAAGGCAGGAGACAGGAAACTACAGATGGTTTCATTGGTTTTAATATTATCAAAATACTAAATTCAAATTTGATTGGATTCTGGCATCTTGGGCATAATTTAAACTGAATGGCTGAATTTGAATTTGTTTTTGTGTTCCATAGCAACATACCTGTACTATTAATTTCGACCAAGTGTTACATTGTTACCTTGTTTAGAATATTGTGCGCTATATCAGGCAGTCCTTGCTAGCTTTTCAACTCTCAAAAGGTACAGTACCACCACACATTCAAAACAATAGTGGGAGATTAAGTGAATGTCAAGGGGTGGTGGTTAGATTATCTGTTATTGGAGATGGTCATTGCATTTGAGCAGGACATCTTTAGTGGAAGTGAAGTAGATAAATTGAGACAGGATAATAGTCAAGGGAGAGTCAAAAAAGCAATGGCAGCAAAATGTTTTAAAGGTCATCTGGTGCAGGTAGGATGATTCTAGGTTACTGAGGGAAGTTTAGGACTGGATATTGTGGAAGCTGTGGCCACAAGCTTCCAAACCTTTACTCTGTTGTCCCTACAAGCTTTTTAAGGTCAAGGAGAAAAGCTGATTTCATGAATTTTAATGCACAAAGAGTTTGGATGGAGTAAATAAAGGGAAACTGCTTCCAGCGGAAGAAGAAAATCTACACGATATTGAAAATTTGATAAATAGTTGTAGAGACAAAATAAAATTACAGGGCTCTGGGGAGTAAAACTAACTGGATAGTTTTTCCAAAGAACCAGCAAAAGAACAATGGGTTGTATGACCTCCTTTTATGTTGGATCATTTTATGGTATTTTGAGATGGAGTACCTCCACCTGGTCAAGAAGATGGCTCACCAACTTTGAGAGATCCAACTAGGAATGCACAATAAATGCTAGTCTTCCCACATTCAGAAATTTAAGAATATAGTTAAATAAGGCTTTTGTCATTAAATGGTGCTTTCCCACTCCCAAATCTGACAGACAAACCTCACTCCTACCATTCTTTCAGTCTTTAGTTTAGTGGATAGTAAAAGGTATTCGTACCAGACTTCTCGGTGTTCTTACATAGGGCTCTTAGTGCTTCACGGTTCTGATTTCTCTTCAAATCAAGGTCAACGATCTGAAAACCACCAGATGAAAATACAGAGGTTCAGGTACAATTCATTTTACCCATGTCCAATGTACCCCTTGATACCAACTTCAGAAAGCAAACTGATTTCTTTAACTTGATTATTTAATTGTCCAATTAAGTGTTTTAATATTGTACAAAGTTTGCTATATATGTGCACAAGAAAATATTTCACTGAACTGTAACCGGAATTGCTTAATGAACAAAAGGTCCACACTCCAAAATGGTCTATCCTCTGTCGTCTTCTTGGTCATACATACAATAAATTTAAGTGTTCATATGTTACAGCAGTCAGTCAATCTCTATCCACAACTATAAACTAGATTTTATCATACATCAATTTGATCTAAATAAATCTATTTCAGATCCAATTTGAGGATGGCTTAATACCTTAGGTGGATAGGAAGGCATGTGGCCTTCTTTAGCCAAGGTACAAGGTTATATTGAAACTGCATAAAACATTACTAATTCAACATCTTTATATTGCTTATGAGTGGTGTCAGCTTTGTTTCTGTTCTGTGTGCCACTTCAAGGTGGCATTCATAGGATACACTGTCTATGTAGGAAGGGATTGGGTAGGGCAGACAAACTCACTTCGAGGGTAACAAGGTTTTAAATCGCATCTGGAGTAATGACCAAAATATGCATTCCTAATGGTGACGATAAGGGTCTGTAAGACCAGCAGAAATCCCAAAACAACAAAGAAATGCTTGAACTGGAGGAGATCATTAAGACTAGATGAATCATGAGCAGGGCAATGGAATACAAGGGTAGCTTTAAAAAAAATGGAAAATAAGGACAGGGAATAAGAAACACTGTTGTGGTTCTGTTCGCCGAGCTGGGAATTTGTCTTGCAAACGTTTCGTCCCCTGTCTAGGTGACATCCTCAGTGCTTGGGAGCCTCCTGTGAAGCGCTTCTGTGCTGTTTCCTCCGGCATTTATAGTGGCCTGTCTCTGCCGCTTCCAGTGGTCAGTTCGAGCTGTCCGCTGTAGTGGCCGGTATATTGGGTCTAGGTCGATGTGTTTGTTGATAGCGCTTCACGGAGGCTCCCAAGCACTGAGGATGTCACCTTGACAGGGGACAAAACGTTTGCAAGACAAATTCCCAGCTCGGCGAACAGAACCACAACAACAAGCACCCGAGCTACAAATCTTCTCCCAAACTTTGAATAAGAAACACTCAACGAGAATGGATCTCACCTGAAAATCAAATGTCTGCAATCAACCTGTGGGTCTGAATCAGCTTTAATATCATTGTTTTTTGGGTGTGGGAAGGGGATAGAACAGCAAAAAAAGGATGATGGTTGGTTTACTTAGGACTTAGAGGACACAGGGGAGACTAGAACAATGGTCAAAGAGAATGAAATCACAGCAAACCCTTGAAATGGGTTAATGCATCAAGGTGGAACAATTTCAGGAGGAGGAAAGGTCACAAATCAGTTCCACAAAGAAGTCAAAAGGGGGCAGCATAAAGGAAAGTGTACATCAAAATGCCAGGTGTACTGGCCGGTCTGCCAGAAAGCTTCCTCCTACCAACAAGGAGCACCAAGCAATCTGAATCCAACTTGACAGATGGATCTCTCAGAGTTCTGCTATCTCTGCAGATTATAAATTCACAAGTTAGAAGAGCAAGATTAGGCGATTCGGCCGATTGAATGACTGAGCAAACTCTATCATAGCTGATATGCTCCTCACCCTATGTTCCTGCCTTCTCCACATAACCTTTGAACACTTTACAATTAAAATCTGTCTAACCCCTTAAAATTTACTTGCTGTCCCAGCATCCATCATACTTGGAGGTAGTGAATTCCACAGAATCACCTTTGGAAGAAGTAGTTTCCCCTCAACTCTGATTTAAATTTGCTACTCCTTATTCTAAGACTACGACCACTCGTCCTAGAATGCCCCACAGATGTCTGCTCTACATTTATTTTATCCATATCCATATGGATAGCACAGTGGCTTAGCGGTTAGCACTGCTGTCTCAGCACCAGGGTCTCGGGTTTGATTCCAGCCTCAGGCGACTGTCTGTGTGGAGTCTGCACATTCTCCCAGTGTCTGCATGGGTTTCCTCCAGGTGCTCCAGTTTTCTTCTACAGTCCAAAGATGTGCAGGTCAGGTGAATTGGCCATGCTAAATTACCCATAGTGTTAGGTGCATTAATCAGAGGGAAACCGGTCTGGGTGGGTTACTCTTTGGGGGATCAGAGTGGACTGGTTAGGCCAAAGGCCCTGTTTCCACACTGTAGGGAATCTAATCTTTTATTATTTTGAATCTCTCAATTTGACCTCCCCTCATTGTTCTAAATTCCAGGAGAGTATAGACCTAAATCATTCAATCTCTCTTCATAAGACAAACCTCATCTCTGGGATCAATCTGGTGAACCTCCTCTGAATCCAAGGTGGAGGATGGGAAAAATTTCTGGCTGTAACAGCGGTTCCTTTTTTGAGGTATTTTAGGTGTTGGAGGTGATTTCTTCAAATTCCAGGAGCAGCAATTACTATTTCATATGCTTTTACATTGTTTTGGAACTTTGGAAAAAAAAAAGTCAAAAAAAGTCAAAACAACAGCAGTTTTAAAAGGGAGAAGAACAGACAAAAGAAGCACATGGTGAGTTCAGTGCAGGAGAGACAGAAAGGAACTGACACCACAGTGAACCTGCACAGTTACTGCCTTTGCTGTTTGAATTCATGTATCGCTGGACATCGGAGTGCGTCTGGGAAAATCAACAGTGAAATTCACAACTGATCTTGGAGGAACTATTTGGGCCAAGGCACAGCACAGAAACAGATAAGTGAATAGTGATAACCTGGAGCAGTGTTTTGTAGAAGAATAAGATGGTGTTATTTTCTGGGTCTGTAAATTGTGAAGGAGCAAAAAAAAAAGGCCTTTAGTAGAGTGATATGCACTTCTTGTCAGATCTGGGAGTTTAAATGAGACTTTACAGGTTACTGTGGATTATATCTGTAATAATGCTGTTGGTTGCAAATGCTATCAGATCAAACAGACAGTTAGAGGCAATGAGGAATTTGCAACATCAACGATATGTGATGAATGGCAGTTGTAGGAAGGGGGAAAAGGAAAAAAAATCACAGATACAGTCATACAGGTGGGTTAACTCCAGAAAAGGTAAGAGAAGTAGGCAGCTAGCGCAGAAACCTTCTGTGGCTATACCCATTTCAAACAAGTATGCTGTTTTGGAAAATGTAGGGGGTGATGGATTCTCAGGGGAACATAGCATGAACAGCCAATTTCTGGTTCTGAGACTGGCTATAACGTAATGAGAGGTATGTTGGGTTCCAAGAGATCAACTGCGTTAGGGGACTCTCTAGTCCGAGGTACAGACGTTTCTGTGGCCAGCAGCGAAAAATCAGAATGGTGTGTTGCTTCCCTGGTGCCAAGATCAAGGATGTCTCAGAGAGGGTGCAGAATATTCTCACGGGGAGAGGGGCCAGCAAGAGGTCATTGTCCACATTGGAACCAACAACAAAGGAAGGGAAAAGGTTGAGATTCTGAAGACAGATTAGAGAGTTAGGCAGAAATTTTAAAAGGAGATCATTGAGAGTAGTAAGATATGGATTACTCCCGGTTTTACGAGCTAGTGAGGGCAGGAATAGGAGGATAGAGCAGATGAATGCATGGCGAAGGAGCTGGTGTACAGGAAAAGGATCCATATTTTTGGATCATTGGAATCTCTTTTGGGGTAGAAGTGACCTGTACAAGAAGGACGGATTGCACCTAAATTGGAAGGGGACTAATATACTGGTAGGGAGATTTGCTAGAGCTGCTCGGGAGGATTTAAACTACTAAGATGGGGGGGGGGGGGGGGGGGGTGGGACCCATGGAGATATAGTGAGGAAAGAGATCAATCTGAGACTGATACAGTTGAGAACAGAAGCGAGTCAGTCAGTCAGGGCAGGCAGGGACAAGGTAGGACTAATAAATTAAACTACATTTATTTCAATGCAAGAGGCCTAACAGGGAAGGCAGATGAACTCAGGGCATGGTTAGGAACATGGGAATGGGATATCATAGCAATTACAGAAACATGGCTCAGGGATGGGCAGGACTGGCTGCTTAATGTTCCAGGATACAAATGCTACAGGAAGGATAGAAAGGGAGGCAAGAGAGGAGGGGGAGTGGCATTTTTGTTAAGGGATAGCATTACAACTGTACTGAGGGAGGATATTCCTGGAAATACATCCAGGAAAGTTATTTGAGTGGAACTGAGAAATAAGAAAGGGATGAGCACCTTATTGGGATTGTATTATAGACCGCGTCATAGGGAAATTGAGAAACAAACTTGTAAGAAGATCTCAGCTATCTGTAAAAATAATAGGGTGGTTAAGGTAAGGGATTTTAACTTTCCAAACATAGACTGGGACTACCATAGTATTAAGGGTTTAGATGGACAGGAATTTGTTAAGTGTGTACAAGAAATTTTCTGAATCAATATGTGGATGTACCTACTGGAGAAGGTGCAAAACTTGACCTACCCTTGGGAAATAAGGCAGGGCAGGTGACTGAGGTGTCAGTGGGGGAGCACTTTGGGGCCAGCTACCATAATTCTATTAGATTTAAAATAATGATGGAAAAGGATAGACCAGATCTAAAAGTTGAAGTTCTAAACTGGAGAAAAGCCAATTTTGACGGTATTAGGCAAAAACTTCCAAAAACTGATCGAGGGCAGATATTCGCAGGTAAAAGGACAGCTGGAAAATGGGAAGCTTTTAGATACGAGATAACGAGAATCCAGAGAAAGCATATTTCTGAACGGAAAGGCTGGTAGGTAAAGGGAATGCTGGATGACTAAAAAAATTGAGCCCTTTCATGAAGAAGGACTCATGCCCGAAACGTCAATTCTCCTGCTCCTTGGATGCTGCCTGACCTGCTGCGCTTTTCCAGCAACACATTTTCAGCTCTGATCTCCAGCATCTGCAGTCCTCATTTTCTCATAGAATATCTTAACCTACTGCGAATCCTCTTACAAGGATGCCTTCCTTCAAGAAGCTGTCTTCCTCCCTCTACAAGGATTTCAGTGAGTCCCTCTCTCACTGCACACCCCAGGTCATCTCCTCTGCCCAGATTCCTGAAGAAGGGCTCATGCCCGAAACGTCGATTCTCCTGCTCCATGGATGCTGCCCGACCTGCTGCGCTTTTCCAGCAACACATTTTCAGCTCTGATCTCCAGCATCTGCATTCCTCACTTTTTTCCTAAAGAAATTGAGGGTTTGGTTAAGAACAAGAAGGAAGTAAATGTCAGGTATCCTTAGAAGAGTATAAGGATTCACTCTTCTAAGTGTGAAGAGTGAAGTGTAGGAGTACACTTAAGAGGGAAATCAGAAGGGCAAAAAGGGGACATGAGATAGCTTTGGCAAATAGAATTAAGGAGAATCCAAAGGGTTTTTTTAAAACCTTAAAGACAAAAGGGTAACTAGGGAGAGAATAGGGCCCCTCAAAGATCAGCAAGGCTGCCTTTGTGAGGACCCACAGAAAAGGGGAAGATACTAAATGAGTATTTTTCATCAGTATTTACTGTGGAAAAGGACGTGGAAGATACAGAATGTAGGGAAATAGATGGTGACATCTTGAAAAATGTCCAGATTAGAGGAGAAAGTGTTGGATGTCTTGAAACGCATAAAGGTGGATAAATCCCCAGAACCTGAACAGGTGTACCCTAGAACTCTGTGGGATGCCAGGGAAGTGATTGCTGGACCTCTTGCGGAGATATTTGTATTATCGATAGTCACAGGTGAGGTGCCGGAAGACTGGAGGTTGGCTAACGTGGTGCCACTGTTTGAGAAAGGTGGTAAGGACAAGTCAGGGAACTATAGACCAATGAGCCTGAGGGACAGGATGTACATGTATTTGGAAAGGCAAGGACTGATTAGGGATAGTCAACATGGCTTTCTGTGTGGGAAATCATATTTCACAAACTTGATTGAGTTTTTTTGAAGAAGTAACAAAGAGGATTGAGGGCAGAGCGGTAGATGTGATTTATATCGACTTCAGTAAGACGTTCAACAAGGTTCCCCATGAGAGACTGATTAGCAAGGAATACAGGGAGAACTGGCCATTTCGATACAGAACTGGCTCAAAAGGTAGAAGACAGAGGGTGGCGGTGGAGGGTTGTTTTTCAGACTGGAGGTCTGTGACCAGTGGAGTGCCACAAGGATCGGTGCTGGGTCCACTACTTTTCGTCATTTACATAAATGATTTGGATGTGAGCATAACAGGTATAATTTGTAAGTTTGCAGATGACTCCAAAATTTTAGGTGTAGTAGACAGCAAAGAAAGTTACCTCAGATTACAACAGGATCTTGATCAGATGGGCCAATGGGTTGAGAAGTGGCAGATGGAGTTTAATTCAGATAAATGAGAGGTGCTGCATTTTGGGAAAGCAAATCTTAGCAGGACTTATACACTTTATGGTAAGGTCCCAGCGTGTGCTGCTGAACAAAGAGATCTTGGAGTACAGGTTCACAGCTCCTTGGAAGTGGAGTCGCAGGTAGATAGGATAGTGAAGAAGGCATTTGGTATGTTTTCCTTTATTGGTCAGTGTATTGAGTACAGGAGTTGGGAGGTCATGTTGCGGGTGTACAGGACATTGGTTAGGCCACTGTTTGAATATTGTGTGCAATTCTGGTCTCTTTCCTATCGGAAAGATGTTGTGAAACTTGAAAGGGTTCAGAAAAGATCTACCAGGATGTTGCCAGGGTTGGAGGATTTGAGCTATAGGGAGAAGCTGAACAGGCTGGGGCTGTTTTCCTTGGAGCGTCAGAGGCTGAGGGCTGACCTTATAGAGGTTTACAAAATTATGAGGGGCATGGATAGGATAAATAGACAAAGTTTTTTTCCCTGGGTGGGGGGAGTCCAGAACTAGCAGGCATAGGTTTAGGGTGAGAGGGGAAAGATGTAAAAGAGATCTAAGGGGCAACTTTTTCACGCAGAGGGTGGTATGTGTATGGAATGAGCTGCCAGAGGAAGGTGGAGGCTGGTACTATTGCAACATTTAAAAGGCATTTGGATAGGTATGTGAATAGGAAGGGTTTGGAGGGATATGGGCCGGGTGCTGGCCGGTTGGACTAGATTGGGTTGGGATATCTGGTCGGCATGGACGGGTTGGACCAAAGGGTCTGTTTCCGTACTCTACACCTCTATGACTCCATGAACTACCTCCAATGCCACTATATCTTTCCTCAAATAAGGGGACCAAAACTGCAGAATACTCCAGGTGTGGTCTCACCAATGCCTTGCAATGTTGCAAAAATCCTTCCTTACCTATATATTTTATTCCTTTAGCTATAAAAACAACATTCTCTTTGTTTTCTTTATTATTTGCTGTACCTGCCTGCTAGTTTTCTGTGACTCGTGAACAAGAACACCCCAATCCCTCCGCACCGGAGCACCCTGAAGTCTCTCCCCATTTAGATAATAGGTCACCTTCACATTTTTCCAACCAAAATGCATGACCTCACACTTACCCACATTAAACTTCATCTACCACATTTTGGCACACTCTCCTAACCTGTATATATCCATGTGTAAGGTTATTTCCTCATTGCAATTTACAAACACGCCTATCTTATGTGTCACTGGCTGTCAGAGCAAACTTGGCTATAAAGCCTTCTATCCCTGTGTCCAAGTTGTTAATGTAGATCGTAAATAGATGGGGCCCAAAGACTGAGGCCTGTGGTATCCCACTAGTTACTTCTTGCCATCCAGAAAAAATAAACATTTATCCTGTCTGTCTTCTGTCCAACCAGTCACTGGTCCAAGCTCATAAATTACCCCCAATCCTATATGATCCAACATTGTGAATTTGTGTGGCACCTTATCAAATGCCTTCCAGAAGACTAGATATACTAAATCTCAGGATACGCTTTATCCACTTTGCTTGTTACATCTTCGAAGAATTCTAGCAAATTAGTCAAACATGATTTGCCCTTCATAAAACCATGCTGACTCTGATGGATAGCGTTTTGACTTTCTCGTGTCCTGATATTCCTATCTTGATAGTTCATTCTAACAATTTCCTAACAGATGTTAAACTAACTGGTCTGTAATTTCCCACTTGTTGCCTCCCTCCCTCTTTGAATAAGGGTGTTGCATTAACATTTTTCCAATCCACTGGAACTTTTCTCGTGTCCAGAGAATTTCGGAATATTGTAACCAATGGATCAACTACCTCTGCTGCCACTTCCTTTAATACCCAAGAATGTAGGTCATTAGGCCCGGGCGACTTGTCTGCTCTCAATTCTAATAGTTTGCCAAGCACCTTTTCTGAAAAGATTTCAATTAAATCAGGAAATGAAAACATACTAAAGTAAAACAGAGACCTGAAGATGCTGGAAAACTGAAAAAAAGAACTGAAATTGCTTGAGAAACTCAGCAAATCTGGCAGCAGCTCTGGAGAGAAAGTAGAGTTATCATTTCAAGTCCAAATGACCCTTCTTCAAAACACCACAAATGCTGCTAGGCCTGCTGAGTTTCTCCAGTAATTTAGGTTTCTGTAATGGAAACACACTCGCAGAAGTCTAAAGCATTACACTAAGTGCTCAATCATCGTTTTCAGCTCTGGTGAGAAGCTGGACAACATAATGTGTAAATAAAGTGTGGCTCAGAGATTTAATGTACAAATAACTACTAACTATATTTGAAATGGAAATTAAGGCTTAGCATGAAGGAATCCATTTATAACCCCTGAAATCAAAATTTTATTGAAGAAACATTTATCAGATTTTTCTCCTAAAATATAACTTGAACTAAATGTATTTGCAATTTCTTTAGATTATCTATAGTCTCCACAGTGTTTACACAATAACAAATATTAATATAATACCTTCACGGTAATAAGATGTCCCAAATCTCACCAGAGGCATTATGAAACAAATGTCACATTGGAAGATATTAGGGAAAATGACCAGATGTTTGAGAGGATTTAAAAGGAGGAAAATAAGGTAGAGAGGCATAGGAGGAAACTGAAAGCACAATAACCAAAGTGGAGCTATTAAAATTTAGAATGCTCAAGAGGTCAGAATGAGAACAATGCAGATATCTCATAGGATTGTATGGCTGGAAAAGATTCAAAAGTTAAGGAGGAGTGAGGCCATGGAAGAATTTATAGACAATTGACAATAGGTGCAGGAGTAGGCCATTCTGCCCTTCGAGCCTGCATTACCATTCAATATGATCATGGCTGATCATCCTTAATCCTGCCTTATCTCCATAACCCTTGATTCCACTATCCTTGAGAGCTCTATCCAACTCTTTCTTAAATGAATTCAGATACTGGGCCTCCACTGCCCTCTGGGGCAGAGCATTCCACACACCCACCACTCTCTGGGTGAAGAAGTTTCTCCTCATCTCTGTCCTAAATGGTCTACCCCGTATTTTTAAGCTGTGTCCTCTGGTTCGGCACTCCCCCATCAGCGGAAACATGTTTCCTGCCTCCAGAGTGTCCAATCCTTTAATAATCTTACATGTCTCAATCAGATCCTCTCTCAGTTTTCTAAACCCCAAAGGGTATACAAGCCCAGTTGCTCCAATCTTTCAGTGTAAGGTACTCCCACCATTCCAGGAATTGACCTTGTGAACCTAAGCTGCACTCCCTCAATAGCCAGGATGTCTTTCCTCAAATTTGGAGACCAGAACTGCACACAGTACTCCAGGTGTGGTCTCACCAGGGCCCTGTACAGCTGCATAAGAACCTCTTTGCTTCTATACTCAATCCCTCTTGTTATGAAGATCAGCATGCTATTAGCCTTCTTCACTACCTGCTGTACCTGAATGCTTACCTTCATTGACTGGTGTACAAGAACACTCTTTGTACTGCCCCTTTACCTAAATGGATTCCATTTAGGTAGTAATCTGCCTTCCTGTTCTTGCCACCAAAGTGGATAACCATACATTTATCCACATTAAACTGCATTTGCCATGCATCTGACCACTCACCTAACCTGTCCAGGTCATCCTGTAATCTCCTAACATCCTCATCACATTTCACCCTGCCACCCAGCTTAGTATCATCAGCAAATTTGCTAATATTATTACTAATACCATTTCTATATCATTAACATCTATTGTAAAAAGCTGCGTTCCCAGTACTTATCCCTGTGGTACCCCACTAGTCACTGCCTACCATTCCGAAATGGAGCTGTTTATCATTACTCTTTGTTTCCTGTCAGCCAACCAACTTTCAATCCACGTTAGTACTTTGCCCCCAATACCATGCACCCTAATTTTGCTCACTAACCTCCTATGTGGGATTTTATCAAAAGCTTTCTGAAAGTCCAGGTACACTACATCTACTGGATCTTCCTCGTCCATCTTCAGAGTTACATCCTCAAAATATTCCAGAAGATTAGTCAAGCATGATTTCCCCTTCGTAAATCCATGCTGACTCTGACCTATCCTGTTACTACTATCCAGATGTGTCGTAATTTCATCCTTTGTAATAGACTCCAGCATCTTTCCCACCACTGAGGTCAGACTAACTGGTTTATAATTTCCTGCTTTCTCTCTCCCACCTTTCTTAAAAAGTGGTATAACATTAGCCACTCTCCAATCTGCAGGAACTGATCCTGAATCTATCGAACTCTGGAAAATAATCACCAACGCATCCACGATTTCTCGAGCCACTTCCTTCAGTACCCTGGGATGTAGACCATCAGGCCCCGGGGACTTATCAACCTTCAGACCCAACAGTCTCTCCAACACCAATTCCTGGCAAATATAAATTCCCTTAAGTTCAGTTCCTTCAGCCACTGTTACCTCAGGGAGATTGTTTGTGTCTTCTCCAGTGAACACTGATCTGAAGTACCAATTCAATTCTTCTGCCATTTCTTTGTTCCCCATAATATATTCCCCTGTTTCTGTCTTCAAGGGCCCAATTTTAAGTCTTAACCATTTTTTTTGCCTTTCACATACCTAAAACAACTTTTACTATCCTCCTTTATATTATTGGCCAGTTTACCTTCATACCTCATTTTTTTTCTGCGTATTTCCTTCTTAGTAATGCTCTGTTGTTCTTTAAAAGCTTCCCAGTCCTCAGTTTTCCCACTTATAATCGAGGATGGATTTTTTTTTGTAAAAAAAATGCTTAACAAAGAAGCAATGCTGGTCAGCAAGCTCAGGGACGATGGGTGAATGGTGACAGTTAGATATCTGCAATGGAATTTTCCGTGACCTCAAGTTTACCAGAATATGGGAGGCTGACCAGGATGAGGATTTCAATAGCAGATGAGCTAAGATAGGAATGAAATTATTGAGATGGAAATAGACAGCCTTAATGATGAAATAGGTGTGTGGTTGAATACTCATAGCATGGCCAAATCAATTACACAGTCCTGTTCATTTGAAGGTAACAGGGACAGCTACGGGTATCACATCAAAGGAGCAGTTTATGTAAAGAACCAAAACCAATGATTTCAGTCTTCGCAGTATTTAATTGGGAAAAAATTTCAAGCAAGCATTCTGATTATTTAGCTGCAGCAGAAGCTTGAAGGAGATTGAAATGGAGGAAAGATTGACAATATATGTACGTGAAAGCTTATGAGGCCAAGTACGTAAATGAATAATAGGAGAAACTTAAGGACAGATCAAGCAGATTTGTCTTGGTGACGACAGATTTGAAAGACTGGACGTCAAGGGAGAACACTGTAAACAATCTTAGCTAACATGGGTAAGGAAGAAGGTGCAACAGTTCAGTTGGAATTGTTCAAGAAGAAGTTAGTCTCATGGACAAGTTGAGCTCGGAGAGGCCATGATGGGAGACAGGAGAAAAACTGGGAAGGAAAGCAAATTCAGGGCTTGAGAATAGGCTGCATATGTTGCAGTTTTTCCCAAAAGAGAAAAAAGTGGCAGGGGCAGGTAATCAAATGATCTCAATCTTAATGTTGAAAAATCCATAAAGTTGTCACAGTCATTGCAGTTGAAAGCTAAGGAAGCAGTTTACAGTAGAGAAAAGTAGCTGGGGGTTATCTATTAGCTCCAAGATTACCCTGGAGTAAGCAGCTTTCAGAAGACAGCAGAATGAGATATCTGGTCCAGCTCAATCTGGTGGTAAATGACTCAACAAGGTTTCTGCCATAGTACTCATGCCTCAGACCATAAGGTGCAGCAACCTGAGTCTGGTCCACCATTTGATCATGGCTGATAAGATTCCTGAAGAAGGGCTGATGCCCAAAACGTCGATTCTCCTGTTCCTTGGATGCTGCCTGACCTGCTGCGCTTTTCCAGCAACACATTTTCAGCTCTGATACGCTTCTCAACCCATTCTCCTGCTTTCTCTCTATAACTCTTGATCCCCTTACCAATCAAGAACTAATCTGTCTTAAATACACTCCATGATTTGGCCATCACAGCTTTTTGCAGCAATGAGTTCCACAGATTAATAAACGTTGGGTGCAGAAATTCCTCCTCATTTCAGTTATAAAGGCTTGTCCCTTCAATCCGAGATTGTGGCCTCAAATTCTAGTCTGTTCTTACTAGTGGAAACATCTTCTCCACATCCACTCTATCCAGACTTCTCAGCATCCTCTAAGTTTCAGTGAGCTCCACCCTTCATCCTTCTAAACTCCATTAAGTTCAGAGCAGTGTCCTCAACCACACCTCATAATAACACGCCCTTCATTCTTGGGATCACTCTCAGAAACTTCCTCCAGACACTTCTGATGTCAGCACATGCTTCCTTAGATAAGCGGCCCAAAACTGTTCACAATATTGCAAATATGGTCCGAGGCCTTATACAGCCTCAACAATGCATCTCTGCTCTTCTGGAAGTAGACAGACTTGCATCTACAATTATGAGCCCCTCATTTAGGGAAGAGTAGAAATTAATCAAGGCTCTTCCTGTTATCCAATGCATTATGCTTTTCTGGTGAGAAATATTTCTCAAAGTCCTGTTAATGGCCCTTTTATGCTGATACCTCCATTAGTGTAATAATCTAGAGACACGGTGCATCTTTGATTTGTCTTAATTATTTCTTTTGTGTATTTTCTATTGTATATTTTTTAAATTTGTAATTAAAATGGCATCAGAGTATGGCAAATTAAACACTTTTCACTATTTCCCTAAATACAAGTAATAATAAATTAGTATATACTATATTAAACGCTAGCATTGCATTAGCCTTCCTAACTGCAAATTGAATCTGCGTGATAACCTTCACAGAATCTTGAACTTGGACTCCTAAATCCCTTTGCACTTCAGATTAGGAAACAGAGATGAGAGCTGTGCCAAGCATGTGGCCAGACAGAGTAATGATTTTAATGGGGCCAAGGGCACAAAAGCTAGAGGTGAAGGGAGTGACTGAAGCATTATGGTGATCAGACACGCAAAGATAGATGTTTGGGGATTTAAGAGTTAATTTAATTGTGAGGATCTCTTTCCCCATGGCAAGATACGCATAGGTTAGTGTTAGGTTCTGTTTTCCATTGATTCTTACACACTTGATGCAACTGCAGTACGCCAATTTCTGTGAACAACCAAAATTTATTAGGCACAGTACAATACAAGCTTTCTGGAAAAACCCTTTAACGCATTTCGCAAGGCTTGCGAAGCCATGTCAAGTGATCTCTCTGAACAAAAGAACAGTCCTTCCTTCATACAAAATCTTTACATCATAGTCAGTAATGCCCACAAGACAACCCCACAGTTACATGCCATTCAAAACACAATGCAGTGACATCATTTCCAGAAACAATATAACATAAATCATCCCTTAATGGTCAAATCTGCTGTGAACCATTTTTCAAATGCAGTGAGTAATCAAAATTCCAACTGAAATTTTCTACTGATTTCTGCATCGGGATGATAATGTAAATTCATTCTGAATAACTTGGAAATGGCCATGTAAATGGCTCTGAATGGCAAGGGATGGCAATGTAAATTCCTTACATTCTACCTGTAAGACAGAGACATCCCAGCCAAGCCTGAACATCCAATTTCCTGCAGGTCAGCAGAGCAAATTGACCCTTTAATATATCATTAGGCTAGATAGAACAGCAAAGGTATTTCGACCCACATTATGACAGCTGGCTTTTGAAGTAATGAATAATAAGTGGTTCGTAGAATTTACAGCACAAGCCACCACTCGGTCTATTACTCCAATAACTCCCAAGGTAGTTGGTACTGAATAGAGCAATGTCACGCTGGTGCAAGTCGAAGCTACTGTCTGGAATTTGAAGACAACAATACTGGGATATTTCTGACCCTGCAGCTGACCCGGTCTATATCTATCCTGGGTAGACTGACATTGAACACAAACACATTTGGAGATGGCCCTGTGCCCAGTACAGATACTTGGTCCAGCAGTAAGCGCAGTATGGACATGGGCATCAAGGGCCTAGGATCCAAATCAGCCTAATCCGAAACGCAATCCAGCAGTGTACCTGCTGTTTATCGGCCAACAAACTCTCCGCCAGCTCTTCCACCTCAGTCAGGTAGTTCATCAACAGCTCCGGCTTCCGCGCCATATTCAGCCTGAACCAACTTCCAACCGTCTCCGCCTGGGCTGTCAATCAACCTCCCTCCTCCTGTTTCATTGGCCTGTTTTGCCCGGATATCCCAGTAGTGATTGGCGAATATGTTGCCAATCAACGGTATCCCCGCCTGCAGTTGTGACGATAACCCAACCGCGCATCATCCTGGGAGTTGTAGTCCTTTCTGGGCAGATGCCCTGACCATTCCTCCCAAATGATCCAGTCCAGCATTTATGTTCTTCAGGAGCCGTCCTATCTGTACTTTTCTCTCTTTCTAACTTATGTGTTTCTCTGGCTTCACCTTCGTCAAGGTTTTAGGCGAAGGTGTGGAAAGTGGAGGAGAATTTCAACTACAATATATGGCGGCACGTTCCTCGTTTTAGCCACTCAAAGGATGAAAGAGTTACTCCTGAAATCTTTGTTTTATTTAAACACGAGAATACTGAAAAAAACTGATTATCTACGGAGATGGAAAGCGTTAACGCTTCAAGTCCGGTACTGGAGGGTTTGAATTATAAGGAGAGGATGCATATGCTGGGATTTTTTTTTCCCGTGGAGTCTAAGAGGCTGAGGGGTGACCTTACAGAGGTTAATAAAATTGTAAGAGTCATAGGTTTGGTGAATAGCTAAGGTCTTTTCTTCAAGTTAGGGGAGTCCAAAACTAGAGGTGTGGAAGGGTTAACGGTGAGATGCAAAAGATTTAAAAAGGACCTGAGGGACAACTTTTCCTCACAAAAAATAGTGCATTTATGGAAACAGCTGCCAGAGAAAGTGGTAGAAGTATGCAGAATTACAAAATTTAAAAATTATTTGAATGGTACATGGATAGGAAAGTTTCTTTCAGAGGAATATGGGCCAAATGCATGCAAATTGGACTATTTCAGTTTAGGAAACCTGGTCAACATAGACGAATTGGGCCAAAGGATCTGTTTCTGTGCTGTATGACTACTCTTATTCGATTATTTACATGCTGCTTGCATAACATCCGAAAAGGTGTTATACTTATCAAGGTTCAGTATGGATTTCAAATAACTTTTCCAACTTTTCAAACTATACCTCTTGAAATAAAACCTGATGTTTGAATTTCTTATTTTATTGCCTTGCTGACCCATGGCACAACTTTAGCAATTTGTGTATTTGTACCTTGAGTAACCTACCCAGACTAGCGCCTTCAAAGTCATAACTGATCTCCCAATTCATCCTACCAAGCATTGGTAGGAGTGCATCTGGATTACGTGTAACGTTTTGGTCGCACTTAAGAAAAGTTATCATTATACTCGAAGCAATTCTGATAAAGTGCACTCGACTCAGACCTGGAATGAGGCTGTTATCATATGAGGAGAAGTTGAGCTGCATAGGCAGCATCCATTGGACTTTAGAAGAATGGGAGGTAATAATATAGATATGTAAGATCCTAAGGGAATTTGACAGGGTGGATTCTGAAAATGTATTTCTGCTTGTTGAAGAGAGCTAGGGGATGTGGTTTCAATACTAAGACAGAGGTGAATAGGACTATTTTTTAAACTCTTGAGCATTGTGGGTATGTGAAAGTCATCCTTATAGTATGGTAGAGGCTGGATCATTTGAACATTTTTAAGGGTAAGGTGGAAACATCCTTCAGTAACAAAAGGGTCAAACAATTTTGGGAAGCAAACAGGTAAGTGGAATTAGGGCAACAATCAGATCATCCATGTTCTTATAAAATATCAAATAGAGTTCAGGCTCTGCTCCTGACTAATTTGTATGTTCTTATTTATGCTCATATTGTATCACCTCACATTTTTCTGTGAGGACCCTCATTTGCCAATTCATTCTGCAAGTTCGTATATTTCACTGCAGTCCCCCTTTATTTTAACTACACTGCCTAATTTGGTGTAAATTGCAAATGTAAGGTATTATTTTTTGCCCTTTCATTCTGCAGTGACCACACCTTGAGTGACTTGAGGAGAGAGTGATTTGGTACATAATTGCTTATAATTTAGAAGAATGAGAAGTGATCTATTGAACATAATCCTAAAACTCAATTGAAATGCTAGTTGCTGGAATGATTTTACCCTGACTGGGTGAGTCTAGAGTAGTTTTAGAATTAGAGGTGGGAAATTTAAGACCGAGATTAGGAGAAGTGTATTCCTTCAATGGATTGTTAATCTTTGAAATCTTCACTTTATCAGCGCGCATGCTCAATCCACGAAGAATCAAATCAGAGATCCACTGATTACTGAATAGTCAAGAGATATTTGGAGAGCGTGGGGAGGTGGAACGTGGGCAAATAGTTCATCCATTTGATGGTAGTCAATGGCACAGTAGATTCGTGAAACTGATTTAATCTAGGTTTAGTTCATGATACTGCGAGGCAACTACATCTCCCAGACTGCACAGGGTTGGACACTTTATAAAAGCCGTGGCCGAAGGAGGCGCTTCGCTAATGTGAGCCGGGAGCTGTAGAGCAGTGTCTTAGCGGTAGTTGCAGAGCTCCATCCTAACGGCGAGCCCTCCGCAATATTGACACCCTTCTGCAGCAAACAAAAAAGCGAACTTTACAGCTATCCGCAAGCGCACCATTCCCTGCAGCATATGTTAAGCGATCAAACATCTGAGTTTTTCTTGTAATTGATCGTGGGGTATCTACCAAAAGAAACAAGAGTCCCCTAAAAAGAACAGGAGCAACAATGAGGGAAATTCTACACATCCAGGCTGGACAATGCGGGAACCAGATCGGAGCCAAGGTAAGAAATCCACCACTAACCATATTCAAATCATTTCTGTTCCTAAAAGAAAATGCAAATCATTTCTGTCAATCGAAATGATCTTATAAAATGCTACTCAGCTATGTCCCATCAAGGAAATGAAACCACGCCCTTTCTACACTGCTTTAAACCGTTAGGGTTTCATTCCATCTGACATAATCTGACAATTCGCATTGAGGCTGCATCATATGGTGTATTTTCCAGCTGGTGCAGCTGTTTTTTTTCCTTGGAGAAAGGGATTCTGCTTAAATTACTAGGTTTGTGTCTGCAAGTGGGGCTGTGTGTGAGGAGTAGGACATGCGCACAGACTGCTGCTGACAGGCTTGCTCGCCTCGCTCTCTATTCCTTTGTCTACTCCACAATTCGACAGAGCAGCGGCCGGTTCTCATTCCCATCTCAATCAAAGCCCCTCACTCTGGGAACCAAGCCTTGGCTCAATTTGAAGCAAACACGGGGACCGATCTTGGGTTTTTTTAAAATCAAAGTTTGGTTTTCCAGGAGACTCCCAAATTCCTTGGGTCCTGCAAACCTTTATTTCTCTCTCTTCCACCCCCCCCCCCCCCCCACCCGCATAAAGCAGGAGTTTCAAGGAAAAAAGGCTCAGCAGACCAACAATATTTCTTTACAAGTCAAATTGTTCCAGCGTTCATAAATGGTTTTTTTGTATGTTTGCGGCATTATATAATAATCAGCTACCCGAGGTCCCCTCCTCCCCCTTGAGCGGGTAGTTATGTTTTGTGGGGTAATCGGTTACATTCTTTCCCCCACCCGTGTTTGAATCTGTTCTGCTGCTGAGTCTGCAATATGCGAGGAATCACCTTCTGCATTCTCAGGCAGCTGGTCCTTTCCCAATCAGTCCCAGAAAGATGAAGTCTCTCGGGGTTACAAGAGGAAGCCGCTGGCTTTCCCCGGGGAAGGCACCCATACAGACAGGAAACTGCGAGAGTGGGGTATCCAGCTGTCACATGCGAATGAAGGGGTCACGGATTCCCAATCGAATGTTATATTGAGTGCTGTACGCCTAGGGGTTCGTGTGAGTTGACAAGGAAAACACTCTTATCGTCTCCCTGCTGGTGGAGCGAATCATTCCATTGTACCCCATTCACTGTCGGCTCTATTCTGTCGATGTGCAGCTAAAAAGGGTGTGGTTTATATAGACCGTCACAAACCCCTCGACTTCAATGGCCTGCGCCCTTCACCATATCTGCCTGTAATTGTTCCAGACCGCATCGCATGCGTGCAGACACGTCCAAGAATAAGGTAATAATTGTATCATTCAGTCTGTTGGGCTTTCATCATAAAGCTTTATCAATTAAAAAGCTGTATATTCGACCAATAATTTTTCACTTTTCGCAGAAGATCGGGGAGTTATTCCGGGTGTTTTGACCAATATTTATCCCTCCATCAACTTCAGGAAAGGAGATTAGATAATCATTTCACATTACCTTTGTAGGAGCTTTCAGTGGACAACTCGATTGCACTGTTCCTACTTAAGTGACCATACTTCAAAATCACTTCACTGGCACTTTTAAATGTGATTGTGAAAGAAGCGACATAAATGCGAGTATTTTCCTTACATTTGTGAACGAACTTGTGCTTGTTAATCCATTTCATAGTTTTGGGAGGTGATCAGCGACGAACATGGAATTGATCCTTCGGGAAGTGCCCGTGGTGAAAGTGGTATACAGCTGGATAGGATCAACGTCTATTACAATGAAGCAGCCGGTAAGGAATCCCGCCACCCAGAGGATTTGATGTTGTCTATGCAACTGTCCATTGCACTGACTGAAAGTTTGAGGGGGAGAGAACCCAAGCACAAGGGTGTTAATCTTTTTGGAGAGAATCATTACTCCTGTAGAACCTTTTGAGTAAGCTACAAATTATTAAAGATCTATGGGGTTAGTTGCTGTTCCATGCTAAAACAGCACACCACTTTTATTTCACTTTTAACTGTTTGCCTCTTAATTTCTCACTCTGACAGATGTGGTCTGCTGCACTGCTGCCTTTGATAGTCACCAGATTTCTACACTTGAAAGTTTCAGTCCCTGTTCTTTAAACTTCTAGGGTCTGAAGTATTGGTTTTAAAAAAATGCTATCTGATTGGAGTAAAATAGCTGCTGTTTCAATGGCAAAAAAAAATCCATCATTGAGGGACAGCCTTTTCTAAACCTTAAGACATGAGGACTTTTCAAAAAGCTAAGGCTAAAGGCTAATAATTCAGACAAGAATGCGAAGTAGAAATGAAATATCAAGCTAAGTAAAAAGAAATCACAAACAGGACCTTGGATACTCTTCACTTTTGCCATTTTCTGCTCACCCATTCATTTTAACAGGCATGGACAGATGATTGTGGGCTGCTGAGTGCATCAGAAGATTATGATCTTGCTTAGAAATGAAAATCAGAATTTAAAAGTAGATAGCAAAAGAGGGAAGAGAAACAGCTGACTAAGTAGTAAAACAAAATGGCAACTTAAAGGCAATAGATAGATTAGGAAGTAAGGGAAGAAAGTAGTTAATCAAATGTAATATTTGTATACAACTGCCAGATATATTCCAAGTAAAACTGAGGGATGAGAAGAATACATTTAGTTCAGTATATGATGGGTAATAGAAACAAAATGCTGGGAGTACTCCAATAAATTTGGATGTGTATGAAAGAAAGAGTTAATATTTGAAGCTGATGGCCTTTTTTCCAGAGTTTTCAAAAACAAACAGATGACCAGGAGATCCTGGATTTATGATACCAAAGAATTAATGATATTAAGAACACATCTTGAGGAAGTAGTATCCTTAAAATGAAGGAAAGGAGTATTACAAAGGGTTCTGATTTAAAACCACACCAACTTTTAAGGGAGAAGGAAGCAATTGGTAAGAATAGGATAGAGGAAATTATTTGTTGATACATCGGTCAACCAATAGCTGGATCTATTAATGGTATTGTGTTAACACTTCACACTGTCTCATCAAGAATCAGACATTTATGTCACAGGAGACTATTTAGCCCATTGTTTCTGTACTGGCTCTTTATTGCATCAATCCAAAATAAATACAATTGTATGCTCTCTCCCCATCTCTCCCTGCCTTGTAATATCTCTCGTCTGTCTTAAATATTTCATGGTCTCTTCCAGTATTTATTTAACATTATTGGAAGTTTAGGCTGGGTTTAATGGAAGCAATATGGGTCTAGTCTTCTGGCTCAAAGAGCTCTGAGTTTTCTCTGTTCAGGTAGGCCTTCCCCATTAAACAATAAGCACATAAGTGGTTGATAAGTTATTCTGGGATCATAGGAGAACGTCCTGACGGCAGCTGGCCACTGAGGCTAGAAACTCTTCATTGCTTGGCAGTATCCTGGGAAGTGATGGCACGATGTGTGTTGCTATGGTGAAGGATGGTGTTTGTTTGACATTAATTGCCTTATTATCGGCTTCAAATGGCAGTGTGAGGCTGTCCTTCATCAGAGAAGAGGCAGGAAGGCTGCTGGGTTTCCACCCATCTACCAGATTAAATTATCCTCACCATTAACTCACTATAGAAAACACCATTAAATTCCACTCTTCTTATTTTCTTTAATGTTGCTCTTGTATTTCTCTTTTCCAGGTGACAAGTATGTTCCTCGTGCGATTCTGGTGGATTTGGAACCTGGGACTATGGACTCTGTCAGATCTGGACCATTTGGACAAATATTTAGACCAGATAACTTTGTATTTGGTAGGAATATAGCAGTATAACCTTTTTATTGCATAAGCAAATGCTTCAATACAGCTGACTGGAATCTATAGATGAAGTAGCTCAATGTAATTGGATCAAAGATGGAGCCTTTTTTATTTAAGTACCATTCCCCCTTCAAAAATGAGAATTCAGTCCCAGGTTTAATGTGTGCAATCTTCTGTTACTTACCACTCAGAGGTGAATGAGGTGACTGACCCTCGAGCATGTCTCGTCCAGGGAAGGAAATTATGGGAATGGTACTCGAAAGATCATACAATGATTAGGTAGAGTCAATGTGGGTTTATGAAAGGATAATTGTATTTTCCAGAGCAGGTTTTGTTTTAAAGGTTAACTACAAGGGTGGATGATCAGGAAACAGTACCAAATAGTATATTTAGATTTTGGGTATTATTCACTTTGTTGAAGTACTGAGGCAATACATAGTTTTACTGATCATACAAGGCTAGTTGGAAAGTAGCTGTGTGGAGATCATAAAGAAGCTGAAGAGGGAGAAATGTAGCTTAAGATAGTAAACAAGGTGGTAGATGGAAGAATGCAAATGTATTCACTTTGGTAGGAAGAATAGAAAACTTTTTAAATACTGAGAAATATTAAATACTGTAATTAAGAAGAATTTGGGTATCCTTGTTGACAAAAGACAAATAATGCGAGTTGTAAGGGAGGATCGATTATATAAAGTAAAGAAACCATAATGCAACTGGACAGTGTCTGGGTGAGATCAAACCTGGAATACTGTGAACAACTTTGATCTCGATTAGCTAAGGGAGGATACACTTGCCTTAGTGCAATGAAGGTTTAGTCATTTGATTCCTGGAAGAACTTCACAGCTTCATTGACTTCAACCTCCATTTGAAGTCATAATGCCTCTATCCTCTAAATTCAGTGCACTATTATCCTTGCTTAATCCCTCCCTCCAAGAAAACACTCCAACTCAAACTCACATCCTTCCCTTGACTTTGTCATCTCACGTGGCTCTGCTATCCTCTTCATATCCATTGCAGAAAAGGGTCATCTCTGATCCATTTTATGTGCCATTCTCCATCCATATAATCCTCTGTTCAAATGCAACTTCTTCCTTCAGTGACCACCCTAGGGGGAAAAAACCTTAATGCAGTTACAACTGTACTTTCTAAATCCCAAAATGTTTAATCTTTGCCTTCCAATCACCTTTACAGTTCTGCAACTACTGATTTGTTCAACCTCACCTTCACTATTTAATCCCTTAGTCCCCAGTAAAACCATTATTCTCTCTCAATCTGGCCTAAAAAGGTTTTCCACTCTGCTTGCCTAAGTTCAAAGAATACAGTCATGAATATATACCACCAGACAACTAATTTAGCCCTTACTGTCAGATGGCCTCCTTCTCCAAGGACCACAATTTCCCCTCCCATGTGGTCAATGATGCCCTCCAGCACATCATCCATTTCCCGCACCTCTGCTGTTGAACCCCACCCTTTCAATCACAACAAGGACAGAACTCCCCTGGTCCTCACCTTCCACCCCATACAACACATCATTCTCTGCCATTTCCACCACGTACAAACAGATCTCACCACCAGAGATATAGTTCCCTCCCCACCCCTATCTGCATTCCACAGAGACCATTCTCTCTGCGACTTCCTTGTAAGGTTCATGCCTCCCATCAATCTACCTTCCACTCCTGGCACCTTCCCTTGCCACCACAAGAGGTGTAAAACCTCTGCCCACATCTCCCCCTCGCCTCCATGCAAGGCCTCGAAAGATCCTTCCATACCCAACAGATTTTCTTGCACCTCCACACTGTGTCCTTTCCTTGCGATGTGGTCTCCTGTATGCTGGGCAGACAGGACACCAACTTGCGGAACATTCAGAGAACATCTCAGGGACATATATGCTAAACAATCCTACTGCCCTGTGGCTGAAGACTTCAACCCCCGCTCCCACTCTGCCAAGGTCATGCAAATCCTGGGATGCCTCCACCACCAAATTCTAGCCACCCGACGCCTGAAGGAAGAACAACTTATCTTCTGCCTTGGGACCCTCCAACCACATGGGATCAATGTTGATTCCACCAGTTTCTCCCACCCCACCTTATTCCAGATCTAACCCTCCAACTCCGCACCGTCCTCTTGAACTATCCGCCTTCCCACCTATTCGCTCCACTGTCTGCTCTAACCTATCACCGTCAGACTTCATCTACCTATTGTTTTCCCAGCTACTTCCCCTTCCCCCTTCCATTTATATCTCAGCTCCCTTGCTCCCCTCCCCTCCCCAGACTGCAAACTGTCTTCTTAAACCCCTCTCCCAAATCTCCTTCATCTTTGCCTCCAACAGAAAATGTGAGGAGCTTATGGATGTCTTGTTAGTATCTTTCAAACACTTGCAATTCCCCAGTTCAACAGGCCATCTACCTCTAAGGCCCAAGCTTCATTCTTGATGTCATTTTACATCTTTCCCTAGTTTCTCTCTCCTCACACCTTCCTGATTTCATCATGTCCATAAGGCCCACCTCTTGCTCCCTCAACCCTATTTGATCAAATCTGCTAACCCCCACAACTTCCCTTGGATTTATCCTAAACAGTAGTGTGACCAATTTTCTTCTCTGGGTATTGTTCCTCCCTCATGAAATCTGTCGTCATTGCTCATCTGAATAAGTCAACCCTTGATCCCACCACCCTTTCAAACTAACTGTCCATCTCCAAGCTCCTGTTCCTGTTCACAGTTGTTTAACATAATGTTACCTCCAAAACCCATGTTCATATATACCAGAGTTTCATGCGTGAATTCTTCCAATCAAGTGCCTGGCCCTACTGTAGTATTGAATCATCTCCTATTATTCTTATAAATGAGTCAGAAACCTTTGTAACTCCTAATGTTTAAATAGTCACTTGTACTGCCATAGAGGCCAGCGCTATGAGACAAAAACTGGAGAATAGAATTAGGGCAGTGAGAGTATGTGGACATGGTGGGCCAAATGGTTTTCCTCTGTGTTACAACATCTGAGTCTATAAATGACATCTACGTGATTATAAGAATGTTAAACCTTCTTTCTTTATCCTTCTCTACCTATCTACAGCTTTTTACACCTTCAACACCTATTCACTGACCTGTAACTGCATTTGCTTAGTTCTGTACTTGTCTAAATCATACAGATTTTTAGTCAGAGTCACAGCATGGAAACGGACCCTTTGGTCTATGCCAAACGAAATCCTAAACAAAATTAGTTCCACCTGTTCCTGGCCCATATTCCTCCAAAACTTTCCTATTCATGTACTTATCCAAATGTCTTTTAAACGTTGTAATTGTACCCACATCCACCACTTCTTCAGGAAGTTCATTCCACCTGTGAGCAACCCTCTGTGTTTAAAAAGAATGCCTCTCATGTCTGTCTTCAAATCTCTCTTCTCTCTCCTCAAAAATGCGCCCATAGTTCTTGAAATCCCCCATCCTAGGGAAAAACAACCATCATTACCTCTATCTATATCTCTCATTATTTTATAAACTTTTATAGGTTGCGTCAACCTCCTATGCTTCAGTGGAAAAGGTCCAGGCTATTCAGCCTTTATTTATAATTCAAACCTTCTGTATCCGGCAACATCTTGGTAAATCTCTTCTGAACCCTCTCCAGCTTAATAATATCCTTCCTATAACTGGACAACCAAAACTGGACACAGTATTCCTGAAGAGGCCTCACCAATGTCCTGTACAACCTCAACATGATTTCCCAACTCCTTTACTCAAAGAACTGAGCAAGAAGGCGAACATGCCAAATATCTTTTTAACCACCCTATCTGTATGTGACGCAAACTTCAAAGAATTATGTACCTGCTATTCTACAACACGCAAAAGGTCCTACCATTAATTGTGTAGATTAGTGGTGCTGGAAAAGCACAGCAGGTCAGGCAGCATCCGAGGAGCACCACTCTAATCTAGACTCTGGTTTCCAGCATCTGCAGTCCTTGTTTTTAGCCATTAGTTGTGTAAGCCCTACCCTTGTTTGTACCAAAATGCAATACCTTGCTTTATCCAGATTGAACTCTATCTGCCATTTTTCAGCCCATTGACTCATCTGATAAAGATCCCTTTGTAATCTTGGAAAACCTCTTCACTGTCTATTATGCTACCCATTTTGGTGTCATCTGCAAACTTACTAACTATGCCTTCTATATTCTCATCCAAATCATTTATATAAATGACAGACAAAACAAGACCCAGAACTGATCTCTGTGGAATACCGCTAGTGGCAAGTCTCCAGTCTGAAAAACAACCCTCCACCACTTGTCTCCTGCTGTTAAAGTCAATTATGTATCCAACTGGCGAGCTTACCCTGAATCCCGTATGACCTAATGTTACTAATTAGTCTACCATGCGGAACCTTGTCGAAGGCTTTACTAAAATCCAAATGAACAACATCTACTGCTCTGCCATCATCAATCTTTTTGTTACTTTCCTCAAAAGACTCCAAGTATGAGAGACATGAACCTTTCCTTTTTTGCCTCTCTAAATGTCCATAAATCTTATCTTTTATAATCACCCCCAATAATGTACCCACATCCAAAGTCAGACTCAGGTCTATAGTTACCTGGTTTCTCCTTACAACCTTTTTTAAACAAAGGTACAACATGAACCACCCTCCAGTCATCAGGCACCTCACCTGTAGTTAAAGTTGAGTAAATATTTATGCAGCTCCTGTACACCCCAATGTTCCCCAGAGATCTCTTTTTGCCCCTGTAGTTCTCATGTCCTCAGCAACATCATCTTTTGACAGTTTGTTTTCATGTGTAAACAGATGACACTACTCTCCCCCACACCCTTCTCAGCTGCTGCACTAGTGCTAAATTATAAGACTGCTTGTCTCCGGTGAGCACAAACTTCCACCAATCGCTCATTGGGAGGAATTAGGTGAATGCCTTTTGGTTTCTGTTCTCAACTCCAACCTTCTGTATTTCAACAGCTGGGGCTGAATCAATCCTTAGTGATATTAGTTTTTGATCAAAAATGTATGATCATTAAGACTATTTTTACCTCTGCAACAGTGCCAAATTATACCCCTGACCCTTGCTCACCTGTTACTGAAACCCCCTCATCCATGTCCTTGATATCTTTAAACCTGGGGTTATTCAAAATTCTGCTGTCCTTCTCCTTGCACTAAGTTCCACTCACCCATCACTTCTACATTTGCATTAGCTTCTGGTCAAGTACTGCCTCAATTTAAAAATTGTTGTTCATTTCAAAGACCTCCTTGGCTGCCTTCATTTCTGTAATCTCTTGAAGAACACAATTTACAAAGCATCTGCCCTAATCCAATTCTGACTTCCTGAGCATCCCTGATTGGAATTTCTCCACCATCATTGGCTGTTCAACATCTCTCACTTTTTCTCCCCTCCAGATTCTCCTTTAAAGCCTATCTCTCCTGCTATTTGTATTTGCTGTTCATATCGCATATATGATAAGTAATCATTTGAGTCAGGCAAAAAGGACTGTTGGCTTCTGCGGAATTGTACTACCATGTGCAAGGAAGACCTGAAGAAAATCAACCCTTCAAACATAATATTTTCAACATAGTAGTAATCAGAAATAAAAATGATTGTATAAAAATTAGTTTCGGAGCAAAAAAAGCTTTGAATGGCATTGTAACACGTGCTTTTGCACGTACTGTCTTTCTTCTAGGTCAAAGTGGTGCTGGAAATAATTGGGCCAAAGGTCACTACACTGAGGGAGCTGAACTGGTGGATGCAGTGCTTGATGCGGTGAGGAAGGAGTCTGAAAGCTGTGACTGTTTACAGGGATTCCAGCTCACTCACTCTCTGGGTGGTGGTACTGGCTCTGGGATGGGCACCCTCCTCATCAGTAAGATCCGGGAAGAATACCCTGACCGTATCATGAACACATTCAGTGTGATGCCCTCACCTAAAGTTTCGGACACTGTGGTGGAGCCATACAATGCTACTCTGTCTGTCCATCAGCTGGTGGAGAACACAGACGAGACATACTGCATTGACAATGAAGCCCTTTATGATATCTGCTTTCGTACCATGAAGCTGACCACTCCCACATATGGAGACCTTAATCACTTGGTCTCTGCAACCATGAGCGGAGTTACCACATGCCTTCGCTTTCCTGGACAACTCAATGCTGACCTTCGCAAGCTGGCCGTGAACATGGTGCCCTTCCCTCGGCTGCACTTCTTCATGCCAGGCTTTGCCCCACTAACCAGCCGTGGCAGCCAGAATTACAGAGCACTCACTGTACCAGAGCTAACCCAGCAAATGTTTGATGCTAAAAATATGATGGCAGCTTGTGACCCACGGCATGGACGCTACTTGACCGTTGCTGCTATATTCCGAGGCCGGATGTCCATGAAAGAAGTAGATGAGCAGATGCTGAATGTCCAGAACAAGAACAGCAGTTACTTTGTGGAGTGGATTCCCAATAATGTTAAGACAGCGGTCTGTGACATTCCTCCCCGGGGCCTCAAAATGTCCTCTACCTTCATTGGCAACAGCACTGCCATTCAGGAGTTGTTCAAGCGAATCTCTGATCAGTTCACTGCCATGTTCCGTAGGAAGGCCTTCTTGCACTGGTACACTGGAGAGGGGATGGATGAGATGGAGTTCACTGAAGCTGAGAGCAACATGAATGACCTGGTATCAGAGTACCAACAGTACCAGGATGCCACTGCAGATGAACAGGAAGAGTTTGAAGAAGAGGAGGGAGATAATGATGAAGCATAGGTATGGTGGGATCATCAAGAAGCCTCTCTGTTGGAGAGAAAGTTGTTTTGGGTCAACTATTGAATTCTGCTGATTCTTCCAGCCAGTTAATTAAGAAGACATTGTGATGCTAATGGAAATGGAATTCCTTTTGAAGGTTTGTGTGTGTGGTTTAATATGATCTGTAGTTTTAAAACAATAGTGCCCACAGTAGGCTATGTTCTGAAATTCAACTTTATGAACTGGCCTGAAAAGTCTTATCCTGCAGCTGCTGAACCTGTCTGAGTAACTTGTTTCAGTTTGTTAGATTGGTAATTTGTGTGCTTCTAAATAAAGATACCTTGTCCATTCTGGTGTTGACATACAGCCTTTTAAACTCCTTTAATGATTGTTTTACAGGCTTTCAGGCAGTAAAACAATCTCTAAAATGGAAAGCAGATTGGCAACTGCAACAAGGGGGGCAGGGTGAGATTTGCCCTTCATTCATTAAAGTACTAGTATGATCCCTTTTGACTTGCAGACTATTTTGTTTATTTTCTCTCTTCAGCTGAGATAAAGTAAGGATACTTCTTAAAAAAAACTATTAAATGTAAGAATTGGGCACTATAGCTTTAGATGTAGTCAGTTGTTTTAAAAAGGAAACGTAATTAATAACAAAACCTTCCCTAGAAGAGTAGCATAAAGCACTGTTCAGTCATAACTGTTGAGATCTGATAGTGTTATGTTGATTTGAGATGCAGAGGTAGACCTTGGAACAGTGGTTTTCAACTCCATGAACTGCCAAAGAGCCCTCAACAGGTTCATACAGCTCTTTCTGGATCGGTGATTGTTCTCTATATTGCATGCCTATCTAAGTTTGTCTTTCTGCGATGTTTGTACTGTGAAAATCAAATCATTCAAATAAATCAATACAACTTCTTTCTTTGTTTTTTTTTCTTCTCCAGCTGATTTAAAGGGTACTTCCTGTAGCTACACTTGCTTTTACCAAAATTGAGTCAGAGTGGAGAAACATGGGGAATGGCAAAAGGTTCAATCAAATCAAAACCATGATTCCTTTCTGCTGATAAAAATCTGGATTTATACAGCACCTTGATACTGATCCAGAAATGAAATAAAAGGCCTTTTTTTTTAAAAAAAGTTATTTTAAGGTGCAATTATGTAGATAAATGCAGCAGCCATTTTGTATGCATTGAAATGCAGAGAATGACAATGAATTGAATGTCTGATTTATCTCCTTTTAGACATGGGTTCATCAATCAAATCTTGCATACTCAGGAGTCCATTTGGGCCATTGTGTCTGTGCTGGCTGTTTCAAAGAACTGTAATTTATTCACATGTCCCAATCTTTTCTCCATTTTTGTATAAATTACATGTTCAATCATCTTTTGAAAGATGATATGAAATCTTGTTCCACCATTCTTCTAGCCAATTATTTAATATTTATGACCTCTGGTTACCAAGTCTTTTATCACAGATGCAATGCCTGATATTCCAACAGAGGCCTAAATAGATTTATAAAGGTTTAGCATGACTTTTCTAAAAACATAGAACAGTGGAACACAGGTCTTTTGTATTCAGTGACACAAAAGTCAAGTCCCTGTAGACTTTCCTGAATGCTTTATTATCTTGCTCTGCCACAGTCAAAGATTCTTCTGCTCATAAATTGCTCATGTCTTGCCATCTTGTTTTTTCCATACACTTGCCACTGAACTGTATTAAAATGCATGGCCAAAGAGGGAAGTTGCTCTAAACACCATTAGAATCTCCTGTTCTGTTCCAAAAAGTAGACAGAATATTGGTAATTTTATGCTCAGAATGCACAAGAGCATTATTCATATTAGATTATTCTGTTCATGTTGCAAAACAGGACGAACCAACAAAAACTGCATGAATACTGTAATGACCCATGCCTTTATATGTATACAGGTATCTAAGAGATTAGAAGAGACCCCTGAAAAACTAGGGTCGACTTGTACATGAGGTATATGAAAAATAGCAGAATTTTTGGCTAAAAATAAGGGGTTTACTTATGTGAGATTGACCTACACATGAGTAAATATGGTAGTTTATTTTAGAAATTTCTAAACTGAACACACAGTAGACAGGTGACAACTAAGATGTTAAGGGTGACATTTTCTTCTTTGGTCCAACCATTGAGATTTAGCTTAATGTTGTTATATTGTTCATTAGACTTCAGATTCTGTAGCCTTATCTAGAACATTGATATTGATAGGGCAGTATGGTGGCTCAGTGGTTAGCAATGCTGCCTCACAGCACCAGGAACCCAGATTCAATTCCAGCCTTGAGCAACTGTCAGGGAGAATGTGCAAATTCCACCCAATGTCTGCATGGGTTTCCTCCCACAATCCAAAAATGTGCAGGTTAGGTGAATTGGCCATACTAAATTGCCCAGTGTTCAGGGATGTGTAGGTTAGGTGCATTTGTCGGGGGTAAACGTAGGGGAATGGATCTGGGTGGATTACTCTTCGGAGTGTCAGTGTGGAGTTGTTGCACCAAAGGGCCTGCTTCCACATTGTAGGGATTATATGATTCTATGATATCAGAAATACCTGATTGGAATTCATACCTAGAGCCAAAATCTAACTTGCTTCTTTGCTCCCTAACATAATGGTTATTTGGGTACCTACACATTTCAGTTAGACTAGGAGGAGCCCGGTTCAAACCCATTTCTGTTATCTAATCAATTACAGTGGCAATTGATCAGACATTAGAGAGGAGGAAAGTTAATACCTTGTAGTAACTGTGGATGTTGGGGATGAGGACTGCAGCAGATTGCAATCTGACCTGCCCTATGAAAAATGGTCAGTTGGGCAAAGAACAAAAAGATAGCAGCTCTAACCAAATATGTCTAATCCTTCAAGAAATGCAAAATAAAGTTAATTCAAAAACTAATTCAAAGCTTGCATTAAAGTTCTGATGAAAGGTCATTGACCTGGAACAGATTTTCTCTTTCCACAGGTATTGCTGGACCTGCAGTGTATTTCCAGCATTGTGTGTTTCTATTTGGTTTCCAGGATCTGCAAGTTTTTGCTTTTTGAATGGAAGAATTCATAATGGACTTGGTGTTAAAATGCATTTCTTTATCAGAAGGCAATTCACATACCATGAAGTCATCAAGTAATTCTACTGAGTCTGTGACTATAAGTGAATTGCTGGTTTCATGCAGAAAATACTAGTTGCAATTTCAAAATGAAAACTTCTTTGTGGAGCTGATCTCCTTTATCGATGCAGTTTGAAAGTATTTACATTGCAGTGGCTTTTCAATATTGCAATTTACTGTTCTTGTTATTGATCCCTTCACTGCTCACCTCCCCATGGGAATGGAAGAGAATAAACACCAGCTCTCCCGATCTGTCTAATTTCCTTAGATTCACCCAGCAGAAATTGGACTTATTCCATTGAATGTGCAGTGACTGTTGGTGTTGGGACTGTCAGGATGTGTATTTATTGATATATACAGTATACACATATATAAGTACAAAGGGAGTGGAGTTGGCACAGCTAAGTGGCTCTTTCAGAGTCACAATAGGTTTTCTGCACCTCCTGTGTTGTGACAACTCTGACTCAATTGTATATGTTGTAGTGCATCACCACCATGCCTCTGATTTTGATTTGATTATAAATTAATTTGTTCTCACCTTCACAAAATGGAGCTGCAGAAACTCATCGTTCACAATTTAAATTTGTTTGTGAATAGGACAGACAGGAAAGGCTATTAATCCAGTCATGTCAGTACAGCTATATCAAATTTCAACAGGCTTAAACCAGTAATAATAGAACTTGAGAAGCAAACTGAGATCTTGAGTTGTGACAGCTGTTACCCCAGCTGCCAAGTCAGTTACTGCAGTGTATAGATTTCCCAAATTATGGAAATGTCAGAAAAACATTCGACACCTCTCTACACCAATTATAGCAGCCAAAATACTGCACTTGCTCAGACTGGCCAATGGACAAGGGATGGAACCTAGACTGATCTGTAGTTTCATGGACAGCTGACTGTTTCCACTAGCTCCAATGTTAATAGTTAGGAAACTCTCACAATTCTGAAATGTCTAATGTACTTCAGGTAAGGAAAACTGTCATTTTTACCTGCACTGGTCTACATGTGACACCAGACCCATCAGAAATGTGTTGACTCATAACTGCTCTGTGAAATGACCTAACAAGCTATTCAGTTGTGTCAACTGCTAAAATGTCTCAAAAAAAGGAATGAAACTGGATGGGCCACCTGATACTGACCAACGCACTGGAAATGACACGAGCAGACTCCAGCTTGCAAAGTCTTGCTTACTAACCTGTGGGGTCCAGTACCAAAATTGGAATAACTACTTCATAGGTGAGTCACGCAACATTCTGGCACAGTCATACTCGCCATGTTATAATTCTCCCGCAAGGGGACAAAACTTTTTTTCATCTACCCTGTCAAGTCCTATAATAATCTTTTATTTTTCAATAAGGTCATCTCCGATTCTTCTATATTCCAACAAGTACAGCTCCAAACTATTCAACCTCTCCTCAGAAGACAGTTCCTGGTATCAGCCTAGTGAACCTCTTCTGGGCTTGCTGCAATGCTAGTATATCTTTTCTTAAATAAGAAGCCCAAAACAGTTCACAGTATTCCAGCTGTAGTCAGACTACTACCTTTGTGCAAAACTTCCCTATCTTTGTACTTCATTCCCTTTGAAATAAAGGGCAACATTTCATTTGCCTTTCCTAATACCCACTGAATTTTGATATTCTCTTTTTGTGATTCATGGACAAGAACTCCCAAATCCCTCTCCTCAGTATTCAGCTTCTCTGTTCCTCCAACCAAACTGCATAATTTCACATTACTCCACATTATATTCCATTTGCAAAAATTTGCCCACTCAATTAACCTGTCTATAGCCCTCTGTAGACTGTGGTGGCATCCTCGCTGCTTGTCTTCCCACCTATTTTTATGTCACCTGCAAACTTGATTTAGTTCATTCATTTTCTTCATACAAGTCATTAATACATATTGTATATAATTGAGGGTCCAGCACTGATCCCTGTGGCCCACCACTAATTACAGATTGCCACCCTGAAAATGCCCCATATCCCAACTGTCTTCTATCAGTTCATCAATCCTCTACACTTACTAAATAGAGTACTTATTAAGTAGACTAATGTACAGAACCAGATCAAATGTCTTCTGAATATTGTATCCACTGATTCCTCTATATTTATCCTGTGTGTTAACTCTTCAAAGAATTCTATGAATTCGTAAGGCACTATTTCCCCTTCATGAAGCCATACTGACAGTGCTTGATCATACTATGTATTTAAGTGTTCTGCAATTACATTCTTTATATTAGATTGTAACATTTTCCCAACAATAGATATTAACTTGTCTGTGCTGACCAGATACTTAATTTAATCAGTCCAATTTGCCTGCATTTGGCCCATATCTGTCTAATCCTCTACTCTTCATAAACCCCATCCAGATACCTTTTTAAATGTCATAATTGTGCCAGCCTCCACCACTTCCTCTGGTAGCCCACTCCGTACATAAACCACCCTCTGCATGAAAAAACTGCCTCTTAGGTCACTTTTAAATCTTTCCCCTCTCACCTTATAACTATGCCCTCTTGTTTTGGACTCCCCTTCCCTGTGAAGATGACTTTGGCAATTCACCTTATCCACGTCCCTCATGATTTTATAAACCTCTAAGGTCATCCCTCAACCTTTGACGCTCCAGGGAAAATAGCCCTAGCTTATTCAGTCTCTCCATATAGCTCAAATGTTTCATATACTTGTAAATCTTTTCTGCACCCTTTCAAGTTTAACAACATCTTTCCTATTTAAATACAGGTGCTATGTTCTAAGTTTTCCAATCCTATGGCAGTTTTCTAGAATGTAAGATTACTACCAGTGCATCTACTATCTCTGGAGCTCCTTACATCAAATATTCATTGGACTTTAGCCCCACGAAATTTCCTAGAACGTTTTAGCTATTGATAGTTATTATATTTATTTCCTCTCCACCTTTTGCCCTGCAATATTTAGTAATTTTGGAATGCTGTTTGTGTCTTCTGTATGAAGACTGAGCAAAATATTTGTTCAACCTTTCTGAGGGTGTTCAGTCTAATTTTCCAAAACTATAAGTCAATCCTGTGATCAGCATGCTGCTCTGTGCAGAACTTTGGAGCAGGTGCACATATACGCAACTTAGAGGGAACTTTGTTCACCATTATTACTTCCCTAGCCTTATTCTCAAAAGGGCCCACATTCACTTCAGCTTCTCTCTTCCTTCTTTACAGAAGCTCTTGGTAACCTTAACTTCCCTAGTTAACCATGATTGGCTATCTGCTTCCTGGAACCTTCTTCCTGACTGGAATATGTCTTTGTTGTGGCCATGCACTATTTTCTGCTATTGTTCCTCAACCAACTTTGCTGTTTAACTCCTTTCCCAGTCCACTGTAGTCAGCTTGTAACCATGTCACTGTAATGCCTGTAAGATCATCGAGGAGAAAGTGAGGACTGCAGATGCTGGAGATCAGAGCTGAAAATGTGATGCCGGAAAAGCACAGCAGGTCAGGCAGCATCCAAAGAACAGGAGAATCGACGTTTCGGGCATGAGCCCTTCTTCAGGAATGAGGAAAGTATGTCCAGCAGACTAAGATAAAAGGTAGGGAGGAGGGACTTGGGGGAGTGGCGTTGGAAATGTGATAGGTGGAAGGAGGTCAAGGTGAGGGTGATAGGCCAGGGTGGGGTTGGGGGGCGGAGAGGTCAGGAAGAAGATTGCAGGTTAGGAAGGCAGTGCTGAGTTCAAGGGATTTGAGTGAGACAAGGTGGGGGAATGGGGAAATGAGGAAACTGGAGAAATCTGAGTTCATCCCTTGTGGTTGGAGGGTTCCTGGGCGGAAGATGAGGCACTCTTCCTCCAGCAGTCGTCTTGCTATGGTCTGGCGATGGAGGAGTCCAAGGACCTGCATGTCCTTGGTGGAGTGGGAGGGGGAGTTGAAGTGCTGAGCCACAGGGTGGTTGGGTTGGTTGGACTTTTCCGGAGGAAGGTCTGTTGCTGGAGGCTTCGGATTTGTTGTCGGTACTGGTTGTCCTGGTTGGATCCAAATTTTGTTGGTCTGAACGTAGTCCGGAGTCCGTGCGGGGTCAGTCGGTTCCATAGGCAGTTTTCCGGAGGGAGGTCTGTCCCGGACCAACCAAACCAACCCAACCATCCCGTGGCTCAACACTTCAACTCCCCCTCCCACTCCAACATGCAGGTCCTTGGATTCCTCCATCGCCAGACCATAGCAAGACGATGGCTAGAGGAAGAGCACCTCATCTTCTGCCTGGGAAACCTCCAACCACAAGGGATGAACTCAGATTTCTCCAGTTTCCTCATTTCCCCTCCCCCCACCTTGTCTCAGTCAAATCCCTCGAACTCAGCACCGCCTTCCCAACCTGCAATCTTCTTCCTGACCTCTCCGCGCCACACCCCCACTCCAGCCTATCAAGCTCACCTTGACCTCCTTCCACCTATCACATTTCCAATGCCCCTCCCCCAAGTCCCTCCTCCCTACCTTTTATCTTAGCCTGCTGGACGCACTTTCCTCATTCCAGAAGAAGGGCTCATGCCCGAAACGTCAATTCTCCTGCACCTTGGATGCTGCCAGACCTGCTGTGCTTTTCCAGCAACACATTTTCAGCTCTGCCTGTAAGATCATACCTGTTAACCTGTATTTGTGCGGTTAATTTATTCTAAGTTTTACATGTGTTCAAGATCCATTAATTTTGCTTTCTTGTCATTTTCCCTTTGACCCTATTTACTGCTGTTTTTGTGTTTGTATCTTCTGTCCCTTTCTGTGTATCATTTGTTCCTTGCTCTAGTCCTACTCTTGTGGGCTACCTCATCTCTTTTATTCCAGTATATTTATGATTTTATCTGTGCTATTTCACAGACTAATCTTAAACTGAAAACTTCATAATCTTTCTTCCAATTTCCATCCTTCTCTCACCTTTATGATTAGATTAGATTACCTACAGTGTGGAAACAAGCCCTTCGGCCCAACAAGTCCACACTGACCCTCTGAAGAGCAACCCACCCAGACCCATTCCCCTGAGTAATGCACCTAACACTACGGGCAATTTAGCATGGCCAATTCACATAACCTGCACATCTTTGGACTGTGGGAGGAAACCGGAGCTCCCGGAGGAAACCTATGCAGACACGGGAAGAATGTGCAAACTTCACACAGACAATTGTCTGAGGTGGGAATTGAACCCGGGATATTGTCTATCACTGACTCTTCCTTTCATAGAGGCAGAGTCATACAGTTCAGAAACAAACCTTTGGTCCAACCAGTACATGCTGACCATAATCCCAAACTAAACTAGTCCCACCTGCCTGTGCTTGGCCCGTATCCTTCCAAACATTTCGTATTCATGTACCTACATCATTGTCTTTTAAGCATTGTAACTACCCACATCATCTGGAAGTTCATTCCACACATGAACCAGTCTGTGCAAAATAAAAAATATACCCCTCATGTCTTATTTAAACCTTTAGCCTTTCACTTAAAAATATGGCCCCTTGTTTTGAAATCCCTTCTTCAACTTCTCTATTTTCATTTCTGGAAATGGATTATCAAAATATTCATTGCAAGTCCACTGGTACTAGTAACTATTTTGAACACACTTCCTCTTACCCTAACCAGTGCTTCAGATACGTCTTTCATTATTCTTAATCAAGGTATTATCTCTCCCCACCAATGTTGACAGGATCCACTACCATGTCCAATCTATTTCTTGCACTTTAAACTTTCCCTTTCCTTCCTAGAACTGATAGGAATCCCCAGTCAAAACCGAAAGAACTGCAGATGCTGTAAATTAGAGACAAAAATAGAAATTGCTGGAAAAGCTCAGCAGATCTGGCAGCATCTGTGGAGAGAATCAAGAGTTAATGTCTTGGGTCAAGTGACCCTTCCTCAGAACTGAATAAGCTCTGGCAGCATCTGTGTAGAGAAATCACAGTTTATTCAATTCTAAGGAAGGGCCACTCAACCCAAAACGTTAACTCTTGATTCTCTCCGCAGATGCTGCCAGAGCTGCTGAGCATTTCCAGCAATTTCTATTTTTGTCTCGGAATCAGCTTTCACCCACTAGTCTCTGCAATCAATGCATCATCCCTCATTTCCATTACCTCTATCATAATGTCACCGCCAAACACAAAATGCACTGTTCCCTCTGCTGCTCTATAGTCCACTCTTCAAACAGCTCCAAAACACGACATTCTCTTGCAGTACTGTTCCATGCAATTGTAGATTTAACACTTGCTCTTTTTCCTTCCACCTTTCACTCTTGTAAAATCTCTCTTCAGTTATTACTGCACTGAGTGCTCACAATGTGGTTTGCTCTACAATCAAACAGACTAGGTGATTGGTTCAAGGAACACTTCTATTTGACTACCATTTTAATTTTCCACCTTGTTCTTACTCTAACGTGCAACAGTGAAGTGAATTAATGCAAGTGTGAAGAACAGCATCAAATTTTTAAATAGCGCTTTAGTATGTTGGACTCAACTTCAAGTTTAATAATTCTAGACAAAAATCTTTGGCCTTTTTAATTCATTTCATTTGGATATTTTGTTTTTAATCTTCTTTCCACTTTTGGACGACAGTTTGTTCATCTTTCTGCCATCCTATCTCCTCTAGTCACTGCTTCTGTTTCTATGATTGACCCATTATCACTCAAGAGTATTCACTCTGCCCCACCATCTCTTTTGTCGTTTAATGTGCCCTGTCATCCATTCTATTACAGGGATTCCCTATTGTACTTTTACCATATCCCACTTTTTTTTTGTTTCATACCTAGTATGCTTCTAATTTCCCACAGCTGAAAGCCCAAGCTGTTTTACTGCAAATGCTGCCTGAATTTTCTCTGGGAGATTACAGTGCACAACTGGCTACTGCGTCTTCTACATTACAGCAGTTCAGAAAGTATTTCATTTTAATGCACAGAAATTGATACTGACATTGTGAACATCGTAAATTAAGTTCTATTTTTGGATACGGTTATGCCATTGATAGTAATTAAGATTTAGGATATTCGGATATTTTGGGTCTGTAGGGAGGGACAACTGGAATTGTGGGTTATCTCAGATCCCATAGATTAGAAGCAAGTCATCCTACAGAAGGGACTGACCCAGAACAATGATTAAGATTGAGGCTTAGGTTTAGAGACGTAGTCAAAAACTCACTTTTAAAGTGATTGATAGACAAACAACTAAACAAAGTGAAACATCAAATATATGTGGCGTCCCCCACACACACACACATCACAAACCATTTTCACCCTCCCTGAGGGTGACTGAACCTGCAATCGTCCGAAGTACTTCATCCTTGAGCGCGAGAACACGGACTAAACGTTGAAAAAGTCAACACGCGCCAGTCGGCGCAAGCGCAGATGATGATTTTAGAGCGCGCATGCGGGTCGGTGCAAGCGCAGATGGTGGGATTGGTGCGCGCGGGTGGGTTGGCGCAAGCGCAGACTGTGAAAAAGGCGAGGCGCGGGCAGGTGAGACGTGATAGTTGTGGGTGTGAGTTGATGCTTTTAGCAGATAGGAGCATAAGAACAAGGAGCAGGGGTAGGCCACCTGGTCCCTCGAGCCTGCTTCGCCATTTAATAAGGTCATGGTTGATCTTTTTGTGGACTTAGCACCATTTACCCGGCTCTCACCATATCTCTTAATTCCTTTATTCAAAAAAAATCTCTTAGCTTTAAAAACGTCAACTTCTTCACTGAGCAGGGAATTCCATAGATTTACACCATTCTGGGTGAAGAAGTTCCTTCTCAATTTAGTCCTAAATCTGCTCCCTTTAGTCTTGAGGCTATGCCCTCTTGTGTGAGTTTCACCTGTCAGTGAAAACATTCTATTTTTATCTTATCTATTCCCTTCATAATATTATATGTTTCTATAAGATCATCCTTCATTCTTCTGAATTCCAATGACTATAACTCCAGTCGACTCAGCGTCTCCTTATAAGCCAACCCCCTCAACATAATCAACATAGTGAACCTCCTCTAGTGCTAGTACATCCTTTCTCAAGTAAGGAGATCCCAAACTGCACACAGTACTCCAAATGTGGCCTCACCAGCATCTTGTACATCTGCAACATAATCTCCCTGCTTTTAAACTCAATCCCTTTAGCAATGAAGGACAAAATTCCATTTGCCCTCCTAATTACATGTAGTAGACTAACTCTGTGATTCTTTATGAAATATGGTCTAAATAAACTGGTTTCGTCATGCCAAGCATAATTAATGTGTTTTTTTTAAACCTATTCCAGTATTTTTGTCATATGCTGCACCCGTCAATATTTGCTATATCAAATTCTTGAAGTGCCCCCTACCTCACTACTGAAACCCTTCCAGTTAAATACTTGTTTGACAACAAATACCTGTACTGTGTGTCTAGAAATTTCCTCTAATTAAAAATTGAGATAACTAAAGCTCTTGTTTTTGGCCCCCTGCCACAAAATCCGTTCCCAGGCAACTGACCCCCACTCCCTCTCCCTGAAAACTCTGAGGCTCATCCAAGCCATTTTAGATTTAGTATTTTTACATCAAATTGTTGTTGGAAGCTGAAATGTTTATTTGGCCATTGGAAGAGTGATCATGGTTCTGTGGTCCATTCCGAGAAGGTAGGCAAGTTTAGCTTAGATATCCATGTGGAAGTGTGATAAAGAACAAAGAAAATTTACAGCCCAGGAACAGGCCCTTTGGTCCTTCAAGCCTGAGTCTGTGATGTTATGGAGAAAACAGAGGCTTAACTCTTAGGTGTGGGGCTGATTAATAAATATTCTTGGATGCAGAGGATTTAGAAAAAAAAACGAGGAAGGAAAGAAAGAGAGGGGGAAGTAGTGATAATAAGAAAACTGTTAGAATGCTGGAGAGAGAGGATATGCCTGAGAGCCCCAAGACAAATTTATTTGGAAAGAGTTAAGAAATAGATATACCCTGATATTTTTCTATGTATTCTATAAGCTGCCAACTGTGGAAAAGATGTAGATGAACAGATTTGCAAGAATATTACAGAGAAGTGCAAGATTTAGTCAGTCATTAAAATATGGGGATTTTAATTATCCTAAAGTAGACTGGATAGTAATAATGTAAGGATGGGAATGAACAAGAGATTATAGTGCCTGATCAGGAGAATTTTCTACATCTGTATGTTTGCAACCTAAGAATAAAGTAAGCAATCCTTGACTGTTCCTTGGAAATGAGGTACACCATTTAGATAAAGTGTCACAAGGAGATCATTTAGGAGACAGTGATCATTGTATCATGAGGCTGCAGAACAGGACAAGGAGCAATCCAGAGTAAGAATAAATGGGGAAGGTCAATATGGGAGAGGATGGATTGGCCTAGATAAGATTTACAGTCAAAATAATAACTCTACTTTTAAAAAAAAGACCATTCAGATATAGTAAAGGTATATTCCCAAAAGGGGAGAAGGAAGAATAAACAAACTTAAAGCTCAGTAAATGATGAAAGAGATAGTAAGATGAAACAAAAAGGGGCTCTAATATACTAGATGGTAGTTGGACAATATATTGAGATTCAAGTTTGATATATATATATGGTTCAGAGGGAATTTTAAAAACAAGAGCAGCAAAGAGAGTGTATGAAGAGATTGACAGCTAACATAACTCAGAATCCAAAGTCTTCTGTAGACATATAAATTGCAAAAGGGTGGTAAAAATGGGAGTAGGGCTGATTATGAACTAAGAGGATTTATGCATCAATATAGAGAGCTTAGCTGATGTACTTAGTGAGTACTTTGCATATATTTTTATCCAAAAAGATGTGTCTTAAGTTATGGTGAAACAGGAAATAATTGGGAGACTTGATGAATTGAAAATTGATGAAGACGAGACGATAGTTAGGCTGTGCAAACCGAACCAAGGAAAACTTTCCCAAGAGATTTGATTTCAGTTCTGGTGTGCAGTTTCCCAGGAGGCTAGCCACATGATCCTGGAACAAGAGAGAAGCTATTGCCATTGCAGATGCTTCCACATAGTATACTGTGTGGTTGATTTAATAAAATAAATTAATAAAACAACACCAAAATGAGGTTTCAATGCCTATTGTTCTCTGTCCATCCCATATACATTGCCTCTTCCTCCTCATGGTAAACCATAACCCCGTGCATCTCATTTTATCCTTCTACCCCTCCCTATGCCAACTTATTCCCTCAATGTCACCTTGTGTTCCTGTACCCTCCCTCATAGCCCAACAAATCCTTCAGGTCACTGAATGCTCTGTACTTAACCCCCACAACATTACTGCCAGCTTATGCCCCTGTACCCACCCCTTGCTAACATATGCACCTTTACCATTCCCACATTCTTCCATATCATAGATGCCAACCAATCTATCCATTCATCCCCATAGCACTTTATTTTCCTTATCACAGCTTAGTGCTAACATGCCAACCCATTTGTACTGCTCTCTGTGGCCAAACATTAGGAACCGTGCTGACATAAAATAAAATTGTCTGTTGATGACATCATTGTTTGAAAGCAAAACTCTTGTTGAGTAAAAAAATACTCAATACATTGAAATTCCTTCAATAAATCTTTCATGAAAATAAATGTTTCACTCTTACTAAATTACTTAAAGAAACAAACATTTGTATTTTACAACCACTTGAGCTGTCAATCAGACTATTCACTTAATGAACATCCAACTGTGAAATTAGTCATGAAGCACTAATCCTATATTTGTAACTGTTGGGCTATGTCGACAGATAAAGGGAAAGTACACCAATTTTTAAAAAAAACTATAGACTTTTCATTAACTGTAAAGCTCAGGAGTTAAATAACTTGACAGTTCCTTTGGGATTATGCACGCTTAGGCATCTTCATCTACAATTTTAACAGTCCCAAAAGGGGACCTGCTCCACTCCAGTACCTGATCTGTGCAGTACCCAAAAGATATCTGACCCCTCTCGAAAGTACCTGCTATTCCTTGACCCTAAAGGTATTTGCTACCATATCCAAAGGTGCATTCTGGTTATTCAAACAAATCCACAAACTTCAGAGCAACTCTTTAACAGTTGCGCACATTCTAAGTTCCATGCTACTGGAATATCAAAACTCCATTTCAGTAGAGATAGCCGATGATTTAAGTAGCCAGTGTCTCCTTAAAATTTGCCGTATGTCAAATCAGATTTGACCCAAGTTGGATCCTGCAAAAATGGGAAGTGCAGTGTTTGGTGGTGGGACTTACAATTGCAGGCCATCTCTGCTGTTTATTGTGGTGAAAATCTTGCCCTGATTCTTCATAATTTAAGATCTCACAGAATTACTAACTAATTCACCTTGTGCTAGCTGCTTCAGCTCACCTCTCCCAATTCATTGCCTCCTCTGACTTTCTGCCGATTCTCTCACATGCCATTTCCCTTTATATAGTTTGTGCGCAGAAATGATTGAAGAGGATGGGGCAGTTTGGCCTCAGCTGGAGTATTCTGTCCAGTCTGGATCTCACACTTTTGAAAGAAAGTGAAGGCATTAGTTTGCAGAAAAATATCATGGAATTGTTCTAACTTCAATTATGTAGCTAGATTGGAGAAGCTGCGATTATTCTTGGAGAAGAGAAAATTGAGAGGAGATTGAATGGAGATGTTTGAGGTGAAAAGTGGTTTGGACAAGTAGATAGGGAGAAATTGTTCCCATTGGACGGATGGAAAAACAGCGATTGGCAAAAAAAAAGGAACAACAATGTGATGAATATCTTTACAGTGAATCATTCTGATCTGGAATGCACCTGAGATTGTGATGAGGACCAATTCAATTGTGGCCTTCCAAAGGAATTAGGATCATTATCTGAAAAGGGAAAATTTGCAGGACTAAAGGAAACAGATCAGGCGAGTTCCAATAGGTGCATTATTCTTCCAGAGAACTGGCGCAAATCCAGCCAGCCTAATGGCATCCTGTAACAATTCAATTAGTCTATGAACTCTGACCCTGCATCAATTTATCTGCTCCAGAAACCTGCACTTGAGTCTTTGTTACCTTTGGCCTTGGCTCTTTTCCCACATTCCTGTCCTCCGTATTCTCCCCACTTTGAATTAGAGATAATCCAAACATTTGCTGCTTGTGTCCTAACTCCTCCCAAATCCCATTCACCCACAGAGCTGTGCTGCTCATGTATAATGGCTCCAGGTGAAGTAAATCTTAAGTTTAAAGTTCTCATCCTTGTTTTCAAATTTTTTCATAGCTTCTTGCCTCCCTGTTTTTGTAATTTTATTTTGAGATATCTAATTCTGACCACTTGAACACCCCCTTAGCTCCATCATTTCTGGCTGTACCTTTAGTTTCCTGGGAGGTCTGGAAATCTCTTCCTTCCATGAAGCTCCACTTAACTTTTCAGTTAGCTACCTCTTTGATCAAGCTTTGAGTGATCTGACCTACTGACTTGGTGTCTCATTTTGCTTTATAATGCTCATGTGAGATAACTTCGGGTATTTGTTTTCATTTATTCTTTCATAGGATCTGGCAAATCCAGCATTTGTTGCCCTTTCCTAATTGCCCTTGAACTGAGTGCTTGGCTATTCCAGAAAGCAGTTGACTGGAGTCACAAGTAGGCCAGACAAGGTAGGTCAACAGATTTCCTTCTCTATAGAGAAGCAGTGAACTAGATGGGATTTCTTTCAATAATTTCATGGTGACCACTATAGGGACTAGCTTTTTAAGTCCAGATAAGATTGATTGAATTTAAATTTCATCAGCATTAGCTACTGTGTGTTACTGAACAATTTGTTGTTATAACAAACTTGTCATAAATTTAATTATACTGCCACTAATTCAATGTCCTCAGTTCGTGGCAGACTCTGCTGTCTACATCCAGTCCCAATAGAAATCCTGTGCATGTAGCTTTGCTAACCTACATTGGCTTCTGATGCCTCAACATCTAAAATTAAAAATTGTCTTATTCAATTGACTTAATCTCCCCTATCTCATTAACTCCTCTAATGCTACAACCTGCACCACACTATTGTATACCCTTACCAATCTCATCACCTGTGATTAATGGTTGTTTTTTTCAGCTGAGGGATTGATTCTGCTGCTTGAGGAATCTAAAACACAGGGACACAGCCTAAGGATAAGAAAGTGTTGATTATTTAAGATAGCGATGATGCGAAAATACTTCACTCACAATTCTCTACTCCAGAGGATTGTGGATTCATTTTTTTTATTAGATTTAAGGCTGGAACAGACAGATTGTTTTCTCTCAGGGAAGCATTGGAGTTAGAGATAGTTTGAGAAAGTTGAGAACAAGTCCAAAGTCATCAATGATCATACTGAATGGCAGCACAGACTTGATGGGTCATATTTGTCTGCTCCAGCTCCTGTTTTTGCATGAATTTTGAAGCAGGCATTGAACCCAGATTCCTGGTATCTTATCAGGCAAGATTTATTTGCAGATGTTCTGCCAAAGCTCCATCCCATCATGTAAAGAAAATACTGGAAATAACATTTAGGAAGAGAGAAACAGGGTTGATATGTATACTGATGACATATCATCAGAAAGTTTCATGGGCAGCACGGTGGCACAGTGGTTAGCACTGCTGCCTCACAGCGTCAGAGACCCGGGTTCAGTTCCCGCCTCAGGCGACTGACTGTGTGGAGTTTGCACGTTCTTCCCGTGTCTGCGTGGGTTTCCTCCGGGTGCTCCGGTTTCCTCCCACAGTCCAAAGATGTGCAGGGTCAGGTGAATTGGCCATGCTAAATTGCCCATAGTGTTAGTTAAGTGGTAAATGTAGGGGAATGGGTGGGCTGCGCTTCGGCGGGTCGGTTTCCACACTGTAAATCTAATCTAATCTAATGTATGAAATTTTAGCTCAAATTGCTCACAGAGAGGAACTGGAAAGTGGTAGTAGTGCAACTGAGAACCTCTGAAGAGGTTCTTGATAGGCAGGGATGGGTAACCAAATCAAGTCTAGGGCAAGGAAGACCAAGGCTCCATCCTGAGACAATTTGCATATTTTTTCTGTGTCTTTAATTTAAAAAAAAGAGCTCAGTTTTCTAAGATTAAAATTCTCTACACTTTAACTAATAGTTTCACAACTTGTGAGCAACAATTGTCAGTTTTTGACAGCTTAGAGATATACACACCAGATCAGGTAGCATAACAAAAGCTGACAGATTTAAAAAGCTATGGCAATAAGACCTGTAAGTGCTGCCCTCCTCGGCCCACAACTAAACCAATATTAATTATTTATAAACTTACCTGACTAGGTTTCTACTTTCTTATAGATTAATCCTCACAGGAAAACTCAGTTACTCAGACTACTGACTAATACTGCATCAAAAAATGGGACAAGATATGGTCATGGAGAAAATGAAGCAGGATTGTAAAACTATTTTACTACTCTTGTTTTAACTGCTGCATTGCCTGGTTTCACTAATCGGAGTTAACACATGAGCGACAAAAGTGACAAAACATTCATGGCACGTAAACATGTCATCTCTAGGTTGGGATTGTACATAGGCGACATATTGGAACTCTTGATGATTTTTCATTTTTTAAAATTGTTTTTGATTTGGAACTATGAGTTGACAGCTGAAGGTGACCTTTGCACTGTAAGCATCAGCATTGTATTTTAAAAACAAATAAACAAACTTATATTAGTTTATAAACCCAAACCTAAAAGTTAATTGCAGGTTGTTACTTGTTCAAAGAATAGTCTAGACATTTCGTTCCAAAGATGCATTATGCCCAAACAGATATTGAACGTTAACTGCAGAGAGAGCTAACCAATCTAACAAAGGGAAACCAAAGCTTGAATTGGTCTTGAATTGTGTGTTTCAGAGGATTGTGTTAGCCAAAGCTATGGGAGAGAGTTTGCTTGCTCCCTAGTTATCCTCTCAATATACTGAAAGTTCAGAGAATAGAATCCCAGATGTAAATATTAAGTAAATATTCCTTGGAGACCATGGGAAACTATTTGTATGCACGGGTGACTTTGTAAACTAAGTAAGATACAATTCCATGTACCTGTTATGTTATGGATCATACAGTCTGCTTATCCGAACTGTCCAGTTACATATTATTTAATTTTTCTTTTGATTTATCCCTTAACTGTGTCTCTTTGTCTATCTTTGTGTGACTGGGGCTAGAATCAAAGAAGATTGGGTTTCAATCATAGATAATGATTAGATTATCTTGTTGCTTAACTTTCAACTGGAAAGATTGTTTAATCTTTTGTTTAGCCTGTGTACTTAGTGTCTGATATTAGTTACTCATGAAGTCTGGTTCTGGTTGTTCAAAACGTCTGGTTAAGAACAATTGGTGTCAATTTTGATGGTCATTGAAGGTTTTCATTTTACTACATTGTAAATACAGGGATAAGGAGGCTGATTTGATTTGGCTGCTGTCTTCGTGTTGGAGCTGATGTTGCTGAAGATTAAAATGTTGAATGAAAACACTTTAGTAGGGCTAATGGGTTCCCACTTACAATGTCTACTCTGCATGTTTCCAAATTTGGTGTATTTGCAAGGTCTTAAGCACTAGATTGCTAGTTCAAGCAGAGGGTAAAAGGTTTACTAATTTGAGCAAGAGGACAGTGGTGTCGCTGATGAACTGTAAGAGTTCTCCAGTTCCAGCAACAACTATTAAGGTAATAAATTGTCCTTTTTTTTGCAGCAAAGATGAATCGAGACTTGAAGTATTGGAAGGAAGCAGCTACTGTCATCTTGGCTTCAGGTGTACGAAATTGCTTTGGGAATAAAGATTCCCAAATAACCAGCACACAGGCTAGTGGGCCTCCAAGTTCGGTACTTAAACAAGAGAGAAATGTAATTCATTCGTTGGTGGAGAAGCCTGTCTTTGATTATGCTGTACTTACGTTACAGCGGAGTGCAAAATGCAGTTTCTTGCCTCATGCTCAGGTATTCCCTGGAGGTACGGTCAATCCATCTGATTTTTCCAGTGAGTGGATTCAGATATTTCAGTCCTTTTGCAAGCCACCTAACTTTAAACTTGGTACAGTCAAGCAAACCTCCAAAAGAGCTCCAATGTTTGCAACGGACAGGAGAAAGCTAGGATCTGAAATTCCTGGAGAGGTGGCTTTCCGTATTTGCGCTGTTAGAGAAACCTTTGAAGAATCAGGGATTCTACTTATGAAGCCAAATGCCCCTGAAACATGTTCGAGCAGCCAAGGAGCCATAAAGCTCACACAGTACGACCAAAAGGAACTTGCAAATTGGAGGCTGCTTGTGCAGAAAAATGCAGCAAATTTTATAAAGCTTTGCAAAGAGCTGGACTGTATACCAAATATTTGGGCATTGAAGGAGTGGAGTAATTGGTTAACTCCCACTTACTTGGAGAGAAAACGTTTTGATACTGCATTCTTCATCTGTTGTTTGCAAGAGATTCCTTTCACATTGCAAGATGGTTATGAAACTGTTTTCTACAATTGGATGTCCCCACCTGATTTTATTAAAGGCCACAATTCAGAGAAATTCTACATCCCTCCCCCACAATGGTATGAACTGAGCAGACTCTGCCAAATACCCCATTTCCAAGATCTGCAGCAGTTTAGCCAGCAGCGGGCATTGGAAGGCTGTGAGCGATGGCTTCCAGTCCGTTTCCTTGCTTCTGATGGTTATGCAATTTTGTACCCTGGGGATGACCTTTATCCAGAGGATCCTGATTACACAGGAGAAAAGAAGATGAACGTCAGTTCCTCAAAAACTCTGGAACAATTGAGGTTAGAGGCTACCAAACTAAATCGCGCAGAGCTGAGAGGACTGCATGGCATAACACTGTACGTGAATATTGAGCCCCAGTATAAACATCTCCATCCACTAAATATGGGATCATGTCAAAACTGTCACCTGTAAATTGTCTCTAATATAGAAAAAGTTATTTTGAAATAAATATTAGTGAGTATTCTTGAAAATGATCAAAATTTATGTGATGTTTTTATATAGTACCGGTGAAGGTAGAAATATTTTCTTAAAAAAGGCAAATTTGACAAGGCTAAAGTAATAGCAGTTCCAAAAATTTGCACCTATTAATCCTGCCAAAACCTGGTAAACTCTGGGTAGGCACATGAAACGTGGATCATATAGTACGTGGCAGAATGAGAAAGTTAAAAAACCAGCCATGAATCATAGAGGATGCTCTTCACCATGTAGGATTAGCCATAGAGCATGCTTTCACGAGACATGAGCAACCCGATGATATCCAAAGGATAGCTTGTCTATGTCGAGATTAAATGGAAAAAAATCTGACTGATAATTCTTCACAGATCACTAATCCCATGCCAAATGTTTGACTAACTTAACCCAGCAGTTTCATCAATACCCTTTATAAGAAAGCAATACTGCTTATCCAGTTCATGTGGACCCAGAAAGCCAAGTTGCCCGAGCTGTGGGATTGGCATCTACCACTCAGTTCCTTCAGCTTCTAGGGGCTGTGTCCTGCCTGTCTGTGGTGCCCAGAGCTCTGTGGCATCATCCAGCCAGATTCCTGAACAGGGAGGGACTTCCTACTGCCTCCTCGACCATGACCCCACCCCCATCACCAAACCATCATCTCCCAGACCATACAGAACCTCATCACCTCAGGAGATCTCCCACCCACAGCTTCCAACCTCATAGTCCTGGAACCCCACACTGCCCGGTTCTACCTCCTTCCCAAGATCCACAAGCCTGACCACCCTGGCTGACCCATTGACTCAGCATGCTCCTGCCCCACTGAACTCATCTCTACCTACCTCGACACTGTCCTATCCTCCCTAGTCCAGGAACTCCCCACATACATTCGAGACACCACCCACACCCTCCACCTCCTCCAAGACTTCCGTTTCCCCGGCCCCCAACGCCTCATCTTCACCATGGATATCCAATCCCTCTACACCTCCATCCGCCATGACCAGGGCCTCCAAGCCCTCTGTTTTTTCCTCTCCAAACGTCCCCAACAGTACCCTTCCACCGACACTCTCATTCGTTTGGCCGAACTGGTCCTCACCCTTAACAATTTCTCCTTTGAATCCTCCCACTTCCTCCAGACCAAAGGGGCAGCTATGGGCACATGTATGGGCCCCAGCTATGCCTGTATCTTTGTTGGCTATGTAGAGCAGTTGATCTTCCGTAATTACACCGGCACCACTCCCCACCTCTTCCTCCGCTACATTGATGACTGCATTGGCGCCACCTCGTGCTCCAGCGAGGAGGTTGAGCAATTCATCAACTTCACCAACACATTCCACCCTGACCTTAAATTTACCTGGACCATCTCTGACACCTCCCTCCCCTTCCTGGACCTTTCCATCTACATTAATAACGACCGACTTGACACTGACATTTTTTACAAACCCACCGACTCCCACAGCTGCCTGGATTACACCTCTTCCCACCCTACCTCTTGCAAAAATGCCATCCCGTATTCCCAATTCCTCCGCCTCCGCCGTATCTGCTCCCAGGAGGACCAGTTCCACCACAGAACACACCAGATGGCCGCCTCCTTTAGAGACCGCAATTTCCCTTCCCACGTGGTTAAAGATGCCCTCCAACGCATCTTGTCCACATCCCGTACATCTGCCCTCAGACCCCACCCCTCCAACCATAACAAGGACAGAATGCCCCTGGTGCTCACCTTCCACCCTACCAACCTTCGCATAAACCAAATCATCCGCTGACCCCACCACCAGGGGGATATATTTCCCTCCCCACCCTTTTCCGCCTTCCGCAAAGACCGTTCCCTTCGTCACTACCTGGTCAGGTCCACTCCCCCCTACAACCCACCCTCCCATCCTGGCACTTTCCCCTTGCCACCACAGGAACTGTAAAACCTGCGCCCACACCTCCCTCACCTTTATCCAAGGCCCTAAAGGAGCCTTCCACATCCATCAAAGTTTTACTTGCACATCCACCAATATAATTTATTGTATCCGTTGCTCCCGATTCGATCTCCTCTACATTGGGGAGACTGGGCGCCTCCTAGCAGAGCGCTTTAGGGAACATCTCCGGGACACCTGCACCAATCAACCACACCGCCCCATGGCCCAACATTTCAACTCCCCCTCCCACTCTGCCGAGGACATGGAGGTCCTGGATCTCCTTCACCGCCACTCCCTCACCACAAGACGCCTGGAGAAAGAACGCCACATCTTCTGCCTCAGAACACTTCAACCCCAGGGCATCAATGTGAACTTCCAACAGTTTCCTCATTTCCCTTTCCCCTCCTCACCCTCGTTCCAAACTTCCAGCTCAGCACTGTCCCCATGACTTGTCTGGACTTGTCCTACCTGCCTATCTCCTTTTCCACCTATCCACGCCACCCTCTCCTCCCTGTCCTATCACCTTCATCCCCTCCCCCACTCATCCATTGTACTCTATGCTACTTTCTCCCCACCCCCACCCTCCATAGCTTATCTCTCCATGCTTCAGGCTCACTGCCTTTATTCCTGATGAAGGGCTTTTGCCCGAAACGTCGATTTCACTGCTCCTTGGATGCTGCCTGAACTGCTTTTGCTCTTCCAGCAGCACTAATCCAGAATTTTATTTATTGTTCAGCTCACTTATGACCAGAAGCAGCAATTCCTGGAGATGTGTACCCGATATCCAGGAAATGTTACAGCATTTACATTCTGCACAACTCTCAAGTTCCTCAAATGTTCATTATCTTTAGAACTGGCTATTGGGTGACAGGGCATACCACAGATGACATGACTAATTGCCACAGTAGAAAACTCTCAGAATTGCATCACTATAGTGCTGTTCATGCATACACTAGGCCATTATTATACAAAAAAAAATCTTTTGAAGATGTGCTTCCATTGTCTAAACTGGTTGGGAGGAGCACTATTTGCTGTTCCCCATACAACCTTACTCTTTGATGGGGTGAAATATTAAAGAGGAGTGAAATATTAAAGAGGGGAGATGGCTGGTTGTGGGACGGTCACAGTCGTGCTTGGAGATGTTCTGCAAAGCGGTCATCTAGTCTGTGTTTGGTTTCTCCAATGTAGAGTAGGCCACATTTGGTGCAGTGAATACAATACACAAGATTGAAGGAGGTACAGGTTAAATCCTGCTTCAACTGGAAAGACTGTTTAGGCCCTTGGGTTGTGAGCAGGGAGGAGGTAAAAGGGCAGGTGTTGCACCTTCTTCATTTTTGTGGAAAGGTGTCATGGGAAAAGGGGTGGTGCTGGTGGTTATGGAATGGATTGGGGCTTAGATTACTTACAGTATGGAAACAGGCCCTTCAGCCCAACAAGACCACACCGACCCTCCAAAGAGCAACCCACCCAGACTCATTCCCCTACATTAACCCCTTCACCAAACATTACGGGCAATTTAGCATGGCCAATTCACCTATCCTACACATTTTTGGACTGTGGGAGGAAACCAGAGCACGCGGGGAGAATGTGCAAACTCCACATAGACAGTTGCCTGAGGCGGGAATTGAACCTGCGTCTCTAGCACTGTGAGGCAGCAGTTCTAGCCACCATGCCACCCACAAAATCTTTATATAGGTTTACAAACAAGCAATCAGGTTGGAGGCTGTGTTTAATTCTAGCTGATGTTTTATTCAGCTATTTGTACAATCCTTGTAGGGTGGAAGCAAGCTGTTCAGCCTATCAAGTCCACACTATCCCTCCGAAGAGCTTCTACCCATACTCACCTCATCCTGGAGAGGATGATCCCTGCGAAATGCAGAAGGGGGAGTGAGAAGAAGGTGTGTTTAGTGGTGGCATTCTGTTGGAATTGTCTGAAATGGCTGAGAATGGCCCTTTGAATGTGGAGGCTGGTGGGATGAAAAGTGAGGGCAAGGAGGACCTGATCACACTGTCGTGAGTGATGGGAAGGAGCAAGTCAGAAGCACAGGTGATAGATCGGATGTGGTTGAAGGCCGTGTCAACCACATTGAGTGGGAAACCATGGTCATAGAAGAAGCAAGCCATGTCAACAGCACTGTTTTGGAAGGTGTCATCATCGGAACAGATGTGACAAAGGTGAAGGAACTGGGAGCATGGGATGGAGTCCTTGCAGGACGTGGGGTGTGAGGAGCTGTAGTGAAGGTATCTGTGGGAGTCAGTGGTTTTATAGTGGATGGCAATAGACAGTTTATTCCCTGAAACGGAGACAGGGAAATCAAGCAAAGGAAGGGGAGTGTCGAAAATGGATAATGCACAAGTTATAGAGGAGTGGAAATTTGAGGCAAAATGAACAAACTTTTCAGGGTCCTGGTGAGAGCATGAAGCATTACTGAAGCAGTCGTAGATGGAGCAAAAGAAGAGCTGTGGGAGGGGACTAGAATAGAACTAGAACAAGGATTGTTCCACATACCCCATAAAGAGACAGGTATAACTGGGACCCATGTGGGTGCCCAAAGCCACTCCTTTAAATTGGCAGAAGTGAGATGAGTTAAAGGAGAAATTGTTCAGTGAGAAAACAAGTTCAGCCAGGCAGAAGAGATTGGCAAAAGATGGAGAGTGTCCAGGCCTCTTGTCGAAGAAGAAGCCAAGAGTTCACAGACTGTCCTAGTAGGGGATGGAGTGTAAAGGGATTGGACATCTGTGGTGAACAGGAGGCAGTTAGGGCCAGGGAAATATTCATGCAGAAGATGGTGTGTGTATGGAATTAGCCACCAGAGGATGTGGTGGAGGTTGGTACAATTACAACATTTAAATGGTACCTGAATGGGTTTAGAAGGATATGAGCCAAATGCTGGCAAATGAGTTTAGATTTATGTAGGATATCTTGTCCGCATGGATGAGGTAGACTGAAGGGTCTGTTTCTGTGCTATATATCTCTATAACTCTATGACTCTAACTGGAAATTGTCAATATGGTGGAGAGAATGAGACGAATTGCGGAACTAGGTGTGCAGGATTTGGACAAGCGGAGAGAGGAAATGTGCTTGGTGGGGCAGGAACAGACTGTTACGATGGGCCTACGGGAGCAGTCTGGCTTGTAGATTTTAGGAAGGAGGGAGAAGCGAACTGACTGGGATTGAGCGACTACAAAGTTGGAGGAAGTGGGAGGAAGATCTCGGGAGGTAAAGAGGTTGGTGACAGTCCTGGCAACAATGGCTTGATGTTTGGATGTGAGGAAGTATCCGAGAGTTGCCTTTAAGTCTCTGCAAAGTAAAGATCAGTGCACCAGATTACACCAGCACCATGTCTTTTGGCGGGTTTGTTAAGAAAGTTAAGGTTGGGCCTGAGAGAGAATAGTGTAGCAATTTCAGAAGGAGACAGGTTAGAGTGGGTGAGAGAAGCAGAGAAATTGAGACAGCTGAGGTCATGTCAGTAGTTTGCAATGAAGAGATTGAGGGCAGGTAAGAGATCAGGAGAAGGGTTCCAAGTGGAGGGTAAATACTTGAGGTGGGTGAAAGGGATCACTGGAATGAGGGTGGGGGTTGTGGGTTGGAAGGCCCCTGCCCAATAAAGTGAAAACGGAGATGAAAGGACTGGGACAAACAGTTCAACATCATGGTGAGCTGGAAATTCGTTAAGGTAGAGGTATAGAGGTGTGAAGCCTAGTCCTTTTCTGGGAATGACCTTGTGACTGTCAACAGATGTTAATACAATTATGAGCCAATTATGTCACAGAAGCATTCCACCCTTCAATGGAATGCTTGCTTTCTATCTTTAAAAAGATTAAAGTACACTGTTTTCATTATAAGGAGAAAGTGAGGACTGCAGATGCTGGAAATCAGAGTCGAGAGTGTGGTGCTGAAAAGCAGAGCAGGTCAGGCAGCATCTGAGGAGCAAGAGAATCGATGTTTCAGGCAAGAGCCCATCCACCCGGAAACGTTGATTCTCTTGCTCCTCAGATGCTGCCTGACCTACTGTGCTCTTCCAGCATTACACTCTCGACTGTGTTTTCATTGTAAGTTAATTCATCCCCCTTGCACCAATAAATTCCTGCTCTGCATCCTGTCCACAGCATCATAATGGAGCTTTGCAGGATTACGTGCAGGCTGTGCTTATCTGAATCAAATTTCAATTTGCAAGGGGCATTGATCTTTTAGAGAAGTAGAGGGACTATACTTTGTTGATTGACTCCTGAAACCTATCCAGCTTAAGTTCCTGCTTTCTAGACGTTGTGTTCTTCTCAGAGGGTGGCAAATAGGTTCAGTGCTATTTACACTGCTCCATACAATCCATGCTTGACTGTGTATGGAAATCACTGCCCATCAAGGTAGTCTACAAGAAAAACATAACCAGAAGCCATATACAATTGAAAGAGACCACAGGACTATTGAACGATGTGCTATATTTGTGCCAAGTTTTAGCTTGTACAGAAGTTTGACATTTATGCATCAAAAATGCCTTTGCCTTGGTGCCACCTTCGCAGCCACACCTGAGTTTGAAGAGGTCTGCTGACTGTTTTGTGGGTTTGCCTCAGATGACTTTGGTGGGCATACACTGGAGCCTAGAGGTCTGTTGCTTAGGTGCAGTTATAGCCTTCTTGGCCTGATCTAATAGAAGAGTTTGGGTTCCTGGCCGAGGTGAGATAGTGTAGCAGACCACCTCTGGATTGTCCTAAAATGACAGTCCCTAAATGCCTGTCTTTTGCTCCTTTTACCTGCTGGAGCACTATGGCATTTTCTTACCCTTCAAGGAGGTGGTTACCTGGAGGGAGGTCAAGATCCCTCAGCCCGCTGTTGTCTAGCCAGTCAATGAATGCATGCATAGCTCTAGCAATACTGTGAAGGTCCTTGCACATATCCACCAAATACTGATTGTTCTGCTAGACCGATCTCTGCATGGTGGCCATCACTATTCCACGGAGGCAGCCCAAAGCCACAATAAGACAAAACCTGAGCCGGCTCCTTGGCCCTTCACTGTAGTCTGTGCATGATTTCTATCACTGCTGCCAGATGTTCACCTCCTTGCCCATACATATCCATCAGCTCAGTAATTGCTGAGTTCGGGGGCTCTTATCCTGTGCTGTACTCCAGTAGTTTTCTGAGTGTCCGAAACCTCACCTGTCTCTTCGTTCTCAGTTTACAGGCCCATATCAGTGCTGTGCTCACCACAATGTGACTCCAAGCTTTGTTACGTAGATTACCCACTGAAGTGAATGTTTTTGCACTGGTGGAGGTTGGTGGCATCCTGTTGGAGATGGCAAAAATGACAGTGTATGATGCTTTGAATGCAGAGCCAGGTAAATGGGGGGGTGGGGGGCATTCTCCCAGTTCTCTGTCCATCTCATCTGTTCTGATGATCCTATTTCTTTTACATTAGATGGGCACAATCAGGCAAATAAACTACCCTAGTGATTAAATTGATCGTATTTCAGACTTGTAATAACTTGTGGAACAGTGAGGCTTGATTTGCAGTACTGGATTAGTGGTGCTGGAAGAGCACAGCAGTTCAGGCAGCATCCAACGAGCAGCGAAATCGACGTTTCGGGCAAAAGCCCTTCATCAGGAATGAAGGCAGTGAGCCTGAAGCGTGGAGAGATAAGCTAGAGGAGGGTGGGGGTGGGGAGAGAGTAGCATAGAGTACAATGGGTGAGTGGGGGAGGAGATGAAGTTGATAGGTTAAGGAGGAGAGGGTGGAGTGGATAGGTGGAAAAGAAGATAGGCAGGTCGGACAAGTCAAGGAGACAGTAACTGAGCTGGAAGTTTGAAACTAGGATGAGGTGGGGGAAGGGGAAATGAGGAAGCTGTTGAAGTCCACATTGATGCCCTGGGGTTGAAGTGTTCCGAGGCGGAAGATGAGGCGTTCTTCCTCCAGGCGTCTGGTGGTGAGGGAGCGGCGGTGAAGGAGGCCCAGGACCTCCATGTCCTCGGCAGAGTGGGAGGGGGAGTTGAAATGTTGGGCCACGGGGCGGTTTGGTTGATTGGTGCGGGTGTCTCGGAGATGTTTCCTAAAGCGTTCTGCTAGGAGGCGCCCAGTCTCCCCAGTGTAGAGGAGACCACATCGGGAGCAACGGATACAATAAATGATATTGGTGGATGTGCAGGTAAAACTTTGATGGATGTGGAAGGCTCCTTTAGGGCCTTGGATAGAGGTGAGGGAGGAGGTGTGGGCACAGGTTTTACAGTTCCTGCGGTGGCAGGGGAAAGTGCCAGAATGGGAGGGTGGGTCGTAGGGGGGTGTGGACCTGACCAGGTAGTCACGGAGGGAACAGTCTTTGCGGAAGGCGGAAAGGGGTGGGGAGGGAAATATATCCCTGGTGGTGGGGTCTTTTTGGAGGTGGCGGAAATGTCGGTGGATGATTTGGTTGATGCGAAGGTTTGTAGGGTGGAAGGTGAGAACCAGGGGCGTTCTGTCCTTGTTACGGTTGGAGGGGTGGGGTCTGAGGGCGGAGGTGTGGAATGTGGACGAGATGCGTTGGAGGGCATCTTTAACCACGTGGGAAGGGAAATTGCGGTCTCTAAAGAAGGAGGCCATCTGGTGTGTCCTATGGTGGAACTGGTTCTCCTGGGAGCAGATACGGCGGAGGCGGAGAAATTGGGAATACGGGATGGCATTTTTGCAAGAGATAGGGTGGGAAGAGGTGTAATCCAGGTAGCTGTGGGAGTCGGTGGGTTTGTAAAAAATGTCAGTGTCAAGTCGGTCGTCACTAATGGAGATGGAGAGGTCCAGGAAGGGGAGCGAGGTGTCAGAGATAGTCCAGGTAAATTTAAGGTCAGGGTGGTCCTCAGTCTAGCCGAGGTCTTGCACAAACATAAGGGTTGGAGTCCAGAACAAAATCTGTTACTAGTTCTGCAATCACTGAAACGGCCACACCAGCATCAATCTCCATTAGAACCGGATGACCATTTAACCAGACATTTATTTTGATTGGTTCTGATTTGGATGTTGGTAAGCAATCTAATTGTTCCAAGCCAGATATAGGTCAACTTTCCAGCGTGTGCAGTCTCCCAGATACTGCCTGAAGAAAATTTTAACTGTTTGGCTGAGGCTTGGCTTTGGTTTGGGGTTTTGCTTGGGCTGACCTAGTATCCCTTCATTCAGGATATTTCCTGAGTGAGGCTATGCACTTACATCGGAATACCCTTAAACTTATAAGCTCCACTTGCTGCATTTTCTAGTGACAAAGTCACTTGTAGTGCCTGTTTGAAGTCCAGTTGGGCTTCAGCTAGTTAGCACTTTTGTATGGTCACATCATTAATCCAAGACACAAAACGGTCTCTCAACATCTCATTAAGGGTTAGACCAAGTCATATGCCTCTGCCAATTGTCTTAACCTAGTCAAAAATTCCAATATGTATCCCCTGGTTTTTGTATTATCGAGTAATACAGAATTAAAGGAGGCTTGGGTCCTAATATTCTTTAACTAAATCCATCAATATTTGAAAGGTTTTAGCATCTGGTGCCTCAGGGAAAGTCAGGCTCCTAATAACCAAAAAGGTTGCGGGTCCACAAGCTGTAAGGAGAATAATCTGTTGTTTTTCATCTGTTCCAATGTCATTTGCCAGGAAAAAATAACTTTCCACATACTGGACCCAGTCTTCAACAGCAGGATCAAATGAGTCAAGCTTCCCAAATAATTGCACAATGCCAGAAATGCTCCAAGAAGGCTGTTAGGAGCGAATTTCATCAGGAGCATGCTTTTCTCTTGTTACTGCTAAAATAACTCCAGAGGCCAATATCCTGTCACCAAGTCTCCCTTTATTTACACTTGGAAAATCCTTGATACTCATCCAGCTCCCTCAGAGCGAAGTCTGACACTCCTTTTCTTTTGTTTTTTTACGGTGAAGAACAACAAGTGCATAAACCTTTATTTATATCCCACCACCAGGAAGAAACACCAGAGCTGCCAATGACAAGGGCAATGCTTCTTGACAAAGGGCAATGCTGCATGATCAAAAAGTGAAGGGGAGTGCAGGGATTAAATCAAAATAAAGTTGGAGGGGGAAATAAAACACGCCACTCCCCATGGTGCTGACCACTCCCTGAACAGCTCAAAGGTGTTGGTGGACACTGTGTGCTCCTTCTCCAGAAACACCCAGGCTTGAATGTAACCACGAAACAGGGGTAGGCAATCAGCCCTAACAACCCCCTCCATGGCCCGCTGCCTGGACCTATTTATGGCCTGTTTGGCAAGACCCAGGAGCAGACCCACAAGGAGGTCCTCTGACCTACCCTCCACCCTCCACACCAGGTGCCCAAAGATCAGGAGTGTGGAGCTGAAGTGCAACCAAAAACAGAGGAGAGGGTTTTTAAGAAAATCAAAAAAAGAAGTGCAAATGCCCACATCCAATATATACATGGTCCACAGACTCCACAGTACCATAGAACAAGCAGTTGGGCTGGGAGTCCGTGAACCACTGCAATCTGTGGTTGTGGGGGAGACACTCCATATCTGTCAGCCAAGGCTCCTTGATTGGATCAGGTTAACTGGGCTTTCCCCAATCAGACTATTCATATTCTTTGAGATCCACCTGGCTGATGTCATTACAAACACTACACTGCACAATGTCCACCACCAAGTTAAAGCCAGACTCTTCCATGCTCCTTGGCGATGACAGGAAGCTGTATGGCAGACCAGCCAATACACCCAGCAATTCAGTGGCATGCATTAGTGCTCTTCCGTGTTGAGATCCTCACCTGCATTGTCTGCAGCAAAACCGGTTAGTGACTTCACCATCTGGTGGTTTGATACAAGAGTCATTATTTACTCCTGATATGATTGTAGCTCAATAATTAACCATTGAGTCATAGTCATAGAGATGTACAGCATGGAAACAGACCCATCGGTCTAACTTGTCCATGCCAACCACATATCCTAATCTAATGTAGTCCCATTTGCCTGCACTTGGCCTATATCCTTCCAAACCCTTCATATTCATATATCCATCCAGATGCCTCTTAAATGCTGTAATTGTACTAGCCCCCACCACTTCCTCTGGCAGCTCATTCCATACATGCACTACCCTCTGCATGAAAACGATGCCCCTTAGGTCCTATTTATATCTTTCGCCTCTCACCCTAAACCTATGCTCTCTACTTCTGGACTCTCCCATCCCAGGGAAAAGACCTTGTCTATTTAACCTATCCATGCCCCTCACGATTTTATTAACCTATATAAGGTCATCCCTCAGCCTCCAATGCTCCAGGGAAAACAGCCCCAGCCTATTCAGCCTCTCCCTATAGCTCAAATCCTCCAACCCTGGCAACATCCTTGTAAATCTTTTCTGAACCCTGTCAAGTTCCACAACATCCATGCTATCGGAAGGAGACCAGAATTGTATGCAATATCCAAAAGTGGCCTAACCAATGTCCTGTACAGTTGCAATATGACCTCCCAACTCCTATATTCAATGCTCTGACCAATAAAGGAAAGCATACCAAATGCTGCCTTCACTATCCTGTCCACCTGTGACTCTACTTTCACTTGCCTATAGTTCCCTGGCTTTTCCTTACCACCTTTCCTAAATATGGCACCACGTTAGCCAACTTCCAATCTTCTAGCACCTCGTCTGTGACTATTTATGATACAAATATCTCAGCAAGGGGCCCAGCAATCACTTCCCTAGCTTCTCACGGAGTTCGAGGGTAAGTCTGAACAGGTCCCGGGGATTTATCCACTTTTATGTGTTTCAAGACATCCAGCAACTCCTCCTTTTTTCAAGATTCACCGTCTATTTCCTCACATTCTATATCTTCCATGTCCTTCTCCACAGTACACTGCCTTGCTGATCTTTGAGGGGCCCTATTCTCTCCCTGGTTACCCTTTTGTCCTTACTGTATTTATACTTTGGATTCTCCTTAACCCTATTTGCCAAAGCTATCTCATGTCCCTTTTTTGCCCTCCTGATTTCCCTCTTAAGTGTACTCCCAGTGACTTTATACTCTTCTAAGGATTCGCTTAAGCGCTCTTGTCTGTACCTGACATATGCTTCCTTCTTTTTCTCAACCAAAACCTCAATTTCTGTAGTCATCCAGCATTCCCGTCACCTACCAGCCTTTCCTTTCACCCTAACAGGAATATACTGTCTCTGGACTCTTGTTATCTCATTTTTGAAGGTTTCCCATTTTCCAGCTGTCCTTTTACCTGCGAACATCTGTCCCCAATTAGCTGTTCATTATCAGTATCTGAGCTGCTGACTGCTGAGTGTCAGGTTGGATTGGAAAGGTGGATGAAGGGCAGGGACATTAAATAGATATGGGAATAGGTTTGGTAAGTTTAATTAGATCAGTTTGAATACACCCTGTAAGCAATGTTCCTTGACTATTTGGGCTGAATGGCTTCTTCCATGTTTTACATATATGTCCCATACATTTGTCATAAATATTTCAATAAGGAACCACCATTATACATAAAAAAACCATTTATAGGGGGTTATGAGGGGAATAGAGCTCCTCAAAGATCAGCAAGGCAGCATATGTGTGGAGCTGCAGGAAATGGGGGAGATACTAAATGAGTATTTTGCATCAGTGTTTACTGTGGAGAAGGATATGGAAGATATGGGATGTGAGGAAATAGATGGTGACATCTTAAAAAAATGTTCCTTTTCTGACTGATGCTGACATACAGATACAGCCTGCCTTCTGGTATTTTTTCTCAACATGTTGTTCCTTATTTGTCAGCAGGTTTTATAATTGCAGAAGGTAGGATTAGGGTAAGAACTTGGTTTGGACCTAAGTCACCAATATAGCTTTATGACCCACTCAAAGAAGCCAGTCTCGATAGGTTTGAACTCTAGTTTGTTTCGTGATTTTCACTGAGGAAATCTCAGCCTTTGTTGTGCATTCATATTTATTACATACAGGACACCCTCAGCATTCTGTGAGGGGTAACTGCCAGCTTAGACCAATCAATCCCTTCTTCCAACCTTGATTGAATTCACATCAAGAGCTTTTGACTTTTCCCTGACATGGAGAGAACTTAGGACTATCATGTTGTCAAAGCTAAAAATAGTCAACCTCGGCTGGAAGTTGACATGAAAACTTTCTGGGTCTTTAGGACGCATGATTCACATTGTGTTGTTCACCTATGCACTGATGTTCTCAATGTTTACAGAAAAATATGTACTATCTTTACAAATTGCTCCCTTTGCAGTTTTGCTGTGGAAATAACTGCTGCTTAAATAATCAATTCTTTGACATTGCTGTTCCACTTTCCCAGCACATACCCATGCATATGGCATGCCGGGATGACCCAGCAGCAGCTTGAAAATTATGTGTTAATTGGACATAAAAACAATCCTGTAGATTTTATTTGCCCCCTGAGTGGTTCTGTAAATTTATAGAGAGCCTGGGGGATTGCTGCCAGTGTCAGTCCCTTAAGGAAAGAAAATAATTGTATGTGGGGAGAGGTTGTGGTGAACTTGCCAAAAAGCAAAAGTATGACAATAGATGTCCCTTCTTCCTCATCTTGCTTTAACTATTTGCCTTTGGGTTCCTCCCATACATCAGAGTTTGAGACATTCATGCTATATTATCAGAATGTGATCATCTATGTTCACTCGTTCTTGACTTCTCAATCAATCTACCCTACCCATTCTTTTATAATTACAAATAACTCTTAATTCTTCACAGTTCTTAAAAAAAGTACACAGCTCAGATCCTTGAAAACTTTGTTTATATTTTTACACAACAGCAACTTCATGACCATGTACCATGCTCTCTATTGCCTCAAATCTTTAATATAATGCAGAGCCTGAATTTGCACATACTGGTCGATGTGAATCTGAATAGATTTGTTTGAAAACTCACCATTAATTCTTAAATTACATTCTAGAAGTTTTGCCATAACATCCATTTCCCCACTAACTTTTATTGCCGAGTCAGGAAGGTGTATGGCTTGGAATGGATCTATCAGGTACTGGTGTTACCTCACATTTGCTGTCCTTGTCTTTTTAGGTAGGAGAAGTCAGGGTTTGGAAGATACTCTTTAAGGAGTTTGGATGAGTTGTTACAGTGCATCTTTTGGATGGTACACACTGGTGCCTCTGTATCTTGGAGCAAGTGAATGCTGAAGGTGGTAGATGTAGTGCAAGTGGGCTGCTTTGCTTAGGATGGTGCTGAGCTTCTTAAGTGTTGTTGGAACTGCATTAATCCAGTCACACTCCTGACTTGTGCCTTTTAGATTATGGGCAGGCTTTGAGGAACTAGGAGGTGAGTGATCCACTGCAGACTTCCCAGTCTTTGACGTTGTCTTGCAGCTTTAGTATTTATATCACTGGTCCAGTTCAGTTTCTAGTCAGTGATAACCTCCAGGAGGATAGTGTCATTGAAAGTCAATGATAATGGTTGGATGCACTTTAAGAATCTTAGAATCCCTACAGTGTGGAATCAGGCCCTTTGGCCCAACAAGTCCACACCGACCCTCCAAAGAGTATCCCGCCTCGACTAATTCCCCTACCCTATTACTCTACATTTACCTCTGACTAATGCACCTAACCTACACCTCCTTGAACACTACGGGCAATGTAGCATGGCTAATTCACCTAACCTGCACATCTTTGAATGTTGGGAGGAAACCGGAGCACCCAGGAGGAAACCCACGCAGATACCGGAAAATGGACGAACTCTGCACAGACAGTCGCCTGAGGCTGGAATAGAACCCAGGTCCCTGGTGCTGTGAGGCAGCAGTGCTAACCACTGAGCCACCTTGCTGCCATGATGAGGTTGGAGACGGTTAGAGATGGTCATTACCTGGCACTTGTTTTGCAGCAATGTTACTTGCCACTTATCAGTTCAAGTCTAAACATTGTCCAAATCTTTCTGTATGTGGATGTAGACTGCTTCAGTATCTGAGGATCCAGTGAAGTGTGTGCAATCATCAGTGAACGTTCCCAATTCTGACCTCATGACAGAAGGAAGATCATTGATGAAGCAGCTGAAGATGGTCAGGCCAAGGACATTATGCTTAGGAAGTATTGTAGTGATGTACTGTGGCTGAGGTGACTGACCTCCAACAACTAAAACCATTTTCATAGGTATGAATCCAACCAGTGGAGAGTTTCCCGCAATTCCCACTGACTATGGTTTTTGTAAGAGCACCTTGATGCCACACTCAGTAATGCCAAGGGCACTTATCCTCACTACCAGCTTCGAGTTTTGAACTTTTGAACATGTTTAGAAAAAGGCTGAAACAAGGCCAGGACCTGACTGGACCTGGTGGAACCCAAACTGAGCATCAGTAAGCAGGTTGTTGTTGAGTAAGTGCCATTTGATAGCACTGTCGACAACATCTTCCATCACTTTGCTGATGTTGCAGAGTAGACTGATGGGGTGGGAATTGGTGATGTTCAGAGTAGACTTATGGGAAAGGAATTGATGGGGTTAGATATGACCTGCATTTTATTTAAAGCGCATACTCGGGCAATTTTCCACTTTGTCAAGTCAATGCTGGTTGTTGTAACTGGACTGGAATGGCTTGGCAAGGAATGTGGCTGGTTTTGGAGCATAAATCTTCAATAGTATTGCATGTTGTTAGGCCCCGTATCTTTTTCAGTATTCAGTGCCTTCACCTGCTTCTTGATATCACTTGGAGTGAACTGAATGGGTTGAAGGCTGTCATCCAGATTCTGGAGACCTCAGGAGGAGACCAAGATAGACACTTCTGGCTGAAGATACTTGCAAGGTCTTCAGCATTGTCTTTTTCTTTCAATGTTAATGTGTTGGGTTCTTCCCTTATTGAAGATAAGGATATTTGTGGAGTTTGCTCCTTGAGTGAACTGATTGAATTTCCACCACCATTCACTAATATTGGAGGACTGCAGAGCTTAGATTTGATCCACTGGTTGTGGGATCATTCAACTCTATGTATCTCATGTGCTTATACTGCTTGACATGTACAAAGTCCTGAGTAGTAGTTCCCCAGGTTGAATCTGCATTTTTAGGTATGCCTAGTGCTGCTCCTGGCTTGGCCTCCTGCACTCTCATTAATCCAAGGTTGATCTTCTGTCTTCGTGGCAATGGCGAGTAATATGCTGGGCCATAAGTTTATAAATTGTGGTTTAATACAGTTCTGTGCTGCTGATGGTCCTCAGCACTTTGTGGATGTCCAGTCTTGAATTTCTAAATCTTTTCAACATCTATTCCATTCTGTACAGTGGTAGTGCCAAACACTATGGATATAATACTTAGTGTGATGGCATGATCTCATCTCTAAAGGAGTATGCAAGCACCATTTCTTTTCGCGCGAGGGAAAGAGTGTCTCTCCAACTTGATTCAGTTTTTGAAGAAGTAACCAAAAAGATTGATGAGACCAGAGTGGTAGATGTTGTTTACTTGGACTTTAATAAAGCCTTTGATAAGGTTTGTCATGGTATACTAATTAGTAATGTTGAATCACATGAGATTCAAAGTGAACTTGCCAGTTGGATACAAAATTGGCTTTATGGTAGGAGACAGTTGGTGGTGGTGGAGGGTTGTTTTCAGACTAGAGGCCTGTGACCAGCAGTGTTCTGCAGAAACCCATATTGAGTCAACTTTTGTCATTTATATAAATGATATGAATGAAAATATAGGCAGCCTGGTTAGTAAGTTTGCAAATGACTCCAAAATTGACAGTATAGCGGGCAGTGAGGAAGGTTATCTAAGATTACAAAGAACTCTTGATTAATTGGGTTCATGGTCTGAGGAGCGGTAGCTCAAGTTTACTTTGTATAAATGCAAGGTATTACATTTTGATAAAACAAAGGCAAGACTTATACAATTGATTGTAGGGACCTGGGTAGTGGTGTAGCACAGAGAGACTTAGGGGTTCAGGTACATAATTCTTTGAAATTTGCATCACAGGTGGAAAGGATGGTTAAGAAGGTATTTATCTTGCTTGCCTTCATTGCTCAGACCTTTGAGTATAGGAATTCAGGTGTCATGTTCAGGTTATACAGCACATGGCAGAGGCCTCCTCTGGAGTACTGTGTGAGTTCTGGTCGCCCTGTTATAGGAAGGATATTATTAAATTGGAGTGGTTTCAGAAAAGATTTACCAGGATGTTGCCAGGTTTGAGTTAGAGGAAAGGTTGGATAGGCTGGGACCTTTTTCACTGAAGTGTAGGAGATTGAGGGGTGACCTTATAGAGGTTTATAAAATCATGAAGGGCATAGGTAATGTGAACAGCAAAGGCCTTTTTTCTAAGGTGGGGTAGTTTGAAACTAGGGGGCATATTTTTAAAGTAAGAGGACAAAGTATTAAAACAGCCACAAGAGACAATTTCTTTATACAGTGAGTTGATGGAATGTGGAATGAACTGCCAGAGTAAGCAGTGGCTGGAGGTACAATTACAATGTTTAGAAGACATTTGGACAAATATATGAATAAGAGATGTTTGCAGGGATATGGGCCATTCACAGGCAGGTGGGACTGATTTAATTTTGGAACATGGTTGGTGTAGACGAGGTGAATCAAAGGGTCTGTTTCCACACTGTATGCCTCTATAACAGATGTATCTGCTGCAGGTGGAGAAATGACTTCTCTCAAAGGATTGTGAATCTGTGAAATTCACGACCCCCAGAGAGTGGTGGATGCCAGTACATTGAGCAAATGTCAGGAGGAGATACATTGATTTTTAATTAGCAATTGGTCGAAGGGTTATAGAGAATAAGCAGGAGAGTGAAGTTGAGACCTAAATGAGATCAGCCAATGTATTAAAAGAGCAGGTTCAAGGGCAGAGTTGTCTACTCCTGCTCCTAGTTCTTATAATCAATGAGGTCAAAGTACATCTTTTCCTCTTATTTGTCCCCTCACCAACTGATACAGGCTGGTGATCAATACAGACTATGATCTTTAGGTATGGGTCAGTATTGGTGCTACTGATTCACACTTATTGATGGATATTGAAATCTCCTATCATTCTATTATCCTGACACCCTCAGTGCCTCCTCCAAGTGGTGTCCAACATGGCAAACTCATTCACCGTTTTTTTTGCGTGCAGAGGGGGCTGGATGAGCGGGTGGCATTGTGGGTGATAAACACTAGATTACTTTTATATGTTTGATGTGATGTCGTAAGACTACTTGAATTTTGGCATCAACGCTGAAGACTCCAAGGGCAACTCCCTCCTGACTGTGCCACAGCCTATGGTGGATTTGTCCTATCAGTGCGTATTTGGGACATTGTCATGAGCATGGTAATGTCAGGCTGTTGCTTGAGTATTTTGTGTTCATCCGTTACTTTGTGGGACTGCTCCAGCCCTACAACCTCTCCTCTATCCTTCTGATTCCAGTGATTTGGGTTGGCTCTTCAATTAATGCTGTGCCTTCAGCTGCTTACCTTCTGCTCTTCCAGCTTCCTCTCCTTTGAGTCCCCCCTTGAACCCCACCTTTTGGGAATCAGCTATTAGTCACCCTTCCTTTTCCCAGATTTTGTCAAGGTACCTGGATATTATAATGTCAAAAAACATTTTGGAATTTCTAAAGATTGTAAATTGTTATTGCTTGCATGGAACTTCACAGAGATAAAATGGAACGTGAAACAGGGAGAATTCCAATTTCATATGTACATTTTTTTTATTTCAAAAATATACTTTATTCATAAAATGATTTGATGGTCTGTACATTTGGTCATGCCATACATATGTCAACATTTACATACACAGATCAGAATTTATCATTGTTATATACAGGTCTGTGCATTTCTCAATCTTATGCACATATATTTAGCTGAGGCATCAGCAGAGCCCAAAAACGTCCGCATGGGCCCCCTGTTCTTCTTTAGGCAGGCAGATGTTACACGGTGATCTTTCCCCACCGCGCCTTGGCGGCAGCTGCCCCAAGCTTCAGCGCGTCCCTCAACACGTAGTCCTGGACCTTGGAATGTGCCAGTCTGCAACACTCAGTCAGGGTCAACTCCTTCACCTGGAAGATCAACAGATTTCGGACCGCCCAGAGAGCGTCCTTCACCGAGTAGATGATCCTCCAGGCGCAGTTAATGTTTGTCTCGGTGTGAGTCCCGGGGGACAGGCCGCAGACCACGGAGTCCCGCGTCATGGCGCTGCTCGGGACGAACCTCGACAAGCACCACTGCATTCCTCTCCAGACTTCCTCTGCGTAGGCACATTCCAGAAGGAGGTGTGTGACAGTCTCGTCCCTCCCACAGCCTCTTCGAGGGCGGTGTGCGGTGCGGCAGAGAGTTCGGGCATGCATAAAGGATCTCACAGGCAGAGCCCTTCTCACCACCAGCCAAATCATGTCTTGGTGCTTGTTGGAAAGTTCTGGCGATGAGGCATTCTGCCAAATGGCTTTGACAGTATGCTCAGGGAACCGCTCGACAGGATCCGCCCTCTCCTTTTCCCGAAGGGTCTCAAGGACACTACGTGCTGACCACTTCCTGATGGATTTATGGTCAAAGATGTTTTTTCTTCATAAATTTCTCCAGGAAGGACAGGTGGTACGGAACGGTCATATGTACATTTAAGGCAACTGATGGTAAATTTAATTCTATTATTATAAAAGTGGTCCTGTTGCAATGCCAGCTGCAACTCTTTCTGTTCTCGCTGTATGGTCATCCTGACCCATAGATGGAGTAATGTTTGGTAGTGTGTAACATGCCAGCTCAGAGATAGGCTTTTTTTTTAATTTATTCATTTGTGGGATGTGGGCATTACCAACTGGCCAATGTTTATTTCCTGTCCCTAGTTGTGCTTGAGAAGGTAGTGGTGTGCTGCCTTCTTCAACCACTGCAATCCACCCACTGTGTGTGTTAGGGAGGGAATTCCAGGATTTTGATCCTGCAACAATGAAGGAATGGCAATATATTTTCAAGTCAGAATGGTGAATGGCTTAGGAGAACTTGAAGGTAGTGATGTTCTCATGTATCCATTGGCTCTCTCCTTCTAGATGGAAGTTGTCGTGGGTTACAAAGGTGCTGTCTGAGGATTTCCGGTGAATTTCTGTAGTGCGTCTTGTAGATCATATATATTGCTATTACTGAGGTCAGTATTGGAGAAAGTGGATGTAGTGCCAATCAAGTGGACTGCTTTTTGCTGGATAGTGTGTTCATGGCTGCACCTACCCAGGCAAATGGGGAGTGTTCCATCACATTCCTGACTTGTAGATGATGGACATGCTTTGGGAGTCAGGAGGTGACTTACTCACTGTAGTATTCCTAGCCTCTGACCTGCTCTTGTAGCCAATTTGTTTATGTGACGAGTCCAGTTGAGTTTCTGGTCAATGGCAACCCCCAGGATATTAATAGTGGGGGATTCCACACTGAATGTGAAGGGCAGTGGTTAGATTCTCTTCTTGGTATGGTCATAGCTTGGCATTTTTGTTGCACAAATATTACTTGCCACTTGTCAGCCCAAGCTGGGATATTGTCCAGATCTTGTTTCATTTGAACATGGACTATTCAGTATCTGAGAAGTCATGAATGGTTGCTGAACGTTGTGCAATCGTTGGTGAACTTCCCCACTTAAAACCTTATGATAGAGGGAATGTCATAGATGAAGCAGCTGAAGATGTTTTGGTCTTGGCCACTACTATTTCTGAGGAACTCCTGCAGAAATGAACTGGAGCTGACATGATGACCTCCAATGACCACAACCTCTTTCTATGTGCCAACTATAACTCCAATCAGTAGCGAGTTTGCCCCCTGTTACGCATTGATTCCAGTTTTGCCAGGGCTCCTTGATGCCACACTTGGTTGAATGCAGCGTTGGTGTCAAGAGTTGTTCTTCTCACTTCTCCACCAGGGCTGCATATTCTTTATATCCATATATATTCTTTGTATTGAACTCCTTAACCCAAATTCCTGAGTTGTGAAGAAGAGTCAAATGGACCCAAAATCTTAACTCTGCGTTTTCCCAGCAGCTACTGATTCGCAATTTTTGTTGCACTGTCACGTCCTCTCTGTGCACATGCCTGGGAAATGCAGACTTTAAACACGCAGACGTGGCGTTCCTGGGACCGTGCGCAGGCGCGGCTCTGAAGCTAGTGCGCAGCCCTCGGTGAGCTCCGCTTCTAAGTGTCCAATTTTGGACATGGAGTTGTGTTTGTGTTAATGTTCCGGACTGTGCACAGCTGGTAAAGACACGCTGTCAGTTTTTGACACTTCGGAAACTTAACGACACTGTGATCTGGAACAAACCTCGGTAAGAAAACTCTGTCATACAGTAACGAACTCGGAGTTAGAGTCAGTACCTAGACTTCAGCCGAGAGGTATTGCCCAACATTATACAACGCGTTTATTTTACAACAGGGAAGGGTGGGCACTCTCGGGTAAAACCCCGAAACTGCCGCCCGATCCAGAGGAAAGGAAAGGCCCAGGTGCATTTCAGCTTATCCAGGCTGGAGGAGTGTGAACCTCAACTGGCCTGCCACTGCACATGGGGAAGTGGTGGTAAGAGGCTGGGCAGTCACAGTGTTTGGAGGGAGGCATTGAGGAGGGAAACAGGAATCTGGGGCAGAAGGAATGGGATTTTGAGGACAAAAAGCCTGATTTTAGTAATGGGTTCAGGGGTGAAATGGCTTGAGTGGGTTGGTTGCGGGAGTTTGAGGCAGTGGGTAGAGGAGTGGTGGCTTGGGGTTTGAGTTGAAGTTGAGAATTGAGGTAGGGTTTCTGGGAGCAGAGAGGTGGGTTGGATTGAGGAAGAGTGTTTTCACTGAGTGAGAGAGGTATTTGAGATGAATCGTTTGACGAAACTCAAGGCCTGTCCAGAAGCCCAGAGGAACTATCCTTGTGGTTTGCAAAGAAAAAAGATTTTTCAAATATTATGTATTTAGCTGGGCCTTGACTGGCCTGTAACTCAATTCCTGGTAACTTTGTGACAGGTAAACCAGTGGTTCTTCTTTCCTCAGGTTTCCACGTATCTAATCTAATCTGATACTGTAATGAAGTTGCAACAACATGAAGTGAGAAAGACTGAGATATAGCAGAACATTCTTGGAATTATAGAGGATGATTTACAATCCTCATAGAACATACCACAACACGATACAGGCCCTTCAGCAGTTGATGTTGTACTGACCTTTTATCTTCCTCTAAGATCAAACTAACCAACATACCCTTCATTGTCCTATCTTCCATTTGCCTATACAAGAGTTGCTTAAATGTCCCAATGTATCTGACTCTACTACCACCACTGGCAGTGCATTCCATGTACCCACCACTCTGTGTCAAGAACCTACCTCTGACATCTCCCCTAAACCTTCCTCCAATCACCTTAAAATTATACCCTCTCGTTATAGCCATTTCCACGCTGGGAAAAAAAGTCTCTGGCTATCCATTCTATCTATGCTTCTCATCATCATGTACACCTCTATCAAGTCACTTCTCATCCTTCTTCGCTTCAATGAGAAAAGCCCTAGTTCCTTCAACCTTGCTTCATAAGATATGCCCTCCAGTCCAGGCAGCATCTTGGTAAATCTCGTCTGCACTCTCTCTAAGGCTTCCACATTCCTTCTTATAATGAGGCAACCAGAACTTAACACAATATTCCAAGTGTAGTCTAACCAGGGCTGTACAGAGCTGCAGCATAACCTTGTGGCTCTTAAACTCAATCCTCCCCTGCTAATGAAAGCCAATACACTATATGCCTTCTTAACAACCCTATCAACTTGGGTGGCACCTTTTAAGGGATCTATGGACATGGACCCACGGTTCCTCTTTTCCTCTGCACTGCCAAGAATCCTGCCTTTACCCTTATATTCTGCATTCAAATTCAACCTTCCAAAATAAATCACCACTCTTTTCCAGGTTGAACTCCATCTTCCGCTTATCAGCCCTGCTGTGCATCCTGTCAATGTCCCGTTGCAACCTACAACAGATTTCCACGCTATCCACCACTCCACCAACCTTTGTGTCATCAGCAAACTTACTAATCCAATCTTCCACTTCCTCATTGCAAGTCATTTATAAAAATCACAAAGAGCCAAGGTCCCAGAACTGATCCCTGGGGAACAGCACTGGTCACCAAATACTATGGGTCAACAATTATGTATCCAGACAGCCAGATTTCCCTGTATCCCATTCCTCCTTGCTTTTTGAATGAGCCTACAAGGGGAACCTTATCAAGCGCCTTGTTAAAATCCATGAACATCACATCCACTGCTCTACTGTTATTAATGTGTTTTGTCACATCCTCAAAGAATTTAGTAAGGTTTGTGAGGCGTGACCTTCCACTCTCAAAGCCATGCTGACTTTCTAATCAAGCTGTGGTTTTCCAAATAATCATAAATTCTGTCTCTCAAAGTTCTCTCCATAAGTTTTCCCACCATAGACATAAGACTGGTCTGTAGTTATCAGCATTATCCCGACTCTATTTCTTGAACAAGGGACTAACATTTGCTGCCCTCCAATCATCTGGCAATACTCCAGTGGATAGTGAAGATGCAAAGATGGAACAATCTTTTCGCTCACTTCCTGTAGGAACCTTGGGTATATCCCGTCTGGCCCAGGGGACTTATCTCTCCTTATGCTTTTCAAAACTTTCAGCACAACTTTCTAGGCACTGACCCGAATGTAAGTTTGCTCACTGAACTGGAAGTTTCTTTTACAGATGTTTCATCACTATGCTGGTTAACATAATCAGAGAGCCTTGGCGAAGCACTGGCGTTAGTGACCACTTTCTATTTATGTATTTAGGTTTCCTTAGGTTGATGATGTCATTTGCTGTGATGATGTCATTTCCTGTTCTTTTTCTCAGAATGTGGTAAATGGGGTCCAAATTGATATGTTTGTTGATTAGAGTTCAGGTTGGAATGCCATGCTTCTAGAAATTCTCGTGCATGTCTCTGTTTGACTTGTCCTAGGATAGATGTGTTGACCCAGTTAAAGTGGTGTCCTTCCTCATCTGTGTAAGGATACAAGTGAGAGTGGGTCATGTCTTCTTGTGGCTAGTTTTCTGCCTGTTTGCCCAACGTAGTGTTCGTTACAGTTCTTGCAAGCTACTTTGTACATGACAATAGTTTTGCTTGTTGTTTGTATGGAGTCTTTCGAGTTCATTAGCTGCTGGTTTAGTGTATTGGTGGGTTTGTGGGCTACCATGAGACCAAGAGGTCTGAATAGTCTGGCAGTCATTTCCAAGATGTCTTTGTAGGGGAAAGTGGCTAGGGTTTCTGGACAGTTTGTCTGCATTTTTGGATTTGTTGCTGAGAAGTCAGTAGACTGTGTTCATTGGGTACCCATTCTTTTTGAATATGCTGTACAGGTGATTTTCCTCTGCTGTTTGTAGTTCCTCTGTGATGCAGTGTGTGGTGGCTCATTGAAATAATGTTCTAATGCAGTGTTGTTTGTGGGCGTTGGGATGATTGCTTCTATAGTTCAGTATTTGGTCTGTTTATATTGTTTTCCTGTAGACGCTGGTTTGAAGTCCCTAACCTCACTCTGGTCATCTTCTTGTTCCTCACAGAAGTGTAGAATGCCTTAGGGTTTTCTAAAGCTTTTTCATGCCTCCTTCTTGTTGTCCTAAGTCCATTCTTCGGTTCCTTCCTAACTACCTTGTAACCTTCTAGAGCCCTGTCTGATCCTTGCCTCCTCAACCAAGACAAGTCAGCTTCCTTTCTCTTGACTAGATGTTCAACATTCGTTGTCACCCACAGTTCTTTCAACCTATCATCCTTTTCTTGCCTCAGTTGGACAAACCTGTCCAGCACCGTCAGCAAGTGCTCCCTAAACAACCTTCACATTTCTCATGTGCATTTCCCTGAGAACATCTGTTCCCAATTTAGGTGCCCCAGTTCCTGCCTAATAGCATTGTAATTCCCCTCCCCCATTAAATATTTCCCCATACCATCTGCGCCTATCCATCTCCAGGAGTATAGTAAAGGTCAGAGAGTTGTGATCACTTTCACTGAAATGCTGTCCCACCAAGAGGTCAGACACCTGTCATGGTTTGCCAAGCACCAAATCCAATATGGCCTCCTTTTTAAATTGGTCTCTCCACATATTGAGTCAGAATCCTTCCTGGATTCACCTGAAAAAAAACTGCTCCATCCAAACTATTTGAACTAAGGAGGTTCCAATCATTATTAGGGAAGTTAAAATCACCATGAAAACAACCCTGTTACTTCTGCACCTTTCCAAAATTTGCCTCAATCAGCTCCTCTGTGTCTCTGTTGCTCTGTAGAAATCTCCCAATAAGATGACTGCTCCTTTGCTGTTTCTGACTTCAACCCATATTGACTCTGTAGACAAACCCTCTGCGATAACCTCCCTTTCTTCAGCTGTGATACTATCCCTGATTAGCAATGCCACTCCTCCACCTCTTTTACCCCACCCCAACCCCACCATTCCTTTTGAAACATCCAACAACTATTCCTGTCCCTGTGATATCCAAGTCTCCATGATGGACACAACACCATAGTACCAAGTACTGATCCATGCTCTAAGTTCGTCACCCTTATTCCTGACCCTTCTTGCGTTAAAATCGATGCACTTCACCCCATCTCACTGACTGCACCTTTGCCCTATCAATCGTCTGTCCTTCCTCACAGACTCTCTGTATGCTGTATCTGGCTTCTCACAACCTACTCCATCATCTGATCCATAACTCTGGTTCCCAGCCCCTACCAATCTAGTTTAAACCCTCCCAATCAGTTCCAGCAAACCGCCCACCCAGGATATTGGTGCTTCTCCAATTCAGGTGCAACCTGTCCTTCTTGTACAGGTCCCATCTTCTCCAGAAGGTATCCCAATGATCTACATATCTGAAGCCCTCCCTCCTACACCAGTGCTGTAGCCATGTGTTCATCTGTACTCACTGTCTGTTTCTAGCATCACTAGCCTGTGGCATTAATAGCAATTCTGAGATTCCTACACTGCTTGTCCTGCCTTCTAGCTTCCAACCTAACTCCAATGTTACACAATGCACTGCCCAATTTGACTGTTCAGGAGTTGAAATCCAGATCAGTGATCAAATTTCCACAAGACAATTGTTGTGTATTATTTTGATTGAGATTGGGGAATCTTGTAGAGTTGACCAGATCGGATTATGGAGAGTTGTTGGGCGGGGGTTGAGGGCGTGGGGGGCAGTACGTAAGCTTTCTAGTAAATCTGCTGTTTTTGAGAGTTCCTTATGAAAGATTTGAGCCCTCCATGTTAGAAAGTGTTGGGGTTGTTGGTCTGAGCAAGAAGACATTAGGATTGCTGATGAGCTGTAAGAGCTCTACAGTTCCAGCAACAAGTAATAAATTAATAGATTGTACCTTGTTGCAGCAAAGATGAATCGAGACTTAAAGTATTGGAAGGAAGCAGCCACTGTCATCTTGACTTCAGGTGTTCGAAATTGCTTTGTGAATAAAGATCCCACCAGTACACAGACTTGTCAGCCTCCACGTTCAGTGCCGAAACAAAAGAGAAATGCAATTCACTCATGGTTGGAGAAACCTGTCTTTGATTATGCTGTACTTATGTTACAGCGGAGCGCAAAAAGCAGTTTCTTGCCTCATGCTCAGGTATTCCCTGGAGGTACGGTCAGTCCGTCTGATTTTTCCAATGAGTGGATTCAGATGTTTCGGTCCTTTTGCAAGCCACCTAACTTTAAACTAGGTATAGTCAGGCAAACCTCCAAGAGAGCTCCAATCCTTGCAACGGACAGGAGAAAGCTAGGATCTGAAGTCCCTGGAGAGGTGGCTTTTCGTATTTGTGCTATTAGGGAAACTTTTGAAGAATCAGGGATTCTACTTGTGAAGCCGAATACCCCTGAAACATGTTCGAGCAGCCAAGGAGCCATAAAGCTCACACAGTACGACCAAAAAGAACTTGCAAATTGGAGGCTGCTTGTGCAGAGAAATGCAGCAAATTTTATAAAGCTTTGCAAAGAGCTAGACTGTATACCAAATATTTGGGCATTGAAGGAGTGGAGTAATTGGTTAACTCCCACTCACTTGGAGAGAAAACGTTTTGATACTGCATTCTTCATCTGTTGTTTGCAAGAGATTCCTTTCACACTGCAAGATGGTTATGAAACTGTTTCCTACAACTGGATGTCCCCACCTGATTTTGCTGAAGGCTACATTTCTGGGAAATTCTACATCCCTCCCCCGCAGTGGTATGAACTGAGCAGACTCTGCCAAATACCCCATTTCCAAGATCTGCAGCAGTTTAGCCAGCAGCGGGCATTGGAAGGCTGTGAGCGATGGCTTCCAATTCGTCTTCTTGCTTCTGATGGCTCTGCGATTTTGTATCCTGGCGATGACCTTTATCCAGAGGATCCAGATTACACAGGAGAAAAGCAGGTGAACATCACTTCCTCAAAAACTCTGGAACAATTGAGGTTAGAGGTTACCAAACTAAATCGCGCGGAACTGAGAGATTTGCATGTTATAATACTGTACGTGAATATTGAGCCCCCATATAAACATATCAACCCACTAATGGTGAACCCAATACTTTCCAGTTATCTGTAAATTCTTCCAATGAATCAACAAAAATATCTGTCAAAAATGTTCTTAAATGATCAAAGTTTATTTTTGAATGTTTTCAAATAGAACACTGGTAACAATATCAAAAAAGAATTAGAACATTACAGCGCAGCACAGACCCTTCGGCCCTTGATGTTGCACCTACCTGTGGAACCAATCTGAAGCCCAACCAACCTACACTGTTCTATTCTTGTCCATATGCCTGTCCAATGACCATTTAATAGCCCTTAAAGTTGGTGAGTCTACTTCTGTTGGAGGCAGTGCGTTCCATACCCCTAATATTCTGAGTACAGAAACTAGCTCTGACATCTGCCCTATATCTATCGCCCCTCAATTGAAAGCTGTATCCACTTGTGCTAGCCATTGCCATCAGAGGAAAATGGCTCTCACTGTCCAACCTATCTAACCCTCTGATTATCTTATGTCTCAATTAAGTCACCTCTCCACCTTCTCTCTAACGAAAACAGCTTCACATCCCTCAGCCTTTCCTCGTAAGACCTTCATTCCATTCCAGGCAACATCCCTAGTAAATCTTCTCTGAATCCTTTCCAAAGCTTCCACGTCCTTCCTATATTGCGAAGACCAGAACTGTACACAATACTCCAAATGTGGCCGCAGCAGAGTTTTGTACAGCTGCAGGATGATCTCATGGTTCCAAATCTCAATCCCTCTACTAATAAAAGCTAACGCACCGTATACCTTCTTAACAACCCTATCAAGCTGGGTGGCAACTTTTAAGGATCTGTGTACTTGGACACAGAGATCTTTCTGCTCATCTACACTACCAAGAATCTTACCATTAGCCCAGTAATCTGTATTCCTGTTACTCCTTCCAAAGTGAATCACCTCACATTATTCTGCATTAAACTCCATTTGCCACCTCTCAGCCCAGCTCTGAAGCTTATCTATGTCTCTTTGTAATCGATAACATCCTTCATTACTATCCACAACTCTACCGACCTTAGTGTCATTTGCAAATTTACTAACCCATCCTTCTATGCCCTCATCCAGGTCATTTATATAAATGACAAACAACAGTGGCCCCCAAAACAGATCCTTGCGGTACCCTACTGAACTCCAGGATGAATATTTCCCATCAACCATCACCCTCTCTTTTCTGATCCAAACCATTAAATTACCCTCAATCCCATGCCTCTGTATTTTGTGCAATAGCCTACAGTGGGGGAACCTTATCAAATGCCTTACTGAAATCCATATACACTACATCAACCCACTTTTCCCTCATCTACATTTGGTCACCTTCTCAAAGAATTCAATAAAGGTTGTGAGGCATGACCTACCCTTCACAAAACCATGTTGGCTATTCCTAATTAACTTATTCATCTCTAGATGATGATAAATCCTATCTCTTGTAACCCTTTCCAACACTTTTACCCACAACCGAAGTAAGGCTTCCCGGTCTATAATTTCCAGGGTTGTCTCTACTCCCCCTCTTGAACTAGGGGACAACATTTGCTATCCTCCAGTCTTCTGGCACTATTCCTGTAGACAATGATGACATAAAGGTCAAAGCCAAAGGCTCGCAATGTCATCCCTGGCTTCCCAGTGAATCCTAGGATAAATCCCATCGGGACCAGGGGATTTATCTACTTTTATACTTTTTAGAATTGCTAAAAAATCTTCCTTATGCACCTCAATCCCACCTATTCTAGTAGCTATATCAAAGTATTCTCCTCTAGTGTGAATACTGAAGAAAGGTATTCATTTAGTGCTACCCCTATCTCCCCTGACTCCATGCACAACTTCTCACCACCATGCTTGATTGGCCCTAAGCTTACTCTAGTCATTATTTTATTCCTGATATAGCTGCAGAAAGCCTTAGGGTTTTCCTTGATCGTATCCACCAATGACTTCTCATGCCCCCACCTGGCCCTTCTTAGCTCTCTCTAGGTCCTTCCTGGCTAATTTGAAACTCTCAAGCGCCCTAACTGATCCATCACATCTCATCCTAACATAAACCACCTTCTTCCTCTTCGTTAGTAAACCACGGCTCCCATGCTCGACAACTTCATTCCTGCCTGACCAGTACGTACTTGTCAATGACCCGCAGTAGCTGGTCCTTGAATAAGCTCCACATTTCAATCGTGCCCATCCCCTTCAGTTTCCTTCCCCATCCTATGCATCCTAAATCTTGCCTAATTGCAACATAATTGCCTTTCGTCCAGCTATAACACTTGCCCTGTGGTATATACCTATCCCTTTCCATCTAACCAAATTGTGGTCACTATCACCAAAGTGCTCAGCTATCTCCCAAATCTATTGTGGCCTCGCCCCTTGTTGGCCTGTCTACATACTGTGTCAGGAAACCCTCCTGCACACATTGGACAAAAACTGACCCATCTAAAGTACTTGAACTACAGTATTCCAGTCAATATTGGGAAAGTTGAAGGCCCCCATAACATCTACCCTGTCACTCTTGCCTCTAATGAGGATCATCTTTGCTATCCTATCCTCTACATCTCTGAAACTATTTGGAGGCCTATAGAAAACTCCCAACAGGGTAACTTCTCCTCTCCTGTTTCTAACCTCAGCCCATACTACCTCTAGTAGATGAGTCCTCAAATGTCCTTTCTGCAACTGTAATACTGTCCTTTACTAACAATGCCATACCTCTTTTACCATTTTCTCTGTTCTTACTGAAACATCTAAATCCTGGAAGCTGCAATAACCATTCCTGTTCCTATTCTACCCATGTCTCTGAAATGGCTGCAACATCAATCCCAGGTACCAACCCATTCTGCAAGTTCATCCACCTTATTCCATATGCTCCTGACGTTGAAGTAGACACACCTCAAACCAACTTCTTGCCTGCCTGTGCCTTCTTGTGATCTTGAAATTTTAGTTCTGACTTCACTACTCTCATCCTCCCATATACTCTAACTACAATTTCGATTCCCACCCCCTGCTGAATTAGTTTAAACCCACCCAAACAGCATAAGCAAATTTCCCCTCCAGGCAAATTTCACCTCTGGTTCAGGTGAAGACCATCCTGTTTGTCGAGGTCCCACCTCCCCCCAAAAAGAGCCCCAATTATCTAGAAATCCAAAATCCTCCCTCCCTGCACCATCCCTGTAGACACATGTTCAACTCCTCCCTCTCCCTATTCCTCCAGTTAGGGTTTTTGTTATGTGTACTCATGTACGTGTACTCAAAGATACCTCGGTACGAAATAGAAAAATAAAGCAAAAGTACCATAAATTAGCAACTATTAATCATTCCAAATGATTGGAAGAGACAGATGGCATTTTAGGAAAAGATTAAGATATATGTGGCACAATGTTTGAGTGGAGAAAGTTAGTCTTGAACAAGATCCCAGTGGAGACTAATGTGACATACCTGACTCCTAATATTTGTAATTGTGCCTAACTGGTTAATGTTAATTGTACCTATTTCTATCACACAATAAATGACAGCTTACTTCAGACAAGTATTTCTTATTGCTAAGACTCAACATAGGTCTATCCTCTACCATTGATAAATAGACTAGCTCTTCAGCTCCACACTCCTGATCTAAGGTACACCATGCAGGGAGGGGCAGACAAGTGACAGGGCCTTCTCATTGGTCTGCTCCTAGGCCTGGCCAAGGTGGCCTTTAACAGGCCCAAACAGCAATTTGTGGAGAGGCTTATTGTTTCCTCACTGTCTGCGCCTCTTTCACAGTTATATCTGTGCTTGTGCTTTCCTGGAGAGGGAGCATGTAATGCTCACCAGTATGATAGACGCCTGTAGACTGTGGGCATCACAAAGATTAGGGTGGAGGGAGCTTTATGTTCCGTTCAAATGAGTAGAGAGGGCTTTACCCTCAATTTAGAAGAGTAGAGGGAGCTACATCTAATCCCATATTGCACCTATCCTTGGAGTGTTGGATGGGAACAGTATGGAAGGAGCTTTACTTGCACTTTAAATAAGAAGAGGGAGTTTTGTTTTCAGTTTAAGAGTATCTATCTAACCTCACGCTGTACTTGATCTGGAATGTTTGACAGGTACAGTGTAGAAAGAGCTTTATTTTCAGAGTAAAAAATAAAATTGTACAGGTCTCTATGATCGGTGAAATCCACTGAGGATGAGGCGCATCATCACATTTTGAAAATTATGTTTTAACTTAAAACTAAGTTTTTGTTGGCTTTTTGATTTTTCTTGTTATAATGATCCATCAGAGGATGTCTAAACCATATTGTTTATTTATTAAAAGAATAAAAAAGAAAATTGATGGCGGCCAGAACCACAACCACAAATTGTCAATTAAACAGTCACCTCCCATACTATTACTTCTGGTGTCACATGATCCGGAGGGCTGCAGGGTCCCCATGCGGAAAATGAGCTGTTGTTCTTCCAGCTTGCGCTGAGCTTTGCAACAACCCAGGGAACAGGGTGGTGTGTTAAAGTGACAGGCAACTAGAATCTGTCTTTCTTGCAGTCAGAATGTAGATGTTCTGCAAAGCAATCACCCAGTCGACAATTCGTTCCCCAATGTTGAGGAATTTTGAGCAGTGAATGCAGTGGACTAGTTTGTGAGAAGTGCAGGTAAAGTGCTGATTCACCTGGAAGGTATGTTTGGGCTCTTGGATATTGAGGAAGAGACAGGTCAATGGGCAGATGTTACACCTTCAGCAGTTGCAGGAGAAGGTGCTGTGGGGTAGAGGGATGTGTTGAGAGTGAAAGAAGAGTGGATCAGGGTGTTCCAGAGGGAACAGTCCCTACGGAAGTTTCCAATGAGGCTTTACGCCTGTTTTGGAATTTCCAGTTTGCAGACTCCGGCCGTTCCCTCTTTACCATGGAAATGCAATCTCTTTACATGTCCATCCCCCAACAGGATGGTCTCGGGGCTCTTCGCTTCTTCCTGGAGCAAATGCCTAAATCATCCCCACCCACCACCACCCTCCTCAACTTGACCAACCACATCCTCAACCTGAACAACTTCTCTTTTAACTCCTCATTTTCTTCAGGTCAGAGGGGTGGCCAATGGTACGTGCATGGGCTCCAGTTATGCCTGTCTCTTCATGGGGTATGTGAAATATTCCTTGTTCCAGTCCTATTCCAGCCCCCATCCACAACTCTTTTTCTTCAATATATAATGATATCATCGGTGTTGCTTCCCTGTCACATCCAGAATTATAAGAGTTAATGATTTTTGCTTCCAGTTTCCACCACACCCTCACTTTCACCTGGTCTGTCTGTTCCCTTGCTCGACATGTCTGTTTCCATTTCGGTTTTCAGTTCCTCCATCTCTGTCGCAGGTGTTCTGACGAGGCCAACTTTGACAAGGAAGCTACTGAAATGTCCACCTTCTTCTTCAACCGAGGATGTTCCAGCATCGTTGTCAATAGGCGGATCCGACCAATCTCCCCCACTTTGGTCCTTACCTCCTCTCTTCCCATTCAGAACAGTAATAGGATGCTCCTTGTCCTTATCTATCATCCCACCAGTGTCCACATCCAGACGATCATCAGCCGCCATCTCCAGTGAGATGCCAACACCAGACACACATTCGTCTCCCTTGACCATCTTCCACAGGGACTGTTCCCTCTGGGACACCCTGGTCCACTTCTACACTCCCAACACAATCCCGTACATGCCCCCCCCCCAGTAGCATCTTCCCCTGCAACCACCTAAGGTGTAACACCTGCCCATTTACCTACTCCTACCTACTCCCTCAACATCCATGGCCCTAAACATACCTTCCAGGTGAAGCAGCACTTTACCTACACTTTTCACAATCTAGTCTACTGCATTCGCTGCTCACAGTGTGGTCTCCTCTACATTGGGGAAATGAAGCGCAGACTGAATGACTGCTTCGCAGAACATCTACATTCTGTCTGCAAAAATGTTCTGAGCTTCCAGTTTCCTGCCACTTCAACACACCACCCTGTTCCCTGGCCAACATCTATCTCCAGTTTGCTGCAGTGCTCCAGCAAAGCTCACCACAAGCTGGTAGAACAGCAACTCCTTTTCCACTTGCCAACTCCGGAGTCAATATTGAGTTTTACAGTTTTGGGGCCTGATTTCCCCCATGTCCTAGTTCCCCTACCCCACACACCAGGCCTTACAGTCATAGAGATGTACAGCAACAAAAACAGATTGTTTGGTCCAACTCGTCCATGCATTGGCTCCTCCGGTCCTCACCTTCCACCCCACCAACCTCCATATACATCGCAGCATCCTCTAACATTTCTGCCACCTACAAACGGAAAACCACATGGTTGATGATGCCCTTCAGTGCATTTCATCCACTTCTCGCACCTCTGCCCTCTAACCCCACCCCTCCAACTGCAACAAGGACAGAAACCCTCCTGGTCCTCACCTTCCACCCCACCAACCTTTGTATACATCGCATCATTTCCATCACATACAAATGGACCCCACTACCAGAGATATATTTTTATTCCCACCCTTACCCGCTTTCCATAAAGACCATTCCCTCGACGACTGCCTTGTCAGGTCCATGCCGCGCCACACCCCCCCTCCCCGAACAACCCACCCTCTCCTCCTGGCACCTTCCCCTGCCACCTTGGGATTGCAAAACCTGCACCCACACCTCCCCCCTCACCTCCATCCAAGGTCCTAAAGGAGCCTTCTACATCCAAAATTTCACCTGGCACTTCCACATGTGTCATTTACTGTATCTGTTGCTCCCCTCTACACTAGGGAGACAGGATGTCTACTTGCAGAGCGCTTCAGAGAACATCTCCGGGACACCCACACCAACCAACCCCACCGCCCTGTGGCCATTCACCAACTCCCCTTCCACTCCTCCAAGGACATGCAGGTCCTGAGCCTCCTTAATCGCCACTCCCTAACTACTTGACACCTGGAGGAAGAACACCTCATCTTCCACCTCCAGACCCTCCAACTCAAAGGCATCAACGTGGATTTTACCAGTTTCCTCATTTTCCCTCCCCACCTTATCCTAGATCCAACCTTCCAGCTCAGCACCCTCCTCATAACCTGTCCATCTTCCTTCCCATCTATCTGCTACACCCTCCTCTCCAACATAATACCTTTACCCTCACCTCCATCTACTTATACCACTCTCAGGTACCTTCTCCCCACCCCCGAGGATCCCAGTCTCATTCCTGATGTAGGGCTTTTGCCCGACATCGATTCTCCTACTCCTCAGATGCTGCTTTTCCACATTCTCGAGTCTGATCTCCAACACCTGCAGTCCTCACTTTCGTCCCATTATTATCACATAGTCTGCCATTACACGCTACCCAGTGTTAGCCACTAACAGTCTCCATTAACCCTCTTAACTAAATCTTTATGGAGTCCTTTGTCTATACAACTGTTCTTCTCTCTCTTTGGGCTTTGTCCCCACCTACCGTTTACTCTCTAACCCCTTCTATCTTCTGCATACAAACCCACATTTTCCAAGGTACCATCGGTTCTGAGGAAGGGTCACTGGAACCGAAACGATAATTCTGATTTCACGGATGCTGAGCTTTTCCAGCAATTTCTGTTTTTGTTTCTCATTTACAGCAGCCGCAGTTATTTTGTTTATTTTTAAATATAAGTTGTAGTTGAGCGAGGCCCAGTTACCAGGCAACAGGCAGACAGCTGATTGGCTGGGAGCAGCTCCCTACGTGTTGATGTAATGTACTGCTCACTGGCGACGCGGGATCGAGCACCGCCATGACCGAGATCTCGTCGCGGGATCGAGCACCGCCATGACCGAGATCTCGTCGCGGGTGCGAGCACCGCCATGACAGAGTGACCGCCGCGGGTGCGAGCACCGCCATGACCGAGATCCCGTCGCGGGAGCGAGCACCGCCATGACAGTGACCGCCGCGGGTGCGAGCACCGCCATGACCGAGATTCCGCCGCGGGAGCGACCACCGCCATGACTGAGATCCCGCCGCGGGGGCGAGCACCGCCATGACTGAAATCCCGCCGCGGGGGCGAGCACCGCCATGACTGAGATCCCGCCGCGGGGGCGAGCACCGCCATTACTGAGATCCCGCCGCGGGGGCGAGCACCGCCATTACTGAGATCCCGTCGCGGGAGCGAGCACCGCCATTACTGAGATCCCGCCGCGGGGGCGAGCACCGCCATTACTGAGATCCCGTCGCGGGGGCGAGCACCGCCATTACTGAGATCCCGTCGCGGGGTCGAGCACCGCCATTACCGAGAGCCTGTTCCGTGAGGTCGAGTCGCGGTTACCCGGACCTGGCTCCAGGCCGATCTGTCCGATCAGTGAGTTAGTGAGGGTCTGTGTTTTGGGGTTGGGGTGGTGACCGGTCACTGGGGGAAGGCATGGCCCTTTTACAGGCCCTGTGAGGTAAAGGTGAACCGACAAGGTGGTATCCCAGACCTTGGGGTGCTCAGGCTGGGGTCTGTTGGAAAACCACAGGCCTTTGATTGTCTAGATTCAGGGAATTGGTCCCGGTGCTGAGAAAGAAAATCCCCCTTACATGGGTGGGTCAGCGTTTTACCCCCAATTCTATCCTGGGATTGTCTGTAATATGGAGTGTGGTCAGCTCAGCAACAAAACAAAATCGCACTTTGCAGCTGCTGGGAGAAAGCCACTCTGTAGAAAGCTGGGGCCTTTTTAAAATTGTAAATCACATGTTATCACTACTTCCGATTGCCATTGGTTCTCTCCAGTTTTGCCTTGTGTTGCTGCTGGCACAACGAAACACAATACATTTTCTTCTCCCTCTCTGAAGGCTGATGTAATGGCATGAAGGAGCAAAAGCGAAGTTGATATAGACCAACCAGACCGTGGGCCGCTGTCCCATTGGAGAGAGATGACTGATGGTGGTTTAATTTAAAGGCCACCCACTATGCCGCGGATGAGGGAAGAGGTTGAGAAGGAGAGTCTTTCATAGTAACTTTAGTTAAAAATCACACAACACCAGGTTATAGTCCAACAGGTTTAATTGGAAGTGCTTCCAATTAAACCTGTTGGACTATAATCTGGTGTTGTGATTTTTAACTTTGTACACCCCAGTCCAACACCGTCCTCTCCAAATCATAGTAACTGTAGTCAGTGTGGGGATTGAACCCATATTGTTGGTATCACAATGCATGCAACTTCTCATCCTGTGCCTTGCTGCACAAAAGTTGTGAATGGTCAACTAAATCTACACTAGGCAGCAACAATGTGACCACCACCTCCAAAGGTGGAAAGTGTAAGGTGACCATGATGCCCAGATTGTAGACCATTTCATACCTGTCTGCCAGCTAGCATCTCTAAAGACCGTTGAATGAATAGCAAAACTAGAAATCCCATTATGTTTTTCTCATCGTAAGGAAATAGCAGTGATGTACTGTGATTGCAGCAACAACTGGGAAAGCAAATTGTACGCTGGCCTTTATGCAAGAGGATTTGAGTACAGAAGGATTGAAACTGTTGCTGCAATTATATAGAACTTGGGATCACATCTGGAGTATTGCACGGATTTGATCTGTATCTATGGAAGGGTATACTTGCCATAGGAATGCACTGAAAGTTTGATAAGATCCTAGATTAAAGGATCGTCCTTTGAGGAGATTAGGCTTACATTCTCAAGAGATTAGAAGAATAAGAGGTGATCCATTTAAAGCATACATGTTCCTACAGGACTTGGCAGGATAAATGTAGGAGGGATAATTCTCCTGGCTGGGGTTTCCAGAACCAGGGGACTCAATCTCAGAATAAGAGGGGGGCCATATAGTATTGAAATGAGGATGGTGAATGTTTGCAACACTCTGCTGCAGGAGAGTAGAGACTCATTCATTTTGTGTATTTGAGACAAAGACTTCTAAATATTTAAGAAACAAGGGATAAGGAGGTAGCATAGGAAAATGGTGTTAACATTTAAAGTAATCCAAAATAACTGCACTGCTGATGAGCTGAGCTTTTTCATGAGTAGCTGAACCAAGTAGTTGAGGGATTGTCAAAAAGATCTGATTCTACATTAGTTACCATCAAGTGACATCCTAAAGTAAATGCATATTTGTGCGGGCTGACTTTAAAATAAAACAAGTACACTAACTCTGGCTGATGAATAGCACATACACTGCACATACTCCCCTCTTTGATCACAGATGGGTGATGGTATTTTGAGATACACATTTGATGCAGCTATCTAATTTGAAAGTTCTCCCTGTGGCATTACCTGATATGGGGTTGATTAACATTCAATACTAAGGCTAATATGTCACACCTGGCAAACAACAGTCCTGTCACCCATTTTTCAAGTAATGATCTCACTACCTAGTACAAAAAAGGTGATTAAGGATATTGAAGGATCCTAGATGCAGCCATCTTGAGCTGCTTAATCAGTGACTTTTCCTCCAACATAAGGTCAGAAGTGAGGCTGTTTGCTGATGATTTCATTGTTAAGCACTTTTAGCTAAAAAATGTTAGGGCTCATTTTAAGTAAGTTAAAAATGAAAGTGGGAAAAATTCTGAAGAATGGTACAAACTATGCAAGTAAGTTAGTTCGCTGAGCTTGAAAGTTTGTTTTCAGACGTTTTGTCACCATACCAGGGAACATCATCAGTGCGCATCTCCAGTGAAGCGCTGGTGGTATGTCCTGACTCGTCTCTTTATAGGTCTTTGTTTCTTAAAGTGGGTGACGTCATTTCTAGTATTAATTTTCATGGTAAGGTGGATAGGATCTAAATTGATGTGTTTATTGGTGGAGTTCTGGTTAGAATGTCATGCCTCTAAGCATTCTCGTGCGTGTTTTTGTTTCACCTGTCCTAGGATGGTGCAAAGTACTCAGAAATATAACCGGTGCTCATAAAGTATTTGGCACTGGCTTAAATCAAAATGACACCAAAATTATTATTTTTTTTGTATTTTGGAAAGGGAAGTATAAATATTTTTGGAATGTATTGTTCTCAAATTGCATAAAAGGAATGTAATATTTCTGGCTGTTTTGAACACACACACAAGTAAATACTGGATTAATAACATAGTGAAACAATAATGACAAAGTGCTAGTGATCTTTGATTCTTTTGGAATGGAAGGCACTAGAATATAGAACAGTGTGGAAACAGGCTCTTTGGCCCAACAAGTCCACACTGACCTTCTGAAGAGTAACCCACCCAGACCCATTCCCCTACCTTTTTTACTCTACATTTACCCCTGACTAATGCAACTAACCTACGCATCCCTGAACACTATGGGCAATTTAGCATAGTCAATCCACCTAACCTGCACACCTTTGGACTGTGGGAGGAAACCCATGTAGACAAGGGGACCCATGTAGGGAAACCCATGTAGACAACCCATGTGCAAACTCCACACAAGGAAAATGATGGGTTTTATGCTGTTGCAAAAAAGGGTAGAATGAGCAAATGAAACAGATGGTGAAGGTGCTCTGCAACAATTGGCAAGGGGAGTGCTAATCAAAGTGGAGGACAGATTTCATGCTCTGAAATTGTTGAGCTCAACGTTGAGTCATAGAATCCCTACAGTGTGGAAGTAGGCCATTCAGCCCATCAAATCTACACTTACCCTCTGAAGGACATCCCACCCAGACACACCCTCACCCCTGTCCCCATAATCTACCTCGCCTGCACATCTTTGGACTATGGGAGGAAGTTGGAGCACCTGGTAGAAACCCATGCAGACAGTGGGAAAATGTACATACTCTACACAGACAGTGTCCAAAGAGTAGAATTGAACCCAGGTCCCTGGTGCTATGAGGTCAAGGTGCTAACCACTGAGCCCCTGTGTTGCCTGTATGCATAGAGTCATATAGCATGGAAACAGACCAGACGTCCCAATCTGACCTAGTCTCATTTGCCAGCATTTGGCCCATATCCTTCTAAGCCCTTCCAATTTGGTTGTAGTATATTGAATAAACTTGAGATTGTGCAGTTTGTTTACAAACTAAAAATTTCAGGCAACAGCTGCTGTTCATGAAAGCACACCTCAAACCATGATATCCAAAGCTATCGCTGATTCCTTGATAATAGAAATGCAGTTCAATGTCAATATTGGGTATTCTGCTTCAGTTTATGCACATTTTTGTTAAAGTATTGAAGTGGCTAGCACAACTGGTCAGAGATCAAAGGATTTTAAAACGAAATTCCACTCTGAATTGTTATTCTATAAGATTGGTGGAAATGCTTATGTGTGTGTTGATTGCATAGGATGATGATACCATGGTCATATTCATTGTTTGGGTTTGTATATCAACTGCCACAAGCAAGTGTTTGTCATGAAGGCTACAATGTGCCTAAGTAGAAACTGAGGTACTATTCCTCCAACTTGTATTGGGCTTAGCTGAAGCACTGCAGCAGGCCTGACAGAAATGTTAGTATGAGGGCAAGATGGTGTATTGAAATGGCAAGTTCCTAGAAGGTGAGAGTTATTGATTGAGTGAAAGTGTTCTGCAAAGTGGTCACCTAGATTGCATTTGGTCTTGCTAGTGTTGAGGAGTCTGCAGTGTGACCAATGAGTATAGTGAGCATGTTTGAAAGAAGTACAAGTGCTGTTTTGCCTGGAAGCTGTGCTTGGGTCTTTGGACAATGAGGAGAAAGGAAGATATTTTGGGAGTGAAGAAATGTTGTGAATGACAAAGATCATGGTGTTGCAAAGTAATCAGTTCCTGCTTAATGCTGACAGGAAAGGGCAGAGGAAGGGAAGATGTATTTAGTGATGACATCTTATTTGAAAGTGTGGTAAAAGCAAAGGATGTGGAACTGGTAAAGTGAGAAGGAGAGGTGTTTCTTGACATTGGTCTGGGAAGGAGGAAGGGCACGGGAAATGGGTCAGACATGGCTAAGGATGTTTTCCTGTCAACCATGGTGGGAATGTGGGGAATTGTCAGTTATGGATAAAGGAGGCCTGTCATAAGCACTCTGTATCATTGGAAAAGATGTGTTGGAGAAACTGAGAATGGAATACACTCCTACAGGAAATGAGGTGTGAGGAAGTGTAATCAAAGTAGTCAGATATTAGCCTATCCCCAGAAATGGAAACCAAGAAGTCAAGGAGGGGAAGATTTAGAGATGGACCAGGTAAAATTGAGAGAAGGGAGGAAATTGAAAGCAAAATTGATGAGCGTTTCTAATCGCAATTTGAGAGCAGGAAACAGCACTGATACATTCATCAATGTTTTAGAGAAGGAGATGTGGGGCGACACCCAACTAGGACTGAAACAAGGAATGTTTGATGTACCCCACAAAGAACAGGCATTCCCACAGCAGCTTCCCATAGTCACACTTTTTATTGGAGCGAGTGAGATGTGTTGAAGGAGAAATTGTTCAAAAAGAGAACAAGCTCAGCCAGGCCGAAGAGGCTGATGTAGATTGCTCAGGGGAATATTCAGGCCTCCTATCAAGAAAGAAGTGGAGACTCCTGAGACCATCCTGATGAAGAATGGAGATGGAGAGAGATGCAGGTTCATGGAGAAAAGGAGTTGTCCGGATCCAGGAAACTGGAAATTGTGGCAAGTGTCAGAAGAGCCACACATGTAGGTTGGAGGAGAGGAGAGACATTGAATCAAGTTAAGAAGATGGCAGCCGTCTGAACAATCTGCTGTGTTAGGCTCCCTTGGGTCCAATGGAACAGCAGCATCTACTCACGGAGTTTACAAAACTCTGTGAAAAGATTGAGGGAGTGCTGGAACCAATCACTGCCCTGCTGGCAAAGCAAGACCATGAGATCTGGACCTTGGATCAATACATTGGAGCTGTGGAACAGAGGCCCGCCATGGAGGCCGCCACAGAGAGTCAGAGTCTTGGAGGTGTACAGCATGGAAACAGAGCTGAGAGCTCAGAAGGGCAGGTCTGAACCCTGGAAGGCCAGGTTTGGGCCATGCAGGAACAGGTAGATGACCTCAAAAATTGAGGTCGGAGAAATAAATTTATAAAATTTGGGCTTACTTGAGCAGGAGGAAAGAGAAAATCTTGCTGAATTCCTCGAGGGTTGGCTTCTAGAGCGCCATTACCTTAGAGACTGTGTTAACTAAAAATTTGAGAGGGTGTGCCAGGGGACAATAAACTTTTGGAATGCCATGCTCTTCTCCACGCCTTAAGAATCATGAACCGTCCATACTCATCTTTGATTTGATCTGTCACCTGAAACAGAAGGTTTTCTCACATTAGTATGGCCACCCCTCTGCTTTTGGAGTTAAAGGAGGAAATGAATACCCTAACATAGCTCCAGAGAGATATGAGATTGAGTCAGGCCGCAGAGGTATGGAGTGTGCCTACCGGATCGCGTTGCACAGGTCCAGGCCAGCTCAGTGCCCCCGCCCGGTCCTAGTGCAACTCCAATGGTACAAGGAAAAGCATACAATAATTGAAACAGCCAGAAAACTGGGAAAGGATCCACAGGCTTTGGCTTTTAATGGCTTGAAAATAATGTTTTTTCATGACTTCTCTGGGGCTGTTATTGAGAAAAGGAAGGCCTTTGATGAGGTGAAGAAAAAACTAAGAGATTTAAGTATTCGGTACTCCTTGAGGTATCCGGCAGTGCTACATTTCAACTATAGGGGAACCGTCTACAGCTGTGACTAGGTGGAAAAAGTAAAAGAATTTTTGGATTGGCAAAATGATACACTGGCAGAGGAGGACGGAAGGGAAGGAGCGTATGGACAAGGGCATCATATGTTTTTTTTGTATCTTCTTTCTGTTTGTGTATTTTCCCTTTTTGGAGTCTCGGGTTTTATAGGTTTGACATTGCATTGTTGTACAATCCAGTGTGTTTTATTTTGTGTGTTTGGAGGTTATTAGCTATTCTGTTCTGTTTTGCGGGGTGAGGACTGGGTACTTCATGGATGTTAAGATGTGTGGGGCTGAGATGGGGGGGTGGGGTGGGGGGTTGGAGGGTGGGGGGGGGGGCGTCCATTGTTAACTGGTAAGAACGTAAATAATGTGTTTGTTTTTCTCGCTTGGGTCTGGGGCGCAGCCTTAACTGGAAAGTGCTGGGATGGTTGAGGTCGGGAGTGAATGTCCCCTATGGGCAAGGTGGGGATCTCTGGAAACTTGTGCTTTTTGTGTTCAGCTGTTTAAGTTAGCAGTAGAGGTTAGTTTTTTAATCTTAGTGTTTGTAGGAATAGTCGTTAGATTTGATAAAGTTCATTTTTTTTCCCCGCTTGTCGCACATTGATTGGGCTTCTTCCCAGGGTGCTCTAGGCTATAGTCTGCAGTCATGGCTAACGATCTGTTCAGGTGGTGCACCTGGGATATAAAGGGTAGTCACTTCCCCCCCATTAAAAGGAAAAAGGTACTCTCAAATCTCAAGAAGGAAAGGATTGACATTGCAATGTTGCAAGAGACACATTTGACTGATAGGAACACCTGAAGTTATAGCAGTGGAGATATGTTAGGGTATTCATTTCCTCCTTTAACTCCAAAAGCAGAGGGGTGGCCATACTAGTATGAGAAAACCTTCTGTTTCAGGTGACAGATCAAATCAAAGATGAGTATGGACGGTTCATGATTCTTAAGGCGCGGAGAAGAGTATGGCATTCCAAAAGGTTATTGTCCCCTGGCGCACCCTCTCAAATTTTTAGTTAACGCAGTAATGGCACTTAGGGTACGTCGTATGATTATAGGAGGAGACTTTAATTGTCTCATGGACGCTGGGGTGCTAAGAGGGCTGTCTGATACACCTCAGCAGTCTAGGCATTTGGTGGACTTGTGTGAGGAGCTGGGGGTAGTGGATGTGTGGAGGTGCCTCCAACTAAGCAGGAGGGACTTCACCTTCTACTCCAACCCACAAGTGCCACACAAGAATCAACATGTTTTTTGTTCTGTCAGTTTTCCTGGACTGGGTGTTAGCCTGCAGAATTGGGAATATAACTATTTCGGACCATGCGGCAGTATATTTAGATGTTAAGGCCAAAGGTAATGGAGTAGGCCCGTGGCAATGGCACATGGATCCCTTTCTGTTGAAAGACGACAACTTTGTACAGTATATCACAAGGGAGTTCAGGGTCAGGGTACGACCAGTAATCCATCAGTGCTCTGGGAGACCACTGAAGCATTCTTAAGGGGTGTGATTATTTCATACTCAGCAACGAGAAGGAGATAGAAGGGTGAGCAGCAGCAGATGCTTGAGGCCAGGTTGAAGGCAACCGAATTGACATAATACACCAGCCTATCCGTGGTTAAATTGCAGTGGACCTCGGCTGTCTGGGCTGCTCTTGACTCCGTGCTCACACAAGTAGCAAAGCAAAGTCTGTTTGAATATGAGGATAAACCAGATAGATACCTCACCTACTTAGCTCGGAGGGAAAGTGCCCCGCAGTCCATTGACTCTGACGGGGAGAGGGCTGGTAATGTTACTCATAACCTGAGGAAGATTGGTGGCGGGAGGGGTTGGAGGGTGGATGGAGGTTGGGGGGATGGAGAGGGGGGTGGGCGGAGGTGGGGAGGGGGTGTGGAGAGGGCGGGGGGGGGTGGAGGCCCAGTAAATACAGGTATAATTACTGTTGTCCCCATGGAACGGAGCCTTGATGGAAGAGCGGCGAGTGGAGTAATGTAATATAGTACAATGTAGTGTAATTTAGTTGTGGTTGATTGTAATCTAGTTTAGTTTGAGTTTGTGCTAGTTTGGATTAAGTTAAGAAAATAAGAGTCAACAACAATCTGGAGAATAGTAGGCAATTTCTTGTTAACATTATTGTAATATAACATAATAGTGCGATATTATTCCTACTTTTCTGTACTTTGGTACTTTTATAACTGTTTTTCTTTTTTCTTTTGGTTTGTGTTTTTTTTAAAAAAGAAAAACATTTAATAAATATATATACATTTTTTAAAAAATGTTGAATGGGACAGGAGCAGGTTTAAATGATGAGTTTGCCATGCCAGTCCTATTTGTAGATTTTGGGAAGAGAATAGGTTGTGTGAGGTTGGAGGACTAGGTCTCCTGAGGAAATAAGGTCAGTGAATCATGTCTACATTGAAGAGGATGCAGGAAGAAATGATCTCTCCAAACAAAATGGAATGGCACTGAAAAGATGATAATGGGATTTTAAAATCCGTTGAACACAAATTAAATCTGTCAAGAAGTGCAGCCAGAATAAAGTTGATATGGAGTAAGCCATTTCACCAGTCACTAACGACTATGATATGGGGAAGTACTGGTGAACTATCGACTGAAAAAGAGATGATTCAATGGTGAACCTGGAATGTGACATAAGACAGCAACAGTATGGAATAATAAAATATTTTAAACTAATTCATAGGAAAGGACAATGGATCATGAATTCTAATTATGGAAACTTAAGACTAATGTTAGGAAGTTTCTGTGGGCAGTTATTTAAAAATCCAGATTATCCTATGATTTGAGCTGTGAAAATGATGCACCTTCTTTAGGTAACTGAAATTTTCGGTGCATGGTTTTTTTTGGTGTTTTATGTTGAACATGCAGAAAATACATCCATTCAAAAAGCCTTGTAGACAAGCACACACAGCTGTAAACTCATGCAAATATAATGGAGTCCTTTTATTAAAGGTTTTTTTTCATTCACAGGATGTGGTTATTGCTGGCTAGGCCAGTATTTATTGCCCATCCATAATTGCCCAGAGAGCAGTTAAAAGTCAACAACATTGCTTTGGGACTGGAGTTACAAGTAGGCCAGACCTGGTAAGGATGATAGTTTCTTTCCATAAATAAAAGATGTTAGTGAAACACATGGGTTTTTAATAGAATCATAGAGTCTTACACCATGGAAACAGACCCTTTGGTCCAACTTGCTCATACCGAACACGTTTCCTAAACTAAACTAGTTCCACTTTCCTGTGTTTGGCCTTTATCCCCTAAACCTTTCCTATTCATATACTTGTCCAAATGTCTTTTAAATGTTGTAATTTAGCTGCATCTACTGCTTGCTGTAGCAGTTCATTCCACATACAAAGTTGCCTCTCAGCACCTTTTTTAAATCTTTTGCCTCTCCCCTTAAAAAATATGTCCCCTAGTTTTGAACTCCTCCACCCTAGGGAAAATCTTTTGATATTCACCTCATGATTTTATAAACCTCTACAAGGTCACAGTTGACAATGGTGTTATGATCATAATTAGACTCTTAATTTCAGATTTTTGTTGACTTCAAATTCTGCCAGCTGCCATAGTAGGATTTGAACCCAAATCTCCAGAACATTTACTTGGGTCTCTGGATTAATAATTTCACAATAATGCCATTCAATGATTGCCTCCCTTTGAAAGATCCTTCACAGCACTGGAAGTTCTGCAGTAGGGCTTCTCAAGAGTAGGGAGAGAAATCTTAGCTAGAATTCCTGCTTTAACACTGCATGTATGGTCAGGGTTTTAAGATGAGCAGCACATAATTAAAAGTGTGTCAGGAATGGAAGTGTTTTGATTTGATGATCACATCATGCGTGGTTACATTATCTGCTGATAACTCATTTTAATGTCTGTTTTTAATCCTCCAGAATAATTACACAAAAGAGAAATCCTTGAGAAATGTTTCGACCTAAAGTTACTCTAAAAGATCGGCAACACCTTTACCGACTCATTATTGGCCAGCTGCTATATGATGGATACATGAATATTGCATCAAACCTGATCAATGAGATCAAGCCACCCTCCGTTTGCTCTCCCTCTGAGCAACTATTGCATCTCGCAAAGCTTGGTAAGTAGTTTGTGTTACTAGCCCACTTGCAGTGGAGCTTTAAAGTATTTTGTGATCTCTCCTATTGGCTGCTCACTGAATACTGTCACATAACTTCCAGATGACTTGCCTAGGTAACTAACCTTGGAGTGTAAGCTTAAATGGTGAAAATCAGTAAGCTACTCAGTAACTGGAGGGCACTTTAGTTAAGCCTGATCCTATCTTTGTCTAAAGTCAGGACAACACCTTAAATGGCCAGTTTAATGCTTGAAAGCTTTATTTCTGTTGGGTTGCATGATCATGGTCATGAATATAGTTCATAAAGTACTGTGCTTGCCATGTTTCAAAATTTGATTTATTTATTAAATGATTGAAGAGTCGAGTTTGCAATAATCAAACTTAGCAATACATTCAAAGTCACAATGCGATAATTTGAAAAAATGTGCACTTTTGTTTGGCCATCCCTAGGATATGGGCACCACTGTAAAGATGACAGTTAGTTATTTACCAAGCCTGGTTTCTGTTCTTGAGATTTTTTACTTTCAGAAACTCCCTTCGGCCTACGACTGAGATATGCTTTTAATCATATTCTGATAATCTTACCTCAAACTTTGCTTGGATTTGGGGAAAAAAGACTTGCAATGATGTTGTGATTTACATGACCACTGGATGTCTCAAAAAGCATTACAGGCAATATAGTTAAAACTCCATTTTGATGCATTAAAATCTTTTCATAAATAAAAGTTGCTGATAAAGAAAGAGTCTTAAGAAAGTGTGTCCTGAAGACTCTGTTGACTATTTGGTGCCAAGGTTTAGGATATCTCTTATTAGCTGGAGAGGAATTTAGAGTGGGAGGCAGAGGATACAGTTATCATTGTACACATAGGTATCAAAGACATAGGTAAAGTAGCAAAGAGATTTAACTGAAGGATTATGAACAGCTCATGGCTAAATTAAAAGGCAGAACCATAAAAGTAATAATCTCAGGATTACTACCTGAGCCTTGTGTAGATTGGCAGAGGATAAATAAAAGTAGTGATGCACATCCGTGGCTTAAAGACTGGTATGGCAGAAATGGATTCCATTTAGGGCACTGACATCAGTACTAAGAATTGAATCATAAAATCCCTACTGTGTGGAAACAGGCCATTTGGCCCAACAAGTCCACACCAACCCTCTGAAGCGTAACCCACCCAGACCCCTTACCCTACTACTCTACATTTACTGCTGACTCATGCACCTAACCTACACATCCCTGAACGCCCTTGGGCAATTTATCATGGCCAATTGACCTAACTTGCACATCTTTGGATTGTGGGAGGACACCGTAGCACCCAGAGGAAACCCACGCAGACAGGCTTCATTTGAATGATGCTGGGATTGGTGTCTTGACGAATCCTACAACTAGGGTTTGGCAGGAAAGGACAGAAAGTGTAAACAGAAGAGCGAAGCTGGGATTAGAACCAGAATAAGTAATGATGGTTAAAATGTCAAAGCGTAAGGTTCCTTACAAATTGTCATAGGTGATTTTAATGTGCATATTGTTTGGACAGATCAGATGCCCAGGAGTGACTGACTGACATGACTGACCCAGGAACAGGCTATTTTAGATCTAGTAATGTATAATGAGATAGAATTCTAAGGGTTAACAATTACAGCAGAGTAGAATTTCATAACTTTTGAGGGAAAACAACTCCTGTCTCAGTTACAGAGGAATGAAGAAAATGTTGTCCAAAGCTGCCTGGGAAAACAGAGTAAGGAGCTAATCAGTAGATGAGTTTTGGCAGGCATTTGAGCAGATATTTCATGTCATTCAGCAAAATTTTATATTAATTAAAAAGAACAACTCAATGACATTTTCGGTTAATAAAGGCATTTAAGGAGAGTATCCAATCAAACACTAGATTGTACAAAGCAGTGAAAACTAGTGGTAGGCCAGGGAATTGGGATTTTAGTTTGGAACCAAAGGCAGGTTACTAAAAAGCTTTAAAAAATGGAAGAAATTGCTTATGAAAGAAATTTGGCAAGAAATGTATAAAGCAACAGCAAGAGCTTCTGCTGGTATATAATAAGGAAAGTAGTTAAACTGAAGGTAGGACCCTGGAGGATGGGACTGTGGAGAATTGATATTGGTGAACAGGGAAATAGTATATAATTTAAACTAGTATTGTGTGTGAGTCTCCAGGATATCCATGGTGAAGGACACTATAAACAACCCAAATATATCAGATAATTAATAAAGAAAAGTTTTGTAACAGTCTTATCACGACTGGCAAATTGTTTGACAAATTAATGAGACAGAAGGCTAACAAGTTGCAAGTACCTGATGACCTGCAGCAAAGATATTGGAGGCATTGATCAAAATATTCCAGAACTCCGTGGATTCCAGGAGTATTCCAGCAAATTGGAACATTGTTAGTGTGATGCCATTGTTCAAGAAGGGAGAGAGAAATAAAGCAGAAAACTATATGTCAATTAGGCCAATATGTGTTTGGAAAAATGTTTGAATCGATTCTTAAGGAATAAATAGCAGGATGTTTAGAGAAAGTTAAATATATGCAGACAGATTCAGCGTGGTTTTATACAAGGGAAATCATGTTTGACAAATTATTCACATGATAAAACAACCAAAGTTGGTAAAGGGGAACATGTAGATATAGTGTATTTGGATTTCCAGAAGGCATTTAATAAGGTGCCCCACAAAAGGCTATAGCCGAAAATAGGAGCTCTCAATGTTTGGGTTAACGTATTAGCATGGACTGCGGATTAGTTAGGGTGCACAGAAAACAGCAAATTGGTATTAATGGGTCTTTTCCAGGTTGGAAAGATGTAAACTGAAATGCCATAAAGATTGGTCTTAGGCCCTCAATTATTTACGTATCCATGTTAATAATTTGGAGATTATGGCAACATGTAATGCATGGAAATTGACTTGAGGATACTAAAATGGGTTGGACGGCATGTCTTAATGGGAACTTAAGGAATCAGCTGCAAAATATAGTTGGGTTGAGTGAATGAGCAAAAACTTGGAAGATGTATTTTAGATTAGATTAGATTCCCTACAGTGTGGAAACAGGCCCTTCGGCCCAACCAGTCCACAACGACCCTCTGAAGAGTAACTCACCCAGACCCATTTCCCTCTAAGTAATGCACCAAGCACAATGGGGAATTTAGCATGGCCAATTCACCTGACCTGCACATCTTTGGACTGTGGGAGGAAACCAGAGGAAACCCACGCAGACTCTGGGAGAATGTGCAAACTCCACACAGACAGTCGCCCAAGGCTGGAATCGAACCTGGGACCTTGGGCTGTGAGACAGCAGTGCTAACCACTAAGCCACCGTGATTATGATATTTTAAATGGCACTGTAGGCTTGAGGGGCTGATTGGTCTATTGCTGCTCCTCTCGCAATTGTTCTTCTGTATGATTTAGTTACTTACTGAACTACTCATATGACAGACATATAATGGAAGAATTAAAGATTTGGTTTCAAAAAAGCTTGGTTTCAAATGTTCCATGGCTATATTCCTGCAATTCTATAATCTCTTCCTCATCTTCAACTCTTCTCCAGTTTTAGTCTCATGTACATTCCAGATTTTAATTGTCATGCCTTTGGGATGCCATTATCTGGCTTGTAATCTCTGCAATTCCCTCCCCAAGCCTCTCAGCTTCTATACCCATATACCCCTCTCTTGCATCCTTTAGAATACTACTTCATATTTTACTATTTGAAGTTTGTGGTCACCCATTCCTGTATTTCAGCATGGTTTTGTGGCAGTTTTGAAAATTGAGTTATTTAATTTTTGTAAATATTTTTTAGATAGGCACCAAGTTAGCGCAGGTTTTGGAGCATGAAGTTATGTTTATACCAGAAGGGCTGTTGTAGCGCAGTGGCAGTGCCCCTACCTCCCAACCAAGAGCCCCGGGTTTGAGTTGCACCTGCTGCAGAGGTGTGTCATAACATCTCTGAGCAAGTTGATTGGAAAATATCCACACTTATTCTAGGGCAAATCAATGATATGTGGCTAAACTCTCAGCAGAAGTGCTAGAGATTAGGAAAGAGAAGAGGACTGAATGGATCTTTTATGAGAGTTCAGAAAGTTCTAAGTTGTAGTTCTGAAACACCTTATTGACATTCTAAATTCACACTGTAAATTTTACTTTGCTTTAGTTCTAAGCCAACTTTGATTAAATTTCCTTTGACTCTTTTATTCAAGAATGGTTGTTACTTACAGGGATGGAAAATGACGACAACACTGTACAGTATGCTATTGGAAGGTCAGACACTGTGGCTCCTGGTACAGGTATTGACATGGAATTTGATGCTGATGTTCAGACTATGTCCCCAGAGGCTGCTGAGTACGAGACATGCTACGTGACATCACATAAAGGGCCATGCCGTGTTGCCACCTATAGCCGAGATGGACAGCTGATTGCTACAGGCTCTGCTGATGCATCTATCAAGATTCTGGATACAGAGAGGATGTTAGCAAAGAGTGCCATGCCCATTGAGGTACAGCAGTAATGTGATCATGGATGTTTTGCAGGAATTCAATTCAATTATGAAGTATGACATTTTTTTTTCTCCTAACGCAGTTAACTTTCAACTCCTTGGCATTGGTAGGTCTCTGATAGCGTTAGAAATAATTAAAGCAATCTTATTGACAAACAGATGTTTGCATCTTTCAAATTAAATAATCATTTAAGAAATAGTTATTGTACTTCTGCAAGCCATATGCTATTGTGAAACTCTATGTACTGCACTTCAAAAGCAGCAAGGGGGCACTCTGACCAAAAGCAGTGTGCAGAAATGAAGTTTGTCCTGTTAAAAACGAAATTCATTTGCACAGACTCTGATGTATTCACTGTCCATGACTGTCCCGTCTACTCCCTGGCCTCAGTGTGATGCTGAATGATGTCATTTTGTCCAGTTTTAATTTGTATTATACTACCGAGACAGGGACTACAACTAGTGAAGTAGCTGTAGCTAACATGGGTTGGTTGACTTCAATAGAAAAGTCAAATTGTTTGTAATAAATTTTTATTACTGTTTTACACAGGTAATGATGAATGAGACAGCTCAACAGAATATGGAAAACCATCCTGTAATTCGCACCCTGTATGATCATGTAGATGAGGTCACCTGCCTTGCTTTCCATCCTACAGAACAGATACTGGCATCAGGGTCAAAGGATTACACACTGAAACTTTTTGACTATTCCAAGCCTTCTGCCAAAAGAGCATTCAAGTATCTTCAGGTTAGAGATAAAAATGATGCGTTATTGACTTAAACTAAAAGTATGTGTTCAAGCCCCACTGTGGACTTAAACATGTATTCTAGAGTCCCACATCATTGCCGCATTACATTGTTTAAAACTCTGTCTTTTGTTAAATTGAGGTCCTGTCTGCTTATTTAGGCAAATGTTAAAGGTCCCATGGCATGGGCTTTTTCCCATTCTTCTGACCGATCTTTCTTCCTTAACCTACAGTGCAAAAAGCAGACTATCTGGCCACTTAATTGCATTCTATTTGTAATGCATTAACGTACCCAAACTAGCTTATATATTTGTCTATCTGAAGCAGTGACTGTGCTTCAAATGTAATAGTTCAAATTTCTGACGCCATACAAATGCATTTTTTTCTTAACACCCAGATAGTGATCTTATTGACATTTCCACGCTCTTATTAAATTTCATTTTGTCACTCAGTTCACAGAATCTCAATTATTATGGTGCAGAAGGAGGCTATTTGGACCATTGTGCCTGCACCAGCTCTTCATTAAGCATCATTATCTTGTACCAATCTTCTGCTTTTTCTCTAGTCCTTTCCACCCTGTTTCTATCCATGTAACCTTTTCAGAGGAAGCAAAGGAGGTGGGTACAATTACAACATCTAAAAGGCTGGATGGGTATATGAACAGGCAGGGTTTAGAGGGGTAAGGGCTGAATGCTGGGAAATGGGACTAGGTCAGATTGGGATGTCTGGCCAGTGCGGATGGGTTGGGTGGAAGGGTCTGTTTCCTGTATGACTCTATAAGTAATTGTCCAATTAATATCTCCATTATACCTTGTTCCTCCACAATTCCATACAGGTCATTTCATATCTTTCCTACTCATTGTTAGAAATTTTTTTCCCTTGCTTCACATTTGCTTCACATCACTAAGTCTACACCCTCTCGTTCTTGTTCCTTTTATGAGTGGGAGCAACATCTCCCTATCTACTCAATCCAACCAATGGAAAACTTCCATCAAATCTCCTCTCAGCCTTCTCTTCAAGTTCTTTAAGGACATGACTAGAAAAGTTGATGAGGGTCGAGCTGTGGATGTGGTGTATATGGACTTCAGCAAGGCATTTGATAAGGTTCCTCATGGTAGGCTCATTTAGAAGGTCAGGAGGAATGGGATACAGGGGAACTTAGCTGTCTGGATACAGAATTGGCTGGCCAACAGAAGACAGTGAGTGGTAGTAGAAGGAAAATATTCTGCCTGGACATCAGTGGTGAGTGGTGTTCCACAGGGCTCTGTCCTTGGGCCTCTACTGTTTGTAATTTTTATTAATTGACAGGATGCAGAGATGGGCTGAGAGGTGGCAGATGGAGTTCAACCTGGATAAATGCGAGGTGATGCATTTTGGAAGGTCGAATTTGAAACTGAGTACAGGATTAAGGATAGGATTCTTGGCAGTGTGGAAGAACAGAGGGATCTTGGTGTGCAGGTACATAGATCCCTTAAAATGGCCACCCAAGTGGGCAGGGTTGTTAAGAAAGCATATGGTGTTTTGGCTTTCATTAATAGGGGGATTGAGTTTAAGAGTCGTGAGATCTTATTGTAGCTCTATGAAACTTTGGTTAGACTGCACTTGGAATACTGCGTCCAGTTCTGGTCGCCCTATTATTTTTTAACTGAACTCAAATTTCAGCATCTGTCATAGGAGGATTTGAACTTGTGTCCCTACAGCATTAGTCTGGATTACTATTCCAGTGACATTACCACTATGTCATTGCCTTCTCAAAATTCCTATTGGACTCTATGCTGCTATTAATAAAGCTGATGCTTTATTAACTGCTGTCTCCACTTGACTTAGCACCCTTGATGATCTGCACATATACATCTAGGTCCCACTGCTCCTGCACTCCCTTTAGGATTCTGCTCCCTAATTTATATTATCATTCAACGTTCTCATAGTTCTTTGCATTGAACTCAACTGCCACTATCCAGCCTTTCCACCACCTGTCAATGTCCTTTAGGAGGTCCACACTGTCGTCCTCCACGGTTTACATCGATTTTAATTTTTGTATCTTCTGTAAACATGATTTTCCCTTGAAATCCATACTGACTGTTCCTAATTAATCCACATTTTTCCTTGTGACTAATTCAATGCTGAATACACAGGAACCTTGATTATCCAAATACCAATTATCCAAAAATTGGATTATCCAAAGGAGATGGATAATCTCCTTTGGGGGTGGCGTGGGGGTGGGGGTGGCGGGGGAGTGGGGTGGAGGGGTGCTGGGGTGGGGGTGGGGGTGGGGTGGGGTGGCGGGGGATTGGGGTGGAGGGGTGCTGGGGTGGGGGGGAGTGGAGGGGTGCTGGGGTGGGGGTGGTGGCGGGGGAGTGGGGTGGAGGGGTGCTGGGGTGGGGGGGGAGTGGAGGGGTGCTGGGGTGGGTGGGGGTGGCAGGGGAGTGGGGTGGAGGGGTGCTGGGGTGGCGGGGGGCTGCTGAGGTGGGGTGGCAAGGAGGTGGGGTGGGGGGCGCGGAGAGGTGGGGGGTGGGAGCCTGGGGGGGGGGGGGGGGGGGGGGAGTCGGGGTGTGCAGGGGTGTTGTGCAGGGGTATTGCACAGGGTTGGCTGGGGGCAGGGTCTCGTACACAGTGTGCTGCTGCAGTCTCCTGAATGGGGAGCAGACTTTAAAAGCTCTGAGCCCCAGAGGAAAGGCAATTAATCGATTAAGCGAATAATCGATTATCCAAGCGAAATAGTGCCCGCCCATCATACTTGGATAATCAAGGTTCCCCTGTAATTGTTTCTGGAAGCTTTCCCATCATTGAAATTAGATTGATAGTTATCTCCTTTCACTTCCCACACCATTGAATTTTTGAAGTTTAGTTTCCCAGAGGATTGCAGCATTCCAGTACCTGCCCAAATGGTCAATTCCAATGTTTGACCCTCTCGTCTGATGAACTGTAAGCATTACAACCAAACCCGCCCTATCCACAGTTATGTACACTTTTCTAGCAGAGTTACCGATAATGAATCAGAGAAGGTATTATGACTAAATTTTCCCTGTGGCATTGGCAGGAAACAAAGGAGGAAATTAATTATCATTATTTACAACTTTTTTTTAATATGTTTTTAGGAAGCAGAAATGCTCCGCTCCATCTCCTTTCATCCTTCCGGAGACTACATTCTAGTGGGAACACAGCACCCCACTCTGCGATTGTATGACGTCAATACCTTCCAGTGTTTTGTGTCAAGCAATCCCCGTGATCAGCACACAGATGCTGTCTGTGCTGTAAGCTATAATCCCAGTGCCAACATGTACGTGACATGCAGTAAAGATGGCAACATCAAGCTGTGGGATGGAGTATCAAATCGCTGCATCACAACCTATGAAAAAGCACATGATGGTGCAGAGGTGTGCTCGATTATGTTCTCACGAAATTCGAAGTATGTTTTGTCAAGCGGAAAGGATTCTATTGTGAAACTGTGGGAAATATCAACTGGCCGCACAATGGTTAAATACACAGGTAAGAAAAGCTAATTAATATTCAGCTGTGGACTGAAATTTAACTATGGCTCGGTCACCTTGAATACATAATGCCTTTGAGGACAGAAGGCAATCTTCTTTGTATGTTTTTCTTTTGTGTACCAGTATGTGTAATTGAATTTAGTCATACTGCTTTTTGTAACCTGAGGCTGAAAAGAGGAAAAGAGAAGACAGTAAACTGGAAATAGCTAATACTAGGCATGATTCCAAAATTTGAACTTGAGTGGGAGGAGAGGAAGACATATTAAGAATGGTCTAACAAACACACTAGAATTCTAGAACATCCTTACAACTTGGAGGTGCTGGTGTTGGACTGGGGTGTACAAAGTTAAAAATCACACAACACCAGGTTATGATCCAACAAGTTTATTTCGAAGCACTAGCTTTCAGAGCACTGCTCCTTCACCACCTGAGTTTTAACTTGGAACATCCTTACGGGACTTGGTGTCTGAGAAGCCAATGCACGATGAATATTAGTTTGTTAACTAAAATACAGCATGGTTATTAGTTTGATCATATGGATCGTTTGTTACCAAAATAACTCAAATCATTTTTATCCTTGCTGTACCAAACTTGACAACAGTTCTTCAGTGGTTCCTATTCAAAAGGTCCACATACTGCATATATAGCTACCTGAAAAATTAAGAACTATTCATGAATAATCAAAGTTCTTAAGTTATTTTCTCTGATGTTCTTAAAACTATGTAACTCTTTGTTAGAGTGCAAAGAATTGAAACGTTGGGAGTTTTGGGAGGGGGGGGGCTAAAATATAATTAATATGTTTCTGATATTAAAGTAACAGTTAATTGGAATGCAAATGTATGTACAAGGCTGTCAGCATAATGTATAAAATATTTCTATTTATGTCAACTATGTAATATTTTGTTTGAATAAATTTACAGCTCCCTGATAGCATTTATGCTATGGAAAAAACACATTCTGTATCTCTCCTTATCTGTTAGCAGTGCATTGTGAGGCCTAATATAGAGTTTTATTCAGTATTTTCAGGAAAAGGCAGTAAGCAGACAGCTTTAAGAGATTATACATAAAATTGTTACTTTGTTCTACTCTGACTTTACCAATTTTCTGTTTATCCCAATGTATGTCGAGTCAATTATAGTTTCATAGATGAGAATGTAATGAACAAGTGTATATACATTATACACCTACAGCTTTAAAATGCTATTTTTCTGTAAATTCAGCTGAAAAGTTTTAAGAGGCTGTAAACATTACAGAAGAGATGTTCTTTGGTCCTAGAAGGCATAAATGTAGATAAATCTCTGGGACCAGATTATTTATATCCTAGGACATTGTGGGAAACTGGGGAAGAAATTGTGGGACCCTACAGAGATATTTGTATCATCTACAGCCACGGCTAAGATGCTGGAAGACTTGAGGGTGTCTAATGTTGTGCCTTTCTTTAAGAAAGACTGCAGTGAGAAGCCTGGGAACTGTAGACCAGTAAGTCTGACATCGGTGGTGGGTCAATTATTGGATGAGATTCTGAGGCAAAATTTACATGAATTCGGAGAGGCAGGGACTGATTAAGAATACTCAGCATGGCTTTGTGTGTGGGATCTCGTATCTCACAAACCTGATTGTATTTTTTGAGGATGTGACCAAGAAGATGATTGAGGGCTGAGTGGTAGACACTATCAACATGGTCTTTAGTAAAGCCTTTGACAAGGTTCTACGTGGTAGACTGCCTATTAAAGTTAGATCATATGGGATTCAGGAAGAACTTGCCAACTGGATACAAAAATGGCTTGATAATAGAGACAAAGGGTAGTAGAGGGTAGTTTTTTGGACTGGAGGCCTATACCAGTGACGTTCTGCAGGGATTGGTGCTGGGTCCAATGTGTTTGTCTTTTATGTAAACTATTTGGATGAGACTATAGGAAGAAGCATGGTTGGTAAATTTGTGGATGACACCAAAATTGGTGGTATAGTAGACAGTGAGGAAGGTAATCTAAGAATACAATGGGACCTTGATCAATTGGGCCAATGGGCCGAGGAGTGGCAGATAGAATTTATTTTAGAATAATGCGAGCTGTTGCATTTTGGTAAGACGGACAAGGGCAGGACTTACACAGTTAATGGTGTGGCTCTGGGGCTTGTTGTAGAACAGAGAGACTTAGGGGTTCAGGTATGTAATTCTGAGATTTGCATCACAGGGTGGTTAGGAAGGCCTTTAGCACCCTTTCCATCATTCTCAGAGTTTGGAGTATAAGAGTTGGGATGCCATGTAGTAGCTGTACAGAAGATTGATGAAGACATTGTACAGTTTTGGTTGCTCTGCTACAGGAACAATATTACTACATTTGGAGAGGGTGCAGAAATATTTACGAAGTTGTTAATACGACTGGAGGGTTTGAATTACAAGGCTAGGCTGGGACTTGTTTCACTGAAATGTAAGAGGTTGAGGGACCTTATAGAGGTTTATAAAATTAAAGATAAGTGAATACCAAAAGACTTTTCCTTAGGGTTGGGGAGTTCAAAACTAGAGACCATAATTTTAAGGTGTGAGGAGAAAGATTTAAAAGGGATGTAAGGGGCAACTTTATCACACAGATTGTGGTTTGTATGTAGAATGAACTGCCAGAGGAAATGGTAGATGCAAGTACCGTTACAATATTTTTTAAAAATTTGGACAGGTTTATGAATAGGAAAGGTTTAGAGGGATTTGGGCCAGATGCAGGCAAATGAGAATAGTTTAGTATGGAAAACTTGGTCAGCATGGTCAAGTCGGATCAAAGGGCCTGTTTCCTTGCTGTATAACTGTGTAACCTGTGTGCTGAAAGAAGCTGTTTCATTGAAGCCTGGTGTTAGGACTTTTCCCAAATTCTTGAATGTGAGCACATGATGCTTTTACAATATTTTAAAATCACTATGGTTTTGAACTTTAGAATCTTTACTGTGTCACTACATGGCATATTTGTTTTTGTTTTGGAGACCATAAGATGTGAGTTTATTTAATTCTGTTGCACTAAACAAATGGGCAAAAAAAAATATTAGATTCCATTCTTTTGTGTTCATTTTCAGAATTTGAATGTGGGCTGTCATTATTTTTGTATTGGTGCTGTTGGTTGGTTTCTGCAGTGGTATTTGAGCAATAGATCATTAATATTATGTATCTTAAATAGTCATGTGCTCATTGATTCTGTTAAATGACTGCAAGCTAGACATCTTTTTTCATGTGAGGAAAATTAAAAATATAGCTCTAGGACATCTGCAGCCAACCAATCATAGGGAATCTTGTTCATGAAATCTAAATGCAATTCTGTTTATCCTTGTATTTCTTAGTTGCTATTTTGTACTGTATTAATTCTGCAAGTTTTGAGATTTGGAGAAACTGCCTTTGATGTGTTTACCATATTTGTTGATAAACTGGAAACCACAGTGCTAAAAGTTTCCAGTATTAGAGAATTTAGAACTTTTTTTAGCGAGAAACATTGTCAGTTTTGTTTTGAGCTTATTTAATTTCATAGCAGAATCATGTTATTTCCTAATAATTTCTTGATCGTCACTCCTAACTTGAATTGATTGCACCATAACAATTCATCATTCAGTTAGAATGTCACCAAAGGGCCCAGCCTCCAGCATTTAACTTGAAAACTGCTGTTAGCAAACTAATTCTAGGATGAAATAAAGCTACCCTGACCAACTGCAAACACAAAATGTCAAAAAGCTTTGCACTGTCCTTAACTGTCTTCATTGGTCACAGCCTCAAAAAACACAACCAAGTTAAAAATCACACAACACCAGATTATAGTCCAACAGGTTCAATTGGAAGCACTAGCTTTCGGAGTGCTGCTCCTTCATCAGGTGGTTCAAGCTGGTGCTTAGACTTAAACCTTAGACTATAACCTGGTGTTGTGTGATTTTTAACTTTGTGCACCCCAGTCCAACGCCAGCATCTCCATATCATGACAACGAAGTTTGAGAGACATGAGTTCCCACACAAAAAAAAGAGTAACAAAAATGTGACACAAAACATAGTGTTAGCTCACTAGCTAACTGATGCCTTATTGTTACACTGCAATTTCCGGTATGGTTCTGAGCCATAAAGATCAGGAAGATACTGATATCAGCCAGGAAGAGAATCAATTGTGTTTGAAATGGTCTCATCACCAGAAGGAGTAATGCCAGGCACTACTTTACTGTTGATCACTGGAGAGTTTCCACTGCTGGAAGTTCTGTGCATGTTATTGTCACAGGAATTAGCTCGGCTGTGCAGTTTAATACACTTGAAAAGTTACAAATAATCCAGAAGTATTCTTGGGAATCTTAAGCTAACATGAATATTTCCTTTGAATGAGGAAGATAGAAAAACTTTGGAAATGGAAAGTTCAAATTTAGTGACAAATGAGCATAAATATTTCTGTCAGTTTGTCCTGACTGACTTTAGTGATTAGCAATATTGTGCAGATCTAGGTAAAGCAGTAAAGACGTTTTTCTGTTGGCACTTGCTGATTGGGAAACTGTGCAGGTTGCTCCGCTAATGTTTCAGCTTCTTCACATTGTAAATTAGCTGGTGTTTGGTGTTTGAGGAAGACCACCTTTACACTACAGCAACTCATGTCAATATGTAGCCAATGTCTTTCCAAGGAATTTTCAAGAATCTGCCACGCTTATCGGATTATAATGAAAAGTGGCAACCTGAAGGATGAATATACAAAGATATAGAATTTATAAAAATGATCAGAAAAGTTGGAAAGAAAACAGAAAATGAGGAAGGAAATTGTGACAAGTAGGAACGGGAAAAGGAGAAGGAAATGAATTTTAACAAAAATACAACTTAACAAAAAGGGAAATTAATTCAACAATAGTCAATAGTAAAGATACAATAGCAAATGAATGAACTGTAGGCAATCCCCTTCCACCGCTAGGGAATTTTATGTTGTGGTAGAAAATATGGGGATTGCAATGTGTCAATGTCTAGATGCATTTAATTATTAGTAATGCAGCTTGCATTTGTGTAATGTCTTTTAATATAGTTAAAAAAACCCAATGTTTTTCACAAATATACTCTGGAAATTGACATTCAATTTAAGGAGAGGTAATGATGTGTGTCCAAATGTCTGTTTAAGATATGGTTTTTAAGAATAATTTAAGAAGATGAGGGGATTTAAGAGGCAAAAAGGTTCTACAGGAGCAGCTGAATGCACTGCCAGCAGTAATTGGATAAAGGACTGAAGGGATACACTGGTCTTAGAGTCAAAGGAATTCAGCAGGATTAGGACTCAAGATTTACCAAAATGAAGCAGAACAGCATGATGAAGGAAATTAAAAATTCATTTTTATATTTAAATTTTGATTCCAGGCAATTAAGCCAGTGTTGTTCAGAGAGAACAGAAGTCATTGGTAGGTGGTGTTATTTGCTATAGAATACAATAGACCAGGAGAGTGATGAAGGAGATTAAACATAAAGTGAACTTTTAAATTTTGACTTCAGGGAATTAAGTTAATGAAGGTCAGAGGGAACAGAAGTCAATGATGGGTGCTTTTATTTGCTATAAAAGAAGATATGGACATTATAGTTTGGGCCATTTGAAATGTTGAAGGTTGTAGTTGTGATACAAGATATTTGTGCCCTTTGGAGATGTCTGGATCCTCAAAGCCGAGTACAGACATTGCGTAACAAGCAAATCATGTATTTTCTGTCACTGGAGCACGGGTTCAAGAGACACTGTAGAGACATAATCCAGGTGTTGCTTTTCATAAGAGATTTTAAACCAGCATGATGTGACCCCTTACAGCTGGATATAGAAGATTTTGTGGCATTGTGAAAATGAGCAAGAAGTTCTTCTGGTGTCCTGCCGAATATTTATCCCTTAATAATAATAATGCTAAAAACAAACTAGTTATGCATTCCACTGTAGTTTCTAAAATTTTGCATACAAATTGGTTTCTGCATTTCACTACAATGCATTAATGACTACAAAAATGAATTGATTGGGTATAAAGCTCCCAAGGACAATTTGCACTCTAGAAAGGCACTAAATCAAATGCAAGTCTTTCCTTTACTTAAGTGTGACTGAATATTATTACATGGGAAACCAGGAACTTTGCCAGCATTTTAAGAAAATGCATGCTGAAATTTCATCATACTTTCTGATTTCAAGAAAAATTATTTTCTTATTTGCACAATATAAAGAGGAATGTAGCCAAATAGTTGATTAAAATTTTCATTATGTGGAATACTGGAATTTAAAGGGTTTTTCCTAGAAAATACTGTCCAGTTTTATCTACTTTTCCATCAACAGTGAAAATCAGTAGCTTTGAACTTTTCACTTTTCACAATTCCACACTTAGTGTCGTTGAGCTTTCAGATACTGAGGAGCTCTTGGACTGCTGACAGATTGCAAATTTTTGAATTTATGAAGAAAATTTACAAATTGTAAGCTCTACAAAAGAAAGAAGCCCAAATGATGTGTATCAGTGTCAATAAGATGAAGTCATACTTTTGCACTTTGTGTTCTGCCCACATTTGCACAGGATGTGCATTTTCTATGCAGTTTGAGTTTCTTCAGTTTAAACAAGTCAGCCTGCCCTTCAGTGAGGCAGTGAAAAGTTTCCTCTTGCGCCGGACACCTAGTTTCTAGTGGTCATACCAATGCGATGCAAGAATTAAGCTTTGCTTTTTCTTTCTGCTGTCATCACAGACACTTTGGACTGGAGCATAAGGAAAATCTAGTATAAGTCTTGGTTGATTCAGATTAATTGTTCTTACTCACAGTAAACCAAGAAACAAATGTTTTGCATATTCACATTTTCCTGCTGTCTTGACTTTACATCTATCCTCTACTCTCCCATTCCTGAAATCGTTTGCTGGGCTATGCTCATAGACGCCAGTCACATCCTAGCACTTTGTCTAATTGACTGTTCTTCATCTAAAAGCCTTAACACTGAGTTTACGGAAAGAAGCTTCACGCCAAAACCTGATACCATTCTCAGCAAATGTCAGTAGATATTTACTTTGAGCAAGGATCACTGGATCAGAAGTTAGGATCACTAGCTAATGTCATCATCCATAGACCGGGGCACTGAAATTAATTGAAGTGCTTACTGGTTGTAGTTCCGTTCTAATTTAATTCCACAACTTAAAAGCTGTAATCAACTAACTTGGTGCAAACTAGAACAGTGTGTTCTGTGTGGTGAATTGCACACTGGAGAAGTGTATTGAGTCAATCTTGGGATGTGAGACATCAAACTAGAAACATTGAATTAGAATTATTAGCTACCAAATTAAAATTGTTTTTAAATTCTTTTCTACCGTGTTACCCAGCCAGTACCGTCATCCTGTTTTTCAATGGTAATGTTAAAAGTTCTGGTTTTTCAGAACTCACCAAATGATCAAGAAGTTTATTTTTGTCACCAGTTTTCCCCTATCCACGTCTAAGTTACAGTTTCATAGAAACTGAAGTTCCTCAGTGTCAGCTTTTATTTTGGTAGGCCACATAGTATTGGGGAATATTTGCAAATATGAATTTCATTTAGATTAGATTAGATTAGATTATTTACAGTGTGGAAACAGGCCCTTCGGCCCAACAAGTCCACACCGCCCCGCCGAAGCGCAACCCACTCATACCCCTACATCTACCCCTTACCTAACACTACGGGCAATTTAGCATGGCCAATTCACCTGACCTGCACATCTTTGGACTGTGGGAGGAAACCGGAGCACCCGGAGGAAACCCACGCAGACACGGGAGAACGTGCAAACTCCACACAGTCAGTCGCCTGAGCGGGAATTGAACCCGGGTCTCTGGCGCTGTGAGGCAGCAGTGCTAACCACTGTGCCACCGTGCCCCCCACCATTTGAACTATGGTTTAACTAGGGACTTAGCTGTCACAGGTGCAGAACTCCTAAAGGCAATCTTCTAAATGTTTCTAGCCCTGTGAAATTAAAACTAGACAATTCAGTGAATAAGAAATATGCACTTTAGGGATCAAATGTTACTGAATTTTCTGGGCTTCAAGCACCAGATTAGTAGATTCTTTGGGGTTGCATGTGGCTCTGGAGCTACCTGTTAGACAATGCCTTCTTCATGTGCAATTCTGGACAGGGACTGTTGAATGTCCATTGAACTTTTCAAAAGAACTGAAGAAACTACAGTTGAAGTTAACCTTGACTTCACCCCTTGTTCAAAACAGCAGTTCCTGGAATGCAGTTGAAAATGGACCAGTTTTCCCTTAATTTACCTTATTTGTAACAACTACATTTATCCCACTAACTAACATACCACAGACCAGGAATTCAACTTGGAACTTTTTGGTCCACCTGCTCCATATTGAGTCATTAGAAAAGCTTAGGAGGGAAAGGAAGGAAGAAGTTCCATACAGTTATTCATCAATGTCACCAAAATAGTCTGAATATTTGAATCTGATTTACTTTAGGCTAAAACAATATGTGGACATTTAAGAAACGTTCAGACAGGCTGGCTGGAGTTAGTTGTACAAAGGGTAGCGTTAGATGATTTCCACTAAGCTGTTAATATTTAAATGTCCAGCATTTTCCTGGTCAATTACATTTATAATTGTCCTTTCCCAGGATTGGCTATCAATTTAATACTGTTAAGGGGAACCAAATCATTTAATTTGGATCTTTAGTTTGGGCATCTTTGTAGAAATGGACCCGTGTCACTTCGTACAGGTCAAATAACCAAATTCATTCTGGAATAATGGTTAGTTGTAGAATGTTAAGTTCACACCGACTTAGGATTGAACTTGGAATCCTATATCCTGAATAGTCAGTTCTACTTGAGAAACACATTTACTGCATTCCTTATTCTTTATATTGAATATGTTGAGTTTCTTTCAACCAAATTGCCTTTATTTTAAATTGCTTGTTCTGTGCAATTTGGTGAGGGAAGTCTAAATGTTGTTGTATTCACAAATAAAGACGATGAATGACTGACAGTATGTTAGGAGAAAGTGAGGACTACAGATGCTGGAGATCAGAGTCAAAAGGTGTGGTGCTGGAAAAGCACAGTAGGTCAGGCAACATCCAAGGAGCAGGAGAGTCAACGTTTTGGGTTAAGCCCTTCATCAGAATGTAGTACAGAGAAACCTCAATTATCCAGCATTTAGTTATCTGAATTTCGGATTATCCAGCAAGCTCACAAGACCCCGATGCTTGGCTAAACTATGTTATCAACATTCGATTATCCAGCATTTGGTTAACAGAACAAAATATTTCTCCCCAGTGTCCTTCGAATAATTAAGGTTCCTCTGCATATTAGTTACAGCTAAAGGAAATGAGTAGAAATAAAAGATTGACAAATCTTTGAATTTATGTTTTCTTTCCTCCCATTTAGGAGCAGGGTTGAGTGGCAGACAGACGCATCGCACCCAGGCTGTCTTTAACCATACTGAAGATTATGTGCTTCTCCCCGATGAAAGAACAATAAGTCTTTGCTGCTGGGACTCACGTACAGCTGAACGCAAGAACCTCCTGTCTCTTGGACACAACAATATTGTTCGTTGTATTGTGCACTCTCCTACCAATCCTGGTTTCATGACCTGCAGTGATGACTACAGGGCCAGGTTTTGGTATAGAAGATCCAGCACTGATTGATTCATACAACTTAAGTATGAGGAGGTGGAGAAATGAATCCTGGTCACAGTACACTGAGAAGAAGATGGGAAGCCTTGTAGGAAATGAAGTTCTTTCATCTAGCTCTATAAACTGCCTTCTTGTCATTCTCCAAATTTTTGACCTGAGAGGGGTAACAGAATTAATTCTGAAGTATTGATTTGCTGTTGCTAAAACAGTACATTGTTTGTATGAAGGTTCCCAGCTTGTTGACCTCCGTACATTTGTAATTGTTTGAAATCCATTTGGTTTTGTTCACCTTTTATTCCTTGATTATGACAACATAAACATTTTGTCGTAAGGGAAACTTCAGCATTGTTTTGTGTATTTTCAACACTGTCCCACAATTGCAATTCAAAAAATGTTATTCTTGCTTTTCACTGTCATAGATCCACTAAAAGCCATTTTTAGCCTCCTAAGTCAAACATATGTCTCCATCATTTACAAGGGGCTTTAAAATGGGGGCTGGTGTTGGAAAAGATCACCAATTATAACTTACAGTCCTTTTCATATTTTTGTCTCAAGCTGAACTTTTGTATTTCTAATGACAAATTTCATTGAGATAACTTATGATCAATGGATTCTTATTCCAAAAGGATCAAACAATCAACTCCAGCATCTACCCTGTCTATGTAAGCCATAAGATGAATGTTGGCACCCTATTCATTCAAGGGGCATCACAGCAGAAATAAAATTCTGTTCTCATTCTGTATCTGTTTTCTGCTTTGTGTTGTAGCATGAAACCTCTGAAAAGACTGGCATATTACGTAGCTATAACTTGTATAAGTGCTTCTGTGCAGGTCCTAATTGTTATAAGTCCACTGCACAAAAGTGCCTCCAGTTCAGTGCAATGTTAATAGTTTCAGTTCATGACTTTATTAGTCAACTAGTGTAACATTTGGAGAAATGTTACAGGGGTATAGGATATGAGGTCCTCTTGGTTTTCTGATATGAGTCAAGTTTGTTCAGTTTTGATAGGAGCATTGTACTTAACAAAAGAAAAAAGACAATTGGGTAGGGCTCTCCAACCTGATTCTGTCTGGTGACTATTACTGGAAAGTTACAAATTGTGAGGCTAAGGTAGTGCCACGTATGATATATGTCCCTCCTAATGTGGTGAAATACAGCTGTGACATTCATTGTGCGATACTGCTTAAATTTAATGACAAGGTTTCGGAGACCAAGGGGCCTGTGTAGAACTTTATATCATGATGATATTTTTGCCTGCACTGAATAGCAAATTGGTGAAGAAAAATATTGTGTTCCATATTGCATTACACCTTTTAATAGCTGAACAATAAGTAGCTTAAAGGTGACTCTACACTTGCTTTCAGTTAATGACCAGTGTTGCTTGTTCAATCAGTATTCATGTGCAATGTCTACACCCCATTTAGTTGTTGGCAGCTATAATTTTGAGATGTTTATATCACTTAATATCTTAGTCTAAATTGGACATTGTTTTCATCTTAACTAAAGTCTTACATTATTAGTGATATGCAATCTCATTGAATCCTATCCATTTTTCTTAGTAACCCATTAGTCATTTTAAGAAGCTATTAGTAGTTATGTTGCTAGTTTAATGGTAAGTAAATAGAAATTGAAACTGCTATGCACCTTTTATTCTTCTGTCTCTTTCTTTTTCTGCATTCAACTAGCCTCTGACTGTGATTCTACAGTTACATATGGCCCTTTTCTACATGTTTCTATTTTTAGTGAGTGGATCCAGACACACTGTTGAGAGAGTAGCCAAACAGTGAGCAAGGGTTTCTGAATTCCGACACTCTATCTAATTTTCAATTTATGCACCCACTCTTTCCTTATCCAGGATGCTGCAGAAGATTGTGGCATCTTTACAGTATCGTATCAGTGAACTAGTTGGTATTGCCACAAATATCACTTTCCAGGGTTTAGGCACTTAATTTACTATGATATTTCATAGAATCCCTACAGTGTGGAAACAGGCCATTCGGCCCTACAAGTCCACACCGACTCTCCGAAGAATAACCCAACCAGAACCATTCCCAGACTACTCTACATTTACCCCTAACTAATACGCCTAACGTACACCTCTCTGAATACTACGCGCAATTTTAGGTTGGCCGATTCACCTGACCTGCACATCTTTGGATCGTGGGAGGAAGCTAGAGCACCCAGAGGAAACCCACTCAGACACGGGGAGGATGTACAAACTCCACCCAGAAAGCCACCCGAGGCTGGAATCGAACCCGAGTCCCTGACACTGAGGTCAAATACTAACCACTGAGCCACAGTGATGCCCCTTTAAAAATTTGCATATAAATTCTAAGCCTGTTTGGAACTTAGATTTGCCTGGTGCACTGCCCAAGTAGTTGATGGCCAAGCCTTAGCAGCATGTCCAAACCCAACCCTATTATCCTGGTACTGTGTAATGTCAGCTACTTTGACTCTCAACTGTGTTTTTGCTGTGTCCCATTCAAGCCATGCAAGTTGGAGAAGCTCAGATAAATTGGTGAGAACAAAACAAAGTACATTAAAAACACAGATTTTCATATTTACATAGTGTATTCCATGCACTCAAGTCCCTCTATTTCTGCATACCCTTTGGAGTTGTACCCTTTATAGTGCATCTCCATGATCTCTCTACGAAGACAAATTGCTTCACGTTCCTCCACATTGAACTTCACCTGTCTCCTGTCTGCCCATTGCACCATCATCAGTGTGTGCAGTGTTTCCAAGTTTCTTAACCTCCTCAAATTTATAAATTGTTCTCTGTATGCCAATAGGCCTAAGTGATCAAAACATATCAGGAAATGCAAGGGTCCCAATGCCCGCTCCAAACCTTGGATAGCAAAGGTACACTGATGGTTGTTGGATCTACTTTACAGAGACTGATTAGCATTATACTTCACAGCAAAAACCTGGAGTGAACCTGAAACTTATAAGGAGTAGAAGACCGAAAAGATGGCAGATGCTGGATGCCAGAGTCAATAGATATGAAGCTGGAAAAGCACAGCAGGTCAGACAGCATCTGAGGGCAGGAAAGTCCATGTTTCAGGCCGAAACCCTTCGCCAGCACTTTTTAACATTGGTCATTCAATAACTTGACATTTTGAGTTCTTTGGTAATTTTTTTCTTTCCTGAAGAAGGGCTTATGCCCAAAACGTCGATTCTCCTGCTCCTTGGATGCTGCCTGACCTGCTGCACTTTTCCAGCAACACATTTTTCAGCTTTTTTCCCTAAATTTTTTCAAAGGCAGTTTATTGATTGCAAAACCCTTTGAGATCCTAAGAAAGTAAATTGGTCCTAATGCATACAAGATGCTTTTGGTTTTGTGTCCCTCTAAAAGTTCTTTATTTGACATGGCTAGAGTTTTTCTGTTTAAAATCCACTTCCTTTTGTAATGACCTTTTTAAAATGATTTTTTTAGTGCACAATAAATCTGAATTGAAACAATAGGGTCATGTATTTGACCCAGATAAATATTTTGTTGAAGATTTTTTATGCAGGGCCAATGTGTGGAGTGAGATGGCTGTGACCCTGGGCTCCATATTGAAACAATGATTGCTTTATGTTGCCATCATTTTAATATGTCTTTTTCTCCTTTTTTCAGAGTTCTTGGCAGAAACCCACATCTCACAGTCTGCTCTTACACAGTGAAGTTGTATGCTCTATAAATTAAGTTATACTCATGCAGCCCATGTAAACAATTGAAGCTTCTATTTTATCAGGAGAGGAACCTCTGACTGTGAGAAATTGCTTCAATGCTGCATAATATTTATTTCCTTTTGTATCTATCTATCCAAAGTCCCTAACCTCTTATCAGGTTTGTGTTTTGAGATACATTGAAGTTAAATTGACTACTTTGAGGAGTTTTCCTACCATTTGATTTGGAATGTGAAGCAAATTGAAACCTTCAGGTTTGTCAACCATATTACTGGTTAGTGACCAAAAGCTCTGCATGCTAGCCTTCCTTTCCCCACTGCACAGATAGAAAACTAACTGTGATACCCTCTCTGTGCATACAGGATATCTGTTACGTACTGCATACTTCACAGGGATATGGTAAACCAATATTTGACTTGCAGTTGCATAAGATGAGATAGGGCAAAAAACCCAAATGCTTGGTTAAAGTGGTAGATGTTAAATAGTTCCTTAAAGGAGGAAAATGGAGTGGAAAGGTCTGGAATTCCAAAACTTGGCAGCTGAAAGCACAGCCTCTAATAGGTTACTTGAAATCAGTTCCTGAAAAGGCTATAAGTGAACGTGTGTAGAAAAGAGATTACCAAGATATGGAGGGTATGACTATGGGGTGAGGAATTTTAAAATTTAAGGTGCTGTTTAACTAGATGAGTACAGAATTGATGCAAGTTAGATGTGGGCAATCGTTTTTGTCATTCTCCAGTGTGCAGAGGGTAGAATGTGGGAAACCACAGATGAGCCAAAGGAGGGCTGCAAAGTCAAGGCAGGGTTATGGAAGTGGCAATAAGTAGTCCCAGTGATTGTACAAATGTGTGTTTGGAAGCTCATCTCTGTTCAGGAAGTCATAACTGTACTTCAAAGGTAATCCTGAAGTCATAAATGAAAACCATTTCTTTATAAAATACCAAGGGGACGCAGTGGTGTAGCGGTATCGTAATTGGACAGAGATACAAGTTAGTGCTCTAAGAATGTATGTTTAAATCCCTCGATGGCTGATGATGAAATGAAATCTGGAATTAAAAGCTGATCTAATGGTGACCACATTACCACTGTCAATTATCATGAGAACTCATTTAGTTCACTAAAATCCTTTGGGAGATTTTCATTTCCTAATGTCCCCTATGTATGACAATGTGTAATAATAGAGCATTTAGAAATGCATATAATGATCAAGCACAGTCTGGATGGCTTCATAAAGGGGAAATCATGCCTAACAAATTTATTCAAATTTCTTGAAGTTAGCAGGATAGATAAATTGGCTGTGCTAAATTGCCCATAGTGTTAGGTGCACTAGTCAGAGGGAAATGGGTCTGAATGAGTTACTCTTCAGAGGATCGGTGTGGACTGGTTGGGTTGAAGGGCCTGTTTCCACACTAGGGAATCTATAATAAAGCACAATCAGTGGATGTAACACACAGTTGGTTCTGCTATAACATGGTAGTTCTGTTCTCATGCAATCCCATGTTATAAGAAAATCATGTACTGTAATAGCAGCACCATTTAAACTAATGGGTCTAGAATCACATGGTAACCCATGCAAAAGTTCATGCTTTAGAAAATTTGTCAACTCCATTATCACAAATTCATATTAATAAAATGCGCATGATAGCAGAACAACCTGTATTTGGATTTTCAAAGGCTATTTGATTGGGTACTGTATTCACTATGCATCTTGGTGATGGTCATTGAAGTCCCCCACCCACAGTACATTCTATGCTTTTAGCACCCTCACCATGTATTAAGAACTCATGGTGTTCAAAGTAGAGTATTAGCATGGATAGAGGATTGGTTAACAAATAGAGTTGAGATAAAGAGGGCATTTACTACACCGATCCATACTGGGGTTACAATTATTTGCAATGTATATTAATTCCAGCATCTGTAGTAACTTGCTCAACCAAGAATGGAGGGACTGTCTTATGAAGAGAGGTTGAATAGATTGGGTCTGTACTCGATACAATAAATGAGAATGAGAGGCAACCTTTTTGCAATATGCAGGTTCTTTGGTAACTTGACAAGATCAGTGTGGAATGGTTTCCCCTTGTGGGAGAGTCTATGACCAGAGCCATAATCTCGGAGTAAGAGGTTACATATTTAAGACAGAGATAAGGACCAAATCACTCAGAGGGTAGTGAATCTGGGGAATTCTTTATCACAAACAGCTGTTAAGGCTGGTTTATCAACTATATTCAAGGTTGAGATAGACATCAGTAAAGGATTGTGGGGAGAAAGCAAGAAAGTAGAGTTAAGGATTACCTTTCAGCCATGATCTCGTGGTAGAGTAAACTTGATGGACTAAATGGCCTTGTTTTTCTCTTATGCCTATGATCTTATTCTTGAGGATTCTTATCTTACAAAGGATGTCAGATACACCATCACTAGTTATGTCCTTTGCATTGATGAGGCTGGTGTCTCAGTGGTAGATATTCAGAAGGAAGTTACCCTGGCACCTCATCAATGATTCTGGATGCCATGAAATTTCAGATTGAACATGGGGAAGGAAGACTCTTCATTACCACCTACCACTCCTCCTTGGCAGATCGGTCAGTACCCACAATAAATATTATGTGGAGGATATGCTGAGGGTACCAAAAGCATAGAATGTACTGTGGGTGGGAGACTTCAATGACCATCACCAAGATGCATAGTGAATCCATCACTGACTGACTTGGCATATTCTTTGGCCTGTAGTAGGTGACAAAGAACCAACTGGAGGGAAAGGTGTACTGGGTACTGTCTTTATCAACCTACCTGTCACAGATACATCTATCAGTGACAGTATCAGTAGGACTATAGGTCAATATTTGTTAGACCATCACACCGTAGTTGAGTGGAACATTTCAGCTTTTACATTAAGTATATCTTCTCATCATTTTGGATGCTAACACCCATACTGAATGAAATATATTGTGAGCATGTCTGTCCGTTAGTAAAGTAGAATTGTACTCAACCTAATCCATAACTGCATGGTTTGGCATATCCCACTCTACCATTGCTACCAGGTCAAGAGATCAGCCCTGTTCAATAAACAGTGCAGAAGGATATGGCAGAGCCATCACAGGCAAATGTAAAGTGTCAACCTGGTAGAATTATAAAATGCACCACTTACATGGCAAACAGTAGAGGCAGCCAGCAATAGACAGGGCTGAGCGATCACACAACCAGAAGATCACATATAAGCTCTGTAGTCCTGCAGCAGCCCATTGTGAATGGTAGACAATTACACAACTCAGTGGAGGAGGCAGCTTCACAAATATCACCACCCTGAATGATGAGGCATCTTAGTGCATCAGAGATAAGCATCTGCAACCAAAAGTATAAAATGGATAAACTATGTCAATCTTATCTGGAAGTCCCAGCATTTGATCTGGTAATCATTAAGGAGGCATAGCTTCAAAATGACAAGGATTGGCTCCTAAATGTTGCAGAGTATATAACATTCAAGAAAAATACGCTAGAATAAAATGGAAGTGTAGCACAGTTAATCAAGGATGGTGTTTGTGCGATAGTCAGAAATTAAGTTGTTCAGGACATCTGGATGTGGGAACAGTTTGGGTGGAGATGAAGAATGATAAAGGAAGGAAGTCATTCTTGGGAGTGGTCTACAGGCTCCCTAACAATAATCTCGATGTGGGACAATAAAGAAATATTGGGTGCTTCTTTTAAAGGGAAGGCAATAATCATAGGTGACTTTAATCTTTATCTAAACTAGAAAAATAAGATTGGCACTACTAGTTTGGATGAAGAGTTCATGGAATCCTTTAGAAATAGTCTCTGAGAGCAGTACATTTTGGAACTGACTAGAGAGATGAGATTGTGTAACATGACAAGACTAATTAATTTCCTCATAGTTAAGGCAGCACTGGGCAGTAATGAGTACGATATGGTATCTACCCAGCAATGTGGAAAATTGCTCAGCTTTGTCCTGTCACCAATAAGCAGGGCAACTCCAAAACAGCCAATTATTGCTTCATTAGATAAAAACTGAAAGATCTGCAGATGCTGGAAATCAGAAACATAAACAAAAATTGCTGTAAAAACTCAGCAAGTGTAGCTGCATGTGAAGAGGAATCAGAGTTAATGTTTCATGTTCAGTGACCCTTCCTCAGAACTGATGGCAGCTAGGAAAAAGTTGTTTTTTATGCAGAAGATAGGGTGCAGAGAGGGGGTAAGGAGTAAACATTAGGTACCATTAGAGCCAAAAGGGACAGAAGAACAGTTGGACAGACAAAGGAATGGATAACGATTAGACTAGGAGGGTGAATAGCTATTGATTGGGACTGATAATCGCCAACAATGTGTTGTTTGTAATAGCAGACCATGTGATAACATGACTTGGTGTGTGGGGATTGGTGTAAGGACATGAGAGAGTTTGAATTGAATTTATTGTTACATGTACCGAGGCACAATGAAAATCTTTGTCTTGTGAGCAATCCAGGTAGATCACATAATTATATAGCATAGATAGGTAAGTAATAGGTAAACAGTAGCAAAACAAAAACACAGTTACAGGTGAATGCTTAGAGATTGTGAGTCCATTCAGTGTTCTAATAACAGGGCAGAAACTGTTTGAAACCGCTGATGTTTGTGTTCAGGCTTCTGTACCTTCTCCCCGATGGTAAAGGTTATAGAAAAACATTGCAAGGGTGAGATGGATCTTTGGGAATGCTGGCAGCCTTTTCTTGACAGCGGGCCTGGTAAATGGATTCTATAGATGGAAGGCTGGCCTTTGTGATTGTCCGGGCCGAGTTCACCACCCTCTGTAACCATCTCCAATCTTGAATGGTACAGTTGCCGTACCAGGTAGTGATACATCCAGACAGAATGCTCTCGATGGCACACCTATTAAAAGTTGGCAAGGGTATTCGCTGTCATGCCAAATTTTCTTCGCTGCCTGAAGAAGAGATTCCAGCATCCGCAGTAATTTGCTTTCATCATGAGGTGTTGTTGGGTCTTTGTAACCAGTGCATCCACATGAAGAGTCCAAGAAAGCTTATTGTGGATGACCACTTCCAGGAGCTTGACCCTCTCCACTCATTCCGCCTCTGTGCTGTTAATGAGTAACATCCTGCCGAAAGTCAATAGTGACTTCTTTGGTTTTGCCAGCATTGAGAGCTAGGTTGTTCTCAATGCACCATTTTTCCGGGTCTTCCACATCCTGTCTGTAGTCTGTTTCATCATCCTCTGAGATTCCACCGACTGTGATGGTGTCATCAGCGAACTTGTAAATGGCATTAGGCTGGTATTTGGTGACGCAGTCATGGGTATACAGTGAGTACAGTAGGGGGCTCCAGTGTTGAGTGCTAATGAGGATGAAATATTGTCCCCAGTCTTCACTGATTGCGGCCTGTGGGTCAGGAAACTGAGGATCCAGTTGCAGAGAGTGGGGTTTAGTCCAAGATCACTAAGTTCAGTAATTAGTCTTGAGGGGATAATAAGTGTTGAAGGCTGAACTGTGGTCAATGAGTAGGATTTTATGTAGCTGTTCTTGGTGTCAAGATGTTCTAGGGAGGAGTGAAGGGCAAGTGACATGGCATCTGATGTGGATCTCTTTGTCCGATAGGCAAATTGGAGTGGGTCAAGAGTAGTGAGAAGGCTGGAGTTGATTAATGCCATGACCAGCCTTTCAAAGCACTTCATAACCACCGAAGTTAGGGCCACTGGGCGGTAGTCATTGAGACACGCTGCATGAGCCTTGTTAGGCACAGGAATGATGTTGACCCTCTTGAAACAGGTAGGGACAGTGGCCTGTTGCAGGGAGAAGTTGAAGATATCCAAGAAGACCTCTGCCAGTTGATCTGCTCGTGCTCTGAGTGCACGGCATTGTACTCCATCTGGTCCCATCGCTTTTCTTGGATTCACACGAAGGAAAACTAATCTGACCTCTGATGCGGTGACTGTTGGGATAGGTTTGTCAGGACTTGTCAGAATAGGTGTTACCTCTCCGCCGAAATTCTGCTCAAAGCAAGCATTGAAGGGGTTGAGACGATCTGGGAGGGATGTGTCATCATCTGCTATCTTGCACTGTCTCTTTTTAGAACCTGTGATGTCATTCAGTCCTTGCCACAGTCGCCGGGTGTCTGTCTGGGTCTCTAGTTTGGATCGGTATTGGTCCTTGGCTGTCTTAACGGCTCTGTAAAGGTCATACTTGGATTCCTCATATTTGAGTGGGCTTCCTGATTTGAAGGCCTCATACCTGGTTTTTAGCAGGTTCTGTACATCCTGATTCATCCATGGTTTCCTGTTGTTCAAACCCTGAAGTTGTTGAATATTGAGTCCAGAAGGCTGTAGAGTTCCCAAGCAGAAAATGAGATGTTGTTGTCCCAGCTTGCATTGAGCTTTGCTGGAGCACTGCAACAAACCTGAGAATGAGATGTTGGCCAGGATTGTGTGTTGATATGGCTTTTCGTTCTTGTTTGTATTGCCTCATCAATCATCAACAAAGTGATAAAAGCTGTCATTAATAGTGCTGTCAAATTGCGCTTAGCAATAACAAGCTCACTGGAATTCAGTTTGCATTCTGTCAGACATGCTCAGTTCCTGACCTCATTATGGCCTTGGTCAAAACATGAACAAAAGAGCTGAATGCCCGATTGGATGCGCATGGGGAGATGGGGGTAGGAGTGGATGTCACTGCTGTTCATATCAACTTAGTGGGATATTAAAGAATAAAACAGCGGTCAGTGGGAATGAGGGGATTATCCTTGACCAGAAAAACTGAACCTGTCTCGCCATATAAACAATGACTACAAGAGCAGATCAGAGACTGAGAATTCTGCAGTGAGTAACTCATGTCTTAATTCCCCAAAGCCTGTCCACCATCTACAAGCCACAAGTCAGGAGTGTGATGGAATACTCCCCACTTGCCTGGATGGGTGCAGCTCCAACAACCCTCAAGAAGCTTGACACTATCCAGGACAAAACCACTCACTTTATTGGCATCCCATTTAATACCTTGAACATTCACTTCCTCTACCACGAATGCACTTTGGTAGTAGTGTGTACCAACCAGAAGATGCATGTGACAACTCACCAGTGCTCACTTGACTGCACCTTCCAAACCCACGATGTCTACCATCTAGAAGGACAAGGGCAGCAGATACATGGGATTGAGCGGCACGGTGACACAGTGGTTAGCACTGCTGCCTCACAGCGCCAGAGACCTGGGTTCAATTCCTGCCTCAGGTGACTGACTGTGTGGAGTTTGCACGTTCTCCCCGTGTCTGCGTGGGTTTCCTCCGGGTGCTCCGGTTTCCTCCCATAGTCCAAACATGTGCAGATTAGGTGAATTGGCCATGCTAAATTGCCCGTAGTGTTAGGTAAGGGGTAAATGTAGGGGTCTGGGTGGGTTGTGCTTCGGTGGGTCGGTGTGGACTTGTTGGGCCGAAGGGCCTGTTTCCATACTGTAATGTAATGTAATCTAATCTAATCACTTGCAAGTTCCTTTCAAGGCCACAGACCAGCCTGACTTGGAACATTATCCCCATTCTTTCACTGTTGCTGGGTCAAAATTTGGAATCCCCTCCCTAACAGCTCTTGAAGTGTATTTCTACCACATGGATTGGAGCCTTCCAAGGAGGCACCTCCCAGCACTTTCAATAAATGTTGGCCCAGGCAATAATACCCCTGTCTTTTGAATGAATTTAGAAAAGGAATAGTATTTAAGGGTTAAGAAGAGAAGCGTTCAGTAATACACAGGCATTGAAACTTGTGAGCTGGAAACGGCCACAGTCATTTAAATGAAAAGCATCTGTTTTCCAAAATTTTCTTTATTCAGTGATGAGTGAATGACATTTTCCTTGTTACTATGCTGTTCATTTGGCATAAAGCGCTTTTATTTCAGCTGTAGAGAGGAGGTGGATATCTGCAGTGCAGCCAAAATTCCCTACTTTCATTGCGGGACACGACTTAAAGGAACTCTGTTTTATGGGGGGTGGGGAGCCATGTGTTAATCCCTTTCTTCTTGTAACCTTTTCCTCTGCTTTCTTGAAGGCACTGTATATAATGTGACTTTTGATCCATTATTAAGCTGAATTTGTTGACTTGAATTTACAGCATTATCCCTTCTTCTTCACACAGACGTGTGCTAAATTGTCTGACCTGTTACATTGCACCATTATATTGTAAATATCTAAGTCACTCAGGGTTTTTTTGTTATTATTATATAGGATTTTCTGTGCATACATTTTAAATTCATTCATGGGATGAGAGGGCATCACTGGCTAGGCTGGCATTTATTGCCCATCCCAGAGGATAGTTAAGAGTCATCCACATTGCTGTGGGTCTGGAGTCACCAGGGAGAAGGCAATTCTGGATCTGGTATTGTGCAATGCAGCAGAATTGGTCAGGGACCTCGAAGTGAAGGAGCCATTGGGAAGTAGTGACCATAATACAATAAGCTTCAATCTGCAATTTGAGAGGGAGAGGGTACAATCAGAAGTGACAATATTTCTGTTGAATAAAGGGAACTATGAAGCTATGAAGGAGGAGCTGGCCAAAGTTCAATGGTGCAATGCCTTAGCTGGGATGACAGTGGAGGAACAATGGCAGATATTTCTGTGTATAATGCAGAAAATGCAGGATCAGTTCATTCCAAAAAGGAAGAAAGATCCTAGGAGGAGGCAGGGGTGGCCGTGGCTGACGAGGGAAGTTAAGAAACATATGAAGTTAAAAGAGAAAAAGCATAACATAGCAAAGATAAGTGGGAAAACGGAGGACTGGGAAGCTTTTAAAGAACAACAGAGGATTACTAAGAAGGAAATACGCAGAGAAAAAATGAGGTACGAAGGTAAACAGGCCAAAAATATAAAGGAGGATAGTAAAAGCTTTTTTAGGTATGTGAAATGCAAAAAAAAGGTTAAGACTAAAATTGGGCCCTTGAAGACAGAAACAGGGGAATATATTATGTGGATCAAAGAAATTGCAGAAGAATTGAATTGGTACTTCAGATCTGTGTTCACTGGGAAAGACACAAGCAATCTCCCTGAGGAAACAGTGGCTGAAGGAACTGAACTTAAGGGAATTTATATTTGCCAGGAATTGGTGTTGGAGAGACTGTTAGGTCTGAAGGTTGATAAGTCCCCGGGGCCTGATGGTCTACATCCCAGGGTACTGAAGGAGGTGGTTTGAGAAATTGTGGATGCGTTGGTGATTATTTTCCAGAGTTCGATAGATTCGGGATCAGTTCCTGCGGATTGGAGGGTGGCTAATGTTGTACCACTTTTTAAGAAAGGTGGGAGAGAGAAAGCAGGAAATTATAGACCAGTTAGTCTGACCTCAGTGGTGGGAAAGATGCTGGAGTCTATTATAAAGGATGAAATTACGACACATCTGGATAGTAGTAACAGGATAGGTCAGAGTCAGCATGGATTTATGAAGGGGAAATCATGCTTGACTAATCTTCTGGAATTTTTGAGGATGTAACTCTGAAGATGGACGAGGGAGATCCAGTAGATGTAGTGTACCTGGACTTTCAGAAAGCTTTTGATAAAATCCCACAAATGGAGGTTAGTGAGCAAAATTAGGTTGCATAGTATTGGGGGCAAAGTACTAACTTGGATTGAACGTTGGTTGGTTGACAGGAAACAAAGAGTAGTGATAAACGGCTCCATTTCGGAATGGCAGGCAGTGACCAGTGGGGTACCGCAGGGATCAGTGCTGGGACTGCAGCTTTTTACAATATATATTAATGATATAGAAGATGGTATTAGTAATAACATTAGCAAATTTGCTGATGATACTAAGCTAGGTGGCAGGGTGAAGTGTGAGGAGGATGTTAGGAGATTACAGGATGACCTGGACAGGTTAGGAGAGTGATAGGCAGATGCAGTTTAATGTGGATAAATGTATTGTTATCCACTTTGGTGGCAAGAACAGGAAGGCAGATTACTACCTAAATGGAATCAATTTAGGTAAAGGGGCAGTACAAAGAGATCCGGGTGTTCTTGTCCACCAGTCAATGAAGGTAAGCATTCAGGTACAGCAGGTAGTGAAGAAGGCTAATAGCATGCTGGCCTTCATAACGAGGGGTTGAGTATAGAAGCAAAGAGGTTCTTCTGCAGCTGTACAGGGCCCTGGTGAGACCACACCTGGAGTATTGTGTGCAGTTCTGGTCTCCAAATTTGAGGAAAGACATCCTGGCTGTTGAGGGAGTGCAGTGTTGGTTCACGAGGTCAGTTGCTGGAATGGCGGGACTACCTTACGCTGAAAGATTGGAGCAACTGGGCTTGTATACCCTTGAGTTTAGAAGAATGAGAGGGGATCTGATTGAGACATATAAGATTATTAAAGGATTGGATACTCTGTAGGCAGGAAACATGTTTCCGCTGATGGGTGAGTGCCGAACCAGAGGACACAGCTTAAAAATACGGGATAGACCATTTAGAACAGAGATGAGGAGAAACTTCTTCACCCAGAGAGTGGTGGGTGTGTGGAATGCTCTGCCCCAGAGGGCAGTGGAGACCCAGTCTCTGGATTCATTTAAGAAAGAGTTGGATAGAGCTCTCAAGGATAGTGGAATCAAGGGTTATGGAGATAAGGCAGGAACAGGATACTGATTAAGGATGATCAGCCATGATCATATTGAATGGTGGTGCAGGCACGAAGGGCAGAATGGCCTACTCCTACACCTATTGTCTATTGTCTGTTGAGTCATGTGTCAGCCAGACCAGGTAAAGATAGCAGTTTCCTTCCCTGAAGGATATTAGTGAATCAGATGGGCTTTTCCCAATAGTTGGCAATGGTCTTCATTTGACCCTTAATTCCAGGTACTTATTGAATTCAAATTCCACCATCTGCCATGGTAGGATTAGGATGCGGGTCCTCAGAACATTACCTGAGTCTCTAGATTAACAGTCGGGTGATAATAGCATTAGGCCATCACCTATTCGATACAGAGTTTTATATCATAGAGACAGAGCAGTTGACTCAATGGATCTATGCAAAACTCCTCCCACCTTATTTTAGTTTTCCTGCTATACTCTAAAATCTCTGCACTCTTCCAATTCTGGTCTTTTGCACATCCCTGATTGGAATTGCTCCAGCGTATGTGGCTGTCCTTTTAGATACTTGGATCCTAAATTTTGGAATTCCCTCTTTAAACATCTCCATGTTCTCACCTCTCGCTTTAAAATACTCCTTCAAACCTACCCATTAGACAAAGCTTTTGCACAGCTATCATAATATCTCTTTATGTGGCATTACTTTTTGTCTGATTACACTCTGTTTGCAAGACTGGCTTTACTTGAAATTGATAAGTCACCAGTACCAGATGGGATGTATTCAAGATTGATGAGAGAAATTTGTTTGGAAATTGCAGAGGGTGTGACCATGATTTTCAAACCTGATTAGATCCAGATTGTGGTACCATTGCAAATATTAGATCCATTTTTATAACTGGAGGCCAATCAGGTTAACTGCAATGGTGGGATAGCCTTTATAAATGATGGAGAACAAAATTAACAGTCTCATATTCATTCACTCATGAGATGTAGGTGTGATTAGGCATTTATTGCTGTTGCCTAGTTGCCCTTGAGAGGAGATGGTGAGCTGCTTTCATGAACTACTGCAGTTCATGTGGTGGAGGTAGACCTAAAATTCTCTAAGGGTGGGAATTCCAGGACTTTGAACCAAAGACACTAAAGGAACAGGGATATATTTTGCAGATACTACACACTGCTGCTCCTGAGCAATGGTAATGGAGTGGCTAGTTGTTTGTGGATATTGTGCCAATCAAGTGGGCTGCTTTGTCCTGGGTAGTGTCAAGCTTTTTGAGTGTTGTTGGAGCTGCAATCATCCAGCCAAGTGGGGAGTATTCCATCACACTCCTGACTTATGCCTTGTAGATAGATGGTAGACAGGCTTTGGGGAGTTAGGAGGTGAGTTACCTGTTGCAGTATTCCTAGATTCTGATCCAGTCTTTGAACCTTTGAATTTATTTTGCAAGTTCAGTTGAGTTTCTGGTCAATGGTAACCCCCAGGACATCGATAGTAGGCGATTCAGTGATGGTAATTCCATTAAGTATCAAAAGGAAGTAGATAGATTGGCCCTTACTGGAGATTGTCATTGCCTGGCATTTACGTGGCACATATGATACTTACCTCTATTCATTCCAAGCCTGGATGTTGTGCAGATCTTGTTGAATTTGAACAAGGACTGCTTTAGTACCTGAGGAGTCACGAATGATGCTGAACATCGTGTAATCATCAGCTAACCTCCCCACTTCTGACCTTATTGACGGAGTGAAGATCATTGATGAAGCAACTGCAGATGATTGGGTCTAAGACTCCACCCTTGGGAACTCCTGCAGCTGAGATGACTGACCTCCGACAAACAGAACCATCTTTCTTTATTCCAGATATGACTCCAAGTAATGGAGAGCTTTCCTGGTGATACCTATTGACTCCAGTTTTGCTAGGGCTCCTTGATGCCATACTCTGTTAATTGCAACCTTAATGCCAAGGGCAGTCACTCTCTCCTCCTCTCTGGAATTCAGCTCTTTGATCCATGTTTGAACCAAGGCTGTAATGAGGTCAGGAGCTGAGTGGTCCTGGGGAACCCAAACTGAGTGTCACTGAGCAAGTTATTGCTGAGCTGGTGCTGCTTGATAGCACTTGGACAAATATAGATTCATTAAGGCAAGTCAGCATGGACTTTTGAGCAGAAAACATACTTGGAAAACAACTGGACCCCAAACTTCCTGAAAACAGTTCCGCCAAACTTTACACAATCCTGATGCAATGAAGGAGGTGGATTTTAAAGGCAAAGTTCCTCCCACTTAAGAACAGTGAGATTTCCTGCAACCACGTCAATGACTGTAATATGGAGTTGGGTAGTGGTGAATTTACACCCTTACATACAGTTGTTTTTTTTTGCGCTGTGGCTAAGTCTGCAGAGCCCAGATAGTGGTTAAGTATATCCTGGAGCAGCAGTGTGTTAGACTCTTCTAGTTGACGGTGACGTTTGATGGTGGGGGTAGGAGGGGGGTTTGGGTGTGCAGCAGTTCGAAATTGAGACAGTGTTTGAAGTCCTTTGAAGAGACTTTGTGACAGGAATCGAGAGGAAGGTCACTAACCCGGCAACCTTAGCAGGTGCACCAGCTGCCCGCTGCCCACCATTGCAGAAGTGGTGAACTACTTGGAGTCAGATACCAGCCTGGCATGCAAAGTGCATGGTCAGTGTAACGATCTAGTTCAGCTGGGGGGGAGAAAAAGAGTCCCGTCTTGAAGCTGCTTTGATTTTTGGACCTTTTTGATGGACAGAAAATGGCAGAAACAATTGGATCCACTACTATAGATAATCTCAGTTCACAGGTAGGATTTATGTTATTAAAAGCATAATGAAAACATAAATCTAATGTCTTATCTGCTGCTTTCACAGAAAAATTAAAGGCAGTTTGTAACACTTGAGGTTGCATTTTTTTGTTCCCTATTATGTTTGTTTTTTGGCCTCTTGTTTAACCCTTTAAATCAAGCTTTAAACATGGTTTCAAATATAGATCAGATGGATGACAAAGAAAGAAGAGTATTGCTAGATGTCTTGGTTGGAATTCTAATCTGATCCCACACCAGCATAAAGCAGATTGAATTGTTCATTTCACTGATGATTCTTGGTACCTCATCTACCTTTTCATCCGTACCAATGGCCAATGACAGTTCAATGGAATGTTTACCATTTGAAATGTTTTAAAACATGACAAAATGCTAGCCGTATCGTTGTTCATGTGGATTTTTGCCTCTGGAATTTTATAATATAAAAAATAAACAATTTATTCCTTCACTGGTGCAACACTGAGCTCTTCAAAACAGACTGAGCACCTGAACAGGACCAACATCCTCACGGGGGAAGTTTGTAAGTGCTGTTGGGGTTGATTTTAAATAGATTAGCATGAGGTTGAGATCATGATAAGTAGTTTAGAGGGGAGAGAAGTTGAGGTGGAATTAAAAGTTAAAACTTGTGCATATGAGTGGGAAAGGTAAATGAAACATAGGCTAGATAAGAAAGAAAAAATCATGCAGGGCATGGAGAGGGTAAATAGACTTGGTCTTGAATTGAATTGAATTTATTGTCATGTGTACCGAGGCACAGTGAAAAGCTTTGTCTTGCGAGCAATACAGACATCACAGAGTTAAATAGCATAGATAAGTAAATAATAGGTAAACAGCAGCAAAAACCAAAACACAGGTACAGGCAAATGCTAGGAGTTTGTGAGTCCATTCAGTATTCCAACAACAGTAGGTTAGAAACTGCTTTGAAACTGGCTGGTGCGTGAGTTCAGGCTTCTGTACTTTCTCCCCGCTGGCAGAGGTTGTAGAAAAGCATTGTTGGGGTGGGATGGATCTTTGAGAATGCTGGCGGCCTTTCCTTGACAGCGGGCCTGGTAGATGGAATCTATAGATGGGAGGTTGGCCTTTGTGTATGTCTGGGCCGAGATCACCACTCTCTGTAACTGTCTCTGATCTTGAATGGTACAGTTGCCATACCAGGTAGTGATACATCCAGACTTTCCCTGGGATGGGGGAGTCCAGAACTAGATGGCATAGGTTTAGGGTGAGAGAGGAAAAATTTAATAACGAGTTAAGGGGCAACTTTTCCACACAGCGGGTGGTGCATGTAGGGAATGAGCTGCCAGAGGAAGTGGTGGAGGCTGGTACAATTGCAGCATTTAAAAAGCATCTGGATGGGTGTATGAATAGAAAAGGTTAAGAGGGAGATGGGCCAACTGCTGGCAAATGGGACTAAATTAGTGTAGGATATCTGATTGGCACGAACGAGTGGGACTGAAGGGTCTGTTTCCATCTCTATGACTCTAAATGAGTTTAACAAAGCTAAATGGGACATACTTTAATGCAAGGAGCCTGAGGAATAAAATAAATGATCTGAGGGCACAGAAAGGCAAGTGGGAGTATGGTATCATAATTATGACTGAGACATGGCTGAAACATGAGCAAGATTGGCAGCTCAACATTGGGTTTAGTTTTTCTTTAACAGATAAACAGGACTAGAGAAAGAGTAGTGCCTAATCTGTGTGAGAATCAGAACATGATCCTCAATGAATACTTTGTGTTGGTCTTCAGAAGGGAATAGAATTATAGAATCTCCACAGTGTGGAAGAAGGCAATTCGGCCCATTGAATCCACAGCAATCCTCTGAAAAGCATCCCACTCAGACCCATCCCCCATACTGTATCCCTGTAATCTTGCAACTCCCAAGGCTAATGCACCTAACCTGCACATCCCTGGGCACTACAAGCAATTTAGCATCGCAATCCACTTACCTGCATGTTTTTGGACAGACACTGGGAGAATGTACAAACTCCAAGGTGGAATAGAACCCAGCTCATTGGTGCTGTGAGGCAGTAGTGCTAACCACTGAGACACTGTGCCACCCCAAATAGGAATAGGATGACAGGTATAATCATATAGTGGAGGACTGTGAAATACTAGAAGAAATTCTCATAGAAAGTAAATACCCAGGGTTTGGCAGTCTTAGAAAAAGATAATCTTGCAGTTTTGGATGAATTGTACCCCAGGCCGAAAAGGGAAACAAGGCAGCAGATAATCCTTAACCCTCACAGTAAATTTCAAATCCTCTCCAACTACAGGAGGTGTGCCAGAGCACTGGAAGTCTGCTAAATGGAGGAAGAGTTAGACTAGGACTTTAAAGGCCAGTCAGTCTAATCTTGGTGGTGGGCAAGTTATTAGAAAGAAATCTGAGGGACAGAATATATCTGCTCATGGAGAGACAGGGATTAAATGGGCATTATAGGCATAACTTTGTGAAGGGAAGGTTCCGTTTAATGAATTTGAACAAAATTTTGTGAAGAAGTAACTAGGAGTGTTGATGATAGTAGTGCATTTAATGTAATCTACATGGACTTCAGCTTTTGAGAAGATGTCTCATCTCATGGCAGACTAATCAAGAAAGTTAGAGCACATGGGATCCAAGGCAAAGTGGCATGTTGAATCAAAAATTGAGAAACAAGAAGCAAAGAGTATTTGTAGAGGGATGTTTCTGTGACTGAAAGTCTGTTTCAAATGGGTTCCACTAGGCTCAGTGTTGGGGTCCTTGCTGTTTATGGTGTACATTGATGATTTGGACTTAAATGTAGGGGTATAACCAAGAAATTCATGGATGACAAGAAAATCAGCAGGGTGCTGAATAGGGTGGCACTGTGGCTCAGTGGTTAGCACTGCTGCCTCACACTGCCAGGGACCCAGGTTCGATTCCACCCCTGTCAACTGTCTGCATGGAGTTTACACATTCTCCCTGTGTCTGTGTGAATTTCCCTTTGGGTGCTCTAGGAAACACAGGGTTACAGGGATAGGGTAGGTGGGTTGCTCTTTGGAGGTTTAGTGTGGACTCAATGGGCTGAATGGCCTGCTTCCACACTGTAAGGATTGAATAGTGAGGAGGATAACCTTTAGATGCAAGAGGACATCAACAGACTGGTCAGGTGGGCAAAACAGTGACAAATGGAATTCACCCAAGCAAAGTGTGAGGAAATACACTGGGGAGAACCAACACAACAAAACTGTGAATAGTGCGACCCTAGGAGAAAGTGAGGACTGCAGATGCTGGAGTACCAGAGTTGAAAAATGTGGTGCTGGAAAAACACAGCAGGCCAGGCAGCATCCGAGGAGCAGGAGAATCGATATTTCGGGCATAAACTCTTCTTCAGGAATAGTGCGATAGACCTCTGAAGGTAACGGTGGAGATAGATAAGGTGATTACAAAGGATATGCTATGTTTGCTTTTGTTAGCTGAGCCATAGACTACAAGAGCAAGGATGTTATGTTGAAACTGTATAAAACACTGGTTAGACCACAAATGGAGTTGTGCATGCAGTGCTGGTGACCATATTCGATGAAGGGTGTGATGGCAGTAGAGAAACTGTGGAGTACTGCATCAAAACACACACTTACCCTAGAGGGAATGCCACAAAGGTTCCCAGGAAGAGGAGGTTGTCCTATAGGAAGAGGTTGAGCAGTAAACCAGGCCCATATTTCCTGGAGTTGAGAAGATTGATTTAATTGAAGCAATTAGCATTTTTTTTTGGGTGAGGGTGGGGGGGGAGGGGGCAGTTATGACTGGGTTTGCCATATTTTGTTATCACTGTTCCTGGTGGAATACTTTATCTTACTTCCTTTCTGGCTTTCTTCCAGCCTCTTGCAGTCCATATTTCAATGTTATCCATCTGATTTTTCTTCTTCCTATTCCGTTTTCCCCCACACCATTTTCTTTTTTCAATTGTTGCTAGGAAAAGGCTGCTGAATCTTTGTTTCTAATGTTGGTACCTGACTATCTTTCTCTCTCTAACTGTACCTTGCAAATCCTTTTGATTCTCAACTTTTGCTATTTGTCTACCCCAATAATTTATCTTGCTGTCTGCCCAGCTCATTCTGAACATCCCAGACCAGAGCTTCCCTTCTGAAGCTGTTCTGCTTCTCTCATCCTCTTTGCAACTCCACAGTAGTTGCTCAGCTTTGTGCTGATGTTTTTGGACTTCAAAGACTTAAGGAATTGCTATCACCTCTTGCTGCAGCTAATCTAACCTGGATTTCATTCTTGTTGATGCTCGAGCTAAAGTATACAGAAGCTGCAGAGCTGGGCAGAAAGGTGGCAAATGGAGTTCAATGTAGCTAAGTGTGAGGTGATTCACTTTGGTAAGAGTAATAAAAAGATGGGGTACTGGGCTAATGGCCAGATACTTGGTAGTGTGGAAGAGCAGAGGGATCTTGGTGTCCATGTACACAGATCTCTGAAAGTTGCCACCCAGGTAAATAGTGCAGTGAAGAAGGCATATGGCGTACTGGCTTTTATTGGTAGAGAAATTGAGTTCCGGAGTCCTGAGGTCATGCTGCAGTTGTATAAGACTCTGGTGCGGCCGCATCTGGAATATTGTGTGCAGTTTTGGTCGCCATACTATAGGAAGGATGTGGAGGCACTAGAACGGGTGCAGAGGAAGTTTACCAGGATGTTGCCTGGTATGGTAGGAAGATCCTATGAGGAAAGGCTGAGGCACTTGGGGTTGTTTTCATTGGAGAAAAGAAGGTTTAGGGGTGACTTGATAGAGGTGTACAAGATGATTAGGGGGTTAGATAGGGTTGACAGTGAGAACCTTTTTCCACGTATGGAGTCAGCTATTACAAGGGGGCATAGCTTTAAATTAAGGGGGGGTAGATATAGGACTGATGTTAGGGGTAGGTTCTTCACTCAGCGAGTCGTAAGTTCATGGAATGCCCTGCCAGTAGCAGTAGTGGACTCTCCCTCTTTATGGGTATTTAAGCGGGCATTGGATAGGTATATGGAGGATAGTGGGTTAGTGTAGGTTAGGTGGGCTTTGATCGGCACAACATCGAGGGCCGAAGGGCCTGTACTGCGCTGTATTCTTCTATGTTCTATGTTCTACTTGAATCTGTCCACTTGCCTGTATCTCGATTCTTCCAATCTTGACTTTTCCTTTGTCGTTTAGATCCGCGAGATTGGCGTTTGACTCATTTATGTCCAGTCCATGTGACTTGTTGTATCTATTGATGAACACTGCTATAATTTCAGGCTTTTCCTTTGTTCTGGCTGAGCATGGTGTCATGTGCATAACTGAGATTCTATGTTCTACAATATCCTATGAAGCATCCACATCTCTTTCATACTTCTTCTGCATCATTCTCAGTGTCCTGTCTTCCACAGCATCAAGGAGCATGGGTGACTGTAAACACCCCTGCCTGCTTCCCTTCTCAAATAAATTAAACAAAGGCCAATATCAGCCATGCATAGCTGGTAGCTCACACACCACATTGTGCAGAATAGCACTGAGAGTTGCTCTCCAGAACTTATCCATCAAACAATGCCATCAAAACAGCAGAGTTCCTCCAGCACTCTCTGCTTTTATTTCAGCATCCTCAATATTCATCAAACCCGATTATTTCGTTATGACCATACTTCTGCTTGTGAGAACTTGCAGCATGCAAAGTGCCTTCTGAGTTTCCTCAATTAAAGAAAGAAGACCTTGCATTGAAGTAGTGCCTTTTGTGATCACAGGATCACTTGAAATAGTGCTTTATGGCCAAAATGTACTCTGTAAAGGATGCTCACTGTTATAATGTCCGAACCACAGGAACCAATTTGCACGCAGCAAACTCTCACAAACAGCAATTTGATAATAAATGGATCATCTGTTTTTGTAATGCTGAGGGATAATCCCCCCACCCACCTGCTTGTATAAATCAAACTTTTGTTTTAATCCTCGAGAGTGTTTGAGAGTCATTTAAAAGTTGAACTTCATGAACATGGAGTTTGATGAAGATAGCATGGCCTAATTACAAAAGGAAATTCCTTCGGATTGAGGATTTCAAGACTAGGAGGTACATTTTTCAGGTGCGAGGATAGAGATTTAAATAACACAAGAGGGGCAAATGTTTTATACAGAGGGTGGTTTGCACATGGAATGAACTTCCTTGGGAAGTGATGGATGTGGGTACAATTACAACATTTAAAAATCATTTGGATAAGTACAAAGGAACCTTGATTATCTGAAGAACATGGGCGGAGAGTATTTCGTTCAGTTGATCAAATGCCAGATAATCGATACTGGATAACATAGTCAGCCATGCATCTGACCTTGTGATCTTGTTCAGATGATCTGAAGTTCGGTCAATCGAATGCCGAATAATCAAGGTTCCTCTGTACATGACTAGGAAAGGTTTGGAGGGATACAGGCCAGGAGCAGGCAGGTGGGACTATTTTAGTTTGGGATTATGTTCAGCATGGACTGGTTGGTCCAACGGATCTGTTTCCGTGTTGTATGAGACTATAAATGAAAATAAATAGATAAATATTGGCCAAGCCACACCAGGAATAACCCACTTATGTAAAAGCCAATGACTGTAGTTGTTGTAAATTTGAAATGAAAGCAGAAAGATTAGATTAGATTACTTTAGATTACTTTACACTGTGGAAACAGGCCCTTCGGCCCAACAAGTCCACACCGCACCCGCCGAAGCGCAACCCACCCATACCCCTACATCTACCCTTTACCTAACACGACGGGCAATTTAGCATGGCCAATTCACCTGACCTGCACATCTTTGGAGTGTGGGAGGAAACCGGAGCACCCGGAGGAAAGTGGTGGGAAAATGTAGCAACTCTGACAGCATTTGTGGAGAGAGAAACAGAGTTAAACATGAAGTTGAACATTACTCATTTTCAAAATAAGAATAGCTCAGTACCGCATGGGCATTTTAGCCTCAATTTCCGTGCACACTCTAGCAGTGGTACTTGTGTCTTCTGACTCAGTAAACCACAGTGAAACACAGCTGTCAAAGGCATGACCATGACTACACTTCCACTGTACTTTATTAACTGTAATGTATGTTAGAATGAACTCATGAAAGTTCCTCTGTAAATAAACGTTTTTTCTTTTAATTCCACTCATTCATAAAAAGTGCAGCAAAAAGACATACAAAAGAGACTGGGATGAGGCGCAAGTCTCTCTGCTTAGAGATGCATAGTGCCTAACACATAAACACATGAAAGAGGAGCTGGAGTACATCAGTTGGACCTTTGAGCTTGCTTTGACATTCAACAAGATCAGCTGATCTACCACTGCAAGTCCAGTATTAACTCCTTATCTCCTTAAATTCATACACAATATCAAACTCTACTTTGATTATATGTAGTACTGCGTATCCACTGCAATTTGGACTACAGAAATCAAAAGATTCATGATGCTTTGAGGAAACACCATCAGTCTTAAGTGACTGACCCCTCATTCGGAGACTGTGATCCCATTTTTTCAGATTCAGCAGCCAGGAGTAATATCTATGCAGTGAAAGATGGAACTAAATAGTACAAGCCTATTGACATCGTACAGGTTTATCTTTCAACAACCGAAATGCATTATAACAGATTTGGCTGTACATCAGAATATCCAAGAACTATTGTTGTATGTCCAAAAAGGGAGCATCTTGTAGTTAAGAAAGATTTCAATGCAACGTTGGGAGCACAAGCACATTAGAGAGCTTATGACAAATAGAGACCAGGTACAACTAGAGGAAGGAGGTTAATGTTACTCAGTTAGTTAAAAGACAAATTGCTCCCATCATGGAGGTAGCTATGTCTACACGTGGAATCCACTAATAAGTATCAAAGACTTTGATAACGGGAAAGAGAGATAAAATTATACCTTGTGAGTTCATGTCAGTAGGTTTTGGCGGTTAGTGAGCCCTGAGAACACTATAACTTTTATATGCATATCAGCTAACTTCAAGGTGAAATGTAAATTATGAAAAGGAGTCTTATCTAATCATGGTTATGTTCTGCTTTTAAAGTACGTTCCAAAATGGTTTAAAGGCAGAGAAGGGAATGAGCTGGTCACTTGAATAGAATAAATAGGTTTTCGAATCCCGAATGTTGTGATAAATCATAATAGTTTCGGCCAATTTGCAAAATAAAAGTGCAGCAGCAGTTGTGGGTTCAATTTCAGGGCCTTTTGACCTTGTCAGCAGTCTGTGCAAAGGTTTGCTTAGGATCCCTGACACTTCACTGAAGCATTCTAGTAAATAAGAGAAAGTGAGGGCTGCAGATGCTTGATATCAGTCAAAACATGTGGCGCTGGAAAAGCACAGCAGATCAGGCAGCATCCGAAGAGCAGGAGAGTCGAAGTTTGGAGCATAAGATTTTCATCAGGATGAAGAGCTTATGCTCGAAATGTCATCCCTGCTCCTCGGATACTGCCTGACTGGCTGTGCTTTTCTAACACCATACTTTTTGACTCATTATAGTAAATAGCTGAGTATTGGGTTGCATTTGCATAAGAAAATTAATTAATGAGACTAAATTGTCCTCAACTATAGTGATAGTATGACATACATAGGGGTTTACACTTGGGATCTAAGGCTTTAAACTATTGTGTTTCCTTGTGTTTCCGTAGCTGAGCTGTTGGAGACTAGAAGCAAGTTGTGGAATATTATTTTATCTCTACATGTTAGGGAAGCACAGTGGCTCAGTGATTAGCACTGCTGCCTCACAGTGCTAGGGACCTGGGTTCAATTCCAGCCTCAGGCAACTAACTGTGTGGAGTTTGCACGTTTGCTACCTGGGTTTCCTTCAGGTGCTACGGTTTCCTCCCACAGTCCAAAGATGCAGAGTTACAAGGATAGATTGTATGGGTGGGATTTTATTTGGAATATCAGTGCAGACTTGGTGGATTGAATGGCATGCTTCCACATTGTAGCAGCATTATAAACAGGGGTTGGAACTATTTGTGGTTCTGAGTCTAAGTTGATAAAGTGTGGAACTGGAAAAAGCACTGCAGGTCAAACAGCATCAGAGGAACAGGGGAGTCAACCTTTCATCAGGACTGGTGAGAGGGAAAGGGGCTGAGAAAAAATAGAAAGAGGTTGGAAAGGTAAGGTAAGTGGGCTTGGGGAAAGGTAAGTGGGCTGGGGATAGGTGGATGCAGGTAGGAGGTGATTGTGATTGGTCGGTGGGAAGGTGGGAAGGAAGATGACAGGTTAAGTCAGGTCAAGGGGGTGGGGCAAAAAGGGAGGGCTGAACCTAAGATGAGGTGGGGGTTGTGGAAGGTTTGGAATTTGGTGAATTCTATTTTAAGGCGGAAGATGAGATTTTTCTTCCTCCATTTGCGTGTGATTTACTTTGACGATGGAGGAGGCCCAGGATAGACATTTTGTCAAGTGTGGGAGGGGGAGTTGAAATGGCTGGCAACTGAAAGGTGGGGTTGATTGGAGCGTACAGATAACAGATGTTACCTTAATAGTGTCTGAGTTCTACTTGTCTGTGCAATCTTCCTGGGAAACACCAATTTGGTCCCTGTCTGGCTCAGAGTCCCATTGGGTTTCTGTGTCCAAATGTCGTCAGATACTTAACAGAGATGTTTTTAAAGTTCGAGTTTGGCATCTTCCCAGTTTAGCTGACCTTCTCTTCTGTTTTTTTTTGGCTCACCCCAACTAGATTTCACAATATCAACAGGGTGAACTTATGTTGGCTTCACAGTCACTTCTAGCACAGTCAATTGATAAGGAGTGGAACCTGTGTCTGTGAAAAATGGATACAAAGAACAGAACCTTCAACATTTTTTTCACAGCTTGTGACAAAACCAGCTTTGCCTGAAATTCTAATTCTATAGGTGGTAAATGCACTGTCCAGTCTGAGGCTGAGGTACACACAGTCATGTTTCCTCTCTAGCATGTGGTAAACAACTTCAGCAGAAATTATGAACCAGCATGTAGGATTTGCACATGAAAAGCACATGTGTCCTTGCACCATTCCAGACCTTAGGACATTAAAAGAACATTACAGGCAATTACGTGCTTCATGGTGAAGTTATTATTATGATACTGGATATATGACAGCTAATTTGCACACAGCAAGATACCATAAAACAGCAATGACATAAATCACAGATAGTTTATATCAATATTGGTAGTTGAGGATGACTATTTGCCTAGATATTGCTTCTTCTACATAATCATAGATGCTCTTGAAGACCAAGAGAAAATCCTAGAATCCCAACAGTGTGAATGCAGGCCCTTCAGCCCATCAAGTTCACACCGCCCCTCTGAAGAGCATTTCACCCTGACCCCTACACTATCTCTCTAATGCTGCATTTTTCCATGGCTAATCCATCTAGCCGACACATCCCTGGACCCTACAGACAATTTAGCATGGCCAATGCACCTAACCTGCACATCTTTGCACTGTGGGAGGAAACCTGCTCAGACATGGGGAGAATGTGCAAACTCCACACAGACAGTTGCCTGAGCGTGGAATCAAGCCTGGGTCCCTGGCACTGTGAGGCAACACTGAGCCACCATGCCACCCACTTTCATATAAAGTCACAAATTGAATGACAGGCCAGACTATGCTGCTAAAAATTGATTATTTTTAATATATAAATGACACTAATTGTTACAACTGTCTTTCTTTAGTCCAACATTCAGTAGTTGTAAATTTAAAACTGTTTTACCCAAGTCCCGTTATGGCCAATCATATGCTTTCTCTACATTAGGCTCAGAATGAAAAGGTTCATCAATCAGGTTTCTTTAGTAAACACAAATATATTGATTTATTATAAAAAAAAACCCATCCATTGAAGATACAGAATGTTCAATATAAACACACATACAATTTTTAATACAAAAATACAAATGTTTACTCCTCTAACTAACCCAAAATGTACATACACAAAAACACGTGCTTCACTTATGAAGTATCTGATTCACTTCATAAAGAAAATCTCTTTCTGAATGAGGGTGGTTATTCTTGGAGGCAAGAAGGACAAGGTATAGATTGTTCTGGAGTCTGTCAATTTGGTGATCTTGCATGTGTTTGATTTAGACTTAAATGTAAGAGGGTTAATTGGTATGTTCACAGATGATATAAAAATGGATGGGGTGATAAATAGTGAGGTGAATAGCCTTAGATTACAACAGGATATTGAAGGACTAGTCAGAGGGGCTGATCAGTGGCACATGTAACTAAATCTGATAAGTGTGAGGTGATGCACTTGAGCAGGACAAACAATACGAGGGAATACATGATGACTGGTAGGACCTTGGGAAGCTCTGAGGATCAGGGGGCCCTTAGTGTACATGTTCATCAGTCTCTTAAAATATCAGGACCAGTGGATAAAGTGATTAAGAAGGCATATGGCCATTTACCTTTTTTAGCTGAGGCAGAGAGTTCAGGAGCAGGAAGGTTGTGCTCGAACTGTATAAACTGCTTGTTAGGCCACTGCTAGAGTATTGTGTGCAGTTCTGGAATCCACATTCTGGGAGGGATGTGATGGCACTGGAGAGGGTATGGAGAGGATTTACCAGAATAATGCCCAGGCTGGAGAGTTTCAGTTATGAAAAGCGATTGATATATTAGGGTTCTTTTCCATAGAACTGAGGAGATTGAGGGTGAACATGATTGAGATGTATAAAATATGAGGGGCATAGGTGGAGCATATAGGAAGAGCTTTTCCCCTTCTTGGAAGAATCAATGGCCATGAATTCATGGATTCAAGGTAAAGCACAGAAGGTTTAGAGGGGATGTGAGGAAAAGCTTTTTCACCAAAGGGTGGTGGGAATCTGGAACTCATGTCTATAATAGTGTTAGAGGCAGAAACCTTCATAACATTTAAGAAGGATGCAGATATGCACTTGCTATACCAGGGCATACAAGGCTATGCACCAAGTGGTGGAAAATAGAATTAGAATAGCTAGTTGGTTGTTTCTGACTGGCACAGATATGATGGGCTGATGGACATTTTTATGTGCTGTGGATCTCTATGACTATATATAGTCAAGGGACCATTGTCTCTGGGATTGGATAGACACAGTTTGCTCAGCAATGCAATGTTGAGAACTTCTTGAAATTATTCTGTTTTTCCGAAGAACAGTCAGGTTTTACATTAAATTCACCACAACAGTACTCCAGAAACAGGAAACTCAAGCTGGGCAGCCTGTTCTTAGCAATGTTTAACCCACTGTAATTCCAATACAGAAACATCAAGCCTGCAAACACTATTGAAACAGGACAGCCGTAAAACCCGGTCATAAGGCGGTCCGGTGCATTTTTTTAAGTGAGTTTAAGCAACTAAGACCAGCAATTATTGCAAGTCACATGGTTTTCAAGAAACACTTTTTTAAAAATCCAGGGTGACATTTTCCCAGCTCGTAGAATTGTATAATCATTCTTCAAATTCAAGTCATCAAAGAAATATTAAGTATAAAGCAGCTTCATAACAATTACATGCGCACCAATATATTCTTTAGAAAGTCCACTCAATCATGCTTGGCCAAAGCTGTTTTTTGGAACAAACTTCGTGACTGAAAGATTCTGTATACCTCTGTCATATGTCAAACACAATCTGAAGCGATCTCACACCCTCCTAGTTTGATTCAGTCAAGTGACATTTTATCAGTTTCACCATCACTTGGTTTTCAAAATGACTATTAATACCATCTAAAACACACCTCCATCAGAATATTGTCAAAGTGAACATATCTGTCTAACCTTACAGTCTCCAAATACTGAGTAAGATCTGCTCAGGAAAGGGGAATTGTGAAAACATTTGATGTCTGCAAATAATGGAAACACAGATAACATTCCCAGTTTTGAATCAGAAAGCATTGGTGTTGGGGGTTAGTTGGAGTGTAGTTGTTCATACCCCATATAGTTAAGGCCAAAGTTCCAGGGCAGTACAGAGGGAATTCAACATTTCAAAGGTAACATCCTATGGTGAAATGTTTTACGTGAAGTACAACTTGCCCTGTTCAGTTCTGAAGAAGCGTCACTGGACCCAAATTGTCAATTCTGCTTTCTCTCGACAGATGCCTGAAACCTCTGAGTTTTTCTAGCATTCTTTGAGTTTATTTCAGTTTCCCAACATCTGCAATAATTTATTAGTTTTTAAATAAATTTACATTGCATGCAAAAAAGAAACAACAGATATGGTAAAAGATCACAATCAATTTGTTGATGGTGCTGATAAAGCAGCACACATGCCTTTGACTGAGTAATCTTGCACATCCACCTGAATAGGGCAAGCATGACTCATACAGAGCACTGCAAATGCTCAGCAGGTCTGGCAGCATCTGTGTGGTAAAAACAATGACTGCAGTTGCTGGAAACCAGATTCTGGATTAGAGTGGTGCTGGAAAACACCTGGCAGCATCTGTGCTGAGTCCAATTTAACTCTTCTTCAGAACCGAAAGGTGTTAGAAAACCCAGAGCAGAAATATTGGCACAACAGCAAACTCGTTTATTAAAATAGTAAGCCACAGGGAGGTCAGGGTCATTCCTATGGACAGAGCAGAGGTGATCCGCAAAGTGGTCACCTAGTCTGTGTTTGGTCTCACCAATGTAAAAGAGACCGCATTGTGAGCAGCGAATGCTGCACACTAAATTGATAAACGTACAAGCAAAACACTGCTTCACTAGGATAGTGTGTTTAGGGCCTTGGACAGGGTGGAGGGAGGAGGTCAACAGGCAAGTGATACACTTTCTGAGATTACATGGGAAGGTGCCATGATGAGGCGAGGAAGTGTAGGGAGTGATGGAGGGACTGGACCAGTGTGTCACGGAGGGAACAGTCCCTGTGGAATGGTGTAGTGGAGGGGTGGGAAAGATGTTTTTGATGGTGTCACCCTGCTGGACATGGCAGAGGATGAGTCTTTGATTGTGACGACTAGCAGAGTGGAAAGTGAGGACAAGGGGAACCCTATCATTGTTCTGGTAAGACATCATTGATGTACCAGGGACCCATTTTCTACCTTTCACACCTTAATTAACATCCAGTTTACATTTTTTTCTCTCTTTCACCATCTGTTTGTTTTTTGTACTGAGTCTCTACATTATCTGCCCCCTTGGTCCTCCCCAGCTTCTGTCAAAAGTATAAGGAACCCATTTTTCAACACCTTTCAATTCTGAAGAGACATACTCGATTTGAAACGTTAACTCTATTTCTCTCTCCACAGAAGCTGCCAGACTTACTGAGTTTCTTCAGTATTGTTTTATTTTTTTAAAAAATGGGCTGTGAAGCACTGAGCTTATAAAAAGCACAGAATTATTGCATGTTCTTTCTCACAAATATTGTAGTGTTAACGAGGAATGTTTGCAGGGTTAATGCTGATGTATATGATAAAGTACCCGCTGCATTCAGTTCCAATCCATCATTCATGATTTAATTTTGTCTCTGAAAAGACCTGCTTCAGATAGCATACCTTTAAGGGCCAGGGCCTTGGTTGTTTTACATTGGTTTAAATCAAAAGGGGATCTCCTTCTGGATAGGAAACAAACTTGTTTAAATTTACTGAATCATGAGAACATCCCTTAAGGAACTGGGGCTCCACTTCTTTATAATCGGCTACAACAATGTGGGAGCCCTTTTCTGTCTACCACATGCCATATCTCTTCTAATATTGCTCAACCTCAGTTTTAATTTAATTGGTTAATTTTTAGATTAAAATCAGTTCTCCTCTCTCAAAATGTTAATGATGTGCTCAGTCTTGGGAGAGGTAATAATCATATCCTGGTAAGTTAGATTTTCTTAATATCACGAATTCTGACACTGTTTAAAGTCAGATCTTATTGCCAGGTACACATTTCATATTGTCCAACTTCATGTAAACGATTTTACATTTATCTACAGTAAACCCTCAGCATTACCAAACCTTACCTCTTACTTGATGCAGATTAGAAACCTTAATCGAATGGCAATGTAACTCAATTTTAACAAACAGAAGCACCTGTTTCCAGTGTGATTTAGGAATAACAGGGGACGTGGAATGTGAAAATGATGTTGTAGTGCCACTGAATATAATTCAGGTAACATTACAACAGCAACTACATTTTAAATAGTAATTCATTGGCTTTGGGATATCCTCAAATGGTGAAAGATGTGGAATTCATGCAAGTCTTTCTTTTCTTCATGAGAAATCACATACTTGGGAAAGATTACAACTGTGATTCATGTTGGGACATACAGCTGGTGAATTACATAAGTGCTACTGAGTCTAGACCGGATGCTTCTAAATTCAAAAATGTTATATCTTTTCTATTTCTTTCAGAAGGAAATAATATTAAAGTTAAACTGTAAATTTATGTGTTAGACAATTGTTTTGGGTATACTGCAACCAATGTGCCAATGCTTCCTTGATGTCTACTAACATGGTCAGAGAGTCTGGAAATGTATTAATTAAACTTCCTTGTGGTTTCTGTTTCTTACAAATACATACTCTTGTAATATTGGATTTGACAGTAGACAACTTTGGTTTTGTTTGCAAACTGATTTATTTGGCACCAGACAAAACATATAGAATATTGACTATGTAGACATTCACTGGGTAAATCTATACAATTGCTATTTGAATACTTTGTCAAGAGATCTCTAATAAACAGACAATTGGTGATAAGAACCTAAGTGGTCTCTTCTGCATTTCTTTTGGTCTATCTATCAGTCCATCCATCTTTTGTTTGTTCTCTCTGCTACCAGTCCTAACAAGTAACAGTAGAAGTTGCTTCAACTGAAACTTTTTCACTGTCTTTTCTCCCTTTTGGTATCTTTCCTCAAGATTAGGTGAGATTTAAGAACTTTATCAACCTTAAAATATTTTTTTTCTTCATTCATTGGATGTGAGCACCTGCTCACAGTCTCCCATCCCCAAGTACTCAGAACATACCCAAGCTGCACCTGCTCATGGTCTTCAATCCCCAGGTACCCAGAACATACCCAAGCTGCACCTGCTCATGGTCTTCAATCCCCAGGTACCCAGAACATGCCCAGGCAGGACTTGTCCCTGATGCCTCACCAAAGCCAACATCTTAAAAGATAATGAAAAGAAAAGATAAAACAAAAGTAAGATGAAAGAATAAAGAAACGAACGCAGACAGACACAAACAGTCTGAGCAGCTACACTGCTGCCATCTTGACGTATACCTTGTCATAGCACAACCAATTTCCTTATTTTGGTGTTATCTGCAAATTTGAAATCATACTTGCAAATCCTGAGTCCAGCTCATTTATGGACAACACTTCTCCCAGTAAGGATCAAGTCCCCGGTCCTTGAGAAACAGCATTTACCATTAATTGTCCATCTCAATAATTACCTTCAGGACATTCTCTGATTTCAGTTTTGTAGCCAGCTTCCTAACCATTCTGCTACTTATCCCCTAATTCCACATCTGTACTCATGACTACCTTATCGAAAATATTTTTGGAATTCCAAAGATGTTGCATCTACAGGATTACCATAATCTACCCAATCTGTTACTTCATCAAATAATTTCATCAACTCATTAAAAATAAGCTTCCTTTTTGGAGTGTATATCTATCTATGTAATAGTGCCTCTGCTGCCTGTTCCTAGGTTTTGTTATGGCATAGTCTGAGGAAGGTTTCCCAAATTGTTAAAGCCCAGATAGGCTACCACATTCATTAAGCTCCTGGATGTGGAGCAATAAATTTGCTCCCCTTCTTTATTTTCCCACCATCCCAGTCAAAACATGGTTAATTTAAAAAGGATTTTGTCCTTTTTTTGACTATGGCTGGCTGGCAGAAGTCAGTGAGAGAGAAAGAGATTTTCTCCTTTCTTTACCTGCAGTGTAGAAGCATTTAACAGCTGTTTTCTAGGCTGTGATCGTCATAACATGCAAATTCATGCATGAGAATGTCAAATCACTTACGCACACCATCCAGGGTTAAAGTTCTCCTTTAACTCCATTTCTTGTATTCCCTGGAAGGCTAAATACAAATATGCCTGTAGGAGATAGCCTCCCGCTGAGAAGATTTAAGAGCCAGCTGTTCATTGTCTCATCCTTTTTAATCTTTCCATGTGAAATTTCCCTGACTCCCGACAGGTGTAACATTCCAGAATTCTTCTTCCTATAGCCACTGTTTTATTTCTGCAGTTATCCTTTGGTTCGATCTCCTTTAAAAAAAAATGCAATTAAATGCTCAGTCTTGCCCACAAGTAATGGTCCATAGTCATAACATGTCTTCTGCACAATGAATGAAATTATTGTATTTCTTATTTCATTGCAAAAAAAAGAAAATATCATAAACAAAAACAACAGGTATGTGCATGCTAATTCCCGTAGGCTTGGTCAATATCTGTTCAGTTATAACTGAGTGTTTCTAAGTTCTAGACAGGATGTTTGCAATCACTTTTGATTTCCTGGCAACTTGAGTGACTTTTAGCTGGTACAGTTGAAGCAACAAACTCCAACAGCTATAACCTGTCTTGAATGTTAGTAGGTTGCTGTTAGTATAGATTGAAGTCTCTTTTTATCCATTTCAAACATATAATTCAAAATGTTTGACAGTCAGTAATAAACACAGGGTTTCCTGCTGTACTGTGGAATACCATTACTGAGGTGTCTTTCATTTTGTTTTGGAGAAGTATCCCATCTTCCTGAATGAGGACAACCTGTACCTTTATGTCACTTACATCAAGAGCTCTTTTAAATGGTTGGTCAAAGTTCAGAGCTCCAAGCATAAGCTCATTTATTAAAATAGCCTTCAGCTTTTCAAAAGCTGTTTGGAATTTCTCAGTTCACTTTACCTGTGTTTTATCTCTGTAGTTGGTCTATTAGCTTTGCAGTTGAACTTTTGGACTAAATTTTGTTAGACTCTACACATTCCCAAAAATCTCAAAATTTCTCACGTTGTTGTGAGAGTTGTGCTACTGCCTCTACCTTTGAAGCCTTGGGAGGTACTCATCCATGTCCAGGATAGGTCACATGGGTCTTAGCAAACTCTCTCTTCGAGATTGACCATTAGGTTGGCTGCCATTACCTGCCGCATCAGAATTTGAAGTATGACTGTAATATTTCAGGATCACTATTGTCTGGTTCAACACTGGTATAACTCTTCCAGAGTTTTGGAAGCAGAGATTTCCTCCATCTGGGCAGATAAGGGAATGTTGCATTATTTCTACAGTACATTTATCTTGATAAGGTAGGCTGCTTTGCCTATCCTATTTTTGCAAACTTCGAGGGTTCAGAAAAGATTTACAAGGATGTTGCCTGGATTGGAAGATTTGAGCAAGAAGGAGGGGCTGAAGAGGTTGGACTATTTTCTCTGGTGCATTGGAGTCTGAAGGATGACCTTACAGAGGTTTATAAAATCATGAGGGGCATGGATAAGATAAATAGACAAAGTCTTTTCCCTGGGGTGGGGGAGTCCAGAGCTAGAAGGCATTGGTTTAGGGCAAGAGGGAAAAGATATAAAAAAGACCTAAGGGGCAACTTTTTCACACAGAGGGTGGCACGTGTATGGCAAGAGCTGCCATAGGAATTGGTGAAGGCTGGTACAATTACAGCATTTAAAAGGCATCTGGATGTGTATATGAATAGGAAGGGTTTAGAGGGATATGGGTGGGTGCTGGCAAATGGGACTAGATCAAGATGTCTGGTCGGCATGGATGTGTTGTTTTCGTGCTGTACATCTCTATGACTCTATGAGATGGACTGGATCATTGCATTAACTTTTCAGTATTTAATGCAGTACCATCTGACTTGGGAATAAGCACAACTGAGAAGCTCCAGCTAGTGCTGTTGCCTTTAGTCTATCCTCTAGACTGGAGTTAACCATCTCCCCAACCTGCTCCAGACTTTCTGGGCCGAGCCAATAGTGACATTTCTTTATGGGAAAGGCCTCTCCAATTCATGTAAAGCTGGAATGGTATAGCCTGGTTTATCTCTGCATGAATCCTTAAGTGCAGGAAACAGCCACATAAAATCAGCTCACTGTTCCGTACTGAGGTGGGTGAAGTTTGTTACCATTTCTGTATTGGTTAGTCAGGGTTCAATGTGGGCCTCACCCAAATCTCCCTCCAATTCATCCATACTACTACCCTTGTCCTCTAGCTCAGTGGTAGTTGGACAGACCATTAGCTACTTGACTCCCTCCTCGGTGATGGTGTTGCTTTATCATGACTGAGCCTTAGCTGTCTCCCTCCATATGGGGTATCAATCAGATCATTCATTTCCTCCAGCTTCTTGCTGATTCTAAACAGACCATCAAACACGGGTTCACCTGATGTTGGTCGGAACTCTCACACATAATCTCAGGTTCAATTCAAAATAAAATAAAACTGTTTCATTGTCCCCAAGAGTAGAGGATGCCCTTCTGATGTCTCCTGGAGTTTGCTAATTTTAAAAACCCTTTCTTCAAAGAATAGGGGTGATTAAATAAGCCTATTAAATCAACATGGTAAATGAAGTTGAAGTAGATATCATCCCAAGCCTGGTTGAATAGGGGTCATTCTCAGATTTTGTCTTGATGAAGAATGGTTTCAGATTTCAAACAAACTCAGTTCACACTCAGGTGATAAAATCCTTCCACCATTTGGAACTTGGCTTTTTGTTTTTACTTTCTTTCCAGCTTTCTGTCCTCCTCTGGAGCTAGCTTTCCTTCTCTATTTTCCTCTGTCAGCCATTCTTCATACTTAAGGGAGGACAAGTGAATGTCAAAAGGGATCACAACCACATCTGGTTCTCTCCTCACCCCACAATCCCAATGACTCTTTGGGACCTTTCGTCAGCTACCTTCCACTGATTGCTACGCTCCTGTCAGCAAACAGGAGTGTGGCCTCACTGCCCAGCTAGTCCAGGAGGGGGACATATAGTTTACTGCCCTCACATGATGTCCTTGACATTAGAATGCAGTGGAATAAATGCTTGAACAAATTGTTGCCTTGACCAGGACATATTAATCATAATTATCAACGATGCAAAGCATTAAGGATGCAATAGTCAAGACAAACGGCAGGTATACAGTAACATTCAAAACCTGAATGTCCCTTTGGAATATTGGGAAAAGCACTGTTTACAACAAAATAAATAATTTCAGTAAGACAGGACATGCACTGTAGCTTTCTATTGAGTTATACAACCACTCAATGGGTTGGATCTATTGTTCCTCTGCTGGTCATTTGGTTGTGGAGGGGAAACATCAAATCTAAGGGGTAAAGTGCGCCTCTACCTTGACTACAATTACATAATTGATGGCGGGTGGGGGAGGGGCATGCACAGTCTTGCCAACAGGCTTCCCCCATAGAGCAACCCAACTGAAGCCACTGAGTGACCGACTGTATTTGCAGGAAGAGGGATACCAGTTGTCCTAAGAGTACTGTACACTAGGAGGTTGATTAGGTACAGTAAGCTGTTAGATTAACCTGCCACCACCTGGAACATCAGCATTTGAAAGGTGGCTGTATTATTTCAGGATCACTATGGCATGGTTCAACATTGGTATAACTCTTCCAGAGTTTTGGAAGCTGAGATTCCCCCTATCTGGGTAGACAAGGGAATCTCCCAACATTTCTTGAGTACATCTATCTTAGTAAGGTATTGGTTTTGATTGGCCAGAAGTTCTCTGAAGTGGGACATTTAGTTCCTGAGGTGTCCAAGTCCTGGCTCTTGTTTAATAATGACAAATCAAATATTAAATGACTGTGTGGTATGGCTTCTTCATCTTGTCTCCTTCACCCTCCTCCCCACAACCAATTATCTAGCTGGGGTGGATTTGTGGGGGTTAATGAGGGATGCGCAGAGACTCATTAACCCCAGCCCATTGTATAAAGAGATGTTGCCTCTGTTTTCTTGCCAATCATCTTGGACTTGAGCCCTCTGGTCATTCAACAGTGGAATCCCCAGGTTCTGCTTCTATATTCTATCTGAGGTCGAAACAATACCAATGACTTGGATAGAATGTCCAAGGCATGATGAGTACATTTGCTGATGACACTAAAATAGTTGGTATCATGGACAGTGAGGAAGATTTTCAGAAATTGCAACAGGACCTTGATCAGCTGGGGAAGTGGACCGAGAAATGGCAAATGGAGTTTAACATAGATAAATATGAGGTCCTGTATTTTGGAAAGTCAAATTAAGGTAGCAGTTTCATGGTGAATGGTAGGGCCTTAAGGAATGTAGTGGAACAGAGGGACCTTGGAGTTCAGGTGTACAGTTCTCTGAAAGTGGAGTCACAGGTAGACAGGGCAGTGAAGAAGGCTTTTGGCACACTGGCCTTCATCAGTCAGGGCATTGAGTATAGAAGTAGGGAAGTAATGTTGCAATTATACAGGAGGTTGGTGAGGCCACATTTGGAGTATTGTGTTCAGTTTTTCAGTTTTCTTTTCAGTTTTTCAGTGTGGGTTAGGAAAAAGGGAGAGGATTAAATAAAAAAGGAGTTGAAAGGGGAAATAAATACTTCAAACCCCATCTCTCTGAAAAGGCCTAGAGGGGCCTGGTGGCCACTGAATGCTTCTCTCTCTAAAGACATCTGGGTGCAAACATAACTGCAGAAGAAGAGCCAGTAGTTTGGGGAACATCTACATTCTCTCAGTGATAATGCCCTTCCCCGAGGTATCATACAATTTAATTAACATGCCATTAACAAGTTTCCTTAAGGGAGGAGGGTTTATTTTGTTGATTTAAATTTGTTTCAAGACATTTTAAAATTGTAGAACAACTGGGCTTCACTGCGTCCCAAAGTGTAAAGGTCCATTAAAGTCCAGGTTTGAACGCAGTCACTTTATGGAAATGCTAAAGATCTGGCTTATATGAATGGAGAGGATATCTGGCGTGAAAAATGGGCCTGAGGGGCAAAAGAGACAAATTGCTGCTGAAACCGGTTAAAGATACAGCTGTCAGTCATCACTTAGTTTGTACCACTCTCACATCAACATCAGAAGGTTGTATATTCCAAGATCATTCCAGAGGCACCACTCTGTGACACTTGAGTGCTTTACAGAATGCTGCACTGTCAGAGTCAGTGAGTGTTGGGTGAGATGTTGAACTGAGGCTGTGTTTACCTAAGATCTCCCCAATACTCTGACCGATGTTTGTCACTCAACCAACACCGCTAAAGAAGAAATTAATTTCTGTTTGTGGGATCTTGCTTTACACAATTCCGGTGTTGCGGTTATGTGCATTGCAACAGCAGTTGCATTTCAAAAAGTTCTTAATTGCCTGTAAAGTGCTTTGGGGGCAAACCTGATATTCTGAAAAATGCTACATAAATGCAGATTGTTCTTCGTTTCTATGTAATGTAATTATACTCTTGAGTGAGAGTAAGAACTCTTTGAGAGACTGAATTTGCTTTAAAATGTGATGTAATAATAATAGTAATTTATTGTTACGTGGCATGGTGGATCAGTGGTTAGCACTGCTGCCTCACAGCACCAGGGTCCCAGGTTCGATTCCAACCTCGGGCAACTGTCTGTGCAGAGTTTGCACATTCTCCCAGTGTCTGTGTGGGTATCCTCTGGGTGCTCCGGTTTCCTTCCACAGTCCAAAGATGTGCAGGTCAGGTGAATTGGCCATACTCAATTGCCCATAGCGTTAGGTACATTAGTCAGAGGGAAATGGGTCTGGGTGGGTTACTCTTCGGAGGGTCAGTGTGGACTTGTTGGGCCAAAGGGCCTGTTTCCGCACCTTAGGGAATCTAATCTAATGTGTTTCTGAAAATACAGTAAAACATATGTAAGTCTCCATTACACAGCACCATTTTTTCTACATAAATTATAAAGAAAAATAAATCATTTTATGTCAGAAAAAAATTCATTTTCTGTTCCATCCTAACTTCTTGATTTCCTCAGTGGCATACAGTATGCTGCCACACTCAATGCGCAATGGTTAGCACTGCTGCCATACAGAGCCAGGGACCTAGATTCGATTCCAGCCTCAGGCGCCTGTTTGTGTAGTATTTGCATGTTCTCCCCATGTCTGCATGGGTTCCTCCGGGTGCTCCGGTTTCCTCCCACAATCCAAAGATGTTCAGGTTAGGTGAATTGACAATGTAAATTGTCCGTAGTGTTCAGGGATGTGTAGGTCGTGTGCATGAGTCAGAGGTAAATGTAAGGGAATGAGTCTCATTGGGGAGGGATTCTAAAATAAAATACCAAGCAGCCGCCAAAGCTGTCCCTCAATTTTGCAACACCCCAAGGATGAAGCACAGTGAAGCAGCCTCCACCATGGCTAACCAGATCCAGAAGGCCAGCCCTGCCAAAGCTGCCTCATGGCATGCCAATACTGCAACTACCACCGTAGCTAGGAGGCTGTCGCAATGCTCAAAGACTGAGGCCCATCTCAATGTCCCAATTAACTCCCGGGGACTGAGAGATCATTTGCTCCTCTGCTGCTGCAGACGCCGTCAAACCATCAGCAGGAAGGAACAGAACCCAAATTCATCGACACTGGAATGGCTGCTCAAGCTGCGACCACCACAGCAACGGGAAATGGACTGGATCTGCCGTTCAACAGCTTCCTGCCACCTTTCTCCACCACTGCAGCTGCAGGAAGAAGAAAGGATGAAGTTGATTCAAAAGTTAAATGAAAATAAAATATGAAGAAAAGAAAAAAAGGATGTGGTCAGTCATGTGAGGGGGAGCACAGGGGTCAGGAGCCCAAACACCTCCCACACTGCCAGCTCCTCCATCTTGAAGTACTTTTTAAAGGAGTTCAGCAGTTGACCCCGTGAGGGAACCAAAATAATCAATGATAGAAATAGCTTAAAAATGTGTTGCTGGAAAAGCGCAGCAGGTCAGGCAGCATCAAAGGAACAGGAGAATCGACGTTTTGGGCATAAGCTAATGATAGAAATAGTCAAGGGATGGCTCTCTGGGGAAATCACTCAGTCCAGTTTCAGGCCTTCACCACATCAATAAACTGTCTTTATAACATGGCTAAAATGGTTGTAGTGAAACCAGAGGCTTGCCCATATTTAGGCAGGCTACATGAAGGCAGGAAACTGCAACATCAGTTCAGGCTGAATCAATCCATGGGTTGGGCCTGATCACTGTTCTGTTTCCCGGGATATCAGCCAGAAAATTTTGGCAAAATGTTGCATTTAATTTTGTGGGTCAGAAAGAGCTCCCATTTACAAATCCAAAGCACTTTGGGACCGCCTTTGAAGTGACCATTTCGGAAACATGCAGCCAATTGTGCAAAGCATTATCCTACAAGCAAGCAGTTAACTTGTTGAGACAGACCAAAGTCTGGGAAAACTACACTTCTATCTAAAATTGAAATCCAACTGATTTGAAAATGCATTAAATGTCCAGAAGAAATTTGTAAATGGCTACCTACCAGTCAGAACCACTCCCAACTTCTTTAGGTTGGTTGGTGTCATCTGGTTAGAGTAAGGTCCAGGATCCATGTCTATTTTTCTTCAATATGTTCCTGTTCTTGCTGCTTCCTGGAATCACCATATGAACCATGGTAGTGACAAGGGTATGGTCACCATGCCTCCCTTGTTGCTCAAGTCTCTTGTGAAATTATAATATGGCAGCCTGGTGGCAAGCTGATGGAGGTATGGTGGATGAGAGGTTGGAATATGCCTCCAGTTTGGGCACCTCCCCAGATTTCCTCACCATGTATTTCCCTTATCCCCTGTCCCTCTCTATTCCAGCCCCCATCTATCTCATCAGGCCCCTGTGATACTCCAGACTTTCCTTGGTTTGGAGTCCCAGCCTCTTTACCTCAGGGAATATGTGTGGAGTTCCAGCAGTGGCCAGCACTTCCAGTATGTTGCAGGGACAAGAGAGATGCTGGCCGTTCCTCTGTTGGGAGTATATTATCTCCCTCAATATAATTGACCTTTGGTAAATTACTATGAAATGAGCCGCAACTCAAGGCAAGCAGGATTTTACTAACATTTACAGTGGGAGGATAGAGACTCCATCCACTGGATAAAATGTATCCTCTGGAGAGCTGTATACCGTTCTAGGCACAGCACCTTTGAAAGGATGGCTTGATCACAGTCAATGTTGATTCGATGATACGTATTAGGACTCCAAGGGTTGGATTTTAAGGACTGACTATATTGACTAGGCTTGAGGAGAATTTAGAAGTTTGAGGTAATTTAACTGCACTGTTTAGAATATAGGAAATAGGAGCAGGAGGAGGTACTTTGGCCCCTCAAGCCCACTCTGCAGTTCAATAAGATCATGGCTGATCTGGTCCAGGCCTGAACACTTCTTTTGTGCCAACTCACCATGTCCTTCAACTTCCCAATGTTTCAAAAATCTACCCATTTCTTCTTTAAATACTTTCAGTGTTCTAATCTCCATATTCTCAGGAGTTCTCTTCCCAGCAAATCCAGATGTTCATTTACCTTCAAATCATTCACCTCTCAGTTTTAAATGAGCATCCTCTCATTCTGTAGCTGTTTTGCCCAAATTGAGATTCATTTAAAACATTTTCTCAACTACTACCCTGTTAAGTCCCCTCAGGATTCTTTATGTTTCAATAATTCTCCAAAAGTCCTCAGCATCTTCCAAATCCATAATCACTTCATCTCGAAGGAAAAGGGCAGCAGATACATGCGAACACCACCGCCTGCAAATTCCCCTTCAAGCCACTCACCAACCTGACTTGGAAAAATATATTGATGTTCCTTCACTGTTGCTTGGTCAAAATACCCTTCCTAAGTGCATTGTGGGTCAACCTACCACACAGGGATAGCAGCAGCTCAAAAAAGTACTACCACCTTCTCAAGCACAAATAGGCACAGGTAATATATGCTGACCCAGCCAGTGTCGCCCATGTCCATGAGTGCATAAAAAAACTCTTATTCTTCCAAACTTTAATAAATAACTTGTTTAGCTCTTCTTGACAATTCAATCCCGTCATCCAGGAATTAGCCCAGTGACCCTCATTTGAATTTCCTCCATGCTTTCTTACATATCCTTTACTTAAATAAGGGGACAAATACTGCACATAATACTCCAAGTACATTGTTATCAACACCTTGTATAATTGTAACAGGACTACCAAACTCCAAGCCCCCTAGGAAAAGCAGTTTGTTTTCTTAATTACTTGCTGCATCTGCTCTCAATTCTGTAATTACTTACTCATCTGACTCTTTTCAGGTTTCCTTCTTGACTGCTGAGATAATTTTCAAACTATTTTCTCAGCGTGAATCTTTTTAAAAAAGATTTGGATAGCCTAAAGCTCTTTTCAGTTGTGATAGCTTGACAACTCTCATACACTCTCACAACTTGGTGATTCTACAAATTAAAACTGCAAAAAAGAAACTGTTCTTTCCTCTTAACTCAATTTCTGTTACCACTGAAACTGAAGTCAGAAGTTAAATTAATGGCCTCTAATTTGATTGATATTCTGTCATGTCTGTTATAAACTCAGCAATGGTTCCATCATTAACACCACAGGTATCCTGCTAAGAATTTCTGGAAATTATGTCCCTCTTTTACAGTTCCAAGTAAACTTCTGATCTTATAAAAATGTCACCTTCAAGGAACTGACAAAAGTCCGAAAGTCTACTTCTATTTTAAAAACGCAGATTCCAAAAATGATGGAAATGTATAATGACCTTTTATCACAGATGAAACAAAATCAGTTTGAAGTAAGGATGCAGATCAGTCATAGAGTCTTTACAGTATCGAAGCAAGTCCTTACCGACACTCCCATCCCCTTACTCTATCCCCATAACCCTCCAGAGAACATCTTACCCAACCCCACCCCACACCATCCCCATAACCTTGCATTTCCCATGTCTAATCCACTTAGCCTACACATCCCCGGATACTAGGCGTAATTTAGTGTGGCTAATTCACTTAACCTACACATCTTTGGACTGTGGGAGGAAACTGAAACACCTGGAGGAAACCCCATGCAGACACGGGGAGAACATGCACACTCCACGCAGACAGTCACCCAAGGGTAAACTCAAACCCTTGTCCTTGGTACTCTGAGGCAGCAGTGAATACCATTGTGCCACCATGAATTGACTGAATGGCAGAACAAGCTGGAGGTGCAGAATAGCCTCCTTCTGTTCCCATGAACACATTGACGGATTTCTAAAAGCTAAAACTCCAAATACCTGATCATTATTTATCCCTCAACAACCAACATAGAATATCTAGTTTTTTAAAATCACATTGTTGTTTGTGCGATCTTGCATTGCATAGTTGGCTACCACGTTTTGCTGTATTATAATATAAACCACAATTCAAAAGGAACAGTGGTTGTAGAATGCTTTGGGGCAATCTGATAAATATTAGTAGTTTTTCCTTCTAGTATGACAATGTAATTTAGAGACATTCCCTTAACAACCAGCTTGGTGGGCAGGGCAGCACTGAGACATACAAACAGAACATACTGGAGATACTGGGCAGCTATGAAAACATCTGTGGAGGAGGGAAAACATAATTAGCATTTTTGTTTTGTGAGCTTTGAACAAAATCAATTAGGTAACTGGTTCAATGCCAGTTGGATTCAGGAGACTGAAAATTATCCAGGGCTGCAAATGAAGAATGCCCACTGCATTCACAGGATATAGGCGTTGATAATTAGGCTGGAATTTATAGCTCAATCCTAAATGCCCTTGAGAATGTGATGGTGAGCCACCCTCTTGAATTGCTGCAGCCCATATGGTCTGGGTGCACCCAGTCCTGGATATTCCAGGATTTTTACACTGAAGGAATGATGATACTTTTCCAAGTCTTGTAAAGTGTATAGCCTGGAAGGGAACTTGTAGTTAATGCTGTTCCCATGTTTCTGCTCCCCTTCTTCTTGAGACTGAGGCCATGGATTTGGAAGGTGCTTACAAAAGAAAATTCATGCTTTAAATAAAATTATATCTTGAATTACAAAGTATGAGGTCTCCCATCAAAAGAAGGAGAAAGAATTGGAATATGAGAGAAAACTAGTAAGGAATGTAAAAACATACAGTAAACTGACTGTAAAACCAAGCAGCTAAAGTTTGCATTGGTCATTAAAGGTTGTGACTGGAGTGTGGGAAGCAAGGAAACGGCTGAGACTTTGAACAAACAATTTCTATCAGTCTTCACAGTAGAAGATATAAAAGGCAAATAGTAGACTAGCAAGGTGCAAAACAAAAGAAGGAGGATCTTTAAACAATGATGATCATAGAGAAAATAGAGGGTGACATGATGGCACAATGGTTAGCATTGCTGCATCACAGTGTCAGACTCCCAGGTTTGATCATCAGGTGACTGTCCATGTGCAGTTTGCACATGCTCCCATATCTGTGTGGGTTTCCTCTGGGTGCACTGGTTTCCTCCTACAGATATGCAGGTTAGGTGAGTTCACCATGCCAAATTGCCCATAGTGTTCAGGGATGTGCACACTGGATTGATTAGCCATGGAAAATGTAGGGTTACAGGGATAGGGTAGGGTGTGAGTCCTGAGTGGGAGTTCTTCAGAGGGTCAGTGTGGATTTGATGGGCTGAGTGGCCTGCTTCCACACTGGAGGGATTCTATCTGCATCTTTACTTCAAAATGGTTTCAGATTTTGTCTCGTTCTGTGATAAATATGAATTATACATTTATTATCATTTCTGGAATTTGAATTTTTGAGATGATTCTATGATATCAAAAAATGCTTGACAAGCTAGTGGGACTAAAGACTTACGTGTCCCTTGGACATGATTCCATGCATGCTAGGTTTGAAACAAAGTGACTGCAGAGATAGTGGATCACTTAGTTGCACTTTTCTAAACCTCGCTAATTTCTGGCAAGGTCCCAGTAGCGTGGATCAGGGATTTGTGAATTAATAGGAAACAGGGAGTTAGAATAAATGAGTCATTTCAAACTTGGCAGACTGTGACCAGTGGAGTGCCACAGGGGTCAGTTCTGGGGCTTCAATTACTTATGATCTATGGGAAAGAGTTGGATGAAGGGACGGATTGAACTGAAGCCAGATTTGCTGAGGATGCAAAACAGGTAGGTAAGCAACTTGTGAAGAAGATACAAAGAGTCTGCAAGAGGATATAGACAGGTTAAGTGAATGAGAAAAAATAATTGCAGAGAGAGTGTAATGTAGGCAATTATAAAGTTGTCCACTTTGCCAGGACTCATAGAATCATAGAATCCCTGCAGTGTGGAAGCAGGCCAGTTGGCCCATCGAATCCATAACACCCCTCTGAACAGTATCCCATCCAGACCCACCCTCCTGCTCTGTCCCTGTAACACTGCGTTTCTCATGGATAAGCCACCTAGCCTGCACATCCCTGGAACCTATGGGCAATTTTGCATGACCAATCCACCTAACCTGCATATCTTTGGACTGCAGGAGAAGACCAGAGCATCCGGAAGAAACCCACACAGAAGGAATAAAAACGCACTATCTTATTTAAAAAAGAGAGACAACCTGTCGGAGAAATTCAGTTCAATGAATCGGAGACCACAAACAAGGGTCATGGTAAAATTGACAGGTGGTTTATTAAGCAAAGCGATATGTGGAAGAGAAATTGACCAGGCTGACACAGAACTGATTCTCTGCACAGATGGACAGAATGTTCTTCCCAGAAGCTCACGGGGCGACACGGTGGCTCAGTGGTTAGCACTGCTGCCTCACAGTGCCAGGGACACTGGTTAAAGTCCCATCTCGGATGACTGTTTGTGTGGAGTTTGCCCATTCTCCCCATGTTTGCGTGGGTTTCCTCCGGGTGCTCCCATTTCCTCCCCCAGTCCAAAGATGCACACGTTGAGTGAATTAGCCATGCTAAATTGCCCATAGTGTTAGTCAGGGGTAAATGTATGGTAGGGGAATAGGGTTTGGATGGGCTACTCTTCAGAGGGTCAGTGTGGACTTTTTGGGCCGAAGGGCCTGTTTCCATACTGTAGGGAATCTAATCGAGAACAGCAGGTGCAAGCATGCATTATAGGAGTACAACACAAAGCTGATAATTGTAAAGCAGTTACAGTAAAGTGATTCAAACAAGGGTAAATTGGAATGGAAATTAATCAAGCATCCAGCAGCAGCAATTAATTTGTAATTGACACAGGAGATTCCAGCCATCTCCGTGAGTGGGTGAGAATGTCTTCTGGAGGATTCTTCATTGCATTTCTGGTCTGCGCAAATATGTGTACATGTCCCTTCTCCTGGCATTCAGGTGTGTCCATTGTGTTCCTCCTGCGAGTGAGGTCTTCCAGGCTCTTTCGGTCTGCCTCTTTGTTTATGTGGTATCAGTTTCAATGGGAAATGAGCTTACCCTTAGGGTATTGGAACCGCAGTTTTAATCGAGGCTGGGAGCTTTACTGTGAAGGTTATTTGGGAACTGTATTTTCTGGTCTCGGAATAGCTTGACCATGTCTGGTTTCTTTGTTAGCCTGTTTGGCCAAGACTAGGGCATTGTGGGTGTGTTCTGTATGTGTTGGCAGGCTTGATTTCTTGGAGGCCAGCTTCTGTGTTTTTTATGTAGCTATGCTGAGTGGGGGTGTGGGGGTGTGGGGGCAGGGTGGCCGATCTTTTTCCCACATTATCGAACACTGTTACTTAGAGAGATCTAAATGAGCTTGTACATGAATTGCAAAAAACATTGAATGCAGAAACAGCAAATAACTAAAGAGACAAATAGAATGTTAGCCCTTTTTGCAAAGGGGGTGGAGAATAAAAGTAGGGAAGTCTTGCTGTAAATGTACAAAGCATTGGTGAAACTACACGAGGAAGACTCTATATAGTTTGTAACTTTTAAAAATAAATTCAAAATTCCAGTTGAAAGCTAAAAAGATCTCACAAGATTTTATGTTTAAGCCTTGTCCTGTAACAAAGAGTCTAACAGCACTATTGACAAAACACTGTTGTTGAAGACAGTTTATTCTCTAAACTACACAACAGAACTTTCCCTTCATTCCTTCAACATATACATGAACCCACTTCACAGATACAATTTACACTGTGCCTCACGGCATGGTGGCACAATGGTCAGCACTGCTGCCTCACAGCACCAGAGACCCGGGTTCAATTCCGCCTCAGGTGACTGACTGTGTGGAGTTTGCACGTTCTCCCCGTGTCTGTGCGGGTTTCCTCCGGTTTCCTCCCACAATCCAAAGATGTGCAGGTCAGGTGAATTGGCCATGCTAAATTGCCCGTAGTGTTAGGTAAGGGGTAAATGCAGGGGTATGGGTGGGTTGTGCTTCGGCAGGGCGGTGTGGACTTGTTGGGCCGAAGGGCCAGTTTCCACACTGTAAGTAATCTAATCAACTTTCATACACCTAGTCCAAAGTGATTCTTAGCTCCTGATGGTTAACTTCTGTTCTTTTTCTTTCATAGTCTTGAAACTTTTAACCCCAGAACTGCCTTTCACAGTGAGGAGGTTTCCTGGCAATTCAGCGTCTGCAGCAAGCTATCCTAATCTTCCAGCCTCTTTTAAAACCCTTATGAATTTGGTCTTTGCAGTTGAAGTTTGAGCTCTAACTCACAAACCTGCACAGTGGGCTATAGATACCCTCAGCCATTAGCTGCTCTCCCTTTTTCTCCTGAATCCTGGTATGCTAAACTGACTATGAATTTCAGGAATATCTTGAGGAAAGCCTGTAACATGATTTCACAATGTCTTCCTAAAGGCTCCCCTTCTCAAAGTCTATTTGCACTGCAATTTGAATCAAATGGGCCTCATATCCAAGTAGAAATGCTGAGTTGCTATTTTTAGACTTCAGCTTTATTCTGTCTGGGAAGTAAATGGATAGATAAAAGCATAACTGTTTACACCCTAATATTCTCAATACTTTCACCTTTGGACATCAGCCATTTAAATCTCTGGAAACACAATTGTTGCTGTCATTGTTTCTTAGTATGAGCACTTAGTAAGAGCATTGGAAGGAGGTATGAGCATTGGAAGGAGTTCAGAGGAGGTTCACAAAGCTGACACCTGGGATGAGAAGATTGTCTTATAGGGGAAAGATTGTACAGATTGGGCCTGTATTCGTGAGAGTTTAGAAAAATGAGAAATAATGTTCATGAAGCATGTAAGATTCTGAGGGAGCTTGACAGAATGGGTACTGAGTGGATGTGTCCCTCATGGGGAAGTCTGGAACTAGGGGCACCATTTAAAAATAAGGGAGCTCCCATTTAGAATGGAGATGAGGAGATTTGTTTTTCTTTCGTTACTCTTTGGAATTCTAGTCCACAGGGAACAGTGAAGTATTGGTTGTTGAATATATTTAAGCCTAAACAGGACAGCATTTTGATTGATGAGAAAGTCAAGGCAGGCAGGAAAGTGGAGTTAAGGTGAAAATCAGATTAACATGACCTTATTTAATGGAACGCTGCTTAATGTGCCAAATGGCCTATTTTTGCCCTGTTTCTCATGATCATGTTCCCCATGGTAAAAATGGGTAAATTCTGAATCAGACTTATCACTGTAAATGGGACATCAGGCTCTGAACCTAGTGCAGGCGAGAGACAATCAATAAGTGTTTATAAGGGAAAGCAAAAGGATTAAATCACAAACTCAGGATGCAATATAAAATCCTCAAGGTCTGTGTAACAGGACATTAGCTGCCCAGTGACATCAACACTGCCTCCCCTGTATATTCTATGTAATTCTATCGAAATAGGTTAGCTGTACATTATGTCATTTCTTAGGTTCTGCAAAGAACATGGAGGAGTAGCAAAGGGAATGGGTTCCTGCACCACATACAGAAGACTCATGTGAAGTGCTGAGTGAGTGGCAGGACACAAGTTATTTCAAATCACTTACTCTCCTCACCCCTATGGAGAAACCACTCACAGAGATAAGGCATTCAGCTGTTACTGTGTAAACATTGGGAGTTGGTTCGTGGTTGCTGGTCTCAGAAGCTGATTGAAACAGCACTATAAAATCACTGAACGCCCAGCCAATTGTTTCCTCCTAGATTTGGTGCTCTGCTTTAGAAAGACTATCACCTGCGAAGGTAATTGGTAAAACCCAGGACCTACCCTTAAATCAAGTCAAGTCCTCTCCCTACTGGTTGCTCCCAATCCATCAGAGATTGCCAATGTAGATAATGCCTAATGTGAGCAGTTTCTGGCAATCTACACGAAGCCAAATATGGGACCAAGAGCTCTCACTGTTGGACTACTCTTCGATCCAATAATGAGTGAGGGGCAGAATTGTCAAAGGTGCTGTCACTTGGCTGAGATGTAAAACTGTGATCCTATTCCTCCTCTCATGTGAACATTAATGGTCCATGACACAGCTTGGGTGAACAGTAGTGGAGTTATCCCATGTCCTGGTCTCAGGAGTTATATTTCAATCAATATTCCCACAAACAATCACTAACATATCAATAGGGAACTGAAGAGGAATGTCTTTATTCAGAAATGGTATAAATATGCAGAACTTGGTACCACAAGGGGTAGTTGAGGTGAATAAATATATTTAGGGGAAGTTAGACATAGTGGAGAAGGAAATACTGTAATGGTTTATGAGGAACAAGAGGAGTATGGGCTGAATGTCCTGTACTTTATTCTATTTCTCATGGAGTTTGGGCATCTCTAGCCAGTATTACCTTTGTCTAATTTCATAGAAGGTTGTTAAGAATCAGCCAGTTTGCTGTGTGCCTGGAGTTATGTGCAGACCAGACCAAGTAAGGATGTCAGATTCCCCTCCTTAAAGTGAACCAGGAGCAACAACTGCTTTTTATTCTAGAAAATTATTGAATTCAAATATCACCGCCTGCCATGGTGGGAATCAAACCCATGTCCACAGAACATTGACATGGTGTTCTAACCACTAGCCCAGTGACGTCAACACTGCCTCCCCTGTATATTCTATGTAATTCTATCGAAATAGGTTAGCTGTACGTTATGTCATTTTTTAGGTTCTGCAAAGAACATGGAGGAGCAGCAAAGGGAATGGGTTCCTGCGCCACATACAGAAGACTCATTTGAAAGCTGGCACATCGGTTGGGAGATAAAGAATGAACTTGCATTAATACAGCCTCTTTAATGACCCCACTTCCTAATGTGCTTTGTAGCTATTGAGGCAGAGTAATGAAGGAAGTGCGGCAGCCTACATGCACATATCAAAATCTAAGAAATGAGTTGTGGATTGGGCCCTTGTTGCAATGCTACCCAATGCCAAATAGCACACCAATGAGCACTGTCCAGGCCCACCCTTGCTGAGTGACAACTGGAGTGATGAATCCAGCAGGCAACTGCTGACTGAAATAATAGCTCTGCAGCATAAAAGGGAAGAAAACAAAGCCAGAACGTTTGAATAGTGTACAGAATTTAAACAAAAGAATGAGACATAGAGCAACAGGAATTCGGTATTCAGTGGGGATAGCCTCCCACAGCATTCCCTGTGACAGGCGACATGACTGTGTGTGTGAGTGCGCTTGTTGGTGTCTTATATATCTGAATGTAATGACTCCCAGGCCCCCTCATCTGCATGAGGCCTTACACTGAGCCAATTGGAATGTCAGCTGTGTTTTCTTATGGAAATAAGCCCATTGAGGCTCCATGGTAGTAAAAGCCAGTCACTCAATGAGGTCAGCAGTGAAAAGAGCAAAGAGGCACTTATTCAAGATAACTTCCAAGAAACAATCAGTCCACAATAACCAAGAAAGGAAGGAGAAACGGGGGGGAAAGAAATGTTCAATTTTCAATAAGCTAGATGCATTGCTTTGTCCCCTTCTCTGACTGGATATGTTCTTTGGTGCAACACCATGGACTGGGGAACATGAGCTGGAGCTGGAGATGGAAAATGAAGTTCACAGTAAGTATTATCTCTCCTGCCCCTCTTGTACTAGAAATGGTTTAAGAGTAGTATTTCCTGTTTGATATGAACAGGGTAATTACCCTCAGTAAAATGCTGAAAAGTATCACTGTTTATCCTGGTTGTTTGCTATCCTGTGCAAAGGCACCAATGTATTGGTTAATCAAAGGTTGGATTCTGAGCAGGCAAAACATGTAAATGGGCATCAGTTTCTTAGTGCAGTAGGAAACTAATAAAATGTTTGCATTAGACAGTTAGTAATTTTAGATTTATCGTTCAAGCATGCAAACTAGATAGGTTTGATATCTGAGCTGAGTTAGTCTATCCAGGCCAGTGTACTCATTGATATAAAATTACAAAACACTGTCAGAGGTGCTGCTTTTCAGACGAGATGTTAAACTGAGGCTCGCTTTTCTGCTCTCAGGTGGGATTTAAACAATCCCACAACATTATTTCAAGGGAAATTCTCCCCGGTATCTTTGCTGATATTTGTCCCTCAGCTGACAACGTGAAAATGGATTATCTCCTTATTTGTGTTGTTGGGGCTTGCTGTATGTAAATCGGCTGCTGCATTTCCGACTTCACTCGGTTGATTACAAAATCTAATGACTGGATTAGTGGTGCTGGAAGAGCACAGCAGTTCAGGCAGCATCCAACGAGCAGCGAAATCGACGTTTCGGGCAAAAGCCCTTCATCAGGAATAAACATCCTGAAGTTGAAAGAGGTGCTATGTAAACTCAACTCTTTGTACTTGTACTTGGTGTTCAGTTACATTTGTTCCAGAGAAAGACACCAAGTGGATTCCGTACTCCAGATCTGCTCGAACGTGTGCTTCATAGGGACAAACATTGCTGGAAAAGTTCAGCAAGTCCAGTAGCACCTGTGGAGAGAGATCCGAGTTAATGTTTCAGATCTGCACCCAGCGATCTCCTGCACAGTTATTTTCAGCCAAACACTCTGTAGCATCCCTTTCTTTTTGCTGTTTCCCTGGCTATGCGTTTTCCTCCTTTAACACAAGATTCAGTAGCTACAAAGCTGGGCACGCAAGTTGCCTTCAGTGCCTCTGTCACTGTACCCTCCATGGCTGGTGTGTGGCTCCGAGACCGTGCACGAGATGTCTGCTTACTAGAGACTCTGTGAGTTCCAGGTTCGATACCTGGTCTGTATAGACTTAGCTAACCACTGCTAACAACATCGACCCCTGGTCTTGGCAGCCCTGGGTCAGAGAAGGAAAGATGTAGCAGAGTTTCTGCTCTTGCCCAATCACCCCCTCTGGGAAATATGTGAGGTCAAAACATAGGACCTTATTCTGTGGCGGTTCAATTTGAGACTGATACTCGCCTGGGCTCAGATGTGCAGGTTATAAATACTGGGGTGACCAGCAGTTTCTGTTAGGCCAGAATGCGGCCAAATTTAGCATGAGAGCTGGGCAGGGACATTTCTTCTTTTTGAAAACTTGCTGAATGTTTGTAGTTCAGCATGCAATTAATAGAACTTTATTCAGACTGCCATTCTAGTGCAATAGGGAAGAAGCCGTACTTGTGACGAGGAACATTTTACTGAGTAGGTAGATGTAAAATGAAGAAAACTGGGGAGTTGTCCCGCTGACCTGGCAGATACTTAATACTCAACCGACTTCACTCAAACATCTGGTCACCATCACATTGCAGTTTGTGGGAACCTGCTGTGTACAAAGGTGGCTGCTGTGTTTCATTGCAGTCCAACTCTGACGGTGCATCACTAACTATGAAATGGTTCGGGGCATTTTGAGCTCATGCAGGATGTTACGTAAATGTAACCCTTTATCTTCATGGGTCCAGCTTCATGGGTAATACCGGGAAGTGTTTACTCAACCTATTGTTGTCATCAGCCGACAACAAGAACATGCGAAACATTATGTTCAGATGTTGTTACTGTGAAGCTGTGAGTGGTGTAACGGCCAGACTTTGTGGGAAGTTGAATTCTTGGTCTCCATGTTGACACATACTGAGTGTGGTGAAGTGATGGGCCAAATCAGAGACTGTGTTTCCTATTCAGTGGTGAATGTCAGCATCAATTCCAGTATTTTGGGCAATGTATCAATAAGGAGTGCAATAATTACACTCTATTGCTTCAAGATTTTGCTGTGAATGGAGGGTTTGAGTTATGAAAATATTTTGGACAGGCTGAGTATTTATCACTGGAGCATAGGAGGTTGAGGGGTGACCTTGAAGAGGTTTATAAAATCATGAGGGGTATAGATAAGGTAAATGGCAACAGTCTTTTCCCTAAGGTAGGGGAGTTCAAAACTAGGGGGCATATTTTTAAGGCGAGAGGGGAGAAAGATTTAAAAAGTACATGGGAACAACGTTTTTACACAGAGTGGTTTGTGTGTGGTATGAACCATCAGAGAAAGTAATGGTTGCAGGTCTAGTTACAATATTTAAACAACAATTAGGTAAGTGTATGAATAGGAAAGGTTTGGAGTGATATGGACCAAATGCAGGCAGATGTGATTAGTTTACTTTGAAACATGGTGGGCATGGACTAGTTGGACTGAAGGTTCTGTTTCTGTGTTGTATAACTCTATGACCATAACATAAGTCTGTCCTTTAGTCCTTTCTGAAGATAATGCATTGAGAGGTATCAGAGTGTTTCTCAGGTCAGAGTGGTGATTGCTAACTGAGTTGTTTGAGTTATCTGCTGCTGAACTGAAGTCTCCTTTTGGAAGCAAGATTTAGAGATGTGTTGGTTCTCTGCCAGTGTGCCCCTTGAACAGAACTGACAGACAACAAAACAGAGAGTGACTCACCAAGTCAGTGTCATTAGACTGAAGCAAAGCAGACAGCATCTGAAATGCAGTCAGTTTAATAAAACACAAGGGTGAATAAAAATACCTTCTGTGGTAAAATGTTGTGTTAATTCTCACTGGTTATGCTGAACACAGGTAAAGTTGGGAGAGTATACTGGGAAACTTTCACTATATCACTCCTCTTCTCACTATATGGAGATGCCGGTGTTGGACTGGGGTGTACAAAGTTAAAAGTCACACAACACTAGGTTATAGTCCAACAGGTTTAATTGGAAGCACACTAGCTTTCGGAGCGACGCTCCTTCATCAGGTGGTTGATGAAAACTACCTGAAGAAAGAGCAACGCTCCGAGAGTTGGTGCTTCCAATTACACCTGTTGGACTATAACCTGGTGTTGTGTGATTTTTAACTTCTCACTATAAGGAATGTTGAACTGAGGGGTATGGGATATATCAATGTTTCAGTGAGAGGGGAAGTTCTAGTAGTGTTTGATGAGGGCTGTATGATGTGTCAGTGCTATACTGAGGAGTGTGAGACAAGGCAGTATTAGGACTGCATTAGTGAGGCACCTTTGTCTCTGAGTTTGAGGATTATGAGTTAAAGGTATACTCCAGAGAGCGGAGCACAGCATCTAGGCTGACATGGTATTGTTGAAAGTGCTGTCTTTTGGATGAGATATTAAACTGAGAAGATGGGTTCTGTTGTTGTTGGGGGTCTTCCTGTCAGTGGGACAGTCAGCGTGAGACCCAAGCTGCCTCTTCTGAGGAAGGTACACTCCAACAGTTCCCCATCAGGTAGTCAGTCCCATTGGGCCAGAGGTCCTGGCCATCTGTAACTGCCAGCCACAGAGGAGGCCATAGCTGCAGTCAAAGGCAATCCCAAAAGCCCATGAGCTGGACCTAACTTGGTGACGTGAAGGGGAGGGGGTGGATTCGAAGGGGAAGGGGGCAGGCAGATCCGAAGCAAGGGCACAGGGTAGTTCTCAGCACACAACCCACAACCTAAAGACCAGCCCCTCAATCAGACATTTAGTGGCTCTGATTGAAAGACCTCTCACATCCAACTGATGAATAGCCCTCACTTCTTTTGCTTTTGCTAACACTGCAGCGTAAGAGCACGGTTAATTCCAGCAGCATTCGAAGGTGCCACTAAGTGGTCTTTCAGGGTTGCTTCAGTGAAAGGGATAATCAGCAGAGAGGCATGGCAGTCACCTGAAAAACTTTCAAACTAGAACATCATTCCGATAGAGCCAGGAAGACACTAGCTTCAGAACTATCAGAGGCAGATCAATGTAGGGTATAATCATAGAATCATGGAATCCTTATAGTAGGGTATCAGGCCAATCAGTCCATCAAGTCCACAATGACCCTCCAAAGTGCATCCTACTAAGACCCACCTCATTACCGTGTCACTGCAACCTTTCATTTCCTATGGCCAATCTACCTTGCCTGCACATCCCTGGACATTTAGGGGCAATTTAGCGTGGCCAATCCATGTAACCTGCATGTCTTTGGACTGTGGGAAGAAACCAGAGTACCCAGAGGAAACCCATGCAGACACGCAGAGAATGTCCAAACTCCACAGTCTCCTGAGGCTGGAATCAAACCTGGGTCCCTGGTGCTGTGTGACAGCAGTGCTAACCACTGAGCAATGGTGCCACCCTATATGAGTATATCAGTGTGGGGTATATCTGTGTGAGGTATATCTGTATAGTGTGTGTGTATGTGTGTCGGGGCGGGGGGGGGGAAAGCTATATCAGTGTATGGGTGATGGGTATGAGGAATATCAATGGGTGTGTGATATATTAGTGTGTTGGGGTGATGGGTATGAGATGGGTGCGAGGTATATCAGGGCATGGGAGATGGGTGTTCAGAATGGGTGTGGTGGTGATGGCTTTTTGTGTGTGTGTGTGTATGTACATGATTTTGTGTGTGTGTGTGTATGTGTGTATGCCTGTATCTGTGAAGTGCACAAGTCTGAGGAGGCATTGGAAATGAAAAAGGTTTCCAGCTGAAAAGTAGCCGCCATTCCTTGAGGATATCATTGGAATAATATGTGGCTCTTAGCTGTCATGCCCCGTGTGTCAATTAGTTTGCATCAGGTGCAGTCTGGCCAGACAGGTAAATAATTTCTGCCTGAATACATTTCCTGCCATGAATCAGCATCTTCCCAGAGAGGAGACCATAAAAATAAACAGCAGATCAAAACATAAATGAAATGCTGACAAAAACAGACTGTATGGTGAAAGGCCTTAAGCATGAGGGCTGAATCCAAAGATAGAAACCGACTGACTGCCTGTCGGAGTACAAGTTCACCATTGTTGTAATTTGGGCGAGAGCATGGCTACCGGGCAACTGGCTGTCTCAGATGGCAGCTCCATAATCCCTAAAGCTGGGCCAGAAGCAGGGTGCCACTTGCAGTTGTATCAGCTGTTGGACTGGCCTTCTGACAGCATGCACGCAGACACGAGCTGGAATTCAGTCAGAGCTACAGCTGACGTTGGGACAGACCTGTTTCCTTGCACACCCGTGACCCTGTGTCAGAGTAACAGCAGTGTGCCTGTGGTGACTGTCCACTTGTATCTTATTGACAAGTGGCTGTTGGCAGCAGGGAGTTGTGCTGTGGCTGCACACAAAATGTACCCTAGATGGAGGGTTTCCTATAGTACTTCATTCACAATAGAACAGAATTGACAATTTAAATCTGTGACAGAAATGATGTAGTTTTTGTTCAAGATTTAGCTTGAATTTTAAAAAAAATCTGCAATAGTATGTAAGGAGTTACTGTATCTATTTGTACAATCTGTCACTTTATCTGGATGACAAATATTGTGAATATAACATCCACAACAATCATCTTTAACTGTTATGTTCCAGTGACTTAATTGACAGCTTCTTTGGGTTTGAACAAGCCGTCATTGTAAATTCACCAAGCTTCTATCACCATTTACAAAGTTAGCCAGTGGTTTTAAGGTAGTCTTGAACTTGTCTGGAATTTGTGCTGAGACATCAATTGTGCCAGGCGATTTATGTAATAAAAAAGGGGAAATTAATCGCAGCTAAGAAAATTAACTGTAGCTTAGCTTCAGTACAGAGTTATGAACTATTTAGTATTTTCTACTATACAAGAGGCAAATGAAATGTAACTGCTGCTGCTTTTGCTTGTAGCCAGGAGATGTGTTGTCACAGTTACCCAAAGCTAGTCAGTCTTGCACATCCTCTCTCACCCACTACAGCTTGTCTGCAACCACTGTGTGACATCTGTCATCCAGTAATAAAATATCTAGCTGTTATTGCATTTATCCACAGTTTAACAATTGTGTTTGTCAGTTAAATCATAAGACAATATCCAGGGTACATTTACTCTTTCATATTTTCACGACAAAGAAATTAGAATTGGTGACTGAAGCAACATAAACATGCAGGTTACCAGTTACATAATTCTTCTGTTGGGCAGAAGATACAAAAGCTTATAAAGACACGTACCAACAGGCTCAAAAACAGCTTCTTTAAAATCATAGAATCCCTACAGTAAAGTCCACACCAACCCTCCCTGCTGTTATTAGACTTCTGAATGGACTATTCAAGCATTGAATTTAATGTTGATCTCACTCTCTGTGTACCTTCTCTGCAGCTGTAACATTGTATTCTTTACTCTGTTCTATTACCCTGACACACTTTGTATGGTATGATCTGCCTTTACTACATGCAAAATAAAACTTTTCACTGTACCCAGGTACATGGGACAATAATAAATCAAATTTAAAAAAAACAATATCGAGATATCCCAGTGAGTGAAAATACTCTAGAGGTTTGTAAGGAACACTGAATCATTCATTAACAGAAATATTCCAAAATATCAAACAAAATTGGTAAAATAATCCAAAAAATGTATTAATAATTTTCAAAATTGATGTCCAAGGAACAAGTGTTTCCCCTAAACATTCTACATTACTATCCAGTATGATCTCATTCTAAAGAAAATGCTGAAGGAATCCCGTCTTCCTTGAGCTTTGTTCTGTCGGCTTCAGATACCATACAATATGCCAAAGCAGCCAGTCATTCTGTATGAGTTCAGATCCTCTTTCAACCTGCACCAACTCTTCCAATTATGGAGAATGGACAGGGATCGGAAACACCTCTGGTTGACTATCTTCCTTAGTTTTGGCTGTGATGCCCCTCTGATACCCTGGCTGCTTTAAGCTATTTTGTCCTGTTATTTACTTTATCCTTATCTCCTTGAGTTAGCTCCCACTTCTTACCATTTGAAAGTGAAGTTATACATCTTGTTTTTGATAAATGCACAGCATCCACATCTATTAATTTCATTGATGTTTTTTCCATGGAATGGGATGCTACTGATAAGGCTAACATTTGTAATTCATATTTACCTTTTAGAAGTTGATGGTGAATCCCTTTTTTGAACTGCTGCAGTCCACAGTGCGTAGGGGCAAGTGCATTGATTAGGAAGAAAGTTCTATGATTTTGACCCAGTGACACTGAAGGAATGACAATATATTTCTAAGTCAGGATGGTGAATGACTTGGAGTGGAATGTTTATTTAGTGGTGCCCACATATATCTGCCTCCCATGTTCTTCTAGGTGGAAGAGATCATGGGTTTGGAAGGTACTGTTGCAGGAGGCTTGGTGAGGTGCTGCAGTGCATCTTATTATTGGCACACACTATATGTTGTTGGTGGTGGAGAGAATGCTTAAGGTGGTGGATGTGGTGCAAGTCTAGTGGATTGCTTTGTCCTGGATGGTGTTGAGCTTTTTGAGTGTTGTTGGAGCTTCACCCATCTAGGCAGGTGGAAAATATTCCATCACGCACCTGACTTATGCTTTATAGATGGGGGGCAGGTTTGGGGAGTCTGAAGATTAATTATACGCTGTGGAATTCCCAGCCTCTGTCTAGTCTTTTTTGTTTTAGCCATAATATTTATATAGCTAATCCACTTTGAATACTGGTCAATGATAACCCCCCAAGATATTGGTTGTGGGGGACTCAGAAATGGTAATGCCATTGAATGTCAAGGAGAATAAGTTGGTTCTCTCTTGCTGGAGGTGCTCATTGCCTGACACTTGTGTGATGTGAGTGTTTCTCACCAGTTAGCAGCCCAAGTTTGAATGTTGAGAAGGTTTTGCTGTATTTGTATATTGGACAGTATGTGAGGAATTGTGTATGATGCTAAACATGGTGCAATAAACATGAGACATCCTTACTGCTGACATTTTAGGAGGGAAGGTGGTGAAGAATTTGAAGATGCTACATGTAGGACACTATACTGAAGGATACGATGTCCTGTAGCTGAGCTAATTGACATCCAACAACACCAACCATCTCCCTTATCTCAAACATGACTGCAACTGGTAGAGAGTTTTCTCCCAGTTCTCATTGATTTCAAGTTTGCTCGGGCTCCTTGATGCCACATTTGGTCACATGCAACCTACATGTGAGGGGCAGTTAATCTCATCTCACCAAGCAAGCTCAGCCATTTGGCTTTTAGGTATTCCATTCTCCAGAGGTTGTTCTGGAACAGCACTCTACCACCTTGATGGACATTGGCCACACACAGATGGTACAATATTGCATCTAAATGCCCCTCTGGGTCACGCAGCATTTAAACTTGGAAATACTCAATTTCTGAAAATGTGTTGCTGGAAAGGCGCAGCAGGTCAGGCAGCATCCAAGGAACAGGAGAATCGACGTTTCGGGCATGATTCCTGAAGAAGGGCTGATGCCCGAAACGTTGATTCTCCTGCTCCTTGGATGCTGCCTGACCTGCTGTGCTTTTCCAGCAACACATTTTCAGCTCTGATCTCCAGCATCTGCAGTCCTCACTTTCTCCTCGAATGTACTCAATTTCCACTTGTCTCTGGATCAAAATATTAGAATTCCTTGTCTGACAGAACAGTGGGAGCACCTTCCCCACACTGATTGCAGTAGTTCAAGAAGGCCCTCCAGATTCTTAGCAGGTACATTAAAGGCACAACAGAGTCACTAGCAACTGCCACATCCTGAGAATGAGTATAAAATCTAAAATAGTAGTAGTGTAGCAATGTGTTTAAGTTCCTCAGGTACAATATGTATCGTTTGCTTCTTGACTTAATGCAATGCTAAACGGCTTGAATCAACCAATTAAATTTCCTTGGAACTGAGGTCAATCCTAGGACCATCAAACAGTACGACCAGCCAACACATGGGTCAGTAACAATTTTGGAAGGTGTAAAAGCCCTCTGAAATACAACTTCTTAAAATTGAGAAATGTGACTTCATGCAATACTAAATTTTTCTAATTCCTGTTCTCCTTCCTCTCGCACAGCCTGTTCATCCAACACATGACAAAAGCCAAAAACGTTTGTGACTAATCTCATTAGCATGCATGATGTTAGTTGAATGGAGTAGGGTTTCTGGTTGCAAGAATACTTGGTTATTTTCACAAATGGATGTGACTTGGATCTGTGTTGGCTGTACAATTTCTGGACAGCACAAACTGTGTCTGCCCTTGTTACTGGTACAATGAGTTTCAATGGTCCAGCAGCCATCAGTTGTGTTATTCATTCATTTACAGGTCAGTCTTGTCAGAGGAGACAGTTTTGAGACATGTGCAGAAGTTGGTAGACCATCTTATCAGTTATCGAAAGCCTCTAAGCCAGATAAGGTTTATTTAAGTGATTTCACATACCAAACCATTCATTGAATGATGTGTTTTTTTAAAAATCTTGAATATTATTGACCTTCTTAATTGACCCAGACTGATCGTCAGCTTTTGTAGAAAGTCAAGTATTGCAGATGATGGAGATTTGAAACAAAAACAGAAAATTATGAAGATACTTTGTAGGTCTGGCAGCATCTATGGAGAGAAAAACAGACTTGACATTGCAAGTCATGTAGGACTCTTTTTCAGAACTTTTCTGAAGAAGAGTTTATAGAATCCCTACAATGTGGAAGCAGGCCCCTCAAGTCCACACCAACCCTCTGAAGAGCATCTCCAGCAGATTCAACCCCATACACCTGCATTTCTCATGGCGAATCCTCCCAAACTGCACACCCCTGGACTCTATGGGCAATTTCCCATGGCTAATCCACCCAACCTGCACATAGAACATAGACATAGGACAGTACAGCACAGAACAGGCTGAGCATTTAAATCTAAGATCAACCTAACGTACACACCCCTCAATTTACTGCCGTCCATGTGCTTGTCCAGCAGTCGCTTAACTGTCCTTAATGTCTCTGGCTCTACCAACACGCTGGCAGTGTATTCCATGCACCCACCACTCTCTGCGTAACGAACCTACCTCTGACATTTCCCCCATACCTTCCTCTAATCACCTTAAAATTATGACCCCTTGTGACAGCCATTTCTGCCCTGAGGAGAAGTCTCTAGCTATCTACTCTATCTATGCCTCTCATTAGCTTGTACACCTCTATCATGCCACCTCTCTTTCTTCTTCAGTCCAGTGTGAAAAGCCCTGGTTCACTCAACCTCTCTTAAGATTCTTAACAAACATATTAAAGGAACAACAGGACTCACTAGCAACTGCCACATCCTGAGAATGAGTAAAGCATCTACATACTTCCTATAATGAGGTGATCAGAGCTAGACACAATATTTCAAATGTGGTCTAACCATGGTTTTATAGAGCTGCAGCAAAACCTCACGGCTCTTAAACTCAATCCCCTTGTTAGTGAAAGCCAAAACACCATACGCCTTCTTAACAACCCTATCAACTTGGGTGGCAACTTTGCGGGATTTATGTACGTGGACCCTAAGATCCTGCTGTTCCTCCACACTGCCAAGAATCCTGTCTTTAACCCTGTACTCAGCATTCAAATGTAACCGAATCACTTTGCACTTATCCAGATTGAACTCCATCTGCCACTTCTCAGTCCAGCTCTGCATCCTGTCAATGTCTTGTTGAAGCCTGCAACAGCCCCCAGCACTACCTACAACACCACCGACCTTGGTGTCATCGGCAAACTTACTACCCCACCCCTCCAATTCTTCATCCAAGTCATATATAAACCTCCAAAGAGTAGGGGCGCAAGAACATGTTGCTGCGGGACACCACTGGTCATCGACCTTCAGGCAGAATACTTTCCATTCACTATCAGTCGCTGTTTTCTTTTAGCCAGCCCATTCTGTACCCAGACAGCCACATTTCCCTGTATCCCATACCTCCTAACTTTCTGAATGAGCCAACTGTCAGGAACTTTATCAAATGCCTTACTGAAATCCACATCCACTGCTTGACCTTCGTCAACTTGTCTCATCACGTGCTCAAAAAATTCAGTAAGGCTTGTGAGGCATGACCTGCCCCTCACAGAGCCATGCTGACTATCTTTAATCAAACTATGTTTTTCCAAATACAGAACAACCTTGGTTATGCGGACATCAATTATCTGAATTTCGGAATATCCAAACAAGATCTCAAGGTCTAGATGTTTGAGATTGGAAACTGGACTCTGTCACTACCAGCAGAAACTCTCTTTCCAAGATGGACTGCTCACCAGTGAACTCAGCAACTTCTCTCCTGCTCTGTCTCTGTCATTTATTTTCTTTCTTTCCTTCTTTCTTTGTTTCTTTCTGTTACATCCAACAGGAATGATAATGAACGATAAGATCGTTTGTTGAAATGTATTTATTTAAACAACTGAAGTATTTGATTTATAAGTTATCCACTACTGCAGCCGCTAAGAAATTGTCCTCGATCTGAAAACAATGTACTGTACCAAGATTTATTGCCAAGATAATCATATACTTTCCAATGCGCCAAATGTTATTTTGCAGTAACATTTTTACCGAGTGGTTTTCATTTCTTGATGCATTAGAAAGCTGATAAACTCTACAGTGTAAATACCCTGTAGCAGGAAAGGATTTTACAAATGGATTGTAGCTCCTCACATTCCGAATTAGTCCTGCTGGTGAAATATTTTCACTTTTTGTTTCTGGGGACATCTATTTTCCATCGTCATCGAGCAGTATTCCCAGCATAGATGAAGGTTACAATTGTTTGTGTTCAAAATGGAAAGCCGATTTCCAGTGATGCAGGACAAATTCAAATTAGCATCTTGGTACTTCTTATTAAAAATGTCATTAAAATTCTTTCGGGAAGTTTACTTTAGCACACATAGAGACCTTATACCTGTGTTGTTGTACCTCAAACTGCGTCTTGGTGTGAAATGGACGGGACTGCACTTGCAAATGTTTGGAGTTAGCTGGGAAGCTCCAATTCACTTTAACATTTCTTTAAAATGCTTCCATTTAATTCATGAAACAATTCTATTTTAACCATTTTCAAAATTATTTGCCATCACAAATGCCCTTGTTTTGATTGGATCAAGTTGACTGGTGTAACACATGAGTCAGTATTTCTGGCTGAAGCTTTGTGTCATGGGGTTCCATTTAGACTTGAGAATGCTTCCTTTGTTTACAATCAGATCAGTTATCTGTAACAATCAGTTATCTGAAAAAAATACTCCCTGCCCGTCTTATTTGGATAATCGAGGTTGTTCTGTTGTCATAAATCCTATCTCTCAGAATCCTTTTCAGTACCTTGCTTACCACAGACATAAGACTGACTGGTCTGTAATCCCAGGGATTTCCCTATTCACTTTTTTGAGCAGAAGAACAACATTCGCTTCCCTCCAGTTATCCGATACAACTCCTGTGGAGAGTGAAGATGCAAAGATCATTGCCAGAGGCATGGCAATCTCATTCCTTGTTTCCTGTAGTAACCTTGGATATATCTGGTTCTGCCTTAAGGACTTACCTATTTTGATGCTTCCCAGAATTTTCAGCACATTCACTTTCTTAATATCAATCTGTTTGAACCTTGAACATCTTTGGGAGGAAAGCAGAGCACCCAGAGAAAACCCACACAGACGTGGGAAGAATGTGCAAAGTCCAGAGTGATTGGAAATTGGTGTTTCATTCAGTCTTGATAGCAGGATTTACATTCTTGAAGTGATGGTCACTGTGATCACACCATGTTTAAGCTTATTGGTGAAATGTTATCCAGAGTTTGAATTCAGACTTTTTCCCCCATTTGCTCTGTACCTCTTCCAGAAGATTGCAGAAATAAGAGGTGTAGAGAAGGCTGTACCCATGATGTGATGAGTATGGAGCTGGCTTGTCTTTTCCAATTCATCATTTTCATATTTTTGAAAAGCCAAGGTCATATCTCGACGTGTAGATTGGTTTAACCTTTGGCTGTGATCAATGTCCTTCACGCCTAATATCCTCTGCTTGAATTTGTTGCTGCACTGTGTAAGATTTATTGTCCATTTTGATTCACATGATGTCTTCAGCTCATGAACTGGGTGACAGTCAGGAGCCTCATGGTAACACTGCCACCCATTAACTCAGCACAGACCAGGAATTGAATCTAGAGCCCATTTGGCTGTGTACCATCACATTTGGCTGCTGAGCAAATAGAGAGCAGCCCTTTATCCAGCTTGGATAGATAAAGGGCTCAGTGGTTAGCTCTGCTGCCTCACAGCCAGGGACCCAGGTTTGCTTCCACCCTTAGGCAACTGTCTGTGTGGAGTTTGCACATGCTCCCCGTGTCTGCATGGGTTTGCTCAGGGTGCTCTGGTTTCCTCCCACAGTCCAAAGATGTGCAAGTTAGGTGGATTGGCCATGGGAAATGCATGAGTTACAGGGATAGGGTAGGGGGTGGGTCTGATTGGGATACTCTTTGGAGGGTTGGTGTCGACTCAGTGGGCCAAATGGCCTGTTTCCACACTTTAGGGATTCTATGGTTGGAACGCCAACCCCCCTATCACTTTTCTCTGGCAGGGACAGTAGTGTACTCCTTAAACCCAATATCAGGTATTGTCTCAAATCAGATCCAGTGGATATGTAAGTGTATCTGGGGATAAAAACAGTAAAATTGTTTACTCCTCTTCCTTCATGCCTCTTCATTGTTCAATACTGTATAAAATAATAAAAATTGAGCATCAATTAGCTGATTATTCCTTAATGCAATGCAATCTGTTTTTGCACCACCCCCTGCATCAGCCATATGTTGGAGTGCTCAAATGGCATCTTTAATTTACACTCTCATCCTTGGTTCACATTTTTCCACATATTGATTCCAGTGCTGAACTGCTGTGCAGTAAGGCAATTGATTACAATGATATAATTTTCCAGGGGTTGGTGTAGTAGGGGAATGTGGGCTTGTAGGGGGTATGTGCAAGTATTTTATTGCAAAGGAAAGATAATTGAAAAGTAGGGATGTTTTGCAACATTTGAGCAGGAAGTTGGTGAGATCACATTTGGAACACTATGTTACGTTTTGTCTCCTTATTTATAAAAAAAGGATATGAACGCATTAAGAGCAGTTCAGTGAAGGGTCAGTCAACTAATACTGATATGGAGCATGGTTCCCTTGTGAGGAAAGGTTGCATAAGATTAGCCTATTGGAGTTTAGGAGAATGGTCTTAATGAGACAAAATCAGTAGTCACACGACACCAAGTTATGGTCCTACAAGGTTTATTTGAAATCACAAGCTTTCGGAGCGCTGCTTTTTTGTTGTGAGGTCACCTGACGAAGGAGCAGCGCTCCGAAAGCTTGTGATTTCAAATAAACCTGTTGGACTATAACCTGGTGTCATGTGACTTCTGACTTTGTCCACCCCAGTCCAACACTGGCACCTCCACACCATGGCCTATTGAGACCATTTAGGATCCTGAGCTGATTTTGTGGAATGGAAGCAGAAAGGATATTTTTCCTTTTGGGCGAGACTATAACTGCATAATACAGTTTCAACATAAAGGTTCTTCCACTTACAATGGAGACAAAGAATTCTTTTCTCTCAGAAAGTCATTGGTCTGGTAGAACTCTCCTGAAGAGAGTGGTGGAAGAAGTGTTACGGTATATTTTTAAGAGATGGATAGATTCTTGACCATGAGAGATGGTTATTGGGGGTGGGTGGAAATGAGGAGTCCAGGCAACATCCAAAATCTTATTGCATAGTAGAATAAGTTTGAGGGGCCTGAATGGCCTACCTCTCTTAATTTGTATTCTTTGTTTTGGGTCAGGGGAGTGTGGGCAATGGTGCTATAGTCAGGGTGGGTTGCGGAAGTGAGGGGAGCTGTTTTGGCGTGGGGGGGTTAGAATGTGGATGTTTGTGGGCATGGTTTGTATGGGTTTCAGGGAGGACGTTTGGGCTGGGACAGAAAGGTGGGAGTGGTTGTGAGTTGTGGATGTGGCGTCGGTTGTTGTGGGAAAGGGCAGATTTTGAGGTTGGAGTGAAACTAAAGGGCCTTATTATCCTGAACCGGGAAGCGAGAAATTTCCAAGTAAGATGAGACATCTTCAACATCTCCAAAAATGGAGATGATGGGGGTTGTAGGGATGAAAAGTATCAGAAACGAAAGCAAAATATCCATGAATAGAAAGTGGGGAGCTCTTACATGTCAGGCTGCAGATCAGTGTGTGCAGGAATGGTATCAGGATCACGAGATTCGTCTCCCTGAGTTGGCTTCTATTGCCAAAGGCATAGAGCAGATCTGCTGAACCCAGCACATCTGGGAACACACAATAGGAAAAAGAAGCAGATGGATAAAAATCCAGAAAAAAACCCAACAACTGTGGATACTGGAAATCAGAAGCTGGGAAGACTCAGTATCTGTGGAGAGAAAGCAGAGTTATTGTTTTGAGTCCAGTGACCCTTCTTCTAAACTCAATCTAGCTAATTTTCTCCCCTCATTGCCTCCATTTCCCCTCCTCCAGTTCACCCACTCTTCCTCTAGTATCTTGTCCGAGTGGGACTCTGTGCATTGAGTTCCAGTAGCTAAGCTGTTCCACCATGGAAATGTCAGGACTCAAACTCATCCTATCTTTGGTTCCTATCAGTGCAGTTATTCCTCCTGTCAGGGTCACCGGAGAGCAATCAGGACTGTGCATTCAGATGACTTCCTGTCACACCCGAACCCTGTGGCCAATTTTTGCACTCAAACACCACCCAGAGAAAATCAACTCATTTAGCTTAAGAGAGACAATACTTGAACCTTACCTCATCTACAGAGCTCAGTGATGTAATATAGTAATCAACTGGGCTATAGAAGCAAGAGAGTTAATTTTCTTTTACACAGGATATTACAGAGACATTATAATATCATACAAGTGTTGCTATAACACTTTCTTGTGACACAATTTTAGACCCTTCCCTCCTCCTTGTGCATCTTCCCTTTTAAGCATGAACTCTACCAATGTCCTAATGGGTGATGTGGTATTTAGTATTAGCCTGATACACACAGAGAGGAAGGGCTTGATTTTGGATACCTGCTGTACATTGCTGAGGTGTTCTTGAATGGGAAGATAGTAATGTCGTCACAAAGAGGCAAAATAAACTGGGATACTGCTGGTGATGACAGTCCAGTGACTCCATCTCGAAATGGGTGCAGATAGTGAGTGATGGCAAAATCCGGCAAAAACATGTTGACTCGTTGGAATGGTGAGTGGCTCACACAATATTGATCACTTGGGTAAGCTAAGAATTTCAGTGTAAGAGCAACACTCATGCTATGTGTCCCCCTGGGTTTTTCTTTTCTGGAGGAAATGCCCCATAACTGATGCTGCTTCATGTTTGCAGCACATGGTGATGGAAAACGAGAGACAGCTGCTCTTGGATCAAAGGCAAAGTTGCTAGTTCAAACATGAAGTCGACAGGATCTGAATTTGACGAGGATATAAAAATAGCCAGGAACAAACTTGTGTGAGGCATGATAAGCAGCAGCGCTGTGGGTCAGTCACAGCTGACATTCTCTGGGCAAAAATGGGGTGACGTAGCTGTGAATAATGCAGCTTTTGTCACAGCCTTCCCACATGCCGATGCAGTACATGACATCAACTCAGCAACAACCCTGGAGCTCTGACCATCAGCTGAGCTGACAAACTGATTTGACTCTCATAATCTGCAAACCAGCTGTTGTTGAGTGGCAAGTGTTTGGTTGTAGTGAGTGAATACTTCAAATACTAATGCAACTGAGGGGAAATTACCTAGTGAATCTGGATCAATGTGGGCATGAAAATCTTTCTTTTAAATCCATGATTTGTGGAGTAAGTGTGCTTCATGTTGAATGAAAAAGATCAAGAACAATTATTTGTATTTTTATAGCACCTTTAATACTCTGTCACAAGGCACTTTAAAGGAGCATTATAAAATACATTTTTAAAATTCATTTAAGGGACTTGGGCATCACTGGCTAGGCCAGCAGTTATTGCCTGTCCCTAATTGCCTAGAGAGCAGTTAAGAGTTATCTACATTGTTGTGGGTCTGGAGTCACATGTAGGCCAGACCAGGTAAATGTAGTGTATCGAGGTCAGCCAGGTGGAGATCATGGAGTAGGAGTTCCCAGATTGGGGCTGTTAACCTGGTCCAATCCCTGTCTGACAGATATAAACAGGAGTCCGGTGCAGAGGGGGGAGAGTAGGTCAGAGCATCTCCTCATGGGTCTGCTCCTGGGCCTGGCCAAACTGGCCATAAACAGGTCCAGACAGCGGGCCATGAAGGGGGTCGTTATGCCCGATTGCCTGCCCCTTTTCCGCGGCTGTGTCTGACACCGGGTGTCTCTGGAGAAGGAGCAGGTGATGTCCACCAACTCCCTCGTGCTGTTCAGGGAGAGGTGGGCACCACAGGGAGTGGAGTGTATTATTTCCCCCTCCAACTCTATTTTGATGTAATCCCTGCCCTCCCCTTCACTGTTTGATCACGCAGCACTGCCCTTTGATGGGATGGGCACTGCACGTTACTGGCCACTCGGGTGTTTCCTTTCTTCCTGGTGGTGGAATGCAAATAAAGATTTAAAGACCTGTTGTTCTTCACTGTGTCAGACACCTGCACACACATACGACATGGTTGCTGGGGATAAATAAGCACTACTGCAGTTAGGCAGTAGTACAGGGGTAAGAAAAAAATGTATATATAAACAGGAGAATATAAGCACTACCGCTGTTAAGCAGTTAGAAAAAAAATATACAAACAGGAGTGCAACATAGGTGCTGGGAAAATATAACACTTCTGCTGTTATACGGTAGTGTGGGGGGAAAAATAAGGAGGAGATTTCGAGTCTCCTCGGTTTAGGGAACTGTCTTTATGTGGCTGAGCCACAGTCAGTATGTTCCTGCTGCTAAAATAACATATAACCAGGAGATTTAGAATCTCCTCAGTTGAGGGAACTGACTGTATTAAAATAAAATATACTTCGGAGTGTCAGAGGTTCTGTTCACTCTGAGAGCTGGCTCTGAGGGAGCTGGATCAGTGTCAAAGACTCTCCACATGTAAATAAAGGGAGACTTGGTGACAGGATGCCAGCTTCTGTTGAGTTATTTTGGTAAGGATGGTAGTTTCCTTCTCTTAAGGACATTAGTGAACCAACTGGGTCTTTCCCAACAATTTGCAATGGATTCATGGTCATCATTATACTCTTAATTCCAAAGTTTTAATGAATTTAAAATCTGCTGTAGTAGGATTTGAACCTAGGTCCCTGGAACGTTACTCAGGCTTCTGGATTAATAGTCCATGTCATCGCCTCCCCTTTGTATTGACACCAAATTCTATGGGAACATATGAGGACAGATGACCAACGCTTGGTCAGACATATATGTTTTAAAGATTGCCTTGAAAGAAAGATATAGAGAAGGCAAAGGAGGAAATTCCAGAACTTATGCCTCAGGCAGTTGAAGGCACACTCACCAACGGGGAAGCAATTAAAATCGAGGTTATGAAAGGGAACATAGTTATTTTGGGGTTGGAAGAGATTACAAAGATGGGGAGAGGCAAGACTGAGGAGAAATTCGAATAAAGGTGAGGATTTTAAAATCGAGACACTGCTTGTCCGGGAACTGGCTAATATAGGCTGATGAACACAGGACACAAGATGGAGCGGGGCAGTAGAAGATGGAGAGACCTCAGATTTACTGAGGTTACAATGTGGGAGGCAAGTGAGGAGTGTACGAAAATAGTCTAGATATTAGCAAAAGCATGGACAAGGGTTTCAGCAGCAGATGAACAGAGATTGGCAGGTACAGAAGTGGATTTTTGACTGTGAAGATACATGGTCAGAAGCTAATGTTGAGGTAAAATATGACACTGAGATTGTGAACAATGTGGCATAGCCTCAGATAGTTGCCAGGGTGAAGGATGGAATTAGTGGTGTGGGAATGGAGTTTTGAGGCAGAACAGAAGACAATGGCTTTAGTCTTCTCAATACGCAAGCAGCCTGACTACAAAATTCTTTTTGAGACAAACAATGCCGTGCATATAAGGGGTCTACTCGAACACATAAAATACTTTGAGGTAGAGCCTGCAAATTCATGAGGCGTGGGAGGTTGAAGTAATTCTACATCTGTATTATTAACTCTGATAAAATTGAAATGCATGGGAAGCAGCCAACTTAGGTTTGGAAAGGGATTTGCATAATGTTGCTCATAAACATATCTGGATCCTTTAGTTTTGTCAGTGGAAATAGTGGCCTCATTTTGGCCTGACTTGCAAGAAAGAGAGTCAACATATTGATGAACATTCAGAGCACATTCAGAGGAGTTGGCCAGTGTTTAAAGGCAATGGTGACTCTCCAAATTTCTCCTTCACAGGCAAGAAATCCCAGTCACTTGGTGTTCACAATGCATCATGGCCTTTCAGAAATAAATTACTGTTTCTTTTTGTGTCATCAATTCAGTATCACAGAATTGTCATGACTCAGAATGAGACCATTCAGCTCTTCATGTCTGCACCAGCTCTTCAGACAAGCATCAGTTCCTACTGCCAGTCTCCTGCTTTGCCCCCAGACCCTTGCACACTATTTCTATCCAAATAATCAATTAGTGTCCTCAATTGAAGCTGCCTTCACCACACTTCTAGACAGTACTTTCCATACTCTAACTACTCAAAACGATTTTTTGACCATGACCCTTGCTTCAGTTGCAAATTGTTTGAAATCTATGGCCACTCCTTCTAGATTTATCAAAGATTGCACCTGTGATGTCAGCACACACATTGCCAAGTTATTTGTTGTGTTGATGCTCATGTGTCCATCAGTGCATCCAATTTTCAGGAAACAAAACAAATTCTGTGTCATTTACAGTTTATTTTCTAAAGACCAACTTGTCTTCATAAGATATTGTTATAGATTCCATAACAGCAGCAGGATTTACTCTTTTTATTCCTAGTTGGTGTGTCCTCACTGGCCGATGTTGTCTCCCAGTTTGACATACCACCTCGAATTTGTAACTTTCATCCTTGATTTCAAATTCCTTCACCCCTGGGTAGCTCTATCAACTCCAACCTTGCCATTCTCCAAATGTCTCCATTCCCCAATTCTGGCACTTTGTGCATCTCTGATTCCCTCACTCTATCATTGGCAGCCAAGTCTTCAATGGTCTCAACTCGAAACTTTGGGATTTGTCCTAAGCTCTTTGCTTCTCTACTATCTTGCCTCCCCTAAAATATGCTTAAAAGCTAATTCTTTGCTTCTTTGTTTAAACTTTTGATGGTGTTTCCTAATATCTGTTATATTGCTGAAAAAAAATTGTTTTGTCATCTTGCACCCATCAGGACATTTTGCAAGAACTCAAATTCAAAGGGAGAAACAACATTCATACTGTATTAGAGGAGAGCACTGACTGGATGGCAGATGCACTGTTATTGGTAGAGGTATTGCCCAGAGAATGCATGTATTAATGCTGATTGACAGTTAATAGCCAAGCTTTCTTTAGCATTCAAATCTGGGAGATTAATTCTGATTTGTTCAATGAAATGAGCCAGTGAATGTCTGTTAGCTATTGTGCTGAGTTGAAACAGATGTAGTGTATGTTACATGTTTCATCTGCAAAGACCAGGGCCATGTATATTAACATATGTAACTTACAGTCCATGCAGTTGTGCCATAATATGAGCCCAACTAAAAGTCTTAAACTGGTCGACAATGTAATTCATCACGCATTCCGGATGATCCAGCAATTGCAGAATACATTTAATATTAGACACAGAATATCGGGGCACAATCAGTATCCGGTTTGTTATGAACACATAAAGGGACATGATGTTTGATACGATCTCCTAGTCTTTGGGCTGTATAGGTTGGTGTCATGCTGACACTGAAATTCATATCAAAGGAATGCTTTGCATTAGTAAGGACCATATGGGACTCAACATCAGTGCAATATCCATGTGATCATTTGACATTGTTGGCTATCTCCCTATGTTAAAGGCATAGACATCTACAATGCAGCGCTATTTCATGGTGATCTAGACCTGCCATCATTGTGTGAATCAGTGTGCCTTGACTTTGAATGATTTATTGTAATTGCATTTTACAGTGAATAAAACAATAAAATACAGTCAAACACTTTAATGGTCGCCACAATCTGGCACCTTTTCGAATAGTTTAAGACTAGAAAGATATAACTGAAAGAGAGTCTGCCTTCATTCTGTCACTTCCATCATGAGTCCTGAACCCTGAGTTGGCTGACCAATAAAACTTGTTCTTCACCACCGCCTGTGCCGGACACACCATTGTAGGAGTCACCATTCTTTGCAGGTCATCTCTTCACACTGGGCCCACCTCACTGATGCTGAGTCCATGCTGAACACACATTCACCCCCACAACCAGGAGTTCCTGGCTCAGTTGTGTCCCTCATCACCAATGCCAGGTGTCCCTGCTCCGGGCCTACTGCAACCAACTTTTCTGCCAGGCCAAGCCACCGCTGCGCCAAGAGTCCCACGCCAGCTGCCTTCCACCAAAATCTCATGTTGCCGGCACCGCCATCTTGAATAATCCACTGCCGCTGAACAAGGACATTCCTGCTGCCACTGCTGCTGCCTCCACTCACCAGGAGGTGTCGCCACTCTGCGCAGGGCACACTCTTACTGCTGCACTGATACTGCCAATTAACTCACCAAAAGAAAAGAAAAATTGAAGGAGGAAGATAAGAAGTAAAAAAGAAAAGAAAGAAAGCAATGGGAGTGGCAAGAGCCCACATGCAGCCCTGCTGCTCCAACACCACTTCATGACCAGTGCAGTTAAGTTCAATTTCAACAATACCATGTACACCCAAAGGTGGAATTGACACAGTCTACCACTGAAGAAGTGCAGTTAACCAGGGTTGACTAATTGTGACGGCTAATGTAGGACCTCAGCCTTGTCCTGTCCTTTTCCTGTACTGCATTGAGCTCATTCTCACCCAGAAACCAAGTCAATGACTTTGAGTTTTCAGACTTCCATTATTGACTTGAGTTTCTAATATGGTGAAGAAGCAATGATGACATTGGTCTCCATGAACCTATAACTAGATACTACTTGACTCATAATGTGTCTTGCTTGTTTAAGGAGTCTACACAGGTCTTCAATCTCATCTGGCATTGGCTGAGATATGCTTCAAAGCTTCTGCTGTGTTCAAACCCCTTTAGGCACAATTTCAGGAGAATGATTGATTGGTCCTTGAGATTTGCAAAATTGAATTGACATGTTGTCCCTGACATGAATCTGAAAATTAGTTAGGTAATGTAAACTCCCCTCTAAATCCTTGCTGTGCTTTGCCAGTCTCTGGTTATGGAGAAATTAATACAGAAGTTGAGTAAACCTTTATACATAATTGCATGCCTGAGGTCATTTAGCTACACCAGAAATGTATGAGATTATGTGAATTTAGGCCAGTACAAACTCTTCATTGTAAAAGAATTTGATACCACATGTACATAACAAACCACTCTGTATGTAGCCTGGGTTCCCTACTCAAATAATTCTATCTTGTACACGCATAGTTAGCAGCTAGCCTTTGTCTTTGTATTATGTCTGTGGAAGTTCTTTTACGTCAGAGGAAAATTGACCATTTTAATGTCAAAGGTACATTGCTGGCCCCAAAGAGGATTGGAAATGGTTTTGTTTTGTCACTGAGGGCACCCAGACCCTCTTACAAGGCATTAGTGATTCCATTGACATTGACTCTGTCTTATTCAATGGAACTCTCTTAAAGAGACCAGGAATGAAGGAAGGTAACTCCAGTACAGCAAATAGATTCAATACATTCAGGTTGGGGTCTCAACTGCACTTTTCTGTCTGCCCTTTTTGATTCCCTTGTCGATCAGAAATCTATCTGAATGAATACAATAACCCAGCCTCCACTGTTTCCTGGGGAAAAAGATTCCACAGTTTAAGGACTGCCTGGGAGAAAAAAAGTACCTTCAGCTCTGTCTTAAAAGGGAGATCTGCTATTTTATACTCTTCCCTGTTCTCACTGAGAGGAAACATTTTCCTGAAATCTACCCTATCAAGTTCTTTCAAGATCTTGTATGTTTCCACGCGATCATCTCTCATTTTTCTAAACTCCAATGAAAATAGATCAACCTTTCTTTGTAAGAAAAGCCCTTCATCCTAGAATTGAGTTTGGTGTACATTCTCAGAGTTGCTTCTAACAAAATTATTACATTTTCTTCAAACCGAACTGCACAAAATACTCCAGGTAAGGTCTCACCGTGACCTTGTACAGCTGCAGGAAGACTTCCCCATTTTTATGTTCCATTTTCTTTGCAGTAAATACCAACATTTCATTTACCTCCTGAATCTTTTGCTGTACCTGGGTACCAACATTTTGTGGTTGATGTACCCGCACATGCTGAACCTTCTGTAAGACTGACTTCTGCAGTTTCTCTCCATTTAATAATGTGCTTCTTTTTCATTTATCAACATGGACATTTCCCATTTTATAATCCCTCTGCCATTTCTTTTGATTCAGTTACAGAGATGGAGAAATATATTGATGATTAACTAAACAAAAACTTTGGAGAATGGCTGATCACAAGATTTGAAATTTGCCTTTGGGAACTGGAAACGTGTCCAGCTTTGATTGAAGAGATGAAAATCTCCCCCCTTTCCACCTTCATCATTTCTTTAGACCGGGTGGTCTAAACACACGGCACTCAGATGTCAGTCAAGAACACTCAGGAAATCAACCACATTTGACTTCCTCCTCAAGGGGCCTGTAATTATACCTTGTTCATCCTGAATCAGAGTAGATTTGTTGCTGATATAATCTAACTACCAAGCTGAATAAACAAGAAATGCATATAGTTCAGAAAGGCAGATGTGATTGCTTGCATTTTAAGGGTAAGCTGTGTAAGTTACAAGAGTAACTGTTGGTAAACAGTGCAGAAAACTACTGAGGGATGCTCACTCACTGCTAACAGCTTTGGACCATGAGCAGGTTTTTGGGAGAAACTGGCAACAGAACGTTGCTTTTCAAAAGTGAGCTAAGAATTCCTGTCAAGATTCATTCATTAACTACAATTCATGGCTATGAGACACTTTCCTCAAGATCTCCTGGGTTCTTTGCTTCTTAATCATAGATATTCTACAGTGTGGAAGCAGCCCAATCAGCCCATGAGTCCATTCAGACCCTCCAAAGAGCATCCCATCCATAACCACCCCACAACTCTATCCCTATAACCCTGCATTTCCCGTGGCTAACCTACCCAACCTACACATCCCTGAACACTATGGGCAATTTAGCATGGCCAGTCAACCTAACCTGCACACCTTTGGACTGTAGGAGGAAACCGGAGCACCTGGAGGAAACTCATGCAGACACGGGGGAGAATGTGCAAACTCCACACAGTTACCTGAGGCTGGAATTGAACCTGGGTCCCTGGTGCTGCGAGGCAGCAGTGCTAACCACTGAGCCTCTGTGCCATCCTATGAGCATAATTAGATCAAAATTGACACCCGTCTATGCAAAAAAAATATCCATAGAGATATTAGCTCTTACTCAAAAACTTAGTGAAAAGGGTCTAGCTTTTAGGGGTGATGTTAGGAAGAAACTGAGGCAAAAACTTGTAGGAAGGGAATTTCACAACCAGAGTACCATTAGTGGTGCGGTGGGAATCAAGAATGCACAATATTTCAGAATTACATGAGTACTAATGTCTTAAAGAATTGTGGGCTGGAAGGGATTACAGAGACAGGAGATGGCAAAGCAATGGGAAGAAGGATGACATTGTGAAATTGAGGCATCGGTGCATTGCTGTGGGCAGTACATTTATAGCAGAAAAATTATGGTTTTGATAAGTGTTTTCCTAACTGTCCCTTTATCGTTGTTACAGAACCTTATGGCAAAGGCTCTCTATGACAATAAAGCAGAGACACCTGATGAGCTGGAATTCCGTAAAGGAGACATCCTGACGGTGATAGAAAGAAATGTCAAAGGAAACGAGGGATGGTGGCGTTGCTCTCTGCACGGACGGCAAGGCATTGCTCCTGGCAACCGTCTGCAGCTGCTCACTGGGTCGCAGTATGACATCCCGTCTTTGTACTTGCCACCTTACTCATCACAGAGCAGGCCGTCACAACAAAATATCTACCAGACACCAAAGCAGAAACATCAAAACTTGACCTCAACTCCTAGCTCCGGGTCAAAGGATAATGTCTATCAGGTGCCCTCCATGTCCCAGTCACACAGTCAGATCTACCAAGTGCCGATGTCATCTGCTGAATTCCATGGCAACATGGGCCTGGCACATCCAAATCACGTAAGTGCATGCGTTGCCTTTCTGACTTTCTTCTTCAGAATCCTGCTGTTTGCTGACAGTTGGATGTAATGTTGTGTCAGTCTCATGTTGTAAGCAACAGCACTTTGTAACCAGGTTTGATTGCTAACTTGGTGGGGGGGAGGGGGTAATCTGTAATATGGTGATCCTTTCCAAGGTGTCTGGTCCGTTTTGTCAGGAGACTGTGTGGATGAGTCACACGCCTTCTTCATGTCTGTCTTCAGGGCCATTGATCTGCTTCTAGGATTATCCTCCTCCTCCATTATTCCAGATTTCATGTATTTAGATGGCTCACATCCTCAGGCAGACGATGCTGACAGTACCCTCTCTTAGTTTAGCTCTTCAGCTGAGGTGAGGTGCCAGCGTTTCCCTGCTGCTGGACATTACCAACTGCTTGGAGGCAGGAGAGAGAGAACTGCGGACACAGTCTGACACTGATGATCTTTACCCACATTCAAAACTGGAGTAAGTGACTGGCATTATTTCCAGGACAATAGAAATTCTCCACATACCCCAAACTTTACATGACAGAATTGGAAAGCTGGACTCAGTATAACGGTTCTTGTAGTGCAGTGTTGATGTCCCCACCTCTGAACCAGGAGGGCTGAGTTTACGTCCTACTTGCTCCAGAGATGTGTAATGACTTCTCTGAACAGGTAGCAGCTGAACCAAGTACCACAGCCATTCACCAGTCATCAATTGTATTACTGAAGTGAGCATTTTACAGTGGGAAGAGAGAGAGTGCTGCAATTTTGTGGAGATGGGTAGCCGACCTGGGTCAAGATTGGAGGAGAAGGCAAACATTTTAGAATTTTACTGTGCATAGAACAGAGAACATGGAACATAGAGCAATACAGCATGGAATAGGCCTTCGGCCCTTGATGTTGTTCTGACCTGTGAACTAATCTAAGCTCATCCCCCTACACTATTCCATCATCATCCATATGCTTATCCAAGGATTGTTTAAATCTCCCTAATGTGGCTGAGTTAACTACATTGGCAGGCAGGGCATTCCACACCCTTACCACTCTCTGAGTAAAGAACTTGCCTCTGTCATCTGTCTTAAATCTATCATCCCTCAGCTATGCCCCCTCGTACAAGTCAACGTCATCATCCTAGAAAAAGACTCTCACTGTCTACCCTGTCTAATCCTCTGATCATCTTGTATGTCTCTATCAAATCCCCCCTTAGCCTTCTCCCCAATGAGAACAGACCCAAGTCTCTCAGCCTTTCCTCATAAGACCTTCCCTCCAGACCAGGCAACATCCTGGTAAATCTCCTCTGTACATTTTCCAATGCTTCTACATCCTTCCTGTAATGGGTCACAATATTCCAAATGAGGCTGCACTAGTGTTGTATATAGTTGCAGCATGACATTACGGCTCTGGAACTCAATCCCTCTGCCAATGAAACCTAACACACCGTATGCCTTCTTAACAGCACTATCAACCTGGGTGGCAAGTTTCAGGGATCTACGTACATGGGCAACAAGATCCCTCTGCACATCCACACTACCCTGCACTTGTGGTTGTGAAATGTTCAGAAGTTAAAACTAGGGAGCAGCCTGGGAAATCAGTTAGAACAACTCTGTGTACAGCAGAGCCAGACATTCAACTATAAGCTAGGTGAAAGTGAGTACTGCAGATGCTGGAAATTAGAGTCAAGAGTATGGTGTTGGAAAAGCACAGCAGGTCAGGCAGCATTAGAGGACAATAGACAATAGACAATAGACAATAGGTGCAGGAGTAGGCCATTCTGCCCTTTGAGCCAGCACCACCATTCATTATGATCATGGCTGATCATCCTCAATCAGTATCCTGTTCCTCTCTTATCCCCATAACCCTTGATTCCACTATCCTTAAGAGCTCTATCCAACTCTTTCTTGAAAGTATCCAGAGACTTGGCCTCCACAGCCTTCTGGGGCAGAGCATTCTATACACCCACCACTCTCTGGTGAAGAAGTTTCTCCTCATCTCTGTCCTAAATGGTCTACCCCTTATTTTTAAAATGTGTCCTCTGGTTCGGTACTCACCCATCTGCGGAAACATGTTTCCTGCTTCCAGAGTGTCCAATCCTTTAATAATCTTATACTTCTCAATCAGATCCCCTCTCAGCCTTCTAAACTCAAGGGTATACAAGCCCAGTCGCTCCAGTCTTTCAGCATAAGATGGTCCCGCCATTCTGGGAATTGACCTCGTGAACCTACACTGCACTGCCTCAAAAGCCAAGAATGTCTTTCCTCAAATTTGAAGACCAAAACTGCGCACAATATTCCAGGTGCGGTCTCACCAGGTCCTGTACAGCTGCAGAAGGACCTTTTTGCTTCTATTCAATTCCTCTTGTTATGAAGGCCAGCATGCCAGGAATGAAGGGCTTTTGCTCGAAACATTGACTTCCCTGCTTCTCGGATGCTGCCTGACCTGCTGTGCTTTTCCAGCACCACACTCTTGATTCAACTATGAGCTGTCTAATGGAAGAAATGGTATTTTCCCTTCGGCAGGGCCTGATTACCCAACTTTATTCTTGCTGAGTTTTTGAAGCTCAGCTCAAGTTTAGCTGAAGTTAGGAGTGCTGGTTGATTGCTGAGAGTTCAACCTGTACCACTTCCATGTGCTCACTTATTCATTGATATTTTCAAGTACCATAACCAGCCACAACCAGCTATATCATCTTGTTAACATTCAGGAACTGTTACACATATATATATGTGTAACTGTTATACATAAGTTGCTAACGCTCAAAGATATTGTTTCATATGACCACCCCATACTTTTTAATTGTAAAAATATACTTTATTCATAAAAATATCTTTATTTATTTTCACAGATATTAAAGCAATCTGCACAGTCTTTGTGTCTCAAGAAAAATCATTGGAATATGACAGGCCCCCATTGCAAAAACCAAGGCATTTCTTACCCATACAAGTCACGATTAACATATATTGAGGAAACAAAAGGGTTGATAACTGAACAGACCCTTTATGTGACCATCCACACTTCCTGCCATTGTCTGTGTTGGACTGACAGAAACCTAGGCCTGACTCCACTCTCTTCCTGTGGAGCACTCAATGTACAATTCCTGTTAGCAAAGAGTGAGAAACAAATCAGGGCAGGGCTTACACACTTAATGGTAAGATCCTGGGGAGTGCTGCTGATCAAAGGGACCTTGGATTGCAGGTTCATAGTTTCTTGAAAGTGGAGTTGCATGTAGGCAGGATAGTGAAGAAAGTGTTTGGTATGCTTGCTTTTGTTGGTCAGTGCATTGAGTATACGAGTTAGGAGGTCATGTTGTAACTGTACAGGACATTGGTTTGGCCATTTTTGGAATACTGTGTTCAATTCTGGTCTCCCAGCTATAGGAAGGATGTTGTGAAACTTGAAAGTGTTCACAAAAGATTTACAAGGATGTTGCCAGGGTTAGAGCCACAGGGAGACGCTGAATAGGCTCCGAAAGCATGTGATTTTGAATAAACCTGTTGGACTATGACCTGATGTCATGTGACTTCTGATCTTGTCTGCCTTAAAACCAGCACCTCCACGTCGTATCTGGAAAGGAACTGATTTGTCGAAGGGAATAGTGGTCTTTCCTGCTTCCTGCTTTATGAGATGAATATTTATCAGACCTACAGCTCATAGCCATGAAATCAGAACAGTTTGAGGGAAATTAATGTATGCTTAGACACTGGGTAGAACGTAAGCAAATTGCATCCATTATTCAACATCAAGGAGTGTAGGGACATATATCTCACTGTGTATTCTCCCTGGTTCTATCACATATTACAAAACCACTTGGTTCAAAGTTTGTATTTTGGTGTTTTGATATTGATGCAGAATTCCACATTAGTATTTTGTACATTTTAGAAGTTGATCTGTAGAATAAGGACTGGCTGTTGTTTATTGAGACTATGCCCAGAAGGAGGCACACTCTAGATCAAAACAGGGTATGAAGTTTGCTTATGAGGCATTTCGGTGCTGCTGAATGTGAGAAAATAACTACGGTTAAAAATTCACAAAGGTAGCAGAGAGTGACTCTTAACGTTTGACATGGTTGTGAAGCGCTACAATGTTGTCAGAGTGTCTGTCCTTCCCCCGTCTCTATTCCTCCAGTGTCCTCTGTGTTTTCCCATCCTCACCAACCTGTCTTTATAGCATTATACTTAGATACATCCCCCCATTGAAAAGCAATATCATTGATAGTAAAATCTATTCTATATTCCTACCTGTTAAAATTAAAGCAATGATTAACTTGGCAGTCTAAGGGGCAAAGCTATTTCCTGTTATAAACATCTAATAGTTACTTAAATACTGACCTAACCACTTGATGTCTAGCTTGTGCTAAGTTATATGGTAGAGCTGTAGGAACAGTGAACCTCATTACTGCTGGTGGGGTGGTTTGGCACACAGAGCTACTAAAACCCTTAATAATTACTCAAGAGAAAGTGGAAGGCACATGGATATGGGATAGGATTTGAGGGCAATGGGCCTCTATGATTGAGTAGCCCACCACACGTAAGGAATTTCCTTATCCCAGGGGCTGTGGAAGCTAAAACTTTGAGCCTTTTTTGTGGTATTTTTCTGGAGATGAATGACATCAAAGATTATGGGGAAAGTATGGGAAATTGCCTTTGAGGTAGGTGATCAGCCACAATCTAATTGAGGCAGACCTGATGGGCTGAATGGCCTACAGCTACTCCAATGTTTCTATGTAATTGAATCCAAGCAAGAGTCGGTGCCTTCGGGTCAGGGTTTAAAGGAAATGAACATGAAAAGAGTGAGTAGGCTTCAAGATTACTTCACCCTCACTCAAGTGTACACGCCTTCCTGTTCCCACACACAATGATGATTGACAATGCTTCATGTCTTTACATTAAACTAAGAGCATGTTCCGGAACTGGGCTACCCTGGGAATTGGTCTGGAGGGTTTTCATAACAAGGTCTGGTAGCCTGCACTTAGAAAGATCACTTCACATTCTCTCTGGAAATCAGTGGAAGTGGGTTTTTTTTTAAGTGTTTCTCAAAGCCATTTGGAATTTCCTGCTTCCATAAACTGCTAACAGCTGGATCTTTGGGAGAATGGCGAGTGAACTTCCACGATAGAGGAACTGCCAGCAGTGAGTCTACTGGAGATACATTTGATTGTGGATTGCAGAAGGGACTGGGATAGTTACCTGAAGAGACATGGTTGGGCTAGCAGAGTCACAGAGAGCTGGCAGGGACATGATGGGTGGAATGGCCTGTTTCCATACTGTAATTATTCTACTATCCATTCAAACCCATTAGGAAATCTATTCAAAGCTGACAACTCCTTCAAATACCTTGGTAACATTCCACATAAAACGGATACCAATCCTAAGGGTGTACTGTACTGTAATCTGATTGGGTCCTCCCATTGTCACTCTCACAGATTGGATGATCCAATTAGTAATTAAGGACTCCATTGCACCAGTCCTTTGTTATTTCCAGGATGTTCTTGCCCTGTTTTCTATTTATGAACCAGATGTTGTTAGTTAATGTGAAACTAGAGCCCTGAGAGTGGTTGTAGGAGGATGGGGTGGTGCTGGGTGAGGACTCTTGAAGTAGAGGGTACATGTTTCCCTGTTGATTACAGAACCAGTGTAGCCCCAGAGAACGTAGGTCAAGTAAGGTCAGACATTCCTAACCCTACATCAGGGTGAGTGGACCTCACTATGAGGTCCAGACCAATCCCATTTCAGAAGAGTTTGCTGTGAGGGTTGAAACGGAGGATGGGAGGCATTTGGGGAGGGGCTACTCAACACTCTCCCACTAACCCCAAAAACTGTGAGTTCATCATTCATCCGACTAGGAGGTGTACAAGAACAAACGAGGCAGGAAAAAGAGTAGGCCATTTGGCCCCCTCGATCATTCATTAAGATCGTGTGGCCTTGCCCACTTTTCTGTTTATCCCCATAATCTTTCAGATCAAAATCTGTCTCTGACCTTGAATATATCCAATGATCCACTGTTCGCTGCAGTGGTGAATTCCAAGGACCCTCTGATAGAAACAAAATCTCCTCATCGCTAAGTGCGATTCACTTCTTATTGAACTCTGCCCTCTGGTTCTTGATTCATCCATTGAGGTATTATCCTCTCAGAGTCCATTCAGTAAAGCACTGTCAGATCCATATGTTTTAATCAGATCACTTCTCATTCTTTAGAAACTTCAATGAATATAGGACCAATGCACCCAACCTATCCTCATAACACAACTCCTCCACCCCTTAAATCAACCTTCTCTGAACTGCCTCCAATACAAGTGTACCTTTTCTTGAATAAGGAAACCAAATGCATATGCAGGACAGAGGTGTTGTGCCAACATTATCACTGTAGATTTTCAGGAATGACACTCCTTGAATCAAAGGAACATGAGTAGTTTTGGATTGAGGTGACAGTAGAGGCGGATAGACTCAACTTGTAATAGTTTGGTTCATTTCCATCACTTCACTTGCAAGTTATGGGGGTGAGCACCTCACACGTCTCCCATCAGGTTTGAACAGTAAAAGAAATGGACCGTTACTTCCCTCAGGGGCCACCTGCAACCTTATGGCACCTGTCATCGTGTGTGGCAGAGAGCCAGTGATCCAGAGAGCACAAATTCAAATCTCATCATGAATGTTTGAAGATTTGAATTCTGTTGAATAACCTGAGTACTAAAAAGGGACTTACATTTAGGTAGTGATTGTTTTCCAACCAGCAGGGATCTTCCAGCACCCTTACTGTCAATAAAATGCAGTCACTGCTTTAAATATATATATATGCAGCAGTCAGGTTGCACATAACAGTCAGCAATGTGATAATGACCAGAAAATCTGTCTTTGTGATCATGATTGAGGCACAAACATTTGCCAGGACATCTTTGGCCTCTAATTCAGTTGTGTGGTTTTGTTTTGCTAATGTTTCAATGGGGAGTGCTGGCTGAACCAGGTGTGAGTTGCTGATATGGTGATTCTTAGAATGAAAGATGATCTTGAAGATTTGGAGTAATGGTGGTTGTGACTGTTTCCTTTGGCATTTCCTGATGAAGGGCTTATGCCTGAAATGTTGATTGTCCTGCTCCTCAGATGCTGGGCTTTTCCTTTGGCAGCCTGTTCCATCGCGAGATTCCCCTTGGAATGAATGATAAACTTCCGTGGGAGTAAATTGTGTGGACGACTATCTGAGGTGTTGACATTGCTAGGGTGCAGCAGGGATTTGACGTTAACAAATCCCACCGGTCTATTCCATAGTTAATTGAGTATGGTCAGCCTATTTTTCTCCCTCCCTTACTATAGTGATTCCCATTCCAAATCTTTAATTACAGCATAATACTGGTATATCACACAACCACCAACTTCTGAAGGTAACTAAGGATGAGTAACAAATCACAGCTTGGCTCTGATGAAGAATCATCTGGACTTGAAACGTTAGCTTGTTCTCTCTCCAAGGATGTTGATTGCTGTGATTTCCAGCACTTTTTTGTTTTCAGTACAGATTCCAGCATCTGCAGTAAATTGCTCCTACAATGAGTAACAAATGTCAGCTATGACCTGGAATCTTCTGTTTGCTCTTTTCTCATTATTTGGTCTGAACAGTGGCTCAATGGTTGGAACTGCTGCCTCACAACGCCAGGGAACTGGGTTTGATTCCAGCCTCAGCCTGTGTGGAGTTTGCACATTCCCCCTGTGTCTGTTTGGGTTTCCTCTGGGTGCTCCGGTTTCGTCCCACAGTCTCAAGCTGTACAGGTTAGGTGGATTGGCCATGCTAAATTGCCCATAGTGAGCAGGATGTGCAGGCTAGGTGGGTTGGCCATGGGAAGTGCAGAGTTATAAGGTGGAAGCAGGGTGGGTGCAATGCTGTTTGGAGGATCAGTGTGGGCTTGATGGGCCGAATGGCCTGCTCCCACACTTTAGGGATTCTATAGTCATGGAATGAGGGCTTTGCCCTTGAGAACGTTGGTGAGCCATCTTGTTGAAGTGCTGCAGACCTCAAAATGGAGAGAGGGAGACCCAGGATATTGACCCAGTGACACTGAAGGAATGGAGATGGATTTCCAAGTCAAGATGCTGTGTGGCTTGGAGGGGAATTTGTTGGAAGTGGTTTCCCCAAGTACCTGCTGGCCTTGTCCTTCTAAAGAGCAGAGGTGGTAATTGGCCAGGTTGGATTTGACCTGCTTTTTTGTGTACCTGGGCAATTCTGTACACTGATAAATGAATGCCAGTATAGAACTGTACTGAAATAAGTTGGCTAGGCCTGTGGCAAGTTCTAGAACCTAAGGCTTCTTGTGTTACACTGGAATATTGTCAGGGCCTATCACCTTTGCAGTTGCAACCATGTACATTCAGCCTTTTCTCAGTATCTTGTCTAGAGTGAATCCAGTTGGCTGAAGACTGACATGTGTGACACCGGGAAACTCCAGAGGAGACTGAGATGGCTCATCCACTGGTTACCTCTGGCTGAAGCTGGACACAAATACCATAGCCTTGTATTTTGAAATGTTGTTCTGGTGCTGTTGAGTATCAGGATATCAGCTTCATCCTCTTGTAGTTGTTCTTACTTATCCACCACCATTTAGGACCAGATGTGGTTGGACTACAGAGCTTAGATCTGATCCGTAGGTTGTAGGGTCACTTAGCTCTGTGTATTGTATCTATTTACCTTCTATCACCATGCCACGGTGGAAAGATTTACTGCCCAGGAGTTTAGGGTGGCACGGTGGCTGAGTGGTTAGCACTGCTGCCTCACAACACCAGGTTCTCGGGTTTGATTCCAGCCTCGGGTAACTGTCTGTGTGGAGTTTGCACATTCTCCCTGTGTCTGTGTGGGTTTCCTCCGGGTGCTCTGGTTTCCTCCCACAGTCCAAAGATGTGCAGGTCAGGTGTAATGGCCATGTTAAATTGCCCATAGTGTTAGGTGCATTAGTCAGAGGGAAATGGGTCTGTGTGGGTTACTCTTCAGAAGGTTGATGTCGACTTGTTGGGCTGAAGGGCTGTTTCCACGCTGTAGGGAATCTAATCTTGTGTCCTAGATCCTGGTTGCATCTATGGATTGAATTAATTGCATTAACTGGGTTCTGGCACTGAGTCCTGACATGGGCCCTGGCTGCTCAATTCCTGTTGAGAAGCACCCACTCCTTACCCTGTTGGTCGATGCATTCCCTGGGTCATTGAAGTCATTGATCACTAGCAGACATTCCAGTGCAGCTAATCAGGAAGGAATTAATGCATTTCAATGAGACAAAAACCAAGAATACGTGTGTGTGAATGATGGTAACCGCCTTCTCTGCATCTAAGTAACAAAAACCACCCATAAACAAGAACAGTTTTCCTGGGGAGTGGGAGTGGATGGACATTTGGATCAGGTTATGGAGCCTATTCCCAAACCACTTACTGACCTCTCTTTACGCCCTCAGCTTTGAAAAATCGACACATCTCCATTGAGATAATCCAGCCTTCGGAAGTCTTTTTTTTAAAGTCTGTTTTATCTGGAAACAACTTCTGTTCATGTGATCCGACTGGCAGATGTCAGCTCAGGGCCCTGACTATGACTGTGTCTGATAAACACCCCACTCCTCTGTCTTACAGATCTCAGTCCGTCATCTATTATATGTTAATTCAGCCATAAAAGAAACACACCCACAATTTATTGAAAAAACGATAAGGAACTCTTATTCACACGCAAACAATGGCTCGATAGTTCAGATACCCTGAGTAATTGTCTTCAGTTCTTTTCATGGATTTCAGTAGAAATATGTTGACTGAAACTGACCTAAAACTGGCAGTGCCCTTTCTCATGGTGAGGAAGACTGTGCTCGTCAGTGTCTGCTCAGTAACAACTTTACCGCACGATGGTTTGCTTTGTGGATTCTTGCTTCACTGTTTGCAATGTCCTGTAAACAAGAAGTTGCTTGGTCCACAATGAATAGACACATTTATGATGTGGCCGGATGTGTATCAGCGATGTGGTGTTCACGAGGTAGCTGGACTTCCTCTTGCTTCATACAATAATTTTGACAATTATACAGCATGAACGATGCCTGTCACTTGTCAGTCAAAGTTTGAGTGTTGTCAAAATGCTGTCAAAGACTGGCATGGGGTGATGATGAACAGTGCAGAAGGACTTACTAGACACTCTGTATGTACATGTGTCTCTAGATTTATACACATCTGTCTGGTGACTACTTCCATTTGAAGGAGAAAGTGAGGACTGCAGATGCTGGAGATCAGAGTCAAAAGGTGTAGTGCTGGAAAAGCATAGCCAGTCAGACAGCATTCAAGGAGCAGGAGAATTGATGTTTTGGGCATAAGCCCTTCATCAGGAATGAGGGGCTTATGCTCAAAATGTCGATTCCCCTCTCCTCGGATGCTGCCTGACTGGCTATGCTTTTTCACCACCCACACTTTTCAACTCTACCTCTATTTGAGTATATTTCCCTGTGAAGTTTTGATCTGGTTTATTTATTGACTCTTGTGAATCTTGTTACAGAACACACCGAAAAGTATTGTATAGTATCGCCACGCTCTTGTCCATCTTAAAACACAGAAAAATAAACCAAAACATTGAATACAAAGGCAGAAAAATGAAGAAATAAAGGAAGTGTCCAACTTTACAGTCCTTCTTGTTAAGTGTTCCCTCATGTGCCATGGGCCCGGTGGCTGGGTACGAGTCCCCTTTGCCACTGTCGCTGGCACAAAAGATGCCCACTCTTTGGCACCAACTCGCCTCCACCGACGCCCTCAACACTATGAGTCCTCACTGGACCTTGCCAATGCACACACCACTGATGCCACCGGGTACTGCACCAGCCCAAACTCAACTCCGCCACCGTCACGAGTCTAGTTGTGGCCCACCTCGCGGCTGCCTCATACTGGGCCCAAACACTTCTCCACCACCGCCTCTATAAATCTGTGCTGGATGCAGAGACCGCTAGGAGCGCAAACTTACCTTCGACGCTGCTAATCACTTTGTTTCCTTCTTGACTGCTTTTGCTTAATGGCTGGAATTTTTCTGTTTGCTTCTATTCTTTAACTCGTTTCCTTTTTTGTCCTTTTTTCTGTGTGCTCTTCAGCCACTGATTTCTCACGGAACGAATACTCAATGCATATTTGATGTAATTTGCAGTGTTTTTCTAAAACATTACTTTAAGCCTCTTGGTGTTCATTAGCTATTCTAGCTTCTGAATAACTCTCAGCTCACATCGACATTGTTGACTCTCAAATGCCCTCAAAAGCGCTCTTAGTTGGACCATCAGACCATAAGAAATAGGATTAGGAGTAGGCCATTTGGCCCCTCGAGCCTGCTCCACCATTCACCTGGATCCAACATTCCTCATGTCCGCTTTCCTGTGTTTTCCCTGTGACCCTGAATTTCCACGAGTTAGCTGAATAGCTTTTATTCCATTGCTTTACTCATGGAGTGCAATAGGAATGGGACAGTTGATTAGCTGTGGAATCTGAATCATTTCCCTTGGGCGCGGGTGTTTTTCCACTTGGGTGAAATATCTGGTGTAATTACAAACATGCTCAGCTGTCCCAGGGCAGGTGTCTAAGGCTGTGCTTTGTGCACATATTCGTAATTACTGGTTTTAAAGTTGCACAGCTTTGTTTCACAGTTCTGTGTTTACAAACAGCTTGACAATGTAACGTTACTGTGAGCTGTAGTGAGTGCTGGGGCTGATTTAATTTTAATATTGACTTAGGCAAAGTTGTAATATTAAAAATACACAGTCAGTATTGTAACTTCTTGTTTTGTTGGACTCCTTCCCCTCTCTCCCTCTCCTGAAAAAAAAACTGCTCTTGAATCTTACCTAATTGCCCAGCCTTCACAGAGTCATTAGAATCATAAAATCATACAGCATAGAAACAGACCCTTTGGTCCAACCAGTCCATGCCGAATATAATCTCAAACTAAACTAGTCCCACCTGCTTGTGCCTGGCACATATCCCTTCAAACCTTTCCTGTTCGTGTACTTATCCAAATGTCTTTTAAATGTTACCATTGTACCCACATCCACCACTTCCTCAGGAAGTTCATTCCACACATGAACCACCCTCTATGCACAAATAATTTGCCCCTCATGTCTTTTTTAAATCTCTCTCCTCTCATCTTAAAAATGTGTCCCTTAGTCTTGAAATCCCCCTCTCAGAGAAAAGATAACTACCATTAACCCTATCAAACCCCTCATTATTTTATAAACTTCTGTAACATCGCCTGTCAATGTCCTACACCCCTGTGAAAAAGTCCCAGCCTATCCAGCCTTTTTTTATAATTCAAACCTTCCAGAACTGGTAACACTTGGTAAATCTCTTTTGAACCCTCTCCAGTTTAATAATATCCTTATTATAACTAGGCAACCAGAACTGGACACAGTGTTCCAGAAAAGGTCTCACCAATGTCCTGTACAACCTCAACATGACTTGCCAACTTTTGTGTTAGAGACTTTACCATGACAATCAGTGGACTACTTATTTGCCCTGATTCAGCCATGTTCTGACAGGGAACAGAAGCAAGGGTTTGAATGGCATGTTCCTATATCCATGTTTGCAATTGTTTAAACTATTGCTTTAATTTACATTGTTTTACAACACAAATGGAATAAAATTTCAATGCTGAACCTGGGATCATCACAAGAGTTAAATAATGATTTAATCAAAATACAGAAAGACTCCAATTTTCTTCTTTGACAGACTGAGTTTAACAGAAAATACTGACCAGGTTTCTATACTTAACATAAATGACTATTTGTTATAAATAAATAAATTCTGATCACAAGTAAACAACTATGAACTACCAACATATAATTTGACGAGTTAAAACAATTCCCCTTTTAAATGTACCGCATACACGTGGCTACATACACATGCAAGCAAAAAAATGGAGTTATGGGTGAAGGGAAAAAAAAACTAGGAAACACGGTTTAAGAGCATAAAGTATTCAGTAGTCCAAAGTATTCAATGAGATGTTTCTCTGCTTCCCAAAGGCTTCTTTGACCTGCTTTCTCCAGGTTCTATCACTGCTCTGCGCAGAGAGATTGGTACACTCATGCAAAGTCTCTACAGTAACTGCTGGGAGAAAATAACTGGCTTCCTTCAGGTTCAGGACTTTCACTGCAGAAAGAAAGAGTGAGAAAGAGACGCACACACATAACACACCTGGTCAGTAATCTGCTGCCAGCTGAATCTCACTCTGCACACACAACTTGATGACATGCTGCCTTACCTCTCCTTCCCCATGTCTTGAGCAAAACAGAAGTGCAAACATAGCTCAAAATGAGTTCCAGTAACGTGTTCTAAAAGTGAAGCAATTGTTAGTTTTTAAAACAGTACTTTACCCATTTCAGTCCACAATCTAAAATACAACATCAATTTTGCAAATATTTGGTCCTCAAAGGGTCGTTTACAATATGGAATGGATGACGATTAAACTGAAACCCAGTGCTGTTTGAATAACCCCATCCCGCACACATATGATGCACGCTTCAAATATGCAGCATTGATCTGCAGCCAGTGACCTCCAGCTGTTGGTCTGCAGTTCCAGATGTTGAGGAGTAGGAAGGGAAAGAAGTGTTTGGAGCAGGAATATTTCTCCATTGCCAAAGTACAGACTCATTCCAACAAAAAGGAAAATGAGAAGTCAGTGAAAAATAGGTCCGTAGAATCAATGCAATGAGTGAGAATAATTAACTGTAGCAAACCATTACCTGCGTTACTACTGAAAGGAAAAGACAGGAGCAATATGCAGTGCTTTTCAAAACCTCAGGATGACCCAGAGCTCTTTAGAAGTAAGGAAGCACTTTCAAAGTAAGTAGTGCAATGTAGAAAATACGGCAGTCAATTTGGACATTAGTACGGCTTCATAAACAGCAAAATGCACCCACCCAGATCATCTGTTTTCATGATGTTTGTTGAAAGATAAATATTGGCCAGGACACTTGCCTTTTTTGAGAGAAGCTCAATTTCTCTAATCTCAAGTGTCATTGTACTCGAAACATTAACTCTGATTTCGGTTCACAGATGCTGCCAGACCTGCTGAGTTTTTCCAGCAATTTCTGGTCTTGTTTCTGATTTCCAGCATTCATAGTTCTTTCTGTTTTTAGTTCAATCTGTCAGGACACTGATTTTTTATATCCATTTGAGTGGTTCAACATCTCATCTGAAATATGATACTTCCATCAGTTGTCATGACAATGGATCATAGTCTGAATGGTTTATGGTTTATTGAAATTTTAACTTCAATATACATATTTTTCTTTTAAAAAGCACAAACTGAAAGAGGCCGAATGGAATCAGTTCAGCATCTAAAATCTCCTGTGGATTCCATTGGTTCCAAGAAGTAATATGGAATGTTGCACCCAAACAGTGTCAAAGATAGCAACACTTCAAAGGGAGAGCTGCTGTTCATAACTTGAACTGTGATTTCTTGTAGTCTGTGTTCCTTCCTGCAGACATGGTTTGAGATGAAAGGAACTCTGCTTTAGGCAAAAGACGTGCTTCTTGTTTACCCTTCCAGGAATACTCAAGAAAGGGGATTAAAAATCAGCTGCAACCATTGCTCCAACGTTTTCACACAGAGGGTGGTGTGTGTATGGAATGAGCTGCCAGAGGAAGTAATGGAGCCTGGTACAATTACAACATTTAAAAATGCGTCTGGATGGATATATTAATAGGAAGGGATGTGGGCCAAATGCTGGCAAATAGGACTAGATTAATTTAGGATATCTGGTCAGCATGGACGAGTTGGACAGAAGGGTCTGTTGCAATGCTGTACAACTCTATAACACTATGGTTCTGTGTGCAAGAGAGCTAGAGAGCTGGCATGCTATGTGATGGCTGGTGGTTCAAGTTCCACAATGCTGAAGTATGCTGTAGAGGGGCACAGATATGACTTTCTGTAGACACCCCTGTATAAACAGCTGAAAAAGACATAATCTCTCTTTGATTGCTGCAAGTAAGTGATCAGTCAAGCCTGTGCCAAAGGAAACTGAATAAACTCCTTTTAGCTGACTGCAGAAAGAAGAATCTCCAAACAGCTACTCGTTATAAGGTGAATAGCAACTGTCATTTCACTAGGATGGAGGATTTCATGACTAGGGGGCATATTTTTAATTGAAAGGAGAAACATTTGAAAAAGACATGAGAGGCACGTGGAATGAACTTCTGGAGGAGCTGGTAGATATGGGTACAGTTGCAGCATTTAAAAGACATTTAGATAAGTACATGAATAAGAAATGTATGGACCAAGTGCAGCAGGTGACATGACTTTAGTTAGGGATTATGGTCAGCATGGACTGGTTGAACTGAAGGGTCTGTTTCCATGCAGTCTGACTCTATAACTCTGTAACTGCCAAAGCCAGTAGTAGCAGATTCATTCAGTTTAACAGCTGAAATGTTTCACAACCTATTTGTTCATGGACAAGCCAAAGACTGATTTACATAATAGTACTTTATTACTTTTATCTTTTAGGTTCTTTCGCATTACTAATCAGTGTCTCATTATGTTTAATTATCACTCAGTCGTTAAGAAATCCACTCTTTTTTTTAGCTTGCTTAAATAGGGTTCCTTTTAAAACAAATATATTTGGGCTGGGCAAAGGTATCCAAGAGGGAAAGGATCCTTTTTACAATAACCTTGTTGCAGCCAACCAAGGGAAGGATTAAGGAAAGAAGTGGAGTCAGTTCATCTCTCTTCAACCGGGAACATAACTATTGGGTGGTACCCCATCTAGAATTGGACTTCATCTATTAGACAATTCAGAGTTCCCACAGTACTGCACAGGAATGTCAAGTATGTATCAATTCTCTGGTTTAAAGTAAATGCCTTAAAGGTTAATCTTTCACACAATATTCAGCATATGCCCAAGAAGGTTAGTGTAATGGGCTGGACGATAACAGCCTGTTGACTCACTGTGGAGCTCCCACATTAATCTATGTTGCTGGGTGGATGTCCATGCTGTGTAAAAGACTCCATTGGGACAATAAAAATCTTAGCCAACAGCTTTGTCCAAGTGCTCACTTTCCCAGGCTTCCACCCTCAACACCATCTTCAATTACTGGCTTCAGTTCGAGATACATGAAGCTGTCTACAATCCTGCTGAATAGGATGTTTTTAGCAACTAAAGGACTTCAAGCAAGGGGGCAATTGAGAAGCAGGGCAAAATTTCCTGTTGTCTGACAACATAAAGTCGTTAACTGGGTCAGGTGAGAATTTAGCGTGGCACTCATTATAGTAGGTCCACTTTCCTTTTTTATGCCCTGATACAGATCCCTAAAGGGAGCAGTGTGGAGCTGGAAAGATGACACTTTTAGCACACACCCTCCCTCCTTCTGTAAGAAAATAAGAAAAAAGGAACAGGAGTTTAATACTGTCCACCAAGCCTGCTCTGTGACTCAAGATGAATGTGGCTGGTGGACTCATTTTCATTTTCCAGTCTGCTCCCCGATGCTTTGGGTGACATGGTGGCTCAGTGGTGGCTCAGTACTGCTGCCTGACAGCACCAGGGACTCTGTTCAATTCCACCCTCTGGCGACAGTCTGTGTGGAGTTTGCACACTCTCCCCTTGTCTGCGTGGGTTTCCTCCGCCCGCAGTCCAAAGATGTGCAGGTAAGGTGGCTTGGCCGTGCTAAATTGCTCATAGTGATAAGAGATGTGCAGGTTAGGTGGATTGGCCACGGGAAATGCAGAGTTATGATGATAGGATGGGATGGGTGGAGTGGTGGGTCCGGATGAGATGCTCTTGAGAGGGTTGGTGTGGACCCGATGGGCCGAATGGACTGCTTTCATACTGTAGGGATTCTATGATCTTTGATTCCCTGACAGAGCAAAGGCCTGTCTACCTCAGCTTAGTTTGAATTCCAAACATCCACAACACTTTGAATGACAAAATCTCTCCTCATCTCAGCCCTAGATGATTATGCTGAGGCAATAACACCACTGAAAGAGACAGAGCCAAGAGGGTGAATTTACCCAACCCCTGTGTGAAGCCAATACACTGTGTGTTTCAGGACATGGGACCCATCATCTTTGTCAGTTTCCTTGTGGCAACGTAATGATTGCCTCAGAGATCGGGGAGACAGTAGATTTGGATCTTCCCTTTAACCTTGTACGATCATCTCTTAGTTGTCTTTCCTTCCTTCCATCCTACCTCAGGCCCTCCCTTTTGTTCATTCCTCCCTTTTCCAGTCTTGCTTAAGAACATTTGCATCTCAAAGTAACTTTAAGCATGGATACTGCTATAGTATACAACCAAAAATAGTTCCCACAGACAGCATTAAGACAATGACCAGATGATGTGATTGAGAAACACAGGTTGCTCAGGACTTTGGAGGATCTCCTTGCTCTTGGTGAGATTGTACCGTGGGATCTTTACATTCCACAGAAGGCATTCAGCTGGGGCTAAGGCATAATTAATCAAATCTCATCAGAAAGGAGGGGTTGGCTGGCTCAGTTGGTTTGTGATGCAGAACAGTGATAACACCCACACTGGCTGAGGTTATCATGAAGGACTCTCCTTCGCAACCTCTCCTCTCACCTGAGGGATGGTAACCGTCAGGTTAAACCACCACCAATCATCTCACTCTAATCCCGATGGTCTGGTAAGGCCATGGTGAATTTACCTTTTACCATCTGGAAGAGGATACCTCTGACAGTGCAGCACTCCCTCATTCACACTGTAGATTTATTGCTATGGAGAGACCCACAGTCCTCTGTAGGTTTTCCCCATTCCTTTAGATATTACAGATGGATTCTATCACAAAGGGTTGACTTGGGCCTGACGCTCCCTGATCACACACATTATATTGTAGGGCCCTTGATTCCCAAATGACTCCCTTCACCTCACTCCATGGGTCATGCTAGGTTGGTTATCAAAAACCTGATGAGCAGGGTTTGACAGTCAATTAAACAGAACCATGTTGTAGATTGAGGGGAGGTCTCAAAGAATATTTGGTAGCTATCCCAAAGAAATAAAACTCCAATTGTTGTTCTCAAAGGAAGATCAGAATTTCTGGAGCTAACTTGTACATGTTCTTATATATAAGCTATGTATTGTCCAAGTTGAGAGTGTGGTGCTGGAAAAGCACAGCAGGTCAGGCAGCATCCAAGGAGTGGGAGGATTGATGTTTTAGGCATAAGCCCTTCATCGGAACTTCCTGATGAAGGGCTTATGCCGAAACATCGATTTCCCTCCTCCTCAGATACTGCCTGACCTGCTGTGCTTTTCCAGCACCATCCTCTCGATTCTGATCTCCAGCATCCGCCGTCCTCACGTTCTCCGAGGTGATTTCAACCCCACTGCAAAGCCTCTTCCAAGGATGCCTATCTAGAAGAGGTTCTCCTTCTCTCTCCACAATTCCTGATGAGGGGCTTATGCCCAAAATGTCGAGTCTCCTTCTCCTCAGATGCTGCCTGACCTGTTGTGCTTTTCCAGCACCACACTCTTGACTCTGATCTCCAGCGTTGGCAGTCCCCACTTTCTCCTATATAACCTCCAAGCCCCACATACAATTCAGGTAGAGCCTCTGACTGGCTCTCAGGTTAAACTGAAGGTTCTGGTGTTAACCTTCCCTCAGTTAAAGGTCTTTGGTAAAGAAGATGCTTAAAATAGAACTGATGATTGAATCACACAACACTCTGAGTGATAATTAGCTTCTAACTGTAGTTAGTCTCAAACCTCAATTTGACTCAACATCCGCTACTTTTTGGGTTCTAGATTTTGTGTGATTTCATACCAAGAGAGTATGCATTTATTTTTTGTCTCCTTTGTACTTAACTTCTTTATCCAGGGTAAAAAGGGCAGATATAGAGACTCCATCAAATCCTTCTACCATTTTAGTGTGCTCAATTAATCAGGTCATTATATTGGGGGTGGGGGCGTGGTGCTCAAAATTGAATGCACTGCTTCAGACAGGATACAGAACAGAATCTCCAGATCCAGTCCCAGTGGGGCTGTTTGGTTTTGGTTTAGCAGTGAAACCAATCCTTGATAATTTGAGGTTATAGGGTGGTTTCAGTTGTTCTGAGTATGATATCATATCTACATTGATGTAGTTTCTTGTTGTGCACTGGCAGAGGAGGACAGGAATGAGATGCTGAGTTGTGGTAATGTCGCGAGAGTGGTAATTCAGGACATTGAGCTGGAAGGATCTGAACTTGAAATTTAAATTCAATAAAATCTGAAATTCAACAAACCTAACCTAATGGTGATTGCGTAACAACCATCGGTTGTCAGGAAAACTTTATTTGGGTCAGGAATGTCCTTTCGAACAGGAAATCTGCTGTCCTTAACTTGTCTGACCTACATGTGACACAGCAATGTGGTTAATTCTTAATTGCCCTCTGAAATGGCTTGACAAACCACTTAGTTCAAGAGCAATTTGGTTTAGATAACAAATGCTGGCCTAATCAGTCATGCGACTTGAAAGAATAAAGGTCAAAGAGTCAAAGAGTCATACTGCTTGGAAACAGGCCCTTCAATCCAACTCGTCCATGTCGACGAGATATGCTAAATTACTGTAGTCCCATTTGCCACCATTTGGCTCATATCCCTCTAACTCTTTTCCTCTTCATGTTTCCATCCAGATGACTTTTAAACGTTGAAATTATACCAGCGTTCACCACTTCCTCTGACAGCACATTCCATACATGCACCACTCTCTGCACAAAAATGTTGCCCCTTCAGTCACTTTTAATTCTTTCCTCTCTCGCCCTAAACCTATGTCCTCTAGTTTGGACTTCCCTAGCCTGGAGAAAAACCGTTGACTATTTACCTATTCATGCCCCTCATGATTTTATAAACCTCTATAAGGTCATCCCTCAGCCTCCGACGCTCCAGGGAAAATAGCCCCAATCTATTCAGCCTCTCCCTTTAGCTCAAAACCTCCAGTCCTGGCATCATCCTTGTAAATCTTGTTTGAACCTTTTCAAATTTCACAGCCTTCTGGTAGCAGGGTGACCAGAATTGAACACAGTACTCCAAAGGTGGCCTAACCAATGTCCCATACAAGTCCCAACATGACATCCCCACTCAATGTATTGACTAATAAAGGTAAACATACCAAACATCATCTTCGAAAGTGTTTCAAGAATAAAGAATGAAGGTTTGGAGTGAGAGCAACTGAACCAGCAGGTGGTCTGACCCACTTTAGCCAGGGGATCAAAATTACTCTGCTTCTGACTTTCCCAGTCTATCTGGTGGACAGTTCTCACATACCAAAGGCATGTTTCCACCAGCATTCTTCCAGCCTGTTCTCTAAAACAAACTGCTATTCAAAGCAGCAAACAAAAGAAGGCACCTCTGTAATGCAAGTGGCTCGGCAGCCCCACAAAACACAGGAGCCAGACCTCTGCCCAATGTCTCGGTCACCCTCGGTCACCCTGCATGGAACACAATGCAGCCTTGTTTAAATCCACACTGTGTTAGCTCAGGCTCTATCATCCCTCTCTAACAGAGACTAATTTGCAGCAAAGCTCAGAATATTCATTGATCCTCGCTAGTTTCCTTAGCAACTAAGAATCTCTATATAAATTCACCAGTGTGGAGCAGTATGAAGGCAGTGACTGTCGTAATCAGACTCTGAATAGGGCTCTTTGCTGTTTTACCCTATAATTTATCGTAAATTTAAGCAATAAATTAGCATTGACGATCTATTGCTACACAAAGAGAAACAAATGATAGGATACAGGTCAGTATTGCCAAGTGTTCAGAAATATTCTGTAGACTGGAGGATATTGAGATTCCATTCCTGAACCCTATCACAGGCAACACAGGAGAAGAGCAAATTTTCTGTCAAGCATTTTGAACACTTCTTTGTAATAATGTTGGGAAAAACAAGGCTGTTTGACTGACAGTCACTAGTGATTGAGTTGTGTATTATCAGAGTAGATGTACCTAGTGACCCATAGATAAATGTATGGGAATGGGAAGTTAGTAGGGGGTGGTGTGTTGTCAATTCTGTCGGATGTATCCCTGGAATTTCCATCACATGACCTCGAACTGCTCCCTACTGCCCTAAACTTGCTGCCATTGGTCAGTTGACATGGCGGAACTCTCTGTGCGCTGTCTATCCAGCCGAGAAGAAAGCAAATATACTTCTGTTTTCTGATTGGTTAATTCTTGACAAGTCAGCTAGACAGGAATTCTTTTCCCCAGAATGTTTTTGTTGACATTAATGAACAAAAAGTCCAATGGAAATGAAAAATGAATGGACATTATGTATTAACAACAGAATACTTTTCTCTTGATTGCTCACAGTATTGTCCTGGGCAATCCTGGCTGAATGGCAACCCTAACGGGATATCATGTGATGAATACTCTGGGAATATGTGTAGTGCGGGTGAGCCTTGTATATGCCAGTGTCTGCAGTGATGTGTGAAGAGGTCAGCTCCAAGCAGGCAGGGACACAGAGTAAGAGTGAGAGGTTGTGAATCACCTTGAACTGCATGGTGGCTCAGTGGTTGGCACTATTGCCTCACAGCATCAGGGACCAGGGTTCGATTCCAGCCCGCACTGATATACAACACAAAAAAAACTGACACTGCATACTGATATACCCTACATTGACTTACCTCACGTTGATATTCCTACACAGATGTACAGTGATATTGCCACTAGGCCATCACCGCCCACCGTTCCCCAATATCAGTGGGCTGTCTCTCATAGTGCCAAGGACTAGGGTTCAATTCCACCTTCGGGCAACTGTCTGTGTGGAGTTTGCTCATTCTTCCCCCTGTCTGTATGGGTTTCCTCTGGGAACTCTGGTTTCCTCCCACAGTCCAAGGATGTGCAGTTTAGGTGGATTGGCCATGCTAAATTGCCCAGTGTTCAGGGATGTTCAGGTGGTTTGGCCATGGGAAATGCAGGGTCACAGGGATAAGGTGGAGGGATGGATCTGCATACTTGGGATGATCTTTGATGTGCACTCAATGGGCTGATTGGCTGCCTTCAACACCCCCATTTGGCTTAACAATGCAGAAAAAAAATACAAATATTATGAATTTAAGTGTCAGTGGTGGGTTATTATAGGCAGCACATCTGCCCCGAGTCAGAATATTGGTGGCTCAGGTCCGTTTTGAGCACACAATCTAGGCTGACACTCCAGTGGAATACACAATGTCCCGTTAGGGTTGCCATTCAGCCAGAATTGCCCAGGACAATACTGTGAGCAATCAAGAGAAAAGTATTCTGTTATTAATACATAATGTCCATTCATTTTTCATGTCTTTCTAATGCGATGTTTTTTAACCCACCCTCCTGCCCTGTAAACGATCCCACAACACTATTCAAAGAAGAGGACAGGGCATTATCCTGGAACCTGAGTTTTCAGGATATTTATCCCTCAGTGAATATCACTTAAAAATATCACTTGTTCATTCTCACTTTCTCTTTGGAGCTTGCTTTGCACAAATTGGGTGCCACTCTTCCTTCATCAGAATATGATGTGAAGGAGCTGGTGTTGGATTAGGGTGGACAAAGTTAAAAATCACACAACACCAGGTTATAGTCCAACAGCTTTATTTGGAAGCACTAGCTCTCAGAGCACTGCTCCTTCATCAGGTGATTGTGGAGAATGAGGCCATAAGACACAGAATTTATAGCAAAAGATTACAATGTCATGCAACTGAAATGATATATTGAACAAACCTGGATTGTTTTAAGTCTTTCATCTTTTAAAATGGGTTCCAAGTTTTGGTTTATTAATATGTAAATCCCAGAAATTCTTTTAAGTCACCATCCTCGAGATTACTTAAGGTTATCAGAATAACGATTACACTTCAGAACTCTTTAATAGTTAGGACAGTGATTTGGGATGTCCACAGATTGTGAAAAGGGCTAAATGAAAGCAAGATCCTTATATTTAAAATTAAAACAAAAAGCTTGATTTTATTTGCGTGTTTGCTTTCCTTGCTATTCTCTGTGCTTCGGGCAGGCTTTCCTGCTGAAGGTTTAGTGCTATGACTGAGTCATTCTCCAGTTAGCTTTCTCAAGTGATCTCAATGAACATGTGACTCTCGACAGTGTCAGCAGTCAGCAGTCTATCCGATGCGTGTGTGAGTCTTGTAACCTGGGGAGACTATTGCAGTGCTGCTACCAGAGAATAGAGTCAAGATGAGAGGGGTGCTGGAAAAGCACAGCAGGTCAGGCAGCATCTGATGAGCAGGAAAATCGACGTTTCGGGCAAAAGCCCTTCATCAGGAATGAGGCTGGAAGCCTCGGGTATGCAGAGATAACCCTGAGGCTCCCAGCTTCATTCCTGATGAAGGGCTATTGCCCGAACCGTCGATTTTCCTGCTCATCAGATGCTGCCTGACCTGCTGTGCTTTTCCAGCACCCCTCTAATTTTGATTCTAATCTCCAGCATCTGCAGTACCCACTTCCGTCTGCTACCAGAGAATAATTTATCCAGGGCAAGGTTTGCTAGACTTGAGCACTGATCAAGTTCATCCTTTTATCATGAGCTTGATGTGATGAAGTCAACCACATTGGAGTACAGCCCATCTTTGAATTATAATCTGGGACACCTAGTCTCTGTTAGTCAGAGAAGATGAGATCCCTGACCTCCTCCAGAGTGCCCTGGGACATTATGATGCTCAGTAATTCCTGACTGAATGATATTAGTGAGCCTAACTGAACTTCAGAGGTGGACTGCAGGATCCCAAGATGTCTCAATGCCTGGGTACAGAGTTTTACTCATTCACTTTATCCTCAGCCCTTGGTTATAAAATGCAACATTTTGAGTGGGGTTCAATGATTTTCTTCTACAACAATAGCATTTGATGTTACACTATGTGGAATGAGAAGAATATCAGAGGATGGGAGACAACGTGATGGTGTTTGAGAAGAGTTTCATCTTCATCATCATGACACAGAAAGAAGTACAGACCTCATTGTGACAAATCACAGATCTCCATTTCGATTGTATGAGCAGTGTCTGTATTTACTGGTAACAATGTTGTTTTTGTTTTGTCTGTAGGCATCTACTCTTCCCAGAATGGGTCAGGCACCCCTTCTTAACTCAATGTCTGGACCTTATGCTGATGCATATGATATTCCACCATCTTATGCTCCTGGAATCCAGCACCGCCAGGTAATGTAAAGAAATCCAACAATCAACAAATATTGGATACACAGCAGGAAAGCATTCATTGCAAGCAGCCTATATCAGCATTTTGTACTCTAATTGAGCCTCCTCTTATCTTTTCTTATATAAAACTATCATTGCAACCCTTTATTCCCTTTTCCCTCAGATGTTATGAGGAATAGTCACTCAACCTGAAATGTTAACTCTGATTTCTCTCTACAGATGCTGCCAGACCTGCTGAGCTTTTCCAGCAATTATTGTTTTCATTTCTGCTTTACAGCATTTGCAGTTCCTTTGCTTTTTATTCCCTCATGTGTTTGTCTGGTTTCCCCTTAAATACATCTGTACTATTTGTCTTAACCATTTCCTGTGGTAGCAAGTTCCACATTCTAACTCTTTGGGTGATGGGGTTACTTCTCGATTTCCTATTACATTTCGTAGACTCTCTACATTGTGGAAGCAGACCATTTGGCCCATCTAGGGCCTGTGAAGAGTATCCCATCCAGCTTATAAAGTGAAGGTTCCCAAATCATGGTGATTCCTCAACTGCCTTTGCAGGTGTTCACTTTTACTGCATATGGATCTAGTGATGATTCCTGGTCCCTTCTCCCTTACACAAATGGCTATTCTTTAGATGTGAGCTTTTAGCAGGAATTTGACAATGCTACAACACAGTCCTGAACAAGGGGTATCCCTGAAATGTTGACTTCTCCACTTCCTGATGCTGCCTGGCCTGCTGTGTTCTTCCAGCCTCCTGCCGGTCTACTTTGGATTCCAGCATCTGAAGTTTTTTTTGTCTGCAACACAGTGGATGCAAATCTTAATTTCAGTCTAATGTACAGAACGTCCAGACAGGACACTGGATATTGAATAACACAGCCCGTGATTTACGCTCCCAGGCCTGTGACCATTTGTACAGCTAGCTCAGCACAGATTAGAGTCAAAGTCTTCAAATGGTTAAAACTCTGGGACCTTAACGCTCACTGGTATTTCACAAAGTCAAACTAAAGCAATGGAGAACTGAATCTCAAAGACAAAGACACAATTGATAAAGCTTTGTTTAAGAAACAGTTTTAAATTTATGGAAATTTTTGCCAATTACTGTTTGAATCTGCATCTCAATACTTACGAACAGATTTGAGATCTCAGAGCTCACCCTCACGCATGGATAATTTATGCACATTTTTTAACTCAACAGTTTTCAGAGTCTGTTTTCAGTCAGTCGCTGGCAGCAATATCTGTGCTGGTCAGAGGTTCTCAATTTTCTTTTCAAAATGCGGCCCACACTTGTTCCATTCTTTGGGATGAGGAACTGAGTTGGAATCAGGAGCCTCCAGGAAGAATGCAGGTGAAACAAGGCAGAGAGCAGTCCTGGAGGAGGCAAAAGGGGAAAGACACCTGATCACTCAATGTACTTGGTGGGGAAGGGAAGGGAGACAAGAAACAGAATTTGGCAACATTGCTTGTTCCATAGGACCATCTGTTTCAACACTCAGAGAGTCAGGAGTTCAAGTATCACCAAAACCTCTCAGATGTTAATTGAGTCATACAGTGTGGAAACAGACCCTTCGGTCCAACCAGTCCATGCTGAACATAATCCTAAACTAAACTAGTCCCACCTGTCTGCTCCTGGCCCTTGTCCCTCCAAAACGTTCCTATTCACCTACATATCTAAGTGCTCTCTAAACATTGTAATTGTACTGAAATCCACTACTTCCCCAGGAAGCTTATTCCACACGCAAAACATCCTCTTTGTAAATACTTCGCCCCTCAAGGCTTGTATTAAATCTCTCTTGTCTCACCTTAAAAGAAAATGGCCCCTTGTCTTGAAATCCCCCATCCTAGGGTAAAGGCACCTACCATTAACCCTATCTATACCCCTCATGAATTTATAAACCTCTGTAAAGTCACCTTTCAACCTCTTATGCTCCAGTGAAAGAAGTCCCATTATAAAGTTTGGTCCTACATGTGGATGGGTTGGTGGTGGCAGGAGGGGCAAGCTGTGAGATTGGAAAGGGGTAACTCCACACAATGGTAGGGAAACTGAGGCAGTCAAGTTAGAGAGAGGCTGGCGAACTGAAGGCAATTGGGAGACATCACTCAGGATGGGGGTAACTGGCAAGGGTAATTGAGGGCAGTGACGAGGAATAACTGGTGGAAGGGGGATAGGGACAATCCAGGAGGAGCAACTGAGGGTGGGGGAGAGGCCAGGTGACTGAGGCTGTGGGCAAGAGGTTAATATAGGTTGGGAAAAGGGTAAATGAAGGAAGGATAGAGGGCAACTGAAGATGAGAGAGTGATGTTTGTTGAGAAGTGAAAGAATCCTTATCAGTTACTAATAGTGACCCACCAAGATTATGTTGAGAACTCCCTGTATAACGAACATTAATGTGATAGACTGATGGTCTGTGTAGATCATAGATGTAACACCATTATCCCTCATAGAATCCCTACAGTGTGGAAGCAGGCCATTTGGCACAACAAGTCCACACTGACCTTCTGAAGAGAAGCCCTCCCAGACCCATTTCCCTAGCCTATTACTGTACATTTACCCCGGACTAATACATCTAACCTAAACATCCCTGAACACTATGGGCAATTCAGCATGGCCAATTTACCTGACCGGCACATCTTTGGATTGTGGGAGGAAACCAGAGCACCTGGAAGAAACCCACACAGACATGGGGAGAATGTGCAAACTCCACATAGACGGTCACCCAAGGCTGGGATTGAACCTGGGTCCCTGATGCTGTGAGGCAACAGTGCTAACCACTAAGCCGCCAAGCCATCCTTAAATAGCCTACCCACAAGCAGTAGCAATCTTATAATCTGTAGGCCCTATAACAGCACATTCTTTATGCTGGCATTGTCTAAGGACATTCAACTACAAGCAAAACAACAACTTATATTTATATAACAGCTCTAATGTAATAATGCAGCCCAAGGTACTGCATAGAGCACTGTCAGGGAGAACTCGATACTTAGCCACATAAAGATACATATGGGGAAGTTGGTAAGAAGTTTGGTCAGATTTTAAGGATTATCTTAGAAGTAAAGACAAAGCCAGAGAGATCTGGGGTTGGGGATAGCTGGTGTTGGGAGGAGAAATTCCAGGGGTTGAGGTATTAAGGATGTTCAAGGGATCAGATTTAGATGAACAGAGACCTCGACAAAGATTTTGGCAATGGAGCAGGTTACAGACATAGTGAAGCGTGAGGCCATGGATAAACTTAAAAACATGGATGAAAATTTTAAAATCAAGACATCACTTTGCCAGCGGTGAGTGTAAGTCAGTGAGCACCAAGGTGATGGGGGAATGAGCTTTAGGTAGGACAAAGTTGGGGGAGGACCTCTGCTGTATAAATTATACTGCAACAGCATTGCTGAGTTACGTTATAAGAACAACACCCTGGACCCCCACAACCCCTATAGAGAAGTCTCAGCTCTGTTTCAACAAGATGTTACAGAATAATGGGGGATGCTGAATAAATCAGAAACAAAGCAGAAATTGTTGGGAAAACTCAGCAGATCTGGCAGCATCTGTGGAGAGAAAGAAGAGTTAATGTTTCAGGTACAGAAAGTTCAGAAGAAAGGTCACTGGCTCCGAAACATTCCCTTTGATTTCTCTCCGCAGATACTGCCAGATCTGCTGAGTTTATTCCAGCAATTTTTGTTTGCGCTTCTGATTTCCAGCATTTGCAATTCTTTTGGGTTTTTTTGGCTCAATAAACATGACACTGGCAGTGTCCAGAAACAAACCAATATTTGAATAAAATTGTGAAATTAAGTCAGCCATCCACGGAAAATGCAGAATTATTTCTAAAGTGGTGTACAGTAATTGCTATGAGGGGACTTTATAATATTTTAGTCTATATTGCCCCCTGCTGGAAATGTCTGTTATAGACCCAGGGTAAGGGCTGAGCAGTGTTCCTATTCTCAGACCTGCTCTTCCTGGGTAGTTCAGTGCCCAGTTAGTGTGCACAAAAAACATTCTTTCTGTTGCTAGAAAAACTGAGAATATTCTGCAAGAAAGCCTTGTTTTCACCACTTTGTCAAATGACAGCACTTTACAAATATATTTTCCACTAGATGTATGGCAGTCCTGGACCAGCAAGGAAGTTCTCAATGTTCCAAACCGAAGCAGAGAAGTCTCTAATCCAGCAGCTGTACGACATTCCACTGAGCCTTGAGAGGCCCAGAGCTGCAGTCTCGCAGCAGGTAAAAGAACGGCTTCTTCGTATATCACATCTGACACAAATTTCCAAAAAGCGCCGCACTTGGACTATTTCAGTAAAGGAATGAGAGCTTACATAACTTCAAGATGTTTCAAGGCAACAAGAAATACTTTTGATGTGCTTCTTCATGCCAAAAGTGCCAGCAAATTTGTATGGCATTACCCCACAGGCAGCAAAAGTCAAGATCATAACCAGATAGTCTGTGATAATGTTGTTGGCGAAGACATTGGGGAGAGCTACCTCTTCTTTGAGCAGTGACCATGACATCTGAGCTGCCTAATGTGCAGAATATGACTGCAAGTGGTGCACCAAAGCATCAGAATAGATTTTGGTTCAAATCTCTGGCTTTGGGCTTAAGTCACATCGGCTGAGTCCATTTTAAATTAGTAGAGAACTTGGAAAACAGTGGCAGGATTGGACAGAGTCAGCATGGATTTACAAAAGGGAAAACATGCTTGGCGAATCTACTGGGCTTTTTTGAAGTTGTAATGAGTAGAATTGATATGGGGGAATCAACAGATAGTTTAGTTATGCTTTCAGGAGGCTTTCAATAAGATTTCGATTTCGATAAGCAATTAGCATGTAAAATTAAAGTGCATGGGATTGGGGGGCTAGTGTACTGATATGGTGTAAGCAGGAAATAAAGAGTAGGAATAAACCGGTCATTTTGTGAGTGGCAGTCAGTGACTAGTGGGGTAACACAAGTTAGTGCTTGGTCACTAACTATTCACAATATATATTAATGATTTAGATGAGGAAACTACATGTCACATTTCAAAATTTGCAGATGACACAAAACTAGCTGGGAGGGTGAACTGTGAGGAGGATGCAAAGATGCGTCAGTTTGATTTGGACAAATTGAGTGAGTGGCCAAAAGCATGACAGTTTCAGTGTAATGTGGGCAAATGTGAGGTTATCCACTTTGGCAGCAACATCAAGAAGACAGATTACTAGTATGTAACTTAGCTCACTGAACGTTAAGGTTTGTTTTCAGACGTTTTGTCATCATGACTAGGTAACATCATCAGTGAGAGTCTAGTGCTGTGTGGAAACTAGTGATAGTGGGTCGTGTCTTTTGATGGCCAGTTGGTGTTCATGTATCCTGGTGATAAGTTTCCTGCTAGTTTGACTGATGTAGTACTTTTTTACAGTCCTTGCATGCTATCTTGTAAATGTCATTAGTTTTGCTGGTAGTATCTAATGGATCCTTCAGGTTCATTAGTTGCTGTTTAAGTATGTTGGTAGGTTTGTGGACTACCATGCTTGGGAAAAGGGAAAGTGCAATGAGACCCATGTGTCCTTGCACACCTGTCACTGAAAGTAAGTATGGAAGTGCAGCAGGCAGTGAAGAAGGTAAATCCTATGTTGGCTTTCATTGTGAGAGGATTTGAGTACAGGAGCAGGGATTATTTGCTCCAGTTGTACAGAGCCTTAGTGTGACCACAACTGGAGTATTGTGTGCAGTCTTGGTCTCCTTATTCAAGGAACGACGTTCTGCCTATGGAGGGAGTACGGCACAAGTTTACTGAACTGATTCCTGGGATGGCAGGACTGACATATGAAGAGAAATTGCATCAGTTAGGGCTACATTTACTGGAGTTTAGAGGAAAGACGGGGGGGGGGGGGGGGGGGGGGGAAGATCGCTTAGAATTCTATAAAGTTTTAATAGGACAAGACAGGATAAACACAGGAAGGAGTTCCTGATGATCAGGGAGTCCAGAACCAGGGGTCTCATTTTAAGAATACAGGGTAGGTTATTTAGGAAAGAGATGAGAAGGAATTCCTACAGCCAGAGAATGTTGAGCCTGTGGACGTCTCACCATAAAAGGTGGTTGAAGCCAAAACATTGAATGTTTCAAAGGAGTTAGATACAGTTCTTAGGGCTAAAGGGATCAAAGGAGAAAGCAGGAACAGGGTACTGAATTGGATGATCAGCCATGATTATATTAAAAGTCAGAGCAGGCTTGAAGGGCTGAATGGCCTCCTCCTGCTTCTATTTTTTATTTCTATGTTGTCAATAAGTCAATGTGCTCTGGTTTCTCTCAAGGCTGTGAGGAACTGGGGACAATTAATATTGACCACGACCCCAAGGAAGATTGGTTAATTTAGCATAGAATGGGATCTTGAATTTGGTCTTGCAAGAACTTCCTTATGGCATTTACTTCAGAAGGTATGCCTCAAAGTGAAGGGACCATCCTTTAGAGCTAGGGGAAATTCCTTCAGCCAGTTAATCTGTGGAACTCATTGCCATAGAGGACTGTGGAGGCAAAGTCATTGAATGTATTTAAAACAGAGATGGTTTTTGGAAAAATCTAGCACATCTGGTAGTGTCTGTGGAAAGAAATCAGTTAACATCTCGGGTCAAGTGACATTTCTTCATAACCTTCAAAACTTCTTCACCTGAAGAGGGGTCACTGGTCCAGAAACGTTAACTTTAATTTGATTTTTGATTTGATTTAATCTTTATTGTCAGGTGTGCTTAAATACTCTACATAGACTGAAAAGTGTATAATGTCGCCACACACGGCGCTAACTTATGTACAAAACTTAGGTAGAGTTAGTAACATGGAGAAACAAAGTTAAAAGTAAAGCATTACGGTTGTCCTTGGTACAAGTGGAAAAATAAAGAAATAAAGATTTCTCTCCACAGATGCTGTCAGATCTGCTGAGTTTTTCCAGCAATATCTGTCTTTGTTTCATGCAGCTGTTTTTTTATATACACAAGGGGATTAAGGATTGCAGGGATTGGGGTTGAGAGACATATCAGCCATGATCAAAATGGTACAGCAGACTCGATGGGCAGAATGGTCTAGTTTTGCTCCTGTATCTCACGGTCCTACGCGTCTGGTTGGTTTTGCAGGTGTACGATGTTCCTCCAAGTGTATGCAGAGATGGGCCGAATAGAGAGAGCAACTACGACATCCCGGTGTCTTACGGAGGCGAGCCCCAGAGGTTGTCGGTCGGGCCGTATTGCACCCTGCCCGCTCCCCGCAAACTCAGCTGGGACCCAGCGGACGCCAGCCGGGCTGCCAAAGCCGAGCTGTACGACGTGCCGCTCTCCAGGGACGGAGCCGCCGTGCCCAGGAAAGCCCTGTACGATGTTCCTCCCACCACGGGCGGCGCTGGAGGCTGGGGTCCGCCTGACCACGGCACGCTGCCGGCCAGGCTGCAACATCCGGGCACTGCCCGCCAGGCGCTGTATGACGTCCCCCCGGCGGCGGCGGCGGCGGCGCAGCGCTCACTTTATGACGTACCCCCGGCGCGCGAGCGGGCCGACCCCAACCGCCGCCTGTCGAAGTTTCCAGAAGTCTACGACGTGCCGGTGAGCGCCGCCAGACTCGGCCCGGACCCCGCGCATCACAACGTTTACGACCTGCCCCGGCTCAGCCCCGGAGGCGCGGGCGGTGCCAGGAGCCCCGCGGAGCCCGTCTACGATGTGCCCCCGCAGGTGTCCAGGGACGGGCAGGCCTCCCGGGAGGAGAAGGAGCCCGGGCCCCAGGCCCAGGCCCAGCCCCAGCCCCAGCCCGGCCCCGCGGTGCCCGACACCGCCCGGGAGATCACCCTGGACGTGGAGATGGCCGTCGGCCGGTTGGTGCAGCTGCAGCAGCAGGTCGCCGACTCGGTGGGCAGCATCATGGTGTTCGTCAGCAGCCGGTGGAGGCAGCTGTCCTTGCTGGAAGAGAACCTCGGCCAGATCCGCTCGGCGGCCGGCCAGGTGATGAAGTCGCTGGGCGCCCTCATGGACTTCGTGAGGGGGGTGAAAGTCAATGCCACCCGCCTGACGGATGGCAACCTCCAGAACCGGCTGTACAAGCAGCTCCTGATCCTGGAGGACTCCTACCAGATCATGGTGGAGACCTGCCAGGCACTGGGCACCTCGGACTGGTCACTCGATGTCCTGGTGGTGAGCGACCCTCAAGCCAACCCTGACGACCTTGACCGCTTCATCATGGTGACCCGGACCGTCCCAGATGATGTGAAGCGACTTGCGTCCATTATAATTGCCAACAGCAAGCTTCTCTTCAACCAGGTGGCAGGGAGGAAGGAAAGACGGTGTCAGCAGCCATCCCCTTCAACGCCGGGCAAACCACAGTCCACCAGTGACAACCAGCCTCGTCCGCAGAGGAAGACCAACGGGCTCTCTATCAAACATAAAGCCCCACTGCCAACGCCTCCAAGGAAAGAACATAATTCAAAACCAAGCAACCTGCTAATCGCCAAGCAAACTCACATAGAAGACTGCGATTACGTCCAGTTACAGGTGAGTAAATGAACGGCAAGTGCCACAGTCTCAAATAACATTTAAAATCAGTCCCAGAGCAAACACCCATTTTTGTGCTGCGAGCGCCATTTGTTAGTGGAGGGCATATAGTGCCCACTTCTGCTGACAGAGCCTCCACGCTCACTGGGGTCACCCTTTGATAATCACCCACCCTGTGGTATCTCATTTAAACTGTAAATCCTGAATTCTGAACAGCAGGCATACTCTCTGCACACACTACATCCCCTGGCAGTTTCTCCCACTGCTGTTACTGAACTGTGATCAAACTGTGCTAGCACTGGTTTGTGCCTGCGTAGTTGCTCACCTCCTTCTTAGGAATGCTCTGTTAGATCCTGTTTCACTTCTCTGCTGCCCGATTCACTTGCTTTCTCCAGAAACTTTGGAACATACGAATGGAAGTTAGCAATTTAGCCCCTCAACTGTGCTTTATCATTCTAGATTGTGGCTAATCTTTTGTCTCAAAACCATTTTCTGCACTTCCCTCTAATCGTTAGATAGATTTATGGATGTTAATGAAATCAATCTGTACTTTAAATGTGCTCATTGACCAAGCTTTCACAGGTCTTGGGCAGAGAATTCCAAAACTACTGGCTGCAGAAATTCTTCCTCTGTCCTAGGTGGCCCTACCCTTACTCTGAGACTGTGCTCCTCGTTCTAGACTCCCCCAGCCAGGGGAAGCATCCTGTCTGCATCTACCCTGTCTGTTTTGTTATGAATTTTTAAAGTTAATATTTGATCACTTCTCATTCTTTTAAATTCCTGATAATACAGGTCCAGTTTACTATCCCAGAAATCAATCTGATGAACTTGTTCTACATTCATTATATGGAAAGTATATCCTTTTGGAAAGGGGACAAGAACTGCACACAGTACTCCAGGGGTGCAGTCTCCCAAGGCTCTGTGCAACTGCAGAAAGGCAAATATACTTCTCTACTCAAATTCTCTCTCAATAAGGGGCAGTGTACAGTTTTCCCTTCTAATTGCTTGCTGCACCTGTGTGCTTGGGTTTCACATAAATACATGTCCCTTTGCACAACAATCTTTCACCATTTAACAAATAGTGTACCCCCATATCGTCTACCAAAACGGATAACCTCACTTATTGACATTATATTCCACCTGTCGTGTTCTTGCCCAGTCCCTCAGCTTGTTTAATTACCCATGAAGCTCCTTTGCATTGTCACAATTTTTAATTTTACGTAGTGTTGTGTCACAGCAGATTTTGTAAATTTTAATTGGCCAAATCATTTTTATAGTGAACACCTGGGATCCAAGCACTGATCCTTGCTATACCCCACTAGACACAGATTGCTAAGCTGAGAATGATTCATTTATTCCTACTGTTTGTTTTCTTTATTGTAACCAATCCTCATATTATCCCAATCCCTTGTACTTTAATTTTGTTCATTAACCTGTGTATGTTATGCAGCCTTCTGAAAAACCAAAATACACCACATCTACTTGTCCCCTATTATCAACTCTATTAGTTACATACTCAAAAAAAACGGTTTCTCAAACATGATTTCCCTTCATAAATCCATGTTGATTCTGTTCAATCAAATTATTACTTTGTGTCCAGTTATTATATCCTTTCATCGTTTCTAGTATTTTCCCTACTACTGATGTAAGGTTAACAGGTCTGTACTTCCCTCTTTTCCCATGCTCTCTTAAACAGTGGGGTTAGATTTCATTCCTTCCAATTTACAGAATCTGCAGAATATTGAAAAAGAAATTACCAATACATTATCTCTATAGCTGCCTCTTACACCACTGTGGAAAGTAGATAATTATATACTGGGGTTTGTTAACTTGCAGTTCTAATAATTATTGATAATGCTTCTTTACTAATTTATTTCAGTTCCTTATTCTCACTCATCCCTTGGGTATATTTATTTCTGGGAGATTACTTGTAACATCCTCCCATATTTAGTTTCTCTGCCACTTTCCATGATAGTCGCATGTCTCTGTCTATAGTGGACCCACAATTGTCTCTGCTAACCTTTTTTATATACCTGTAGAAGCTTTTACAATCAATTTTTATGTACTTAACTAATTTACATTCACGAGCCCTCTCCAGAGCCTTTGCTGCTACCACTCTCAAGTCCTCATTCTCTCTCCTCCGACCTCACTGTCCATTCCAAAGTCCCTACTGGTTTCTCTGAATCACCGCGCTCTCTCCTGCGACCCTGCCAGTCCCCCGCAGCTATTACCGGACGTCTTCTGAGCCATGACTTTCTCTACTGAACCTCTAAGTATTACTTCTATTTCCAACTGCTGTGAGCTGCAATCAATCTGGCAGTGATCAGAAGCAGAGATTTCAGGATGACCTGACATCTCACTACATGCAAGCAGAGTGAATATCTTTCATGTTATAATCTGCTTTTGCAAATTTCGTAAAATTATATAAGTTTTTGATGAACAGATGTTTGCAGTGTAGAAAATAAGGAACAGTAAAGTGTAATCTTGTAACTAGAGCAAATTAGTTACTATTTGGGTAATTTCTGCCGAAGCTAATATGTGACTCTGCTCCAGAACAATCCCATAAATCTACTTCAGCTTTTCCACAACTCTGTTGTATTTTAATCATGATTTGGAGGTGCTGGTGTTGGACTGGGGTGCATAATGTTAAAAAATCGTACAACACCAGGTTATAGTCCAACAGGTTTATTTGGAAGCACTAGCTTTCGGAGCGCTGTGCCATAGAGATTGAGATTTTTTACTTTGTATTTTAATAATCTTTAATTATAGGATTTGCTGTGACAGAAAGTACAGTTACAGGTGTGGGCGATGTGGCCAGTACAAGTGTGCTGCAACCAATCTTCGCAGTTAAATGACACTCCTGAGAATTCCTCGTTTACTACAACAGTGACTATGCTTCAAGAAGTACTTAATTGGCAGCAAAGCACATTGGGGTGATCTGGTTGTTATAAGCTGGCATCTGTCAGAGTCTCTGTTATAGACATTTTGAATCAACCTGTTCAGAGATTATACTGTACACCACTGGAGGAGGTGGAAATTGAACTGAGCCTCCTGGCTCAGAGATAGGGACTCCATCACTGTACCACCCTCACTTGTATTCTGACACATTCAAAGGATCCTGTTTTGATATTGTCATACAAAAGTCATTAATTTTGCTTTGCAAGTTCTGAATGCATCCCAAATCATTGTTAAGCATTGATCAGGAAGTTAATAGATATGTATTAGTTTCTCCCTACATAACAACAGTGATCCATGGCTGCAGAGCATATTGCAATGTGAAAAGAGTTAAACAAATGCAATTGCATCTTTCCTCCTCAAATCCTGCTGCATTCCTTGTGTCCCTGTAAATATTATTCCCAGGTTCCTTTAAATCTTGAAGCATTCCAGTAGGCCCTTTAAATAGTGACACACTCTCAATGACCTTTAGATACCGACACGCTCCTTGGCACATCCTGTATTTTGTACAAAATCCATTCTCAGAATGTGGGCTTGCCTGCAATTATTGCACATCCTAGCTGCCCTTGAGAAGGTGGTAGTGAATCACCTGTCAATCTTGTGCTGTAATTAGATCAACATTGCTGTACAGGAAGAAAGTCTGGGAGTTTGAACCAATGAAGAGATAGCAACATATTTCCAAGTCAGGATGCTGTTTGGTTTAAAAGGCAACTTGCAGATGGTGATTCTGCTGACCTTGTCCATGCCTTTTTGGAAGGTGCTATCTAAGAAACTGCGAAGAGACTGGTGCAAATTCAGGAAGTAGTGATCCTGATAGCAGCTTTTACAACACAGCTGTCCACTTTGGCAGCATAAGTATCAATGTGGCCTGTGCTTGTACCTCTGCAGCAAAGTCTGCCTAATGACTGGTGCTCCTCAGCAGGCTGGAGGTTGATGCTGGCAGGTGTAAGCCCTTATTGAGTGGACCTCTTCTGGGACCTTGAGTAACATTCTCCTGATAATCTCACTGGTGTTTCTTTGCAGAGGAAAGAGGAATTCAAAAGGCAAGAGCAAAAAAAGGAAAGCATCAAACACCAAGAGCGAGAGACCTTCAAGCAAAAGAAGCTCCTTTTAGAACGAAAGGTACCTGCTTCGTTGTTGCTGAGATTTTGTAAAGTACATTGTTGCTTAAGTTTGCACCATATCTTTGATTTTTAAGTCTTCGAGAAACGCATCGAATGTGCTCTTTCATTAAAAGTATTTCTTGAAGTGGTGGGACTTTATTTCCCTTTTGTTTCATGTTAGAGGGTTAACAGGTTTGAACCATAATGGTGAACGTGTATCATTTCCTGTGGCTGGACCAAAGCCTGTCATTCTTGTGCTGTAAGTACATTCACAATGCTGTTAGGGAGGGTCTCCAGGAGTTTGAGCCAGTGATACTGAAGCGATAGTGACATAGTTCTGAATCAGGACTGTGTGAAACTTGGAAGCCTCCCCCGCTCACCGCCCCCCCCCCCCCCCCCCCCCCAAAAAAAAACCTGTCTTCCAGCAATAATGTAGAGGAGCTCATTAATTCTTTGGTAACGAGGATTGAGTCTCTAGTCAACTGCCTCTGTAGCTTTCCTTTCCTTCACGTATCACACTAAGCCAAATCTCCCCTCCCACAGTCATAAACTTGTATCTTTCTCCAGTTTCCATAACTTATGTTATATTTCATTTATGGCAAAGAAACTTCAAGCTAGCAGGTCATTATCAGTGTTTGGGCTCTAAACTCTCAACTTCCGCATCAAAACATCTTTCTGTTCCTTTCCCATCCTGTGTGTATTTAAATACAGCTGTATTATTAATGTCAACTGTTCCATTTTACTGAATTCCCCTTTGGGTATGGAGTTACTTTGATATCAGTGGTAGGGAAATATTGGAAAAAGTTCTGAAGGATAGGATTAATCAAAACATGAAGGACAGGCATTGATATGGGATAGTCAGCTTGGGTTTGTTAGAGGAAAGTCCTATCTGATTGAGTTTATTTGAATAAGTGACAAATGAGGGCAGTGTAGTTGATGTGGTTTACATAGATTTCAGTAAGGTCTTTGACAAGGTCCCACATGGAAGGCTGGCCTCTAAGGTATCCAGGGATCTAAATTTGGTTTTCAAATAGAAGGCAAAAAATAATGGCAGAGGGTTGGTTATGTGATTGGGAGTCTACAGACAGCAGTGGAAAGCAGATTTGGTACTGAGACCCTTGCTGCTTGTTATTTGCATTAACAACTTTGAGGATTTGAAGGTATAATTAAAGTTTGTGGATGGCAAGAAAATTGGTGGTGTTGATAGTAAGGAGGATTGTTTCAGGCTACAGTTTGACATTGATCATTTTGGGACGTCTAATAAGGGAAAGCTATATACAATGAACGATAGATCCCTAGGGAGTACTGAGGAACATGGGGACTTTGGTATACAAGTCTGTAGATCTGTGAAGATATCAGCACAGGCAGACAGGGTGGTGAAAAAGGGAGCACTGAATAGAGGAACAGGAAAGTCTTGTTACAACTTTGTAGAACATTGGTTAGGCAACAGATTGAATACTGTGTGCAGTTCTGGTCACCATATTATCAGAAGGACATGATTGCATTGGAGAGGGTGCATAGGAGATTCACCAGAATATTGTCTGGGATGAAAAGTCTTCAGTTTTGAGAAGTTACTGGATAGCTGGGTTTGCTTTCCTTGGAACAGAGAAGGCTGAAGGGGGAATCTGATTGAAGTTAGAGTTGCTCATGTCAATCTCTTCTCTGCTAAGACCAGAGGGCATAATTTTAAGGTGAGAATTGAGTAGTTTAGAGGAGAGGTGATTTTTTTTTTAAAATCCAGAGTGTGGTAGATATACTGCATGCTGTCTGAGAGAGTAGTGGAGGCAGATACTCGCACCATTTAAAAAGCATTTGGATGAGTGACTAAAATCCCAGGGCACAGTCAGTTGTGAACCAAGCACAGTTAAATGGATTAGTATAGATTAGTGTTTGTTAGTTGGCAAAAATGTAATGGGTTAAAGGACTTATTTCTATGCTGTATGACTGAGTTGGTTCTGATTTCTCAATTGGATTTATTAATACCCTATTATGAGTAGATATTGGCCTGGCCTAGGTAAAAGTGTCTTCCCTGCAGTCTGTTCTGCTATAATGTGGTAATTGTCCTTGTGTGACCTTATGTTGTAGAAAATTGTGCAATGGAAATAATAGCACCTATGGTTTAGGGACGAACCACCAAAAATGTCAGTAAAAATTTGAAACAAAATAGTCGTTAACCAAACACAAACAATAGCACAGTCTAAGTAAATGTTAAAATCATATATATTAATGAAAAATAGTCAATTTATACTTTAAGGGGTTTCTAAGTTTGAGTACAGGTCATACCAGTCTGCACTCAGGTTCCCTGGTTATATAGTCCTTTGAGTGACAATCTGTCGAGAACAACAGAATCCATGAAACTTCACCACGTTAGTTTCTTGCCACTTGGAAACCAATTCCTGCATCTCACAAAACTGCCACTTAAAAATGAGAAAAAAATTCCAAATGAAGGCTTCAGTAATTGTTCGGATTCATGGTGATGAAGGTGGTTAGAGGTCAGTAGGTTTATAGGGACGTGAAGAGGTTACCAAGATCGAGAGGGCTTAAGTACAGGAGGATGGTGCAGAAAATAGGGAGGTTTACAATGCCAAGAGGTTTCAGGAATCTGGAGAGGAGGGGGTCTGAAGGAAGTGACACACACACAAAGGGTTGTTGGGAGTGTAGGAGGTACACCGAGAACAGTTCTCTGATGTGGAGCAGTTGTGGGGATTGGAGGTGGTTTCACAATGAGGGAGAGTATAGAGCCCTAGAGGGTTACAGAAGTATACCCCAGAATGAATTTAAGGTAACCAGGGATGGAATTGTGTAATAGCCAATGGGAGTTTGCTTTCTTTAAAAATCGTTCCCCAATTCACCAGTCATGTTACAGCCAAAATGAGTTGACGAAACACACGTTATAGGAGAATGACCTGTATGTCTAACATAATGAAAGATTCTGACAGTGTAAAGATCTTTTTTGGGTGATGCTTGAATTGTTTTCTCCCTGGAAAGTAGAAACCCATCTCCTTTCAGTTTTACCTTGGGTATAAGCTCAACTCCAGGTTTATTCTAATATGTTTGTTTTTACATCTTTTCCAGTGCCTCTTTGCTCTTTTTTAAAATAGAAATCAGAATTATGCATGACCTTTCAGTTGTAGTCGGACTATGATTCTATCAGTTTTATACAGTCCCACAGAAATGAATTCTTGAATTTTTTTTTGTTGTCGTATTAAATTGTTCACCATTTTAATGATGTCTGTCCGTCTGTACAACTTAGACTTTCTAAAGGGCGTGAGAAAGGGAGAGTGAGTGTGATGACATTTCAAAAAGTATTTCATGGGTTGTAAAGACTTCAAGGTGTCTGATTGATTGTGAAAAGAGTAATGTAAAGGCAAATCTTTTATTTCATTGTCTTTGGGAGTTTGTGTGCAAAAATAAACTGTTTAATTTCATACGCAGTGCAAGTACTTGAAGAGTGTTGTTTGCTACAATTCAGATTTAGACTTCCTTAACTTGGCTTTGCTCTTGTGCAGATGACAGAAGAAAAGATTCGCAAACCAAGAGATGGCAGTATTAAAGAGCTGAAGGAGACCCAGTCCCTGACCTCTGGCAATGACCAATGCAGAATGTTCTTCAATGCCCTGCAAAAGGCTATCATCGTGTTCACTAACAATGTCAATGAAAACCAGTCCTCTGAAGTTTTAATCAAAAACAGCAAAGTAGTGATAATGATTGGCCAAAAGCTGGTGGACTTGCTGTGCCGTGAGACCGAACAGAAGAACGTTCACAAAGAGATGCTTAGTAGAAGCAATCAGTTCTGTGGATGGATGAAAAAGGTTGCCATGGCAACTAAGAATGCAGTAATGCAGCCAAACCCCACGGCCTTACAAGAGATGAAAGATCAGGTGGCAGAACTATCTCAACAGGCCGAACAGCTCAGGCTCCTATTAGAACAAGCCACATCTTAGAGGGGAGCTGAAAACTGAGAAGCATTTTATTTTATCTCTTGGCTAAAATTCACTTTACAAAAAAAAAAGATTTTTGCATTTTTCTAATTTGTTTTATCTCTTGCCATTTGATTTAAGCCAGTTTTTAATGAGACAGTGCAGTATAGCAAACTGGGATCAAGGTTTTATTCAATAACTGGTTAAACTGAGGAAGAAGCTAACTGCTAGATTTTCAATCAATTAAAACTTTGTTCCTGTGTAGTGACATCACATTTTCTGTATTTATAGCTAAACTAAACAGTATTTATTAAAAAGGGTTGGATATTGTACAAGAGGAATGAATCTGGTTCATCATAAACTTGCCACATCAGAATTCAGATTCTTTAACCCCACCTTTCCACTCTTTCTGCACCAAAAATGTCTTAGTTTGAACTGTTTTAGAGTTCATTATAACCTAGGTGAAAAGAAGTAGCTTTAACAGTGTTTAAAACTAAAGTTAAATTCACTAACTAAACTGCAACCTGTGTTTTCACCAGAGAAATTTTGTTATACCAGGGAATTGCTTTTAGAGCCATAAAGTAGTATAAAAGATATAGGTGGATTTCTGATTCCTCTCCCTGGCTTCAAGAGGCAAGACAAAAATAACTGGCAAAATGCAAAAAAAGCATTGATGTGAGTACAAAAGCAACTAGAGTTGAGGTGGAAGGCTGCATTTTAGTATGTAGCATGAAGTTTCCCTAGCAAATCTGGAGAGTGTGAATTGAGGGAAAACCCATCTGGTTAGTCATACGTTGAACAAATGAAGATGGTTGTAGTTGTTGGCAGTCAGTCATCTCAGCTCCTGGACATCTTTGCAGGGGTTCCTCAGGGTCGAGTCCTCAGCCCAATCGTGTTTAGCTGCTTCATGAATGACCCTCCCTGCATCACAAGGTCAGGACTAAGGATATTTGCTGATGATTACACAATGTTCAGCACTGTCCACCATCTATAAGATGCACTGCAGAAATTAACTAATGCTCTTCTGTACCTTCCAAACCCACAACCACTTTCTTCTATGATTACAGCAGCAGGAAATACATGAAAATGCCAGCTTCAGGTTCCCCTCTGGTCACTCCCCATTCATTCTTGAAAATATGTGACTATTCCTTCAGTGTCATTGGGTCAAACATTTGGACCTCCCTTCCTAAGGGTGTCAAGGATGTACATAAACCACTGCAATCCATGTGTTGTAAGAAGCTCACTACCACAGGCTGGCTCTGCCCATTTCCTTTTTAAAAAAAAAAATCATTTAAAGAAAGACAAGTGGCAGCTGAAATGCCTGTTTAGGCAGAAAATGCAGTCCAGTAGGAACAAATCTGTGCTAAGGTTTGACCAAGCTTTGGCTGAAGTGTGGAAGGATAAAGGAAAAGTTGGCATGTAGGTGTTTGCAGGCATGTGGAGGGTTATTGCAGAAGGTGCAAGGATACAAATTTCAGTAAGAATCATTGTCAGAGAAAGCAAGACTTGAAGCTTCACCTCATTTGCCCAATGACACAATTCTGTGTCACATCATTTGGCAGAAATTCTGTATCCCTAGTTTGTTAATGCATTATGTCCAGTCTCTGTTATTGCTCAATCCTCTTGACCTGTCTGTAGCACCAGGGAGAAGTTAGAATTGTACATGTATTGTATGTGGATTCTTAAAAAAAAAGTTGCTTAAGGTACAAGAACTTTACAGTTTAAAAGAAAAATGATAGGTGAGGTGTGCCTGGAGAAAGGAGAAAATCTCAGCACAAAGTGGAAAGATTGAGGATAATATTCAAGTTGCAGGCAAAGAAATGTTTTTGTTAAATAACTAATTTTTATACAGCCAATGACTATAAGGGTCAGTGATTGTTTTTTGTAACTTAGGAGGGAGAGTCCCAGTGACAGTAATGCTGAGAAACCCTGATAAAACAAAATCAGGATGTCTATGTCCCAACACCCTTTAGAAGGTAGGGAAGGAGCAAACTTAGAAACGGTGCAGACATCAGCTTCTTATTTTATTCTTTGCAACACCGTGGTACATTGAGAATGGTTAATTTTCCCTCCCTGAAAAGAAAATAGATTTGTCATAGGGTGCAGAATAACACAATATGAGGTGAATGTTTGTCTCTTCACTACAAAAACCACAGGTTCTTGGGAGGTAGAGATGGTCTCGTTGATGATCATGAACCATAGTGAGGGTGCTTGTGCCCCCATGATACACCATGTGTAACAGCTTTAAGCAGAGTCTCTGCTTAAAGGGGGACTGACTATCTCATCACAATTGAATTTATCTGGGTGGTGGAACACAATGGGCAACTGCAAATTCAGCAGAGTGTAACATGATTTATAATTGATTCACTTGCTTTGTAGTATCACTCAAGACAAGTTTCATCCATTGTTGGTTTACAATTTATCACTTGTCCATTCATTGCACAGAATATTTTGCTCCCAGTGGAACATGTCCAATTTCTCCCATGCATGAGGAAGACAAGCCTGAGTTTAGTACTTGACATCATATACCTGCATTTGATGGTATCCCAGTTAAAATAGATGTTTACAAAACAGTCATTTCCCAAGACTAAATACTGGATTCAATCTTACATAATATCAATAAAAACAAAATTCTTACTCATTTAGATTCAGATGGGAGGGGAAAGCAGTCCCAGTCAAATCACAAAAAAAAATCTGGGTAATGAGCAGAACATGTGACACCTTTGCAAGTGCTAATGTTCAATTTTAATTTTCAATTTTATCTTTTGTCTTGAGTGTTACTGTTTCTTTTCTTTATACACCTGATCCAACATGAATTCTGCCAAGAATACCCAGCTTTCATCACTTCCCTGCTAGAATTCTGACTTACACAATTTTGTGGACTTTTTAACTGAAGTAAACGGTGTAGGATTAGGTTAAATGCTGTTAGTTAGTTGAAAGTGAGGACTGGAGAGAAGAGTCAAGATTAGAGTGGTGCTGAAAATGCACAGCAGATCAGGTAGCATCCAAGGAACAGGAAAATCGATGTTTTGGGCAAGAGCCCTTCATCAGGAATGCCATCACACTCTCAGCCATGCATCTCTACCTAACCTCTACAGTCAGCAATGCCTCAACTAAGAGCCACACTCTCTCAGACCACCACCGGGACCAACACAAGGCCCAACCAAGATTATGCCTCCGCATTTCCAGCACCACTCTAATCTTGACTGATGCTGTTAGATGCTATGCTTTAAAAAAAGGACATGAACAATTTTGGCTAGACCAGTATCCTCATGGTGGAATTTGAATTCAATAAGAATCTGAAATTAAGAGTCTAATGATGACCATAAATCCATGTTGTCAGAAAATCTCACCTGGTTCAGTAATATCCTTTAGGCAAAGAAACTGCCATCCCTACCTGGTCTGGCCTATATGTGACTACAGACTCACAGCAATGAAGTTGACTAGCCAATGACACCCACATCCCACGAATGAACAAACAAAAATCTTGAACCACTGCAGTCTATCTGGTATTGGTAGATTCATAGTGCTGTTAGAGGGACTGGGACAGGTTGACCGTGAAGGATGACAATATAATTCCAGGGCAACTTGAAAGAGATGGCGTTCCCATGTACCTGCTGCCTTTGCCTTACAGCCCAGTGAGTCATCTGTGTTAGATCTCAGATATGTGACAGGCAGTAAAAGATGTTTCAGTGTACTATGGAACTCAGTAGCCTCCTCACCTCCAAGGACCATATGTTAACAGCAATTAGCATTTATACAACACCTTTATTATAATAAGGCATACCAATTTACTTCATAGAAGCAATTATAAATCAACATTTGACACCAAATCACGTAAGGCAATATTAATTCAGCAAACTGAAAACTTGATCGAAGAGGTTTTAGAAATGTTTTAAGAGATGGTGGAGAGATAGAGAGGTTTAGGAGGGAATTTGTGTTTTGGATCTAAGCAGCTCAAGCCACCAACAGGAATGAAGAAAATGAGAATGTGCAAAGAGCCAGAATTGAAGTAGAGCAGCAAGTTTGTAGCGGTGAAGGTGCTGGGAAAGGCAAGATCACTGAAAAAACCAGATGAAAACTTTAAAATTAAGGGCAATGTATTAGGGATTGGAAGCCCAGGTAGGTTATAGAGAGCAAGTGTATTAAGGGTCACTAATGTAAATTCAAATCTTCATAGCGTGAGCCCTCTACCAGAATTCTATCTTATCAATAACATCCATACTGATACAAATGCAACTCTCTTAGCCCAGTCATCATTGTCAATACTTCCAGAATTCATTGTTGAAGCAAAACCATTTACGCTGCACAGGGATTTTGATGTTTACAGAATATTACTTTTCATATTGTCACATTTAATGCAATATTGGTATATAATGCACGATATACAATTTACCCCCAATTCATAGGGGTGTTATTGGTCTTAAAAAGAATCTTGACTTCAGTGATGAAGAGAACTTCCTCTTCTCTTTTAAAGCCAGGACTTGTGGGGACAGAGCCCTTCCAAATGTGTTGTAACACAAACTATATAGGGGATCTTTAGTTTCCTGACTTCAAAATGTGATAGAAGGTATAGGAACCAAGGAGCTCCCAGATCTCAGTGGTTCAGGGCTAGGAAAGAGATAGGACTGTTATACTCTGATGATAATCACTGACTGGACCCCCACTTGCAGAACAGCCATTTAGGCAAAGTAGAAGGAAGCATTTAGCAACTGCAGGCTGTATCCTACCAGAAACCACTAGAATTTAAAAGATATTTCAAAGGACATAGACAATTAAAAGAAAGGCTTGCATTTATCTAACACTTTTCACAACATCAGGGTATTCCATTGCATTGCCCAGCCAATCAAAAAATTGCTCCTGTGTAGTCACTGCTGTGATGCAAGGAATTAGACTGTTGATTTGCACACAGCAAGATCTCATAAAACAAGAGATTAATGGTCAGACAATAAATTTTAAGTTGGGATAAATGTTGGCCAGGACACTGGAAAATATTTCTACTGTTCTTCAAAGTGACATGGGAGTTTGGTTTATAAATCCCATCATAAATATCCTGGATATTTGTTCAAATCTCTGGACGGAGGCTCGAACTTAACAAGGCAGCTAACATTGAACCAAAATGCCACCTGAGAAGGCTGCTGATTCTGGCAATACAACTTGGACAAATTAAAAGAATGTGCTTGATTTAGGTTTTTTATAGAACCCATCAGTCTTACTGTACAATGTTTTCAGTTGTAAAATTCAGAATTGTTTTGTATTTCTTCTAAGCATTTTTTATTCTGGTGAGTGGTATCACATTATGTTTGAAGAGGTGATGCTGATAGAACCATTTTTATGATCAATCCTGTTTTTGTACATTTTCATTAAAATATTATTTCTACAGTTCGTTTTTCTCTCTGGAAGCAACTTTTATATTTAGTGCCTTAAAAAGATATTTGCAAACAACTTAAGATGTTGTGAGAGGAACTGGGGCACGGACATGAGGAGAGATGGTTGGTGAAGTTAGTAAAAGGGGTAGGGTTTAAAGAGACTTGAAAAAGTAGAGAAAAATAGCAGTATGGCCAGTGGTTTTGGGGATAGCATGGAGCACAAGGGACGGAAGTTGGTAATAGGCAGCAACACAACAGACTGGAGCTGGAAGTTTTTGATCTTTCTCAAATACCGCAAAGGAGGGACAGGAGAAATCTTAAGGTGTAGTTGAGAATGAAGGTTTCTAAACTGATGTACTAAGGAATGAGTTAACAGATGTTCTGGACCAGTTTTAAGGAATTCAATGTGAATACCCTATCTCTTCAGTGACTACCACAAAGTGTACTCAAATTACTTCGGTGATATTATTTCACCTTTTAACATCTCTGAAACTACTCTTCATACTTAAACATTGCAAAAATCTTTAAAAGAATTTGGCTTTTCCACTGCTGTCATCTATACCACCTTTTATGTCCATTGCCTCTTTTTTAACTGATTCTTGATTCATTATTCTTTATTAGTAAGGGGATCAAGGGTAATAGGGAGAAGGCAAGAGAATAGAGTTGAGAAACCTATTAGTCATGATCGAATGGCAGAGCAGACTCAATGGGCCAAATGGCCTAATTCTGTTCCCATATCTTGCCTTATGTTCTATATGATCACATACTGGTCCGATAGTTTCATTCATTCCTGCTATTAATAGGACAAATTGAGGTGAATGGCTTAAATACATTTTAAGCAGCAGGTATATGAGCACAAGGGAGAAAGGAGTATAACAGAAGGATACACAAATAAGATTTGATGAAGACTAAGACACTTGAATGGAATACAAAGACCACCCAATAAGGTTAAATGGCCTGTTTCTGAGCTGTGATTTCTAAAAAGTTTTACACTTCAAATTTTTTCATGTCAATTTCACTTGGCTTATTCAGCCATTTCAGAGTACTTAACTTGGCTTTATATGTATATCTCAGATATACTGTGCAAGTTTCACATATCGAAAAACACTGCCTTAAATTAAACTGATGACCCACAGGGATGCCTACAGTGGTACTATTTGATTTGGTACGAGGCACATTTTAGTTGAGAACATTTCCTACAATACAGGTATATTTACTTATTGTGTTGTAAATTCCATTGAAGGTCAAGCTTTATTCATTAAACAAGGAAGTAGAAATATTTTCAACCACAATCTGTAATCTTACCATCCAACATGGGCCTCAGACTACCGTTACCATTTAGGCAGGGAATTAATCTTAGTACAATAAAGACTAGGACAGGAATATTTGGTGAAGCTACAATGCTGGACTACTTTCATGCCAAGTAGTTGTAGCAGCATCCAACAGGCAGGATGAAACAATTCTACAAACCAAGGGACCAGATCCAAGTTCTGCAGTCGTATCACATCCAGCTGCAAATGATCATAGACAGTTAAAAAATTCAATGGAAGAGGAAGTTCTGAAAATACTTTCATCCTCAATGGTGAGAAAGCACAATAAGTCAGTGCAAAGGCAAAGTGCTCTCAATTTTTAGCCAGAATTGCTGAGCGGATGATCCAGTTTGGCCTCCTTGGATTCTCAGCATCAGAGATGTCAGTTCTCTGCCAATTCAATTCATTGTGGATTCTACAAGTGAAGTTTGTCTCCAGAGCTCTTTCAGTTTTGGTTAAAACATAGACAAAAGAACTGGATCTCAGTCAAGGCAAGAGTGACTGCATTCAACATGAAGGCAGCATTTGACTAAATGAAGGATCAAAGATAAGTCAACGGAAATCTGGAATGAACACTACTTGTTATAAAATCAGAAGTTGAGTAGTGCTTAGTATTATACTCAGAAACTAAAGCAGTCCGTGCCTGGATGTGTTAGGACCTAGTTAAATGATGCTGGCTGATGAGTGTTAAGTAACGTTTGTGCCACACAAGCACTAGTCAATGACTGTCTCCAACGAGAGAAAATTTATCCATTTCCTCCTGTTTACTTCTGTCAGCATTACAGTGAGTGAGTTTCCCATCAATAGCCTGGAGGTTAACTGACCAGAAAGTTAACTATACCAGGCCACCTAAATACTGTAAAAAAAGAGGTTAGAATAAGTCATCTACTGACTCTCCATCATTTAGGTATCAAGTCAGGAATCTGACCTGCTTGAATGAGTGCAGTTCCGATAACAATTCAAGGCAAGACAGCTCATAATATCAGCAGGCCGGCCACCAGAAGTGTTCAATCCTGCCATAATTGACAGTGGTAACAGTACATATCAGTATGTAAAATCACACGGCCAGTTCAGCAACTCATCAGCAGCTTCCAAACTTGCAACCTTTACCAAATAGAAGGCCACAGGCTGGAGTACTGTAAGTCTCTCTCCAAGTTGTATACCATCTTGACTTGGAATCATATCACCATTCCTACAATGTTAATGAATCAAAGTCCTGGAACTACCTAACAGCGGCAGTGACTGCAGTGGTTTGAGAAGACAACTTACCATAATCTTCTCAAGTACAATAAGGGGTTTGGAAGTTCTACAGCCATGGAACTGTTACTTAAACAGGAATGTAGAGGTGAATATAGGGGGAAATATTAAAAAAAAGAAATATGATTTCCTTTCAAAATAGCTTTTATTCAGTGCCATAAAATGTATTGTTACTGCGAAAAAAAATTGATGATGTTTTAGTATCTATCATCCATAAGTACCTCAATGGATATCATTGCTACTGCACCTCATCAGTGCAACACATCAATAGGAAACTAAATTCACATTCAAAACTGGGAAGAATTACATTGCAGAGACAAACACAGTCACACTTGAAGCAGAATTATACTATGTGCACAGACACACATATCAGCTAAAATTCTACCACGTAGTCAAAGAATCTCCCAATTAATTTTGTTGAAATCAATTTATATCATGTGCTAGGTTCAGTGCTGCACAGAGTCCTTTGCTTATTAGACTTAGCCTCATAGCATTTAGCCTTGCAAAGTTTGCCTGTACTCTATGAACAGTAGCTTTAACGGGAATGATTGAAAAGTGTCATGAATATTTCCTAATAACCTTTCATCTCAATTCTCCAGATGTACAAGAAACCATCATGGTTAATTTGTAGTTTATTATTGCATACAAAGTTTATGATCTACATTTAGGTCTGCACCACTCTTTTGTACAACATTCACAGAACAAAGTAAACAAAAAAGCTCATTTGAACACTTCCAATATGTAAAGAAAATTAAACTGTAAACATGACTTTGTTCCCCCACAGCAAATCGTAGTGCTGAAGAAAAGTTTTCCAGTGAACTCAGTGTATTAGTGAGAGGACCCTTTGTCAATTGTATTGCAGTTTGGGCCTGGGGATAGCTTGGATCATTTCTGAACACATCAACATTTAAGCAACATGATCCACAAGATTCATGCACCTCAAGAGATATGCAGAACTCTTGAGTAATGCAGAGTCAGCATATCAGAGCATTTTTCTGGTCTCCTTCCTTTTTGGTTGGAACCTGGAAAATAGTATATGCCATAGAGTTGCAGTAGAGACAGAAAAGTGACCACCAGCATGGCATTTATGACTACTGTTGTTTGGTTTGAAATCTATGCATTCTACTGTGTTGCTGTGGCGGCGGTTCACTCCAGCAGAAGTTGTCCATCTCCTTTTCATTGCATGACTACAAAACCGCTTTAGCAGCAATACGGACAGATTACAGACTGACATTAGCAGAATAACCCATCAGTAACATAATAGAACCTTACAAACATACACCAACCACCAAATACATACTGGTGGACATTTCAAACCACCACTGGGGATTGGGTATATAAAAGCTTATGGTAGTAATCCTTCGTATCTCCAACCCTGGCAGGACTTTCCGCCTGCGAATTTGGAACACAAATCTTGCTGCTCTTTCCGTACCTGGAGCTGCATGAAATCTATTGAGAACTTAGGGCAAATTATGCATACTGTGGCTAAAAGATGACAGACTTGGGTGGCAGCAAATGAAATAATAGCAATGACAAATTATTTCAAGTTAGCACTCCCCATCCATACAATCTGCCTTTGACCAGTTAGGCAGCAATAGGAAGATTTTTTTCTTAAACATCAACAGAATTTTGTTTTCACAGCAACACAAACTGTAGTTAGATAACTAACTAATCACCTTCTTTAAGGTGAAGGCAGCATAATAAATATTGCAAATACAGGCTGCAAGCTGAGTTTAGAGTTTAGATTAAATCACGAGAAAGTTACTCATGAAGTGGTCAACAGTTTGCATGGAAAATAATCAATTGTTTTGGAAAGCTGTTGCAATATCCTTCAGTAAGGGAAAACATTCAAGTTTAAACAAAATGGTGGTGTGTTAATGGAATGAATTTTCTGGTGAGCAAAATGTTACAGATTTGCACCTTTTCTGGAAACAGTGAGCAAAGAAAATACAAAAATGTGAGAACTGTACCAAGTTACAACAAAATCAATAAAATGGGCAACAAAAAATTCCATACAGATGCATAAACAACTGGAACTCAAGTCCCTGAATAGCCATCCCTGAAAGTGTGAAATGGCTCATCACCTGGTGGCTAAAGCCTCAAATGAATTCTTGTTTTATATGATTACATTTTGGTGAATAGCCAGTATCTAATTTTGTTCATTTTTAAGATCAGTGCAAAACAGTTTGTAACTAGGTCTGCAGTTCTTCGGAAAATGAAGTGGTGCATTTTCTAATAGCTTAGTGTATGGTTTAAAAGATGCACTGACAAGAAGACTTCCTTCAGGAAGAACAGAAGAATCTGGACTGCAAACTAAACTATTTCTTCCAGTGCCTGTCCAGTTCTTCAGTTGACAATGGCGTGTCTTCAGGACTGTGACTGCAGGACTGTCACAGTGGGATCCCATGACAACATTATATTAGTGAAAATATTCCATCACTGGGATGTCTGCCAGGCTGTTGGTGGAGGGGGGGGGGGGGGGGGGGGGAGAGAAGACAGAGGTGTCTAGAATGTGTAAAGATGACCGTTTCTCTCTTTCAGAGCTTCTGTTCTACCTTAATGAAACCTACAATGCAGCTGCCCACAAGTGCAACAGAATCTCAAACTAAATTAATGGCCATGTTAAGTTGTAGGAGGAGTCACAGTACTAAATATTAATAATTCTTTTGCTTTGTTTGAATATTTCAAATAAATAGAATTCTGACCTAAACCAAATGGGCTGGGTTCTAACTTCATGATTTTTTTTGTCTACCTACTAACATAGGTATTACTTTTGTTCATCGAAGCAAGGTAACATCTTATTACAACCAGATCCATTAGTAACAGACAATTCAAGATATGAGATTCCATCTCATATGCAATGGATCCACCACAGAAGTATTATCCTTACACAGTTATTAGGAAATATTCAATTTCCTCTCCAATACTAGGCAGTCTGATGCCAGTTTCATTCACAGGGATGATTGTACATTGCAGCAGCTTCTGGCCAGCAACCACAGTGTAAAGTCTAGTCCATGTATTCCATTGTAATGCTCACTCACTCCCAGGCTTGGAGTGGAAATTCATTGATGTCTGCCATGACCTCAATCGGTGCTTCTCTGTGATTATACATCAACTTCAGCCTCATCCTCAGTGGGTGCTTTAAGAAACGGAAAAAACAAAGCTCTTTAGGTCAAACTTCAATGTACTGTTGAACGATAACTACCTTGCATGAACTATGGAAAAGTACTGGAGGAGATGATCCCAACACTGTCCTCACAGTAATATTGTTCTGAAATTATTCAAACAGAAGAACTGCAGAAAATAAGAATTGAAATGGGAGACTTTGAGATCAATTTGACACACCTAGATATACCACTTCCCAAAAGACAAAGTTCCCTCCTCTCCAACAAACTGAATTGAGATGTAATCCAAAGACATTCCATTTGGTGCAGCACGTTTTGGAGTATTGTACTCCTATTATTAGCCAGCATTTCGGAAAGTCCAAACTGAAATTGCCAATCATGATTTTGTTGACAAAGATTCTCCCTTGGATGACAGACACACACTAGAAGGCCAACAATGTTGTGGTTCTGTTCGCCGAGCTGGGAATTTGTGTTGCAAACGTTTCGTCCCCTGTCTAACTCCAGGATACTGTCTAGCAAATGAATGGCCACATGAGTACAAAATAACAGAGGTCAGGACAATGGGTCACCTCAGTGCAAGGTAAGACATTTCTTTGGTCGAAGCTTTTATCCGTTGCTTTCATAAAAGGTGTATGTTATGACACAGTGGTTGCTCAGACACCTGTAACTTTCTGAAGTGGGTATTATCATCATTAGGCCAGACTTCAGACTGAATACTCACTGAGCCTCAACTAGTCAGCTCTTGTATCTTTATGTAAACAATACTGATTTACATCTACTCAACGCTGAACGATGGAGATCTAAATACTCTGAATATCCAATGAAACTCTCAATGAACAGCCTGCCTAAAAATACCTGTCTGAATGGTGTCGATTGCTCATTTGGAGGCTCGTTCACAACATAAACAAGTGGCCACTGTTTTCAAGCAAGCTCAGGTGGGCTGTTCAATCACAGCTATCCTCACTGTCTTCAGCTAAGATTAAGGAACTTTACTGATTCATTCCCCCCCCTAGGCCAGAGATGCTGTGGTGAGCTTAAGTATGTTAAAGGTGAACCCAAGACATTCTACTCTATATGTTTAGTTTCATTGTACGCTGCGCAGTTATCATTGAAAGATTATCTAAAAATTTGACTGCCCCTCATTTTTTGTTCCCACCATAAAACAGTATGTTCTGTCAGCGATGTCACGGGCGATCTATTAGAAATAAATAAAACTTACGATAGAAAATAAAACAAAATTGGGCGGCATGGTGGCTCCATGGTTAGCACTGCTGCTTCAGTGTCAGGGACCTGGGTTCGATTCCCACCTCTGGCAACTGCCTGTGTGGAGTTTGCACGTCTCCCCTGGTCTGTGTGGGTTTCCTCCGGCTGCTCTGGTTTCCTCCCACAGTCCAAAGATGTGCAGGTCAGGTGGATTAGACATGCTAAATTGCCCATAGTGCTAGCTGCATTAGTCAGGGGTAAATACAGGGTAGGGGAATGGTCTGGGTGGGTTACTCTTCGGATGGTTGGTGCTGACTTGTGGGCCGAAGGGCCTGTTTCCATACTATAGGGATTCTAATCTAATTTGGTTAAAACTAACGACAATGAGTGCAAACAGCACAGGTTCACAAAATAAGTTCAACTGAAGCAGAATGAGCTTTGACTTTCTTCCACTCACAAGGCATCAACAACCCCTGTACATTACACCAGTTTAACCAACAAAGCAGGAACATTACAGATACTATAACATGCAGCACTACCATCATGAGCCTGCTTTACCTTTTTTGATGCCTTGATAAAAATACAGCACTGCATCATGTTTAAAGAATGAATTCAATCCCTGAGTTTGAAAAAAGGCACATCTTACTCTGAAAAGACTTTTTGAATGAATAGGAATGCAGCACATCACAGCAGTGCATCCCACATCTTTTCCCACTGTTAGTCCATTTAAAGGCTTGAAATTGCTATGACCTAGATTGTGGAGAGAACTGATGTGTACATACCGGGTGAGAGCGAGGGAGAGAGAGCAAGGGAGAGAGAGCAAGGGGGAGAGAGAGAGAGAGAGAGAGAGAGAGAGAGAGAGAGAGAGAGAGAGAGAGAGAGAGAGAGAGAGAGAGAGAGAGAGAGAGAGAGAGAGAGAGAGAGAGAGAGAGAGACATATGCAGGTGGAGAGATAAAGTCATAGAGTCATACAGCTTGGAAACAGACACTTCGGAAATACTCCACGCTGACTATGTTCCCCAACTTAATTAGTTCCACTAGTCTACTTATGACCCATATTTCTCTAAACGATTCTTTTTCATAAACCTGTCCAAATGTCTTTTAAATGTTGTAACTGTACTTAACTGCCAGAGGAAGTGGGCGATTCAATTCTACCTATGAACCAAAATCTGTGTGGAAGATTCCAGAGCAAATCGCATCTTTTTCATTGGGTTTTGGCAACAGGAATCAGGTCCCTAACATTAGCCAGTTTGATTAATTTCAGTGTTAAGAATGCCTACATCGCATTTCTAAACTGTTTGATGAATCCTTCTGATTCTAACATTCAGCTCATTCATTTAATGACACACAGCCCTGAGGCACACTAACCAAGGTAAATACCTAAGGTTTGCTGGGTTCTGGTGGTTAACAGGTACAATGCCCTCAGCACCCTATGACTGGTGTGGATTGTCTTGAACAAAATCAGAGGTTCACAGAAGAAACTTGAAGCCGAGAATGGTATCAAGTTCAATTGAACTGTTGTTAAATGCTCTGTGTGGGCTCACAACTTGCCATGGCCTCACAGGGTAATTTGAAGCTAATTATTGCCCAATTTTATTAAAGCATTTCAGGGAAAGACCCTTAAGCAGCATTATGAGGCTAAACAAGAATAAGCATGTTAACATTCTGCTTCCAAAGTCTTTTCCCATTGCCACCTTATCTGATAGGCGAAATAGGTCATAAGCCCTCAGACAGTGGGACTGAGCAGACCTATTGGAGCAAGGGGTGGAGGAAAGAAAACTTGAGGGTGTACACCTGGGGAGGAGGGGGTTCAGAGCTTCACAGCAGCCAGTGAAGAGAGACGTGGGTGGGGGTGGGGATTGGGGTTGGGGTTGGGGTGGGGGTGTCCATTGCCATTTGCTAAGAAAAGATGCAATTACTCAAAATATCTCAACCCAACTTACTTTTTTTTTTAATTGAATGGGCTTCCATACAAAGTGGATAAGGAGGAAAGAGGCAGCATGAGAAAACAGATGTATTTAAAGGGATATGTAATTAGGGTGGATGGGGAAGAGACATACCTTTTGTGTATTGAGAACTCTCATTAACTGTGTCACAGCTCCAGAATTCCGAGCAGGAATGTTGCTGCCACTGGGAGACATCAACTGCAACTGGAAGGACTACAAGAAACAGGGAAGGGATAAGTGTACGACTTCTTCATTTTCCAAGACACTCGTTTCTCTCCTGTCTCAATAATTCCTTTGTTTGTTTGTTTTTTCTGTCTGGTTAGGGTCCTTAGTGGGACACAGCACCTTCTGCTATCTTACCCATGGCCCTGAGTTAGCAAACTATTTTCCTGTGGGTTGATCCAGCCAAATTCAGTGATGTCATGATTTTCCGCTTCCCAAACCTGTAGGCTCCCAAAAACTATTTCTGGTGAGCACTCAGCTTCAGGAACCCTGGCTAGTTTTTTTCTCCATAACCAAGAAATGTTAAAGCTAACACCTTCACCACGTCTTTGGTTAATGTGACATAGGACATAATGGGAATAGTCCCTAGGGCATCTCAAACTTGAAGTCATATGTACACTTTATCTCATTAGCAACTATCACGCAATTTTTCCTGGGACGCTCTCCAGGAGTGTTCCTACACCACGTACAGGAAGCTGCTCACCATCACCTTCAGGGTAAATACAGATAGGCAATAAATGCAAATCTTGCCAGTGACACCCATAGCCCATGACCGAATTTTTTTAAAAAACACTTTACATTAGACAGTATTTTCAGTTTAGGAAAATGATTCAGATGAGTGAAAGCATCAGGGGAGGTAGGAGACAAACTGGAGAAATACACAAGTGCAAGGCTGTCTACAGTTTGGTGTAGGAACAAAGCAGCTGACTGACAAAATAAAATGGAAAACTCGAGTTACCAGCCAATGATCTTCATTCCAGAGCTCTAGAAACTGTTCAGACAAACCTTTGGTACAGCAGCTTGCAAAATAAAGTTGCTCATGTCCACCTCAGTGGAATTTGATGCTCGTAAGGTGATAAACAGCATGTTCGTATTTGCTTTGGACCGTTCAAAAGAAAATTCTATTTTCAGACCATTTTGATCATATGCGATGATTGAAGGTATATCTGGAACATAACAGGATTCTTTAACAGATTTCAGAAATAGTAAATTTCATGAATAGAATACTTCCCAAGTCATCCCAATGTGATTTGCATTACATGATTGCATCTTCAAAAGGCATTCACAGCTGCTGTTTATTCAATGTGACAGCCCTTTTACATGCAGCATCTCAAATAAGCAGGAGGTGAATGATGCTTTAGGTCAGGGAGTGGGGTGAATGTTGGCCAGAACACCAGGAGAATTTCACATCCACCTAAACAAATCAGATGGGATTTTGGTTTAATATTGATCTTCGTGATGCTCAGCAATGCTACACTTAAACATCACACAAGGAGGTACACTCAAGTTTAGAACTGCAACATGAATGCACAACCTTCAGACCATGGAAGATAGGAATAGGCTTAGGCTACTCCTGCTCTGCCACTCAACAGAACCACAGCTGACCTGACACTCCTCAGGTCCACTTTCCTGCATTTTCTCTGTAACCCTTGATACCCCGACTGATCAAGAATCTATCTCAGCCTTGAAAATACACAACTTGACAGCTTTCTGGCACAAGAGGCCACCAGTGAGAGATGCAGGACAAATTGTTTTACATTTTTAAGAAATCGTTGTAGAGTAATGAAACATAGCTTGAAAAGAGAAGAACAGACCAAGAATTATCGGGATAAGTTTTGACCATCAGTAGAGCCTTCACCCTCCAATCCATTCAGCTGGTTTATAACAAACCATTTGTTTAAATCCAAATCCTGTGCTACATTCTCCAAGGTCCACTTGCTGATGAAAAATCTGACACTAAAGGAGAAGGTTGATTATTGGCCCGGACAATGATTGCTCAGGACTTGAACTTAACTCTTAAATAATCCAGAGGCAATCAACCTTTGGTCAGGAAATGACAAAGCCACTTCAAATTCACCAAACCCATCAAGGATTATCCTCAGTCAAAAGAGAAATTGCTCCACTTTGATCTTCCCTAGTAATTCCAAATACTAGTTCAGTGTCACAAATTACGTTTTTTTAAACAAATGAAAGGCATCCAGAAAGAAATAGCAGATTAAGTGATGAGGATTAAAATAAAAGAGACCATGCTTTTGATTTTGAGTGTTCGCTGAACAGCACCCTCCACCATTCAGGCACACAGTATCCAGATACTGGAAATGGATTCAGATTACAAGCAAAAAGGGAATCGATGAGCCAAGATCCTTATGACTAACAGGAAAACGGAACATTTGGCTGATGAGGCCCAATTGTTCAAGGACAGTTTTTGAACTCACTGCCCTATCCACTTGATCAGTTCTTTGTTCTTTAAATGACCTTCACTTTGAGGTACTGATAATCCCAGCTCTACTCACGCATGCTCATGTCTCAGAACAACTGAAAATCTACAGAGTTTATGCAAAATACAGCTGCAAATAATTTGCAAACTATGTTTATGCATACTGCTGTGTGTTTTTCTGCAGCACCACGGGCTTGCTTACCTTGTTTTAAGTTGACAGTACTGTGTGAATTAGGGGCAGCAATACCATCAAGTACCAAATGTGGCTGTGCTCCTGATAGACCCGATGACTGTGGATCTGGAATAAAAGAAATTAGGGGGATGAATGGATTTCATTTTCCTCCGCCTCCTTCGCAACTCAGCAAAGCCAGTTAAAATTCTTTTGGACCCCAGAATATGTATATATTTTAAAAGCTTTGAATACTAACCATGTTTGGGAAACAGTGGTTAAAAGAGAGGAAATCAGTTTATACAGTCATTAAAATAAAGCATTTGAGTATAATTTAAACAATCTAATTAATATCACATTTGTCAGGCTTCATAAGGCATTACACAGGGAGTAGCTGAGTGAATAAGACTAGGAAATGGCTAGTTTTATCCTTGGCGAGAGTCATTAGCTGGCTACACTGCAAGCTGCAAGATACCTGGGTGATTGAGGATAGAAATTAGTTATCTTGTGATAGCACTGGCAACTTTATGAGGAAATGACTGATTCCGGGGGAATCATAGCCTTAAAGAGACTGCTGACAGTCACTATGAAGGTGTACCTATTACAATGAGGAGAGCTCATGTGGTTTACCAAGTCCATTCATTTTTTTGAAGCCTGTAGTTCTTAAACTCTAAATCCTCAAAATAAAATGCGTGTGTCATAACCAGATTAGAAAACTATTTTAGCATTAATCACTCTGAAGAAACACCTCCTTATATCAGTCCAGAATCTTCGCCTGACAAAACAAACAACCTAATGTAAATATTAGTCATTTAGATGAGGTGTCAGGGCTGTCATAAACATATGCTTCTGTATCCCAGCAAGATGTCAGGATCTTCAGAAGACAAGGGCAGACAAAGGAAGAGAGTATGAATTAAGAAATAAAAGATAATATTTTGTTCCTTTCTGCCTGCTCAACTGACTGGAGAAATCTAGATATTGGGACAGAAGTTCAGGATCTGGCTGGTGAGGTGGGCCAAAACTCTTAACCAGGGAAATTATTTCTGGGTATTTTGAGTATATCAATCTCAGTCGGCCAATTTTGACATACCTTCAGAGACACCAATGAGTTAACCTTTTACAGTAGTCAGCTGGAGTCTTACCTCTCATCCCTCTATCACTCACAAGACTGCATTATGAGATTATTTCTGTACCCTACAATAGTTTAGTGGTTGCACAAGAGATTAATTTTTAAACATGACTTATTATGTAAAAGCCCCACCTATTCACCAATATCCTTTTGGGAAGGATTTGCCACCCTTGCCTGGGATCTGCACTATGTAGTTGATGCCCTTCAAGTCAATGAAAAATTTAAAAAAAAAAGGTGTTTCCTGTGCCCACATCCCCAAAACAGAATTTGAATATTTCCAGAAAAATCCTAGGACTTTTATACACTGTAGAAATGCAAGTTACCATGTTATTGGCATCAACATATGAGTAAGAGAAGGAAACAAAAGATATGCACTAATAAAGCGCCTATGCTATCAATTGCATTAGCAATTCACAAACTTCTTACGCACCTGGCAGGTTTAATCCATCCAGAAGGTCTAGTAACTCTCCACCTGCATGAGGTACTTTGCTTTCTTGAGGCACTGATGGAGCTGGGTTACTGACGTCGAGTAGATCAAGCAAGTTGCTAACCTGAAACAACATTTTGTGAATTAAAACATCGCATCATGCATTTAGCCCATCCAAAGATGAGTGGACTTACCAAGTAGTCACAAACTTTGAGTAACTGCAGACAAAGAATTTTGTTGCATATGAGTTCACCCCCACTGTCATAGTCTGCTGTCCCCTTTGTTTTTTTAAACTTTGGCTGACTGAGTTGGTTGTTACATGCTCTGCTATCATGGTATCGTACTTTATGAGATCAGACCAGTAATGGGGACCAGTGTTTTTGACCTTGATACACTTTTGGCAAAATATTTGTGAATTTTGTTTCTTTCCTACCTGTGAAATCGGGTTTTTACTTTTATAGGACATCTTGTCAAGTTGCTGTTGATGGGGGGGGTCGGGAATGCAAAGGTTTGATGGAATTTGGATCCAGTCATTGTAGATAGTTTCAGGAGATAATGTACTGTTGGATTTGAAGATTAATCATTCTTAAATTTTAAATTATGAAAAACATACCTGGTCAGCAAATATGGATTTTTGTCCAGAATCATTAGCTGAGAAAAATTAGTTGGCTTTCTCAGTATTGTTTCACATTTTGTTTTAAATATAGACATGTTATTTACATGCAGATTTAAGTCTGCGCTCTGCCTCAAACATTTGAGTACGCAGAAGTAGTAGAAAACTGAACTCCATGAATTTAATTATCTGGAAGGTTATTACACAAAGTTTGGATTTAGAACATGAGGGCAATATATTACCATTGACTGAGGATTGCTTAGTGAATGCAATTAGTAATTAATAGGTTATTTATTTGTGGGCAAGGGTAGTATTTTTACAACATTCTATACAATGTCTTATAGTCATTTGTTGGTACAGAACTTGAATATTGTTGGAGACAGCTTTTGTCTTGCACTCATCAGGACAATTCACAAGAAAACTAATTTAAGGGACGGAGCAGAACCCAACATTTATATTATGTGAGACAAGAGTGCTGACTGATTGGCAGAGGTGTTTCCATGGACAATGAACTTAGCAACTTGAACAGTTGAGTACAGTTTAATAATACCATACATCCCCAAATAGATGGTACAGTGTGGAATCCCAATAGATGCAGCTCTCGGAAACACCTTTATTGAATTCAAGAAAAAGGATGCCTAACCTCCTATCCATGTGTACATTTCTGATTTGATGGCATGTTTTTGACATTTTAATCCATAAGTGCATGCCAGAATTTCCTTTCATGTCTTAATAGGTTCTGTCCTGCAGTCAAATTTGGTAAGGGTAGCCATTATGCCACAGGATGATTTTGATGCAATTTATTTCAGCATTAAGCTTGCACAATTATTGAATGGCTTGAGCCCTACTTACATTTCTTCCTCACAGAAACATATTACAGCATATAGAACTGCATCTGCTTCAATGCCGCAAAATAGGTTCATTTCTCAGGGCAATGCCTTAACCAGCCTTAATCAACCCACCTGGTTTAAAATTTAAACAAGGTCTATGATGGCAATCATCATTAACTGGTGCATTCTCCATAGCAACACTTCTACTATTCAGAAGATTCTATATTTCATCAAAACTTGAAAAACACGCAGTACAATCCATGTACCTGGGCCTGTTGGGATAGCTGCTCTTGTGCTGGTAAGCTGCCGCCCTCCTCTTTTTCTTCACCATTAACCACAGTTTGCACTGGTCCATTGGCTGCACCCTTCTGTATGAGAGGCATTCGCTCCAATAAAGCTGGTCTACAAGTAATATGAATGCTCAGTATCACACAATTACCTTCGATGGGTTCTCAGCGCAACATCTTTGTTATTCCCTGCCGAAGGCCTCAAATTTCACAATTGTTTTAACACCAGCCTTTGTGTATTTCCACTCGTACCAGTTTGGTGCAAACAGAAACACTGAAAATTTATAGCCCAGAAGGAAGTTATTCATTTAGTCTGAGCCAGTCAAAAGGTAATAATTGAGGCTACTCCCACACTCCTGCCTTTGGTTTACAGCCTTGTAGGTTACGTACATTATAGTCTACATGCCATGTTCTAACGTACTTACTCAGCCTCTCCAAATCCTCTTGAAACTTCTTTTGCTACCACTTCAAAACTCCCATCCCCTGCCAGCTTGGTGACATGAGAAAATTTAGCAATTGAACATTTGATTCCCAGATCCAAATCAATGATGTTGATTGCAAATACTTGGGCCCAAGGACTGATCCTTGAGCTGTACCACTAGAAGCAGCCTGCCAACCTGAGAATGACTTGTTTGTTCCTACTTTGATTTCTGTCCAATCATCAATAGCCAAACATGCCAGCATATTATCCAAATTCCTCATGCTAATTCTGTTTATTAATATTGCATAGAACCTTATCAAAAATCTGAATACACACATTCATAAGTTTCCCCTTATTTATTCTGCTAATTACACCCACAAAGAACTCAAACAGGTGTCATCAAATATGAGTTCCCTTTCACAAATACATGTTAACTCTGCCTAAATTCAACCATTATTTTTGGTCATCACATCCTTTATAATAAATTCTGGAATTATCCTGATTAAAGTTATCATAATAAAAGGTTTCTAGTTCCCCAATTTCTTTCTTTCCTTCATTCTTAAACAGTGGGAACACATTTGCTAGATTCTAATTTGCAGCAACTGTTCTAGAGACTACTGCACTTTGGAAGATGACTACTATGCATTCATCATTTGGACAGCCACCTCTTTCAATATGGGATATAGATCAGCACACCCAGAGGATTTACCAAACTTTCAGTCTTAACTTCTTCAGCACTACATTTTTTTTTAATAAACAAACTTCTTTCAGTTTTCCCATTTCTGATAGTCTTTTGGATCTCTTATTTCTGGCAGGTTTTATCTGTGTTTTCTTTCACAAATACAAAGTCATTGTTTAGTTTCTCAGCCATTTTAACTCCTCACAATAAATTCTTCTATTGCAAGGTTTGTGAAGGTTTGTAGCTCAGGTTGAGGTTTAGGGCGTAGCCCTACACACAGATGAAAAAAAACCACCAATTCGATTGGGACAACACATCTATCCTGGGACAGGCTAAGCAAAGACATGCCAGAGAATTCCTAGAGGCCTGGCACTCCAACCACACCGCCATAAACAAACACACAGATCTATCAACCCCTCAGAAAACGAACAGAAAATGACATCACCACAAACCCCAGGAACCCCATCCAGGACAAACATATAAATAGAAAGCAGGAGACAACAGCTTTGCTTCACTCGGAGGTCGCCACTGATGATGTTACCTAGCCAGGTAATGAAATGTCTGGATATCAAACCTACAGCTCAGCGAGCAAACCTACACCCTAAATTCTTCTATTTTTGTTTGTAATATATCCACATCTGCCTTTGCTAATATTTATCTGTATTATATCTTTAGAAGCATTAACAGTCTGCTTTTAGCTTTCTTGTCAGTACACTTTCATGTTCGATTTTCCCTTTATCAGCCTCCTGATATTCTTCTGCTGATTTCCAACAAGCGACTCACCTTTTGATGGCTACTTTGCATGTGTCTTTCTTTGACCTAATACAAATCTCAACATTTTTTGTTAGCCATGGTTAGATAACTTTGCCTGTTAGGTTTTGATGTCAAAAAGGGATGCATATTCATTGTAAACTACTTATTCTTTTCTTGAAATCTAACCCATTGTTTGTCTACTGTCATAGCTTTTTATATAGTTTCTCAATTTTCCACAGATGACTTGCCTGTCAAACCCACATAGTTTCCTTTGTTTAAATTTAAGATGCTAGCTTCAGAATAAACTATATCAATTTCGAACAATGTAAGGTACATTGAATTTTCCTTTACAATTAGATTAATTTACTTTCTCTCACTGCAAACAATTAAGCAGGCAGGTATTTTGTCTTAATTACAAAAGGTTATTTGAGTTTATGAGTAAAGATGTGTAGAAGTGCAATAAAAGGTCAAGTTGATTCTGGGAATAGAAGGATTGTCTATAATGAAAGATTAAACAGACCTGGTTTATATTCACTATAGAAGAATAAGGGGTGATCTCATTCAAACATAGAGACTAATAGGCTAGTTTTTTTAAAATTCAGTTTGGTGGGGAGATGAGTGGAAACATTGTCAAGAACAAGGAAACACGGCCTCATATCCTGAGCAGGTCATTTAGCACTGAGGTGAGGAGGAATGTCTTTACTCAGGGGTGATGAATCTGGAATTTCCAATCCCACAGGACTCAGAGGCTTGACTGTTAAATTCAAAACAGAGATTCATAAATTTCTACATATTAAACACATCAATGGATAGGAGGATACTGCAGTAAAACAGTGTTGAATTATACAAATAGCCATAATCTCACTATGTGATGCAGCATGCTCAAAGAGCTAACTGTACTACTCCTGTCATATTTCTCATGCCCTTATTCTGTAACATAGGGTGCAGGTTATTCTACATTTCAAAGTAGAAGAGACAGGGATATTCGATAATCTCTCAATGTCTTGGTGGCAGCAGTCAGGGCATAATAGAATTTCATGTTCAATTCAAGGGGGCAAAGTGAGAATCCAGGGAAATCTTTTTAAAACCTAAATACAGATAATTGTAATGGTAATGAAGACAAAGCTAGCTAACGTGAACTGAGAAACTAGGTGAAAGGTAAGACAATGAAGACGTAATGGTAGATATTTAAGGAGATACTTAATAACTCTTAGCAAAGATTTTATCCAGTGAGAAAGGGATGCATCACTGTGGCTGAAAAAGATGCCAAGGACAGTCACACATTAAATGAAACACTACAACTTTGTAAAGATTTGTGCCAGGTCAGAAAATTGGACAGATTTAACAAAGAGCAAAATTTGACAAAAAAAATTAGAGATTAAGAGAAACCAATATGAAATTAAAATAAAATCAGATAGAAAACTAAGTGTTTACAAAAACCTGAAAAAGACAAAAAGCAATGAGAGTGAGTGCTAGTCATCCAGTATACAGAGAGTTAATCATAGAAATTAAGTAAGTATATAGAGGCAACGAACATGTATTTCATGGCCATGTTCATCATAGAAGACTTCTCAAAGATACTTGAGAATCAAGGAGCAAAGCGATGGAGAAAACTAAAACAATAATCATAACCAAGAAAAAGGTAATGAGCAAAATAGAAAACATAAAGGTGCACACATCCTAGATGGCCTGCATTCTAGGGCCTGAAAAGTGGCTGCAGAGATAGTAAAGACACCGGCTATAAATTTCTAAAATTCCTTAAATTCTGAAGGGTCTTAGGAAATTCGAAAATAGCTAATGTAACACTGCAAATGCCACAGCCTTAACCATTTACAATATATACCGATTACTTAGATGACAAGACCAAATATATGATAGCTAGATTTGGGAATGATACTGAGATAGGTAGGAAATGAAGTTATCAAGAGGAGGTAAACAGTTTACAAAGGGATTTGATAAATTCAGTGACATGGCAAAAAAAAATAATGTTGTATAAAAGGGGAAATGTGATAGGAGGAATCAAACAGCAGCATACTATTTATATCATGAGAGATTGCAGAACTCTTGGTCAAAGGGAGTGCTGTGCCCTGTTACATGAATCTCAGATTTTGTATGCAGGTACCGGCAGTGATTAGGAAGGCAAGTAGACTGTTGGTGTTCTTTGCAAGAGAAATAGAAAATGAAAGTGTTGTTGTTTTATTGCAGCTGTCCAGGGGTTTGGAAGACATCGAGTATTTCTTCCGCCGCCTTTTCGCCTACTTCTTCAACCAGGACTCCCGCCCACCCTCTGACGACCCCTCCTCCTGCCTCCAACACACCCCATTCACCTGGAAACCCCGTGCTGGCCTCTTACCTGCCCACGATCTCTTCATAGCCAACTGCCGCCGCGACATTGACCGCCTTAACTTGTCCACCCCTCTCACCCACTCCAACCTCTCACCCTTACAACGTGCAGCCCTCCACTCCCTCTGCTCCACCCCAACCTCACCATCAAACCGGCAGACAAGGGAGGCACGGTGGTAGTTTGGCGCACCGAACTTTATATTGCTGAGGCTAAACGCCAGCTCGTGGACACCTCCTCCAACTGCCCCCTTGACCATGACCCCGCCTCCCACCACCAAACCATCATCTCCCAGACCATCCATAACCTCATCACCTCAGGGAATCTCCCATCCACCGCCTCCAACCTCATAGTCCCACAACCCTGCACCGCCCGTTTCTACCTCCTGCCCAAAATCCACAAACCTGACTGCCCCGGCCGACCCATTGTCTCAGCCTGCTCCTGCCCCACCGAACTCATCTCTGCATACCTCGACACGGTCCTGTCCCCCATAGTCCAAGAACTCCCCACCTACGCTCGGGACACCACCCACGCTTCCCCGGCCCCCAACGCCTTATCTTCACCATGGACATCCAGTCCCTGCACACCTCCATCCCCCACCACGAAGGACTCAAAGCCCTCCGCTTCTTCCTTTCCTGCCGAACCAACCAGTACCCTTCCACTAACACCCTCCTTCGACTGACTGAACTGGTCCTCTGAACAACTTCTCTTTCCAGTCCTCCCACTTCCTCCAAACCAAAGGAGGAGCCATGGGCACCCGCATGGGCCCCAGCTATGCCTGCTTCTTCACTGGATATGTGGAACAGTCCATCTTCCGCAGCTACACTGGCACCAGCCCCCACCTTTTCCTCCGCTACATCGATGACTGTATCGGCGCTACCTCGTGCTCCCACGAGGAGGTTGAACAGTTTATCCACTTTACTAACACCTTCCACCCCGACCTCAAATTTACCTGGACCGTCTCAGACTCCTCCCTCCCCTTCCTAGACCTCTCCATTTCTATCTCGGACGACCAACTCAACACGGACGTTTACTATAAACCGACTGACTCCCACAGCTACCTAGATTACACCTCCTCTCACGCTGCCCCCTGTAAAAACGCCATCCCATATTCCCAATTCCTTCGCCTGCTCCCAGGAGGACCAATTTCAATACCGAACAACCCAGATGGCCTCCTTCTTCAAAGACCACAATTTCCCCTCTGACGTGGTTGACGATGCTCTCCACCGCATCTCCTCCACTTCCCACTCCTCCGCCCTTGAACCCCACCCCTCCAATCGCCACCAGGACAGAACCCCACTAGTCCTCACCTACCACACCACCAACCTCCAGATACATTGTATCATCGTTCGTCATTTCCGCCACCTCCAAGGATATATTTCCCTCCCCTCCCCTATCAGTGTTCCGGAAAGACCACTCCCTCTGCGAATCCCTCGTCAGATCCACACCCCCCACCAACCCAACCTCCACTCCCGGCACCTTCCCCTGCAACCGCAAGAAATGCAAAACTTGCGCCCACACCTCCCCCTCACTTCCCTCCAAGGCCCCAAGGGATCCTTCCATATCTGTCACAAATTCACCTGCACTTCCACACACATCATTTACTGCAAACGCTGCACCCGATGTGGCCTCCTATACATTGGGGAGACAGGCCGCCTACTTGCGGAACGTTTCAGAGAAAACCTCTGGGACACCTGCACCAACCAACCCAACCGCCCCGTGGCTGAACACTTCAACTCCCCCTCCCACTCCACCAAGGACATGCAGGTCCTTGGCCTCCTCCATCGCCAGACCATGGCAACACGACGCCTGGAGGAAGAGCGCCTCATCTTCCGCCTAGGAACCCTCCAACTACACGGGATGAATGCACATTTGTCCAGCTTTCTCATTTCCCCTCCCCCCACCTTTTTTCAGTCCCAACCCTCAGACTCAGCACCGCCTTCTTGACCTGCAATCTTCTTCCCGACCTCTCTAGCCTATCACCCTCACCTTAACCTCCTTCCACCTATTGTATTCCCAACGCTCTTCCCCCAAGTCCCTCCTCCCTACCTTTTATCTTAGCCTGCTTGGCACACCCTCTTCATTCCTGAAGAAGGGCTTTTGCCCGAAACGTTGATTCTCCTGTTCCTTTGATGCTGCCTGACCTGCTGCCCTTTTCCAGCAACAGATTTTTCAGCTCCGATCTCCAGCATCTGCAGTCCTCACTTTCTCCTAGGGATTTAGTTGGACCACATCTGAAGCACGGTGCACAGTTTTTGTCTCCTTACTTTAAAAGGATTCAATTGCTTTGGAAACAATTCAGAGATGGTTCATTGGACTCAATCAGAGGAGAAGGATTTTATATGGAGTCATAGAGTTATACAGCACAGAAACAGACCCTTCGGTCTAACTCATCCGTGCCAACCGGATATCCTAAACTGATATACACCAGTTTTTCAGCATTTCGCCCATATCCCTATGAACCCTTTCTATTCATGGAGCCATCCAGATGCCCTTTAAATGTTGTGATTGTACCCACCTCCACTGCTTGCTCTGGCAGTTTGTTTCATACATGCACTGCCTTCTGTGCGAAACCATTGTCCCCCCAGGTCCCTTTTAAATCTTTCTCCTCTTCCTTAAACCTATACCCTCTCGATAGGGACTCCTCTATCTTGGGAAAAAGACCTTGGCTATTCACCCTATCCATACTCCTCTGACTGTCAGAGGAAACAGTCTATTCAGCCTCTCCCTATAGTTCAAAGCATCCAACCCCAGCAACATCCTTGAAATCTTTTATGCACCCTTTTAAGCTTAACAACATCCTTCCTATAGCAGGGAGACCAGAATTGAACGCAGTATTCTAACAGTGGCCTAACCAATGTCCTATACAGCTGCAACATGACATCCCACTCCTATATTCAATGACAGAAGCGAACCAAAGATCTTCTTCGCCACCTTGTCTACCTGCGATTGCACTTTCAAGAAACTATGCATCTGCACCTCCTAGGTCCCTCTGTACATCAACACTCCACATGGGCCTACCACTGAGAACCAATTAATCAGTCCTGCCCGGACTTGCTTACCAAAATGCAGCACCTCACATTTGTCCAAATTAAACTCCATCTGCCACTCCTTAGCCCATTGGTCCATCTGATCAAGGTTCTGTTATACTTTGTGATAACCTTCTCCACTGTCCACTACACCACCAATTTTGGAGTCATCCAAATCATTTGTCTAAATGACAAAAAGCAGTGGACCCGGCACTAATCATTGTGGCAAACCACTGGTCACAAGCCTCCAGTCTGAAAAACAACCCTTCATCACCACCCTCCGTATATTTGTTAGTTTAAGGAATATTAATTTAAAAACTTCGCAGAATAAGCTGGCTTACAGCACCCACATGAGCTTCTGACAGTTAAATTAAAAACATAAGGAGTTTTGAGGGAACAAACTATAAAGTTACAAAGGAAGTGTAATGGCTTACACATTCAATTAAGAGAGAGATGAAAGCATGTCCTTAAAAAAAAAATCAAATGCTGGAACTATTTACTAAATATCTGATGAAGGAAGGTTTAACAGATTTCACCTTTACTCACTGGAGTTCAGAGCATATTTTAATAGGATCACTTCTTGTTAAGATCCTGAGGTGAATACTGGGAGGAGCAATATCCTCATGAGGGAAATGAGAATCAGGGAACAGAGCTTAAAAATAGGAGGTTATCCTAAAAAGATCAGGATGAGTTTTGTTTTCCTCTCAAACAGTCCTTAGTCTGTGAAATTCTCTTCTCCAAAAACAATGAGGCCAGATCATTGAATTGATTTAAGATTAGATAGATTTTTATTGCCAAGGAAGTCAAATGCTTATGGGGCATTTTTGGGACTTAAATTGCCAATATCCTTCAAGGAAAGGAATCTGCCATCCTCACTTATATATGGTTGCAAACCCACCAGAATGTTGTTGACTCTTACTTGCCCTCGGAAATAACCTAGTAAGGGTATTGGCCCTACTGGTGATGTTCATACTCCATAAAAAAGAGTAAGGAATAAAAAAAAAATGGATAACAGCAGTTCAAGAAATCTCCACAAACCTGGGGTTGGGAGCATAGACCATGAAGGATAGTGGTGATGAGTTGCACCTTACTTTTATGTTTCAACAAATGCTGCAGGAATTATTTTCACAAGAAAAGGCTGAATCCTACTCACCGCATATGGTCAAACCTCATGAAGAGTGCACTGTACTCCACTGCTCGTTGTTGAAGTTCTACATCTAAACTGCTTCCGTAGATAGAAACTGCTTTCCTGATGCGACTGTAGGAATCACAGGTTAAAGTCAAACTGTGAAATAGCTTCTGAAAGTTTAGTAACTTGAACAATTAACATTTCAAGGAACATTTTAGGTACAACTACTCCCATCACAATTGCCCCACCCTTTTTCTTGAAAGTGCCAACTTTTGCTGGCAGACTTCAGCTTTGGCCATTGCATAAGAGAGAGCGCAGCCTCAGAAGAGATGGGGGACAAAATCACGTTCATCCAAAAGTATTACATTTTGGGCCAGCTGAAGCCAAACTAACTGTTGGCCCATGACACCAACTTGACAGAAGGGAACATCAAGCAGCATTCAGTAACAAAGACCCAGTTTGAAATTGGTCTTCCTTAGGGGCCAACTATAATACTTTGACTGCAGACATTGGCTGAGATCAGTTAACAAAATAGAACTGAACCTCAGAGATTCTGTTAAATATACTATTTATTAAAAAAGGTAATTGATTTATATTAGTAATTGTGTAAATTCTCTTGTCCCCATGAACCCTCATTGTCTGTAAGCTCCTTGATTTCTCTTTATTGACATCAGCATCTGGAGGCCTCCTGTTTGATATCCGATTGGTCTGGTTTCCGTGAAGGTGATACAAATGTAATGATATTGCAGATTATTAGGGAACCTGGGTTCTAGTCTTTAAGAGACAAATAGATTTTGGGTTTTCAGTGCTGGAAGCTGATTGGTCTTCTTTTTGCCATCTTTTTGAAAGGGTCAGAAACTCAGATTTTATCAGTGCTTGAAATAGCAGAAGCAAAAGGGAAGAAGTTCTACATATTTTCGCAATCCAATTTTAGACAGGGGCTAATTAAAACCCAGAGTATTTTTTCTTATAATTCAGCAAATCACCATGTGGAGGATCAGTGTTTGTGACTTTGTTAACTGAGTAAGAAAATGAGGGTGAAGAGATAAGAGCAATACTTCAGTGGGAGTGAATGTCCATTCATGATTGCAGGGAAAATAAATTGAATTCTTTTTACTAGTTATTGTAAGTTCTTTACAAATTGTCATATATAACTCTTTTTATTTTCTTTTGTGTGTTAAACTTTCATTTTTTTTGTTAAAAATATATTGGCAGCATCTTGTAACACATTGTGACTGAACAATATGATAACTGAATTGCAAAAATAAACCTTATGATCTATAAAGCCAAGTTTCACTTCAGGATTTGACTTATCTAAGATTACCATTAGCTAGGTTTACATATATTTTTTAAAAAAGTACATTAGTTTTCCTATAATGTGGGTTTATTAAATGCAGTTAATGAATTGCCGAACTTTTTGAAGCAAACTTCCCATTTGCTGTTATGCGATTCTCATCCCTGGCACTAGGTGTCACGGTGCACAGAGGACTGAACACTGCATTGGCATCATGTGATCAGTTGGTTTGTGTGCTCTCTCATGAAGAGCTTCATGAAAAGTATTGTCAAATGTTTGCATTTGTGAACTTGGAAAAGCATTGCAAAAGTGTCTCTACAGCCTGAGGACAAGCAGCTGGGAGTAATCGGTTAACTTAAAAACTTAAAGAGTTGAGTTCAGAGTGAAATTTCACTGGAATTAACTAACAGTAAAAGGATGGTGTTGAGAAACAGTTTGAAACTTGGCTTTGTTGTTTGTATTAAGAGATTTTTCTCTTTTTGTTTAAAAAGTATGTTTAGATGTTAAAGAACAACTGCAGACTGACATGAATCTGTTTCAGTGACTAATCAAAATGGTAACCAACTGCAAATAAAAAAACAGTACAAGGACTTGGACATGGTCAGTCAGCTGTTCAGGGTGGTCAGAGTAAGGAAGCTCTGCACACAGTGGGTGAGAGAGAGAAAGGTGGACAGTACACTGTTACATTTGGTGCATGTATGGAAATGTCCTCAGGGGTGAGTAGGTTTGCAGAAGAGGTTCAGGGTTAGTCAGGGTCAGATATTAGCGAGGATGAGTGAGTGGGGAAGATGTTGTGGGAAATGGTGGGGATAGTACCACAGATAGGGTGAGTGTGAGGTATCAATGGGAAGATGGTGGTAATTTCACTGGCAGAGTGGAGAAAGTCATTGATCATCTTCCTCCATTCTTTGCATTCCTTCAGATGGTTGAAACTACACTGGCCTGGATGGCAACCCTGGTGCAGATTGGCATGGTTCCAGTATGATGGCGTCTTCAAGATGGCCTGGGAGAAAAGGCCGTCTTGCCTCTGCATCACCCATCCCACAAAGAGAGGCACCAATTTTCCATTGTCTGCCACATCCAGGGCCAATGTCAGGAACTATGCAGGGCAGCTCCGGATTGATAGCACTTGTCTGGTTGCACAACATCTTTTAAAAGATAGTGCTGCACCACGGACATTGGTCAATTTTGAGATATCCAGGAAATGGTAAGTTGTTTTAGAAATGGCACATGGTATGATGGTGCTATAGTGTGTAAGGAGGGAAGAAAGGATGGGAAAGGTTTTTAAATTAAGGCGATACGATGTCCCCGAGCATCACGACGTGAAATCCTCCGAAACGTTTGACAAAACTGACACTTAGCGAAAGAAATTAAGATTCAACCCTTCATCTATCAAGGCACATTTCATTTTGTGCAGTGTTATCAGTGGATGGAATCAGAAGACTGGCTATAATGTAATGCAGCCAGCAGATACAGATGACGATCGAGAGTAATTGGTTGAAGATTCTGATGAATTGCACTGTATAGTACCAAACAACAGGTCAAAATTTACTTAGTCGGTGCTATCATTTGTGTTAGACTAACTACTATTTTTGTTTAGATTTCTACTGGTATTTTGGGGGGTTTGCCCCAACCCTAAATTTCCCATAGGCTGCATAATTTCTATTGCACAATTTTTTGTAACATGGTGTCATACGGGAACACAACAATGGCATTATAAGAGAACTACCTACAGTTAAATAGTTAAACATGTAATGTGAGCACAAAATGGGCAGTAATTTGACATACAAATACTTATTATTCTCCTCTAATTATGTAGTAGAGAGGTCAGATGTTACAACAGGAATTTGTATTGTCTGTGATTGACCAATGTCATGTGGCTGATAAGTAACACAGCCAGATCTAGAAAATGCCAACTTTAGATTGATAACCTTCTGGAGGATGGAGTTGGATTCCCATTGGATAAAATATCATTAGTTGAATGGGTTAATCTGTAAATTAGACAATGGCATCCATAACCAGGCTAAGGTACAGAACAAGAAGGAGAAACCAAAGTTCTTGTGCTGCTCTTGTGTGTAGACTGTAGGCACAACTCTGATAGACAATTCAAATTGTGAATTATTTAGGGATTTGGTTATCTACCAGTGAAAGTAACTTGGAAATAGAAAAGACATTTAATAGCAAAGTCCTATTATTCTGTGATAAAGTGCTTCTCAAAAGCCTTCTAATAAGACACTATTGTCAGTGTTTCAGCTGAATGAGCCCATATAGATTTAAGATTTCTTGCAGAAAGAAAATCAATTATTATGCACTTTGCATGTTTTAGGAAGAGGAAAGGGGAAAGGGCAAGATACCAATACATTCTATTTACTTTGTGCTGCTCTGTAGTCGTGTGCTAAGCTTCATAATGGCAGTCAGCGCATATTCCCGCGTTGTGAGTGCTGAGAGGCTGGACTGCAGAATCTTCTCTAAAACATCCAGCACTTCATCTTCTGTAACCTACATAGGAAAGCAAGAAACCAAATATAATTACCAAGGCTGCAGTTCTCTACCAAATAAATATCCAATTCCAGCCTTCTCCAACTATAATCATCTCAAACTTCCTAAAGGTAAAAACAATGACTGCAGATGCTGGAAACCAGATACTGGATTAGTGGTGCTGGAAGAGCACAGCAGTTCAGGCAGCATCCAAGTAGCTTCGAAATTGATGTTTCGGGCAAAAGCCCTTCATCAGGAATAATCATTCCTGATGAAGGGCTTTTGCCCAAAATGTTGATTTCGAAGCTACTTGGATGCTGCCTGAACTGCTGTGCTCTTCCAGCACCACTAATCCAGAATCAAACTTCCTAAATACAATGGGAGTATAAATTTCAGACACAGCATGTGGTGAAGGTGTATTCAGAAAATGGTGGTAGTGGGTGGAGAAATGAGGAGGAGAAAGAGCCGGTTTTCCCATCCAGCTCAGAAAACCTTTGATAGAAGGCTAGTGTCGGTGGGTTAGTCCTCCTACATCCAATACTTGTACTCTTGAGTACAGTTGATTATCAAGAAAAATTAAATCTGATTTTCACACTGGCTAGCAATGATTGCAGTGGTTTAATGGCAATCAAACAAAGAGGCAGCTCTGTTCAGAAGATCCGAAAATGTAAGCAACTGCAGATCAGAATAATCAACTAAAAGGTGCATTCAACAGAGTGATGGAAAATAACCATGCGTATAACAATATAATGACAATAAATATGTTCAATTGTATGCATGCTAATTAAAACAGTACAGGAGAATTTGTGACTCAAACTACTTTGTTATCACCAAAACCAGTGCTATGTTCAGTCTCTGAATAGCTGGACAATTCCTTGGCTTTCTGAAACTGGGTTAATTAAGATACACAAATAGAAGTTAAAGGGTGGAGTGGAGTGGGGTGGGGGAGTGTGCAAGAGAGGAAGAGCACGAGAGAGAGCGCGAGCAAAAATGCATCCAGATATTCAAAGGTTTGCCCTTCACACTCTCCATGCCTTCAGTGTTCAATACTATGCACTTATTAAGTCAAATGTTACATGCGTAAAGGCACTTGGTCAGTTAATAGGATATCTGAAGACTCCTAATCAACAGTCAGGTCAACGATTTGAGTGCTAAACTTCACTTTTACATTCCTGGAATAAACAGAATTAGACCTGTTCAACATCACATCCCAGCACCTGTTAAGATACTATCTGTTGTGCAGGGAATAGATTGCGTTTGGCAATAATGCCTTTCAGAGCCGAAAGCTTTGTGGACACCATATGCACGGATGTCAATTAAACTGCCTCATGACAAGAGTCAGGATCTTCAAGAGACGAGGAGTGAAACGGCAAGAAAACAATCTTCCTGTTCATAAATAAGTCAGTGTAAACAACAGCCCTGTTGTCAAATGTTGGAGTGCTTTGGCAGGGAAAGTAACAGCAGAACGACCAAAATAATTAATTATAAAGCAGCAATTTGGCTTACTGGAGACAGAAACAGTATTAAAATCTAAAATTATCCAAGATTTTTATCACAAACCTTAATTATAATCAATATATTCAAGTATTTTAAGCACCTTTGTGTTCTATTTTCAAGAGTTTGAATATAACTGGCATAGTTTAAATATACCACAATATGTATCGAACCATGGAGCTTTCTCAAGCTAATCAATGATCATCTATCACAACCAATGTATTTGGCCACAGCATTATATCAAAGTGTAATTTTCACAATATCAAACTTTTAATATATACATGCCTCTATCATATTTGGTAACGTTGCAGTTTTATGTGCACAAGGTTGACTGACATCAGTGAACATCATATTTTGAATTCAAGCAAATCGTGTACTTTATTTAAATTCCCACAGTTTTTCAACCAAGATGTAGAATTTCCACTGGGGTCATCCAATCATTCACAAGCATTCAAACGTTCAAGGAATCCCCAGAAAGAACAAAAACAACGTATGGCTATGGCAAACCACAACAGGCAAATAAATGGTGAAAGCTTTAAGTTTTCAATTCAGCTAACTTCAGCAATGGAATTTTTGGCTACAATTCAAGAGCAAGTGATTCTCTCCTCACACTTCTATGACCCATTCAGCACCAATCCTCCTCTGCCTTTCCAAGCTCACTCCATGATTTAAATGCTCTTTTCCCTTTAGGAGAGAGTCAAGGAATCCAGGTCCTGGACCTATCCAATGCCATGACTGTCGACTGCCAAAATGTACGTCAGGGAGGCTCATACTCAGAAAAACCTCAAACCCTGCCTGATATTTGTTTCTTGCTGGGAAGAGAGCTCTTATTTATAATCTGCCTTTAAATTAGGATATATTCCAGAAGAACACTACAAAAGGAACTGAGGAAAATAATTGTGAATAAACAAACAGATAATGAGCTAAGATGTGAATGTTTGTACCTTACCAAAAGCTCAGTTTAAAAGATGTATCTCTAGGAATCTAACATGGGGAAAAAAAAAGAGAGTTGGCAGGATTTGTGATGTCAAGCCAGAGTGAGGTCAATATTGCTGAAACATTCATGGAATTGTACATGCATGGTGGATGTATAAAAGACCTTAAAATCAGAGAAATGAAGGATAAGTGAATGAACAGAAAACTGGAGGCAGCTTCAAGCCCAGAGAAGGGAAGCAGGGAGGGGGAAAAATTTAACTGAATAGTAACCAGAAGTTTCTAAATGATAGAAAGTAGCTCTGAACCCACTTATCCAGAACATAGCAGCACATTTTAACACTGACATTTCATTTGTACAATCCAAATACCAAGAAATCATTCAGCAGAATATTATAAAATGCAGAATCATTCATTTTCGACCAGTTCAGTGTAGATGCAATTCAGCTGTTTGGGACGCCCACTGATTCATTCAGAAGAAGACAAGTCTTCCTAGAGTGCTAATATCATCCTTGAACAAAACCATACCTGAACTTGCGATTCTTCCTCAAACTCGGCAGACAACAGTAGATCCCCATATTCTCCAATGCACCAAACTGCCACCTGCACCAAGGGTTGCTGTAAAACAGAAATGGGCCGGCCCCAAGTTCAAACATGTAGGCCAGTTACAGATTAGCTTGTTTTCAGACAAATACAAGCATTGACAATGAGCCTACCTCAAACAAGTGGCTGCTCTGGAAAATTTGGGGAGTGATAGACTCAGGGGAATGTAGTACGACCAGCCAAGTTTCTGGTATTGAGGCAGACTCAAATGTAAAAGGGGTAGATCAGTTTCCAAGCAATTGATTGTGATAGGGGACTCCCTAGTCAGAAGCACTGACAGATGATTCTGTGGCCAACAGTGAGAAATCAGAATGGTGTGTTGTCTCCCTGGTGCTAAGATCAAGGATATCACGGGGAGACTGCAGAATATTCTCAAAAGGGGAGAGGGACCAGCAGGAAGTTGTTGTACACATTGGAACTAACGACATAGAACGGGAAAAGGATAAGATTTTGAAGGGAGAATATAAGAAGTCAATTTAAAAAGGAGGTCCTCCAGGGTAGCAATATCTGGGTTAATCCTGGTGACAGTAGGAATAGGAGGAGACAGCAGATGAATGCATGGCTGAGCGGCTGGTGCAGAGGAGAGGAATTCACATTTTTGGATTGTTGAAATCTCTTCTGGGGTAGAAGTGACCTGTAGAAGGGGGATGCATTACACCTGAAGTGGAAGGGGACAAAAACACTGGAAGGTAGGTTTGCTAGAGCTGCTCAGGAGGATTTAAAGTGGGGGGTGGGGGTGGGGGAGGTATTGTTGCTGACGGAGGTAGCAAGGAAAGAGATCAATCTGAAACTGGTACAGATGGGAAAAGGAGGAAGTCAAACAGTCAGGGCAGGCATGAACGAAGCAGAGAATAAGATAGGAATGATGCATTGAAATAAATGCATTTTAATTTAAGAGGCCTAACAGGGAAGGCAGGTGTACTCAAGGCATGGTTAGGAACATGGGACTGGGATTTTACAGAAATTACAGAAACATGGCTCAGACTAGCAGCTTAGTGATCCAGGATACAAAACTATAAGGAGGATAGAAAGGGGGGCAAGAAAGGAGGTGGAGTGGCACTTTTGATAAAGGATAACATTACGGCTGTACTTAGGGAGGATATTCTTAAGTACGGGAGTATTATTTTAGTTGTACTGAGAAATAAGGAAGGGACAATCACCTTATTGGGATTGTACTATAGACCTCCTAATAGTCAGAGGGAAATGGAGAAACAACTTTGTAAGGAAATCTCAGTTATCTGTAAGAATAATAAGGTGGTTATAGTAGAGGATTTTAACTATCCAAACATAGACTGGGCCTGCCATAATGTTAAGGGTTTAGATGGACAAGAGTTTAAGTACGTGTACAAGAAAATTCTCTGATTCAGTATGTGGATATACCTATCAGAGGAAGTGCAAAACCTGACCTCCACTTGGGAAATAAAGCAGGGCAAGTGACTGAGGTGTCAGTGGGGGGTGAATTTTGGGGCCAATGACCATAATTCTATTAGTTTTAAAATAGTGATGGAAAAGGATAGATTGGATCTAAAAGTTAAAGGCTGAAATCAGAGGAAGGCCAATTTTGACAGTATTAGGCAAGAACTTTCAAAAGTTAATTGGGCGCAGGTGTTCGCAGGAAAATGGATGGCTAGAAAATGGGAAGCCTTCAAAAATGAAAGAACAAGAGTCTACAGACAGTATCTTCCTGTCAGCGTGAAAGGCAAGGCTGGTAGGTGTAGGGAATGCTGGAGACTACAGAAATTGAGGTTTTGGTCAAGAAAAACGAAGAATGTGTTAGGTCCAGACAGCAGATATCGAATTAATCCTGAGAAAAGTATAAAGGAAGCAGGAATATACTTAAGAGGAAATTCAGGACAGCAAAAAGGGGACATGAGATAGCTTTGAAAAATAGAGTTAAGGAGAATTTAATGGGATTTTATAAATACTTTAAGGACAAAAGTGTAACTGGGAGAGAGTTGGACCCCTCAAAAATCAGCAAGGCAGCCTATGTAGAACCGCTGGAGATGGGGGAAGATACTAAACGAACATTTTGCATCAGTGTTTACTGTGGAGAAGGACATGGAAGATAATAGAATGTGGGGAAATAGATGGTGATATCTTGAAAAATGTCCATATTAGAGGTGGCGGTGCTGGATGTCTTAAAATGCATAAAAGTGAATAAATTCCCAGGACCTGATTAGGTGTACCCGAGAACTTTGTGGGAAGTTTGGGCCCCTTGCTGAGGTATTTCGATCGGATCATCAATAGTAACATGTGAGGTGCTGGAAAATTGGAGATGCCGTGGCACTATTTAAGGAAGGTGGTAAGGAAAAGACAGGGTAAATTAAACTAGTGAGCTTGACATCGGTGGTGGACAAGTTGTTGGAGGGCATCCTGAGGGACAGGATTTACATCTATTTGAATAGGCAAGGACTGATCAAGGATAGTCAACATGGCATTGTGCATGGGAAATCATGTCTCACTAACTTGACTGAGTTTTTTGAAGAAGTAATGAAGAGGATTGATGAGGGCAGAGCCGTGAAGGTGATCTATATGGACTTCAGTAAGGTGTTCAACAAGATTCCTCATGATAGACTGGTTAACAAGGCTAGATCACATGGAATACAGGGCGACCTAGTCATTTGGATACAGAACTGGCTTGAAGGTAGAATACATAAGTGGTGGTGATGGTGGTGGAGGGCTGCTTTTCAGACTGGAGGCCTGTGACCAGTGGTGTGCCACAAGGATTGGTACTGGATTCACTTCTTTTTGTCATTTATATAAATGATTTGGATGTGAACACAGGAGGCATAGTAAATTAGTTTGCAGGTGACACCATAATTGGAGGTGTAGTGGACAGAAAGAAAGTTACCTCAGAGTGCAACAGGATTTTGATCAGATGAGCCAATGGGCTGAGACAGATAGAATTTAATTTAGATAAATGTGAACTGCCACATTTTGGAAAGGCGAATCAAGGCTGAACCTATACACTTAATGGTAAGGTCCGAGGGTGTGTTGCTGAACAAAGACCTCGGAGTGCAGGTTCACAGTTCCTTAAAAGCAGAGTCGCGGGTCGATAAGATAGTGAAAAGGCATTTGTATGCTTTCCTTTATTGGTCAGAGTATTGAGTACAGGAGTTGGGAGGGCATGTTATGGCTGTACAGGACATTGGTTAGGCCACTTTTGGAATATTGTGTGCAATTCTTGTCTCCCTTCTATCGGAAAGATGTTTATGAAACTTGAAAGGGTTCAGAAAAGATTTACAAGGATGTTGCCAGGGTTGGAGGATTTGAGCTTTAGAAGAGGCTGAATAGTTTGGGACTATTTTGCCTGGAGCATCAGAGGCTGACAGGTTTATAAAAACAGAGGGCATGGATAGCATAAACAGACCAAGCCTTTTCTCTGGGGGTAGTGGAGTCCAGAACTAGAGGGCATAGTTTTAAGCTGAAAGGGGAAAGATAATAAAAGGGGTTTAAAGGGCAACTTTTTCACACACAAGGTGGTGTGTGTATGGAATAAGCTGGCAGAGGAAGTGGCGGAGATTGGTACAATTACAACATTTAAAAGACATTGGATGGGTATATGAATAGGGGGGTTTAGAGGGATATGGGCCAAGTGCTGGCAAATGGGACTACATTAGGTTAGGATATCTGCTTGGCATGTACGAGTTGGATTGAAGGGTTTGTTTCTGTGCTGTACATCTCTATGATTGTAATAGACTGGGCATGCGACAAATTGTATGGAAACTACATGATGTGATTACATTCTCAATCAATGTTTCAAAATCCCTCTGCCAAATCAAATTTGCATAAGTCATGCATTTTATCATATAAAATTTAACTGAATAGTAACCAATGTAATTATCATTGTATCACTGACCTAGAAGAGGGGAAGCTCATGGGCAGAAAGGAGAAAATATGCAACAAGTATGGGAAAGAATATGGGCAGGGGAGTGGAATGGGAGATTGGGAAGTAGCAGACAGGGCCAGAGCAGGGGGAACAAGGGACAAAGATCAGGGGGAGCTGAGAAGGTGACCATGGGGTAGAATGAAGCAACACGACAGATTCAACTGTAACTCCCAAGTGGCTGACCAAAATACACAAGTTCTAAGGAAATGTTAACAATCTGAAACATTACATTTATCTTCCTGTTCTCACAGATGCTTCCTGCCCTGTGGTGTGCTTACAGCACAATTTATTTTTCTTACAAAAAAATTGAGCCTGTTTAGATAGTAAAAATGCAGATATAATTGGAATTATGAAATTTTTATGTTACGTTACTTGATAAATTGGAAATAGGCAACTCAGCAGAATCATTAACAGCTTTGGTGACAAAATCCACCACCTGTTTAGCCTACATCTGACTCCAGACCAAAGCAATGTGCATGTCAATGAAATGCCTTCTAAAATTGCCTAGCATTTCAAACTTCTGGTGTAACAAACTAACAAGTACAAAAGGAATAAAAACTGAATGGACCACCTGGTGTCGTCGTATCCATTCAAAGCAACAGCACACCCAAGTCCTGCAAAGTCCTCCTTACTAACATTGGGCCTCCCACAGACTAATAAAGCAACAGCCTGTCATACCACACCATACAGGCAATATCTTAGACAACACCATCATAATGCCTGGGTATATCTTGACTGACCAGCAATGCATAGCCACCAGAGGTATCAAAACAATGATGTACAGCTGTCCTGGTAATCCTCAACTATGGGGACTGTAAACCCCATAAAGTCTCACAGCATCAGGTCAGATATGGGCAAGGATACCCTCCTACGAATTACCATCAACTACCCTCTTAGCTGTTGATAGCAGTTATCAATTATTGCCCTCTCTCAGAAGAGGAAACATTACTCCTCTATGATGAGCCACTGAGGAAGACAAGGGAACAGTATATACTCTACCCATCACCAGGACGGACTGGGTAGCAACGCTGTTGCCTGAGCTGGCTGATTTCTGACGGATTAATCTGTCAGTCTGGATAGGTGGCATTGATATACAGCAGCACCAGCACCTATAAGATTTATTGCAGCAACTCACCAAAGCTCCTTCGACAGAATCCACAGCTTCCCACACAGAGAAGGACAAGGGCAGACACATGGGAACACCACCATCTACAATTTCTCCTCCAAGCTATACACCAGTGTGTCTTGGAACTACATTGCTGTTCCTTGATTGTTGCTGGGTGGAAATTCTGGAATTCCCTTCCTAATATTACTTGGGTCTACCTAAATCACATGGGTTGCAACAAGCTTCAAGGACACTTAGTGACACCCACATAGAATCACCACAATATGAAAACAGGCCCTTTGGCCCAACAAGTCCACACCGACCCACGAAAGAATAACCCACCCAGGCGTATTCCCCTCCCCTATTATCATATATTTATCCCTGATAATTGCACCTAACGTACACATCCACAAACACTATGGACAATTTAGCAGGGCCAATTTACCAAACCTGCACATCTTTGGATTGTGGGAGGAAACCCAAACACACAGACACGGAGGGAAAGTGCAAACTCCTCACCGTAGCCTGAACTTGGAATTGAACCCAGGTCTCTGGCACTGTGAGGCAGCAGTGCTAACCACAGAGCCACCATGCTGCCCCAGGTCCTATTCTCTCTCTAGTTATTCATTTTTCCTGTAATATATTGAAAGAATATATCACCCTAATCTTCTTAACCAAGGCTAGCTCATGCCCTCTTTTCGCCCTCCTGACTTCCTTCTAGCTAAACTCCTGTATCCCCTTTATATCTCCGGGGATTCCCTTGCTCCCAGCTGCCTGTTTCTGAGCTATACCTCCTCTTTTTTACTTGGAACAATTTTCCAAAATTTGCTGGACTTTGGGGCAGTTCCAGCAAATTGGAAAACAGCACATATGACGGCACTGTTTAAAAAAAGGAGGTAGACAAAATCCCTTCCCACATATGGAGCAGATGAATAGTTTCTCCCCAGTGTGACTGTGCCAAAGGATTTCCAGCTGGAATGGATAATAGAATCCTTCCTCAAACCCTCACATTCCCATGGTTTCTCCATGGTGCTGGTGTAAGCAGGACTGTACAGATGGATTTCCAGTTATGACGGATAATTGAAACCTCCGCTGCAGTCATCACATTTCCAGCATTTTCCCTGGAATCGACGTCAATGGATTACAAGCCGATAATTAACTCGGTTACAACAAGCCCATTTCCATAGTTTTTCCATGGTGCAGGTATCATTGTGTCTTTTTGGTTGCATGATTAATTGAAGACTTGTCCTTATACAAAACAAATCTGTGGCTTAATTGTTCCTGGGAAATGTGATGTATTTTTTCAGACTTTTTAAAACAATGAAATCCCTCTCCACAGTCACCACACTAACATGGACTTGGGTGTGTCTCAGTACTTTTCCCAGTCATACTGACATTTGAAATATTCATCCACAGACAGAATGCACACCTTTCCTTCCAGTTGAAATGGCCAATGATATTCAAGTCATCACAGATCGAGTAACTATGAGATCCCATTTAAAAAAAAATCAAAACAACACCAAACATGTAAAGAAGAATCTAACCAAGCTTGTATTATTAAGGAGCTTAATTAAGTTCTCTAATTTTATCAAACACTATTTTATTGCTTAGATTTAGACAAAGTATTTTAACTGAGAGATTATTACTTGGTCACCATGTTCCTTTGTAGCTCATTGCATTTTACAATGTTTGCAATCCATTTTTTGTTACCTCTGATTAGTTATAAGAGTTAAACATTTGAAGCAATGCTACCCATGACTGCTAACCAAATGCCTTCTGAATCAACCAGAATAACATTCATCAATTGTGGACAACTGAAATGGAAGCAAGCACATTGTACGCCATGCTCCAGTGCTTGATGGCTATTAGAGAAATTCATGTTCCCTGTTACATTTAGATATTATTAGTTTAAATTTTTAAAGTCAAGTACGCTTACATCAATCCATTTGAATTTTCCATCGTTAATGCTCACTCTCATCCAAAATTGACCATTATTCCTGCAATGTAGCTGTTTCATCCTCATTACCTACCTGTGAAATATCCACCCGTATAGCCTGATAAAGCTTCTGTACAATGTATGCATGAAGGGAGTTTGCATTACTGATAAGTTGAATCAACAGAGGCACAGAATCATCACGGACATAACCACCAGCCTGTTAGAAGAGAAAATATTGCACCAGTGAAAATGACTCTTAACATTCTCAACTTAAAACAGCAAAAATTGGAAGCAATTGCTGGGATGTGATACATACAGTGGTGAGCACTCTCATGATGGTGTCAATATGCCATCTCTTGTTTGGTGCATACCTGGAAAAGACATCACCCATAGTGTGGAAATTAGCCATGATGTTCCTGGGTTTAGTTGATTAAATGAAAATAATGCAGTGGATACTCGACAAAAAACTGTGGCATCCAATATAAATACAACATTTGGACTTCAATTAGACTTTAAGTTCATATTTTGTTCACAATATTTTTCCTATTTTGTCTGACCTGAATGTATCACTTCTACACCACAGGGAGGGAAAGCTGTTTCTGTCTCATATTAAGAAGTCTCCAATTTGGAAATGCAAAGAAAAAGGCAGTCTGTTTGGGAATTAGTTATCTTCAAAGCAACTGAATTAAGTTGAACATGGGCTCTAACCTCGACAAAATACTCAAGTAAAATACCAATAATTGTAGGGAAATGTCTTAACATTAGAGGCCGCTTGTAAGCCAAATCTTCACAACCAAGAGGATTGGACAGTGATTCAGCTTGTTAGCTGGTCCACAAGTTGAGAAATTCAAGGAGCTGGCACTGATATGTCTTTTTTTCCATCACAGAATTCCAGGACTAATTACTTTCTGAATAACCTGTTTGGAGATGTTATGACATACCTTTGGAGGCAGTAGGACTTGAAGCAGGTTCACCTAGCTCAGCTGTAGGGCATTACCACTGCACAAGAGACCCCATACCCCACCCCTCAGCACAGAATTTACTGTGGCAGAGAATTAATTTCAGCTGTGTGCCAAGTCCTGGATTTCCCCAATTGCAGTGAGGGAAAGAACGGGCTCAGTGTTTAGCACTGCTGCCTTACAGCATCAGGGACGCAGGGTCGATTCCAGCCTCGAGCAACTGTGTGTAGAGCTTGCACAATTCTCCCCATATCTGCGTGGGTTTCTTTTGGGTACTCTGGTTTCTTCCCACAGTCCAAAGTTGTTCAGGTTAGGTGAATTGGCCATGCTAAATTGCTCATAGTGTTCAGGGATGTGTAGGTTAGGTACATTAGTCAGGGGAAATGTAGAGTAATAGGGTAGGGGAATGGGTCTGAGTGGACTTGTTGGGCTGAATGGCCTGTTTCCACACTGTAAGGATTCTATTCTATTCTATTCCTACTTATTTTTTCTTTTGCAATGCAATGAATGCTAGTCCATATGGAGTCTGGTGGAAGGCGGACTTTTATACAATGGCAGGAATTATGACTAAACACCAGATCACAATCAACAGCCATCTAAACTACAGCTTGCATTAGATGTGTGTGTGTGTGATGGCAGATCTGCAAAAAAATACACCTTGTTTTTCACTGAAGCAATGTGACTCTAATTTTGTCATCACAATTGCTTTTCCCCTATGCATTTCAATGGCACAGAACTGGAAAACAGAACTAAATCCAAATGATGCATCTTTTTAAGGCCAAACATTTGTGTGTGCGCTTGTTTTTATTTAATTACAAACATTCGTTGTATGACTCAATTGTTGGCCGCAGTTACTAATTATTACATAAGCCCAAGTGATTTGAGATGCACTTATCAATTTTTATATAACAAAATATACAAAGTGCTCACTTTTGAATGCAAAGGTTTGTTGCAGAACAATGATTCAAGAATTTACTCTGCATTTTTGCTTTAAAGATGAATAATTATACTTTCATGAAAGCAGCCTTATTCTCTCTCACAAAATCCATACAAACAGTGCATCAGATCAGTTTTGACTGCTCTTCTACATCTTCTCAGCATTAAATTGGATTCCTTGGCCTCTTTCAGTTGGTGGTATTTTCATCTGGAGGAAAATTGCAGTGAAGTGTAAAGGGTAGTGTGCAGTGTGTAAGGGTTTGGTGATACAATATCAGAGGATGGGGAAAAGGCAGTGAGCCAGCGAGCATTGTTGCTCTTTGTAGCACAAGTTCCCAGAAGGACTTGTATAATTTACTGATCAAGACTGAAATGTTGCAGAATGTATATTGTGACTGCTGAAAGGAAATCATTTCAAATGTCACGTGTTGATCATGTTTCAAATCCAAGCATGGCATCGAGTGTTTGTGAGTTTTCTACTGTCTCAGAATGGGGAGATATTTCAAGAGTTCAGTGAGATTTTCAGAGAGGTAAATGCAATTTTCCAAGATATAGCAATGATAACATTGTGAGTTATGATCAAATAATGTTTACTGGAGGTCTGTAATTAGTAAGTGCTTTATCAAGCGTAGATCTGTAAACTCTAGTCATTGTGAATTGACTAGTTCCGTGAGGATAATTCATTCACGGCAGTTGGGTCAATGTCTGTAGCAAGAGAATTATAAAGATGATTCTGCCTTATAATTGGGGATCCAGAGACATTTAAAACCACTTCTGGCTCCTTCTGTGCACAGAGAATCGGAACATGAACTGTGACTGCTGTAGATTAAAAACAAATCAACATTCCAAATTTTATCCCAATTGTGAGAGTACATCAGGTTGATATAAAAGAAAATGGGAACTTCCTTTTCAAAACAAATCTATGGATTCTGCTTAGAGGTGTAATTTTCCTTCACTTACTTTTCTGCTGCCAAAAATATTCCAGAAGCGCAGTCAGCCTTAAACTCTGGGTCACAATGATCCAGGAAGTAGAGCAGCTCTTTCATCATTCCTCGGACATTGCTGCCATTAACCAAAGCAAAGCACAGATCCATTGCACGCCTTCATGTGACAGAGATCAGAAGATTTGCATTAAAATTGGTCTGAAGTTAAATATAACTGCCATTCAGAATGTCTAAAGTTAGTTATCACAGGAGTTAAATAACCACAGATCTTAACAAGACTTTAGGCAAGATAATCCAGTAAGGTGGTGATGGAGTAGGGCTTCTGAGCCCGGGACTTGTTTGCCCTACCTGCTTTTCTCTTCTTTCTGATTTCTTTTGTTTCTTCCCCCCCTTTATTTACTTTTTGTTGAATAATTCAGTTGCAGTGATGGCATTGTTGTCAGCGAGTGAGCCCAGCAGAGACTCTTGGTGGTGGAAGTGAATTTGGGTTCCTGGCAGCCTCTGCATTGATGAGGCAGTCCCAGCACCAACTCATGGCTGCTGCAGCAGAACTGAGTTGAGGTGCCTGGTGGCAGAGTCAGGGAGGCAGCTGTGAAACTGAGTTTGGATTGGTGCGGTACCTGGCGCCATCGGGGGGTCTATATCGGTGAGGTCCAGCGAGGACATTGGTGGAGGCAAGATGGCACCGAAAACTGGCAACTTTTGTTCTAGTGGCGGCTGTTCGACAAAGGGAATTAGTCTCTGGGCACTTACCAAGAAGGATTGTAAATTTGAACACTTTTCCTTTATTTTTCTGCCTTTATATTCTACGTTTTGATTTATTTTTCTGTGTTTTAAGGTGGTGCCAGAGAGTGGTGACACTATATAGCACTTTATTTTGCAGCAAGATACATGGACAATAAATAAATCAAATCGGGTGAAGGGTGCATTTTACTCCAGTAAAATGCCCTGTCACTAGAAGCAGTTTACAACTTTCTCTCATGAAATTTTCACAATTTTGACAGAATTCCAAAACAGATTTGGTGTCATCTTAAACTCACTGAAACAGACTGCATATGCCAGTTAAATGGATTAATATGGCTTCTTTTCTATTGCACCCAATTAAGTGGCAATTTCACACAAACTTACATCTGAATAAGTACAAAGCAACTAAGATCATTTAAGGACCTTGTAGCATCTACTTCATTCTTTGAATGATATTTATCCCTTGCACACAGTGGAAAGAATTGCCTCCAGGAAGTCCATGTACAATACAGGTCATTCTGGTATAACTTGACAGTTGTGCTCCTCTGCAATCTCGCACTTTAGAAAATCATGCTATGGAAAACAGGTATTGAAAATAGTGCTGGAGATGATCCCTTATAGAAAACTGCTCCACCCATTCAGTATAAAGTTCGTGCCATCCAAATAACATCCACAACTTGTCAATCTCATCATAGCTAATGAAACACGCATTATAGCGGAACAACCTGTATTCAAAAGTCAGCATTGCACTTCTCCGAAACAGAATTACACACAATCGACTTCTCTTGAGTTATGAGAAGCAGCAACTGTCAGTTTCCATTTAGATCAGAGCAAATCTCAAATTCATGGTAGCAAATTTAAGAATCTCAAATTCATGGTAGCATGGATGGGATAGATTTAATCATAAAACATGGTTGACGCATGCCATGTGAAGAACAAAACGGACCTTATCTGTAGTAAAGCATAAGGAAAAGCTTTGTTACACCCAGTGCAGCTGTTCTCATTTTCCCTATTATCTACAAATTTCTGGATCTCTGGGAACTGCCTCTAACCATTAGCTCGTTTTTTTCCAGACTGTTTAGATTCTTGTTCATCAACTGTACAAATACATTTCTAATAATCAGAAACAAAAACAGAAATTGCTGGGTAAACTCAGCAGTCTGGCAGCATCTGTGGACAGGATAGCTCTGAAGGAGGGTTACTGGACCTGAAATACTAACTCTGTTTTGTGTCCACATATTTGATGTCCTGTAGGGCAACTCCAAACAGCAAACTATAAACAAGCCTCTCAAAATAGATGGTATAGAGGATTAATCTCAAATTGGTTAAACCTCTCACAGTAAGCAAACTACAGATTTGACAGACACCCACTAGAGCACTAACAAGAAAGATACCTCTAATCTCTCCAAATATTATTAAAAATGCCAAAACAACCGTGGATGCCGGAAATCAGAAACAAAGAGAAATTGCTCGAAAAACTGAGGAGGTCTGGTAGCAGCTGCAGAGGAGTAGTTCAGGACAAGGGTCACGGGTCCTGAAATGCTAATGCTGTTTTCTAAAAAATCAATACACAAGCTCCGCTCAGGAGCTGTCAGATTCAAGCTTTTGGCAGGGTGGAGGTAGATCATGACCTAAAAGCACATCCACTTGGTCTTTTCTCTACACCTTCCTTCTATGAAGGAATCAGTGGATGGGCCTTCAAGTTAACTCTGCCATGGAAAGAATGAAGTTAAAAATCACACACCACCAGGTTATAGTCCAACAGGTTTAATTGGAAGCACATGAGCTTTCGGCGCGACGCTTCTTCATAACCTGATGAAGGAGTGTCGCTCTGAAAGCTAGTGTGCTTCCAATTAAACCTGTTGGACTATAACCTGATGTTGTGTGATTTTTAAACTTTGTACACCCCAGTCCAACCCCGGCATCTCCAAATCATGGAAAGAATGGAAAGCTTGAGGTGCTTTACATTCATAAATGTACTGCATAGATGGCACACCTGGACCCCTCTGAATATTTACAGAATCTTGCAAAGAAAGCTTCACTGACATGCCTAAAATGTCCTTGGACAGGGAACCCTCAGTAATAAGGTGACTGGGGCAGCTAACACAATTTTTTGTTCTCTTGAGAGAATGGCTACGTGACGGCAAAATCTGCTAAGTGATCTTGAGAGAATGGTTATAATTTAAAAGATCACAGAAAATCAGGGAGTTTGGTTCCACTGGCTGAATTTGGAGACACAAGGGTTTGACCTCAGTCCAAATTGAAATGATTAAAATCTATTGTTTGTAGAGATGTTACACAAGATGACTTTTGCCTAAGCTAAACCTGTGGGTACAAACAACACTGCCTGAAATTTGACAAAAAAATTACAGGACTTACTAGAGTGCTGGTTGGTTTGCAAAGCTGTATATTACACACTTGTGAATTTTGAATAATGTTGAGTATACAGCTGAGGCAGAGGAGAAACTTGCTGAAGCGTGGTCTATTGTATATCTAAGTAATGAGTGGTGAAGATACTGGCTCGATCAGACAGCACCAGCATAATAAATAAGCAAAACATTTAAATGATAAAGGGATAGAAAGACTGCAAGTGTTTTCTGTAATGTAAAATTATATTTTTCTTTTTAAAAAGAATTCTTGATATCCAGTGGGATGAGGTCATGAAGGAAAATCTGATTTATAATGGTAAGTGTTTTGATTTATAAAAAGGTTTGATTGAAAATATGGCAGATAAAGTGACCTAATAAACTGAAAACATTTGGAGTGCTCCAATGTGGCCACACGCAAGCTTACAAAACCAAGTATAGACATCACCGTATACTGCTGCTGGGAACTGGTTAGAGAAATTTAGCTAGATCCACAAATAACCTACTTATCTCCATTTATCTAGTGGTAAAGACAGGGTGGAACTGAGCCACGTAATTTAGGAGTTGTCAGGTTAAATTTCACGTCTCTAATGACTTAGCCAACTTTTAAAGCTGCACTAAAATAAGTCAGTGTTCCAAAGCTGATCAAGGTAGATGGAAATTAGCCAGGATCTGAATAGAGTTATATCCAATTACTCCTATTGTAAAGTGTTTTGCGAGACCCTCAAAAAGTAAGTAATCTGTTAACAATCGCAGTCTGGGCAATAAACTGCGTGAGTGTAGATTTTGAAAGCCATCGTGGAGATACATGTGAGCAGAAGGAAAAGAAACAGAAAAATAATTATATTTCTTATTTCAAGAGGAATATAACCAACTACAATAGAGAGAAAAGAAAACTCGTGCTGAGATAATATTTTGTGAACTGAAAAATTTCCAACTGATATCATCACACAATCCAAAAGATTAAAATGCAGAAATATTCTCTCTTTGAAACCGAGAAACAGCAGCCTATAAGGGACTGTGTTGGCGGGGAAACTGAAATTGCCCCATTATCAACAGATCAAGTTCTGCTTTTGAAATCACGTGACCATCACCTTTTAATGGAGACATCAAGGTCTGTTAGACAGTCCACGATAGTACTCCGGTGTCTCTGTACTGCATTGTGGTCTGTCTGTACCATTTTCAACAATGACGTCAATGCAACATACCTTTAGAGGGAAAAAATAAAAGCCTTTAGCATAAGTTACATATTTACTGGCACAAGAGTAAATTAGTTTAGAAAGAAGAAGTTGTATCCCCCCACAAAACATGTACATGGTCAAATATAGGAACAAGACTTTTGTCTCTTGAGAGTGAGAATGACTGAAAAAGGAACAAAAAATCCACATGGTAATACTTGGAAGCCAAATTACTGAGTTACAGTAAATTCAGCATTATCCTGGATTCAACCTCTTCAAGGAAACAAAGCTTAGTTCTGGGTGTCCCATACTTATCATAACGAAGGGAAATAAATTTTGCAGGTCATCTTGAACACTGTACTTATCAAAAATGAACAAGAGTGAACTTTTAATTCCCTTTAGGATGACGCATGAAGCCACAGGTTAAGTGGAAAGTAATAAGCTCATTGAGAACCCAACTGTGTTTACACAACTAATAGAAGCCCACACTGTCTGATACAATTTATAACATAATAGGCTGGTCGACCTAACCAGTCGACGTAGATTTGTATGTTCCACAGCCTTGGGGAGATGGCGGGTCAGCGGCCTAGAATGTAACCTGGATGGCAGCCGGGGCCTGGGGGTGGGGGTGGGAGGGGGAGAAAATGGTGGCCAGTGGCTAGGGTGATAGGTTCCTGGGGAGTACCAAGGAACAAAGGTACCTTACCGTACAATTTCACAGATCCCTGAAGGTGTCAGCACAGTTGACAGTCTGAAGGTGGCTTACAGAATGATTGCCTTCATCAGCCAAAATGTGAAATATTGGACCAAGGAAGTCTTGTTATAATTTGATAAAATATCGATTAGGCCATAGATGGAACACTGCATGCAGTTCTGGTCGCTATACTATCGGAAGGACATGACTGCACTGGAGAGGGCATAGAGGAGATTCACCAGGGTGTTGTCAGGGATGAAAAGTATGAAGAGAGACTGGATAATCTGGGTTTGTTTGCCCTGTAGCAGGGGGAGCTGATGGGTTGTTGATTGAAGCATACAAAATTATGAGAGGCAGGACAGATCATTACAATCTTTCCCTATGGCAGATGTATGCAAAATCAGAGGGCACAAGTTTAAGGTGAGCAGTAAGTGGGTTAGAGGATGTGGAGGAAAACTTCTTTTTTCACGCAGAGGGTGAAGAAATATGGAACATGTTGCCTGAGAGAGTGGTGGAGGAAGGTACTCTCAACAGGAAGGGTCTGTTTCCATGCTGCTGACTCTGACACTCTTGCACAGATATCAGTTTCAAAATTGTTGCCTTCCAAGGTAACATCATGCACACTGATTTCATGCTTCAATATTTCTGCCATAGAACTGTCAAGAGGGTGCTCTTGTGGCAATGCGGTAGTATTCCTACCTTTGAACCATAAGGCCTGGGTTTAAGTCCCAGCTAGTTCAGAGGCGTGTAACAACATCTCTTAACAGCATGAGGAGAAAATAGGTCAAGTAAAAACACTTAAAAAAATTAAATCTACCTCTTCAGAAATGTCTACTAACACCTTTGATTAGATTGATTAAATAATCAAAACTGTCAAATTTCTCCTGTCTCTCAATGAGATTAACACATGAATAATCTACAAAATGCCATTTTCATACTTAGATGCCTCCTAAATCCTTGTTATAGCATTTGTCCATAAGGTTAACCAAAAAGCTAGCAACAGCAGTTACATTTGAAAAGTCACTGGGCATAGTTAAATTAATAAAGGAAAAGTCAATGTAATTAATACATCATTTACAAGACCAGAAACAGAAAGAGGGCCAAACTGAAAGCATATCTTATATCTGCCACTTGATTTTTATCTCAATTTATAGAATTTATAATATCACTGAATTCTCAAGGATCACCTTGTCATGTTATTATTTTCTGTTTTATCATTTCATTATTGAAAGATAAGCAGAATTACAAGTCACTGTAGAATTAAAATGAAACCTTTAATTAATTATTTTAAATATTTAATTATTGGCAATCATGCAAAAAATGTGAGACTTTGACAACATACATCGAAGTTGAATAGCACAGGATTAATGCTCCCATTACTAGTTTTACCCAGGAGAAACTAGATTCCAAATCAGAGCTAACGGTTATAGTCAACATAGTTTGAAAGAACACTTACCGAATATTTTTATCATTGTTTAATAAAAATCTACCCAAAATATTTACAGCTAGAACCTAAGAATAAACAAACAAAACTTCACTTATTACAAAATTAACAGAAATACATTTCAATAAACAACAGACTTATCAATAACTATCCATTTGCTTAATCAATTCTGGCAACTATGTATTTTACAGAACTATTGTCCCTGAAAGTGATGTCACTGAATCGTATTGCTGAGCAAGCGCTTCTAAATTCCACAAATGCAGAATCCAAGTTTGATTAGTTTGAAAATACTCATCACAACAAAATATAGGATGGTTACTGACACCCATGGAATTGCATTCCCCCATTAGCAAAGGAGGGGAATAAGCTAGGAAAAAGGCAAATGGTATGTAGCAATTATAATAATATTAACCTCAAATGGGGACTAAATTTGCAAATTCTGAATTTCAATATCCCCATAAATATACTGTCTTAGAGTTTCTTTTCTTATAAATAGCCCATTATTCTCACGCTTTAGAAGTAATTTTCATCAGTACTTCAATGTTTTTGTGTCCTTTGTTGAGAAGAACGACCCTTGGTGGTACTTCCAGGGCAAGATGGGAATAATGACATAAATGCCATGCCTTCTCTATTGTGGGAACATCTGTTCTGATGCGTAATGCTGATATTTCTATCTGGATTGGCAATGTGATGAACCATGGTAGAAATGTGCATTCTCAAAAATCCCATGCACCTTTGTGAATGACAGTTTTTTTTGAAAGAAAATAAAACATCTACATACACTTTACTGAAACATAAATCTGTTCATTTTCTTTGATGCCCTTTGGATGATAACCAGTCAGTTTTGAGATATTACTGAAGCCACAATTCTTGCTCGATCCAGTCACTGCCTACTGTGAAGTCTTCTGCATACAATTATGCATTAAAATACTTGCAAAAAGGAACTGAAATTAAGTATGTCCATACAGGAAGACAAAGTGGGACCGTACATAATGATCAAATTGAACTGTAAATGCTCTGCAATATCTAAAGAAGCCTCCTCTTCACATATTCACTGTTGCTGCTAACAGTTCCACAGTTGGTTTGAATGCCTTATGCCTGTAGCCAAACATCACATGCATGGCCCAACAGTTATTAAACAGATCATAGCTAAATTCAATGAACCATTATTTATCAACTTACATGCTCTAGTACAAACATCATACAGGAGTAAGAGTAATAAAGCTGATTGAGGTCTCCCTACCCCTAACATGTGATGTCATGGTCAAATATGTTACTACAACTATGATGCCAACTGAGTTCAGCTAAATTAATACAGGATTGGAATCAATATTAGAATCTTTATTGCTTTGTTAACAAATGACCAAGGGTCACTAGAAAAATCAGCTTTTCTTTTTCAAAACCATGTATCACAGGATCACGATGGCAATAGAGGCCTGACAACTATAAATGTGACAATACGATTGGATCATTACTCAGTTAGAATAATTCAAGTTGGTTTACTTAAGTATATTCCAGAACAATTTCAATTTAGTAACAAGTAAATATCACTTACCCTCAATCCACTCTCAGACTTAATATCCATCACTGTTAAAACAGTTTCATATAAAATAGCATTGCCTACATTTTTACTGGTTTCAGTGTTGGTTGCAACCTAAAATGAAAACACCACAATATAACAAAACTACCATAATTTTACATTCATGTCCAGTTATAAATTAGGAGAAAGGGATGAGATTTTGCAGGATATGAATGTGCGTTACATTTACTCAAGTGTTAATTGTTGAATTATCTCATGTCAACGAAGTGGTCATTTTAAACAAACTGTTATTTGTTCCACAATAAGTTTTACCTGTAATGATGCAATGCAAACAATTTGTGACTGAAATGTCAGGATGGAAGGGGACTATAATCAGAACCTTACTAAATTGAATCCAGTATCAAAATCCGTTTGTACAAAGCAACCTCAGAGTTCAGATATTTCGTGAATTCCCAGAGTGGTTCACAGCATTCATTTCAAGAAAAGCTCATTCTATAATACTTCAATACAAAACAGCTTTATCAATTATGCCAAAATGCTTTTCCATGATATTTTTATTCTATTAAAACAAAGTCTATAACTGTGAATGCTGATGAAACAAAGATTCCTCAGAACTTTTAAGCTCAATTAACAGATTTTTTCCCCAAAAGACTGCAATTGTTCTAATATGGAAAGTAAGGAATGCCCAGAGACAAGTTTTTTCCCCCTTTTTTGTCTCACCTGAAGTGATTGCTCTCCACTACATTCCAAGTGCAATCCTTCATCTCTGTGCCATCACTGGAAATGCTGAAAGGCTATTTGGTCATACAGAGCTACAGCTTTGCCTGATCCTGTTCTCACTCAATGATGAGATGTACACTTTTGTGCAGAACTTACCATTGTGGGAACCAAAGTATTGAGTGGTAGATTTGTAGTCAGAGTCATACAACATGGAAACACACTGAACAGACCCTTCAGTCCAACCAGTCCATGCCGACCATTATCCCAAACTAAACTGGTCCCACCTACCTGTGTTTGGCCCATATCGCTCCAAACATTTATTTGTGTACTTACTTAATGTTTTTTAAATTTTGTAACTTTACCTGTATTCATCCTTCTTCTGCACGTTCATTCCATACAAGAACCACCGTGTAAAAAATACTATCCCCCCATGTCCTTTTAGAAGCTTACTCCACTCACCTTACAAATATGCCAGAGTCTCAAAATCCCTCACCCATGGGAAAGAACACCTGCCATTCATATTATCATGATTTTTATAAATCTCTGTAATGGTCATCCCTCAACCTCCTACACTCCAGTGGAAGTAGTCCCAGCCTATTCAGCCTCTCTTTATAACTCAAACTCTCCACTCCTGGCAACATCCTGGGAAATCTCTTCTGAACCTTCTTCAGCTTAATAACGTCCTTCCTATAACTGGGCAACGAAAACACAGTTCTCTAGAGCAGGCCTCACCAAGGTCCTGTACAACGTCAACATAATGTCCCAAACCCTATATTCAAGCATCTGAGCAATCAAGGCAAGCATACCAAATGCCTTTTTAACCACCCTAGATTTGATGTTAACTTCAAAGAATTATGCAAATGGACCTTTTTAAAACAAAACTGTCAAAGTTTTTCATGTTACACTGATCAGGACAGATGCGAGAATATTAATTTTCAAAGGGAATAACAATTTATACTGAAGAAAAGGGCACAGATTGTATGAGGCTTATGACAGAGACTACACCAGAAAACAGTTCTCCCTGAAACTTTTGTTTTTACATTTAAAAAACATGTTGACTTCGATTGATTGAAGCATAGTTTGGGAGCTGCCTTACTCCCTGTTGTTTATTTAAAAAAGTGAAATGTCTAGTCGTGTTTGCAGATAACAGAGTCCTGCAAATGAACAGATGTAGCTTATAGTAAGTGTAAGTGAACCACATTGCGAGCCCAACATTCTTAAATTGGTTTCTGGATTAGTGGTGCTGGAAGAGCACAGCAGTTCAGGCAGCATCCAAGGAACTTCGAAATTGACGTTTCGGGCAAAAGCCCTGCCTGAACTGCTGTGCTCTTCCAGCACCACTAATCCAGAATCTGGTTTCCAGCATCTGCAGTCATTGTTTTTACCTCATTCTTAAATTGGTTGCTGTTCAATTATTAGCACATGCAGAAATGTTTAGCAAGTGGTGTCCAACAGTGAAGTTATGTTGAATATTGAGGTTTATTGGCAAGCAGTTCATTGATATCAGAATTCACTGTGATAATACCTCAACCAGAGACCACTTATTAAGCAATCAGCATCATTCTAAAAAATATAAATTGTTACTTCCTTTAAAATTTAATGTTCTTGGGCAAGAAGAAAAACCTCAATGATGCATTTATTTTTTCCAGCAACATTTAAGTTCTATTCTACAGAGTAATTATGGGAACCAATCCTTAGTCCATGGCTGGAGAGGATAATTGTTGTATTTTAAGTACTAGATTAGATAACATGTAATGGATTAGGGGTAAAACATTGGACATTCTGGGCTGTGATGCATTGGTTCCAATTATATTGTAATCTATGCAGCAGATCTGAAAAAGCAGTACAAAATCCAATTTTAAAATAAAAGAACATACAAAATTAGAGTAGGCCATTCAGACCCTCAAGCCAGTTCAGATGTTCAACAAGATCACAGCTGATCTGTCTCAGGCCTCAATTCCATCAAATCCCTGCTATTTCAAATATTTACCTACCTTTTCTTCAAATAGCTTCAGTGATCCAGCCTTCACTACTCTCTATGGGAGAGAACTATAGACATTTATTATCCTCTTGGTGAACAAATTCCTTTGCATCTCAGCTCTGTCCTCTTATTGCATAACTATGTCTCTTAGCACAAGACCACCTCACTACTGGAAACATCCTCTCAAAATCTACCTGGTTAAATCCCCTCAGAATTTTGCATGCTTAATTTAGATCACCTCTCATGCTTTTAAATTCTAATGAATAAAGGCTTAACCAGATTGATTATTTTGAATAAGTTGACCGGCCCCCTTTCCAGGAATCAGAGAAACTCTTGAACAGCTTCCAATTGCACTACATCCATTAGAGTCGTAGAGTCCTACAGCATGGAGACAGGGCCTTTAGCCTAAAGGTGTCCATGCCAACCAAAACGTCCACCAATAATAACCACATTTCCCTGCACTTGACCCATATTCTTCTAAACCTTCACTATCCTTGCATTTGTCCAAATGTCTTTTAAATGTTGTTAATGTACCAGCCTCAACCACTTCTGCTGGTAGCTCATTCCATATGTGTTCCACTCTAAAAAAGTTGTCCCTCAGGTTCCCTTTTATTTTTTCCCCTCTAACCTTAAACTGATGCCCTTGATTGCCCAACCTTGTGAAAAAGACTGAGTGCATTAACCCCATCCATGCCTTTTGTGATCTTGTACATGCCGAAAGATCTCTCCTCAGTCTCCTATGCTCTAAAGAAAAAAAGTCCTAACTTGTCCAACCTCTCCCTATTACTCAGACTGTTGAGCCCTGGCAACATCCTTGCAAATTTATGCTGTACTCTTTCATAACATCCTTCCTATAGCAAGGTGACCAAAACTGAACACAATACTCCAAGCGCGGTCTCACCAACATCCTGTACAACAGCAACATAACTTCCCACCTACTACACTCAATGCCCTGACTGATAAAGGCCAGCGTGCCAAAAGTCTTTGTCACTGCCCTGTCTACCTGTGGCTCCATTTTCACAGAACTGTGCACCTGAACTCTGAAGTCTCTCTGTTCCACTACACTCCTTTAAGACCTTATCAATCAACATGAAACTCCTACCTTGATTTGACTTTCCAAAATGCAAGACCTCACACTCATGTATATTAAACTCCATTTGCCATTTCTCGGCCCACTTCCCTAGCTGATCAAGATCTTGCTGCAATTTCTAATAACCTTTCTCACTGTCCACGATACCATCTATTTTAGTGTCATCTGAAAACATACTAATCATGCCTTGTACATTCTCATCCAAATCATTGATATAAATAACAACCGCAATGGGACCAGCACAGACCCTTGAGGCACTCCACTAGTCACAGGCCTCCTGTCTGACAAGCATCCTTCCACTATTTACCCTCTGCTTCCTACCATCAAAACAATTGTGTATCCAATTTGCCAGCTCCCCTTGGATTTCATGCGATCTAACCTTCCAGAGCAGCCTACCATGTGGAACCTTATCAAAGGCCTTACTGAATCCATATAGACTACATCTACCACCCTGCCTTCGTCAACCTTCCTGGTCACTTCATTAAAGAATTCTAAAAAATTTGCAAGGCATGGCCATTCTATGCACAAAGCCATGCTGACTATCACTAATCAAACCCTGTCTTTCCAAGTGCATATTTATCTTATCTCTCAGAATCCTCTCAAATAACTTACCTAACACAGATGTTAGGCTTACTGGTCTACAGTTCCTAGGCTTTTCTTTGCAGCCCTTCTTGAGAAAGGCTGCAACATTCACTACCCTCCTGTCTTCTGGGACCTCCCTGTGGCTAATGATGATGCAAAAATATCAGCCAGAGTCCCGCAATTTATTCTCTAGTGTCTTGCAGTGTTCTTGGATATATCTGGTCAGGACCAGGAGATTTATTTATCTTCATACCAATTCTAATGCATTACCTCTAATGCCATGAACTCCCATCTGGAGAAATAACACTTATTAGGACACCTTATCGAATGCCTTCTAATAACTCAAATACATCTACCAGTTCCCCTTTTATAATTGTGCTGGTTAAATCAAAAGACTAGCAAATTTGTCAAACGTAATTTCCCTTTCATTAAACCATGCTGGCTCTGTTTAATTGTGTTAAGTTTTTGTCAACGTCATGCACTAAGGATGCAGCGGTTAAGCCCAAAAGACGTTTGGCCCTTCACACAAATGAGTAATATGATATCTGAATTTTAGTGCTGGTGCTATTGCTGCAGGACTGAATAAAACCACATGAAGTGGTTCATCAATCTTTGAGTTCTGAAGAAAGTCAGAAGTTGGAGCTGCAATGCAATTTATTTGTGCTTCCTGAGGCTTTGGTGCATTTCATACATAATGATGTGGCGCTGTTAGACTGGGGTGTACAAAGTTAAAAAATCACACTACATCAGGTTATATTCCAACAGGTTTACTTGGAAGCACTACCTTTTGGAGCGCTGTTCCTTCCACAGGAGGCTTGTCCTGGTGACGGAGCAGCAGTCTGAAAGCTAGTGCTTCCAAATAAACATCTTGGACTATAACCTGGTCTTGTGTGATTTTTAACTTCATACATCACGATTTTCTTTTGAGTCTTAGCTGAGGACAAAACGTTCCTGAGATAGTTTGTCAGGCTCCTGCAAGATCTTCCATATTTATACCATTCCTCCATGGCCCACTTGAGTTGCAGGTTATCACTTCACAGTAGTGATCTGACAGATACAGCTCTAATTTAGTTCAACCAAATTTAAATACTGTTAGAGAGCACCTAAAGATGGAGGTGCCTTCCATTTGGGGCTAGAGTCTCAGAAGCTGCTTACAGCCTTTAAAATGAAGTGGAAATGCAGCAAGTTAGAAGACCGCCTCCTCATAAGATTGTGCAGATGGGCATGTTGCCAGTAAATGCAAGCTTGAGTCCTGGAAAAAACCCCAGGTAGCAAGTAGCTTTGAAACGGTTAAGATTTCAATCACAATTTCTCTAGGTTTAATGCGACTTCCACAGGGTTAGGCAACCCTCAGCCGAGACTGAATTCACACCCTTCAGTTGCAGTAGAGGAACTCCAGGAGGCATAAGGATACTGTAAGGCTTGCTATCAATATAATACTGCTCAAGGATCTCCATGAAAGGAGTTGAGTTGGTACTTTAAAAATACAGGTAAAGTCAAAATTTCAGCTCAAATGGTTTATATTTTCGAAGGACACAGGTTGAAAAAATTCTCAAATTATAACACTGAAAATGTCCTTCCCTACAATGATATCAGTAAATTATTTAAAATCAAAGAAGACAAAGTAAGAAAGAAAGTATGGCTACAGAGAGATGAGAAAACATTGACTGCTTTATTACACAAAGTGGCTGAAGCAGAAACCTGTGTATCTTTCAAGGGAAAAAAAAGCAGAGGAGCAAACAGAGAAAGCAGGACAGTGTAACAATGTCTAGAAGCACATAAGTTTACATGCATGGAAGCAGCACCTTCAACTTAATCTACACCATGTAAACTCCACACACTGGAAATTTTAGACTAAACACGTTATCCTCTATACTCACCTTAACATCCATCTTCAGGTGTCTTTATCTGCCCTTGTTTAAAGAACACATCTGCTCTAGTAAAAACCCAGCAGACACACCATGGGTTGATTGATCTCAAGATCCGTAAACATCATGCTTCTCTAAGACCCCAATAATTGTAAAATTATTCCGTAGTGAAGTCTTTCAAAGCAACTCAATCCCATTTTAATCAATAAAAGTTTCAGCACCCAGGGAAAAATGTAATCTTTTCTCTTGTAGATACATAATAAAATAGGATTAAGACATCTGCCAATTCATGCCAACAAATAACTTGCCTTTCTTTAAAAAAAAATTAAGTTTGGAAATGGAAACAAATTTGATGAAAATAGGCTTTTGCCTCTGCTCAGACCTTGAATTCTGTCATATTACTGGAAATTACCTCTATTAATGAATGAGAATTAATGCAGGTTCCAGTACATTTAAAACATTGCAAACTGCTAATGATTCATTTATTTCTTTTCCTTATGTAGAGACATTAAGCCTTTCACAGCAGCTGTTTGAGGCCCTGCAGAATGCAATGTAGGAAATCATAGGCAGAACAAGGAGTACAGTAAACAGAGGATGGTGTTACATGCATGTGTGGGTGTGGAAATGATGCATTCGTGGCTTTCTTGTGGCGTTGAATATACTTGAGTTTTGGGGAGCTGTTAGCAATAAGACTGTTGCTTTTCCATACTATAATCAGCAATACAAGGCTTTGAAAACTAGAATGAAAAGCATATTTAAAATATGCTGACTAGATGAAAGATTTTGGAATTATGAAAACAAATTGACAATGTTTATAATATTATAAGCAAGAAGTGGGTAATGATAGGCTGATTAGCCTAACATACATTATCGGAAAAGTACTGGAATTAGTTATTAAGGAAGTAATGGCAGAACATCTGGAAAATCATCATTTGATCAAGCAGAGTTAGCATGGCTTTATGACATGGAAACGTCATCTGACTAATTTATTAGAGATTTTTGAGGAAGTCTCAACTACAGTGAATCGAGGGAAACTAGAAGATGTGTTGTATTTGGACCTCCAGGAGACGCTCGACAAAGAGCTTCACAAAAGGTTAAGTTGTAAGACAAGAGCCCATAGCATTGGTGGTAGTATAGCGGCACAGAAAAAGAATCGGCTAATGAGCAGGTAACAGAAGTGAGGATAAGGGGACTTTTTTCAAACTGGTGACCGTGACCAATGGAGTTCTACAGGGGTTAGTAGATCAGAGACGACAACTGTGTATAATAGATGTTAATGACTTGGAGGAAGCAAGTGAAAATATTTCCTGCCAACTTTGCAGGTAAAACAAAAATAAGTGAAGAGGGATGCAAACAAGTTTAAGTGGGTGAAAAGTTGGGAAATGAAGTATAATATGGTAAAATGTGTTCATTTTGGAAGGGAGAACAGAATATTATTTAAATGGTAAAAAAACTAGAGAGCTGCAACACAAGAGGGATTTGAGAATAGTTGCATTCGAAATACAAAGCTAGCACACAGATGCAGCAGATAATCAGGAAGGTGAATGGAAATTTGGCCCTTATTTCAATTGGGGCTGGAGTATAAGAGTAGGGAAGCTTTATACCAACTGTACAAGGTATTGGTGAGACCACAGCTGGAGCACTGTTAGCAGTTTTAGTCTCCTTATTTAAGGAAAAAATATAATTTCTTTGGAGGAGGTTCACTAGGATGATTCCTGGTACGGAGGGATTATCTTACAAGCAAAAGCTAAACATGTTAGGACTCCATTCACCGAAGTTTACAAGAATGAGAAGTGATCTAATTGAAATATAAGTTTCTTAAGGGGCTTGACAGAGTAAATGCTGAGCAGACGTTCCTCTTGTGAGGGGAGTCCAGGAGGAGAAGGCATAGTGTTAGAAAAAAGGGATTTATGACTGAGATGAGACTTTGAGGATTAACAGTTTTTGGAACTCTTTGTCACAGACAGTGGTGGAGCATTGTGCATATTTAAGTCTGATGTAGATTGATTTATGATCAGTAGTGAATTAAGAGTGACAGGATAAATGCAGGAAAGTGGACGCGAGGAATGTTGACTTAGCCACGATCCTATTGAGTGGCAGAGCAAGCTCAAAGGGTCGAATGGCCTACATCAGTTTCTATTTCTTGTGGTCCTTTATTCTAAAGATAGCTATTTGGGTCAAGATTGAACGATGAAGCCATGGGGTAACTGATGGAAGCCTCTAGGTTGAGACTGCCAGACAGTACACTGATTTCTGGCTTGCTCAATGGAAGGTCCTCCACATTTAACTGGGTGTTGAGGAATATATAGTACTTGGTATCGGCACTTCAGGAACCAAAGTGCTTAAATCGTGAGCCATTGCAATTTGGGGAGCAGGGCACTGTCATGTTCAAGCATTGCTGTAATAAAACCCAGTAAATATTCACACCAAGGTTACAGGTCATTAAAACGCAAGTCTGAAAATGCAAGACTAGAATTCCATAGCAAACAATTCATAACAAGTGATCTTTTCTTTATCCAATATTTTGGTCTTATACCTAAGAGATAATTTGCCAAATGAACTTGTCACTGTGCTCTGAACTCATATTAAACCACTCACCTGAGCAAGAATATCATTCATTTGTTCGCTGGCTTCATCGTCACTTTTCCCCAATATTCTCAACAATCTTAAAATCTGGACCTGCGAAGTAAAAAAAAACTCACAAAATATGTCAATCTGAAGGAACACAGGGGCACTGAAACAGAATAGACAATACTCAACTTTACATTTCAATCAGAAGTTAAAGTATCTCAACACACGACAGGGAAATAAACTTAAAGATTAAAAATATTTAGAAGTACTAAAAAGCAAAATAATTAAAATTAAAATCTAGGTTCCAACAGAAAATGGCAAGTGAAAATTTGTACCACACAAAGTCTGCATATAAAGTCTGATAAATGTTGCCTCCACAGCTACTAGATGTGATAGAGTGGTTGCATATAAGGAATGTGTGCTCAAAAATTTAAGAGGATTCAAACCCTGGGTGGAGTTCAATAATTCAACACTATGAAGTTTTAATTGGAACTTATGAGCAGCAGAAACTGGTGATGATATTTCACAGTATAATTTCTGGCAACTGTGCCCTTAACTTATAGAAGACTTAGTGTTGATCATGATGAGGGAGCTGACACCAACTTACTCTGCTAATGGTTGTGCATAACTGTCAGCCAGTTGGTAAAATTAAATGGAGAGCAGGAGGGGATAGGACCAAGGGGTCAAGTGAAGAATGGAAAGTAGCAGAGCATGCAAGAAGAATAAGAGTTGGATAATCTAGAAAGATAGAAGCAATATGAGAGAAATAACAAACAAAAATGGAAGATTAGGACAAAGATAGGGGAAGGTAAAATAATGCCGAAGGGAAGGAAACAGATATGCAGGCACCACTATTCAAACTAGTAAAATATGACTTTGAAAACCCGTGTACATTCTTTCTAAAATAAAATAAGAACCATGAGTTTCTTAAAAAGTCAGTTCTTAATAACAGTCCTTATTTAAAAGGCAAAAATGCAAGCTAAATTTCTAATGAAAACATTCCATAAGGTAGTATTTTCTGGTCATGATATTGATGCCATTAGTAGACATAATTAGGTGTTTCTCATAAAGCTGTAAAGACCATCGTCAGGTCTTAGACAAGTCTGACCATTGAAATCAGTGGGAAAAACATTGCATGGTTACAATAAATGGCAGAGCCCTTAGGAGCATTAACATACAGAGGGATCTGGGTATACTTTTTTTAATATCCATTCACAAGATGAAGGCATCGCTGTCTAGGTCAACATTTATTGCCCATCCCTAATTGCCCAGAGGGCAGTTGAGAGTCAACCACATTGCTATGGGTCTGGAGTCACATATAGGCCAGACCAAATAAGGATGGCAGTTTCCTTCCCTAAAGGACACAGTGATCCAGCTGGGTTTTTACAACAATTGACAATGGATTCATGGTCATCAATAGACTTTTAATTCCAGATTTTTTATTGAATTTAAATTCCACCATCTGCTGTGGTAGGATTCGAACCAGAGTCCACAGAACATTATCTGGGTCTCTGGATTAACAGTCCAGCAATAATACCAATAGGCCACTGCCTCTCCGCTTTCAGGATTCAGGTCTTAAGAATCCTGAAAGTGGCAACAAAAGCAGATAAGGTAGTCAAGAAGGCATAAAGTACGCTTGCTTTCATTGGCTGGGGAGTCGAATATAAAAGTTGGCAAATTATGTTACAACTGTATAAAACTTTAGTTAGGCCACATTTGGAATATTGCATACAGTTCTGGTCACTGCGTTATGAAAAGGATACAGATGCATTAGAGAGAGTGCAATGAAGGCCTACCAGGATGTTGCCTGGTCTGCAGGGTTTTGGGTATGATGAGGGGGTGGATAAACTCTATTGTTTTCACTGGAAAGATGGAGTCTCAGGGATGACCTGATAGAGGTCTACAAAATTATGAGGGGCATAGATAGAGTGGATAGTCAGAAGCTTTTTCTCAGGGTAGAAAGGCCAATGATAAGAGGGCACAGGTACAGGTAAGAGGTACGTACATTTAGGGAAGAAATGTGTAGTGAGTGCTTGGATTGCACTGCCAGTGGATGTAGTGGAAGCTGGCATGTTAGCAAGGTTTAAGGCTATCTTGATAGACAAATGAACAGGAGGTAAACAGAGGGATAGAATTACTTATTTGCAATAAGGATTGGGAATGAGCACATGATTGGTGGGCCAAAGGGCCTGTTCCTATGATGTAATGTTCTTTGTATCTATCAGGTTAATGAGTGGTGAGCAGTAGGTCTGGTGTCTCTGGACTTCAGGAAGACATTTAAATAGATATCTTTCGGGAAAGTTGTTTAAAAATAACTTAATGGTCATTTCTCAGACGGAACTGTTTGAGATGTGTACTTCAATTCTCAGCCCTCTTTTGTTCTGGATCTAAAGCAGGAGAATGTGATTTTGAAATTTAACAAACACACAGCTGCAGCAGGTTTAACAAATACCAGGTAACGTAAAAAAAACTTCAAAAGGGCAGTCAAAGATTGCAAATGCAACAAAAGTTGAGAAGTCAACTTTTAGAAAGAAAAAGAAGAAATTAAAGAACATAGTCAATGAAATGATATGGATCATGGGATGTGTGTGAATCACAACAAAAGCAGCATTTGTTATACATCCCTAGCTTCTCTGGAGAAGGCGGGAGGGAGTAAGCTGCTACTGCAAATCACTGAAGTCCATACAGTGTAGGAACACCTGTAGCATGGTTAGGTACACCTTCAACAAACTGGTGCTTGCGAGTACATCATTTCCTGAAAGAGTTTGCATTGAAAGCTATAGAAAAGACCATTAGCATTTTGAAATTTGGAACAAAAAGCATATGAATAAAGGTATAATAAAAAAAATTCTTTGTCCAAGGTACATAAGGTTATTGCAAACAAAATTCTTTTCTCTTGTCTCTGCTGGAGACATACATGAATAGGAACTGGATTGGACTCAGTCAGGCTGCTGCAGGCATTTTGTCAACAATTATTATTAGATCTACATCTGAAGAACGATCAAGACAGATGGGTACTAAATGACACCCTTTAGTACTGTCACAGTAAGAAATGAATACTTACAGGGGTCAGATGAGGGGGGGAAAGAAAATGATAAATAAACAAAAAGGGGAAAAAAATTATTAATGTTGCCTATTTGTGTAATTAGTTAAAACAAAGAGGTAAAGACAATTCATCTGTATTGTTCAATTCAAAATTATTGTTATTCCCATATTCAAGGCACCAAGTGCTTTGAGGAAAGAAAAACGACAACAAGTAACATATTAGATGGTTATTTTTTTCAGTGGAAATTTAGGAAGTTACCTGAAGAAAAGGGTCACTAATGCCAGAAACATCATGTTCTGGAGAGTAGCCAGACATAATCAGGTTCTTCAGGGATTTAACTAACTGTGGAACAACCTAAGATTGAAAAGAACACATATCACATAGCAGAATTTGTGCATCATTCATAAATAACTTCCAAGAAAATTAACATTTTTTTCATTATATAAATCAATTTTTATATAACTTTTAAAATAAATCCATAATGATGCTGTTGCATTGATCACCAATTCCATAACATTGCCTTATGTCGGATGAAGATAACAAATTGAATTAAAATCGCGTTAGAAGGAAGAAAGAAGCGACTGGAATTCAAAGATAGCTTCTCAATAATTGGAAGTGTTTAGGACAGTATCACAATTTTATTTTGGGATTACTTATTTACATTGTACATGCCAATTATTTGACTACATGACTAAAAGCAAGTGTCTACGTATGCAGATTGTATACAAGTCAGAAGCATAGTAAACACTTCTGTGACTAAAGGTTAGCAAGTGTCCATTGATAAGGTGATGAAAGGTCGGGAGGTGGTAGATAGAATTCAACACTAGTAATGTGAGATAAAGAAAGCAAAGTGCATTTAAGGCCACATCGGATCAGACGTGATCTTACTGAGCTGCATTGCAGGTTTGAAGGGTCAAATACTTGCTCCAGCTCCAACTGCTTATGTTTTAACACCCTCTATCCAGCAGGGGTCACTAGGTAATCATCAGCAGACATTACAGTAGTTGGTTTTCTAAACCAATATCTCAGCTAAGATGGACTAATTTGTCAGGGAGTAAGATTTAAGCCAGTAGGCATCCTGCTCCATTTGAATGGCTGCAGTGTTGCTGAATATATTCAGCAATTTGAACAGAAAAGCATTAAGACATAAATAAATAAAGATATTTAACAATCTTCAAAGGGTAAAGATATTCAATGCAAAATATCTTCCAAATAAGTGTGAAGATGATTTTTCACTAAACCTTTTCTTCAAGCATCATCTCTTTTAAGCATTAATTAACCACTGTTACCTTGATAAAGTGACAATTCTTCATAATACAGTTTAGTAATTTATTGTCACTTGTATTTAGGAAAATACAGTAAAACTTTGTCTCCATACACCAATACCATTTTAATTAGAGAAAATATGACAGTAACTAAGACAAATACAAAAATACTCTGTCAATAGATTATTAGACTAATGGAGGTATCAGAGTAAAAGGTTCTTAAGCTGGACTTTGAGAAATTCTTCTCACTAGAATAGCATAATCCATTGGATAACAGGAGGAACCCTGACAAATTTCCACCCTCTCTAAACCAGGGGCTGATGAGGTCAGTGCAACCCTTTCTACTTTCAGAGTGAGGATAATTACTGCTGGACTGCACTACAGCAAAGTCTCCTAACCTGCATGGCTCAATATCATTTCTAACTATTAAGTTAAGAGAGTATCCAGCAGAACACAAAACTTCCATACTAGCAGTAATGCAACATTGGTAACACTTCTACCTTCAATTTCACATTTAAATAAGACACCACAGAAAATTAAATATCATCAAACCAAACAAGCTATATAGTAAACACCTTGCAAACATTGCATATACTTCATGCTATGTTACACATAAAACGCGTTTACTGCAATACTTAGTTTATACTGCACTCCAACACAAAGTAATGAAACTGCTAATTTCATAGGCTCAATTTTGAAAAAAACCTAAGCTTTCAGAAAATGTACCTTTTACAAACTTATCAGTATGTTATTTGAATTCGTATGATGACTACTCTAAGGATTTTGGTCACTCACCTTGCACTGCCATTTAGGACTTTCGGTTTGAGTGAGACTGGAGAACATGAAGAAAATGAGGGGCACGGATGGAAGGATGCAGGGGAGTTGGGTTGTGGAGCTGAGGCAGATCTGAGAGTGACAGCCTGGCTCAATTATAACACTCTTGCCCAAGTCAGAACCCACACCAGGAGTTCAGCGCATTAATCTAGCCTGACACCCCAGCAAGTGCACAGGGAGTGTTGCACTGGGTAAGCTGTCTTTTGGATGAAATGTTAAACTTTAAGTCCTGTCAGCTCATTGAAGTGGATGCAAGGCAAAGGAGTTATTTCTGCCATCCTGGCCAATATTTATCCTTGAATCAACGCAAATGTTCTAATCAGTATTGCACTGATGCTTATGGAAATTTGCTATAACTAGCCAAAACAACGTGATGACAAGCAGAGACAAAGTTACTGCTTAATTTGGTTGTGAATATAGTGAAGTACTGACTTTAAGTGCAGCTGGCTCTACCGGCTATTTAATCCAAAAAAAATGCTCTGAGCTTACTGGAAATACCAAAGCTAGTTGAATTTGCATTGAATTTTGCAGTATTTTATCATACAAAATTAACCCTATGAGTCACTTTAAAATTACAAGACGACACACTGGAAGTTATTTGGCCTACCACCCCTATTCTGGCTCTTTGAAAAATCTATCAATTAGTCTCTGTTCTCTGCTTCTTTCCTATAGCCTTTCAAGAATTCCTCTTTCAAATATCCAAAAAACACCCACTCATGAAACATATTTCACAACACCATGACAGATCTGCAACGTTGCCCTGTCATTCACAAATAGAGTAGAACTTTTAGGTTTTCTCAATCACTTTCAATTTCAGCATACGCAGTCAGATTTTAGCTGAATTTGTGTAAGTAACTGAATAAATCGCTCTTGTTCATTTATGCTTAGTTCTTCTTAATGACCATTCAGAGACAGGATAGGCTGAAAATGGTGTCTTCTCATGCTTTTGAGCACAGCCATAAGCTCAGTTTCATTTCATATAGAGGACCTGATGTTGGACTGGGGTGGACAAAATTAAGAATAATGCTACACTAGGTTATAGTCCAACAAGTTTATTTGGAAGTATAAGCTTTCGGAGCGTTACTCCTCTGTCAGGTAGCAAGTGGGGCAGCATTGTCGAACACAGACTGTGCTGTGTAATTTCATATGGTTTAATACATGACCACCTTGAAATTAATCATATTTTTCCCCATTCCTAGATTTCAACATATTCAATTGCAAGCTGTCCCTTAATGAAATAACAGCTTTAACAGGACTGACAGAGAAAAACTGCATTACTCAAACTTATTTAGAAGGATCCACTTCGTAACTACAGCATTGTGTCTTGGATATATTTCTTAGCAATTGTTAGTGTACTTGTACAACTGACCTGATACAACTTATCTCATCAGGAATGGAAGCTCTTGGTCCTAATAAATGTTACAAGTCAACTTTATCACTGATTTTGTTACGCAACTGTTTAAAGCTTCTTTGCAGTAATCTTGATAAGGTAGGAGTATAGGCTGAAACCCACTCCCTGATTACAGCCTTACCTTCTCATTCTAGAATCCAAATTAAGGAAAGCAGGAAGAAAAGAAAGATAGTCATTAAAGGAAGCCAGATGTAGACAGAGCAAAGCAACTGCACAGTAGTTAAAGTTAGCAGCATTGAAAGTTTAGTTACCAATTGATCATGCAGTATGAATTTGAAGCAATATACTACAACTTCATTCACAAAGTGTAACAGCTCAACCACTTCAATCACACCCAGTTTCTTTCCTACAGTAACTAACTCTTGCAGATGTAGATTTGAGATACACAGAAAGTTTCCACTGTATCATTCTGGTGATCATATTTTATGACTAAGTCTGCACAACTAGGCATGGGCAGGATAGCCTGAGCGCAAGAAAACATCACAGCAGACTTGGAATATAGCCTTCATTTACACCAATATATGTGCACTCACTAAGACAATTCACAGGAAAGCCAAAATAATTCAAAATCACAGTTGACATTCTTCGTTCTCCAGTCCATAGCAACTGCAGCAAACCTACTTGATCCAGTATTTACAAGCGAGTGAACATGGAAGGCTCATGATCTTTAATATGGGATGGTAAAACTGATCACTCGTCCACTGGGGGAGCTGAGCTGCATTTTCTCACTCATAGCCACAATATTATTAGTTTTGGTTTCTGCCGAAGAGTAAATACTTGTTGAATATGATTCCCAATTATGAAGCTTCTGAAATGACATTCCTCATCTTCTTCTAGTATTTTGGAGCAGGTACATGGAAGTATTAAAGTGCCTATATTTTTTCAATGTTTTAAAAGAATGAAGCAGAACAACTTCTAGCTTAAACTCAGTGCTAGGAAAGATAATGGAATCATTGCTCAATGATGCAACAGAATAATACTCAACAACTGTAAGGATAACATGTAATTCCAGAAGTGAAGATCCTACTTAATGTTTTTGAAGCAACACCAAAAGACATTTCCTTGAGCTGTCACATTGCAGATGCATGTCAAATCAGATAGTGTCAGGAGATGGTAGCAGAATGAATATCAAAGTGGTTATAAAGCAGAATAAAGAATAAGAGTTAAACACAGTCACTAAGACTGGCAAAAGGAGGCAACTTGAGGTCCACAAGGATCTGTGCTGGGATGACTGTTGTTCAGAATTTACACGGATGGCTTGGACTCAGAAATCAGAAGTAGAACTTCAAAATTTGTTGATGACACTGAATTAGGAAGAGTTTATACTTGTGACAAGGTACAGCAAAATGTTCATAAACTTGAAAATTAGAAGTGCAACTGGAAAATGAATTTCAGTATTAACAAATGTGAAGTAGTGCTTTTTAAGATATTTGGATAAGTAGTATGGATGGAATAATGAAGTAAATCAATCATATGACATGGATATACAAATCACTAAAGAGGTGTGGATTCATATATCCAGAAAAGGAACAAAGCAATGGAGATCATTTCTAGGAACTAGACTGAAAAGCAGAAAATAGTGATAAAATTGTGCAGAAGTTTTCATGTGCTAAATTGAGTACTATGCACAATTTTCTTCTCCAGATTATAAAAAAGGAAATGGAGTCATGTGAAGATGCAAAAAAGCTTCACAAGGATTATACAAAAACAAATAGGTTATAACTATTAATAAAGCTTAAAAATGGTGAGGCTCTTCTCTCTAGAAAAACAGATGACTGAAGGATGATCCGTTAAAAGGTCTTTAAAGATACGAGGGAATCACAAAATATGGTCAATTCTGCGACATGCCAATAAAATGTTTCCACTTGCTAAGAATCTAAAACTGTATTATATGATAGCCACTGGTAAATCCAATAGGGAATAAGGAAATTTACTCACTAAAAAAGTGATAAGAATGTGGAACTTGCTACCACCTAAGGAGAAGTTGTGGAAAATAATGTCAATACATTTACAGCAAAGCTAGATAAATGAGAGAAAAAGGAACAGGAAGATATTTCAATAAATTGATTAGATTAAGTGAATTGGAAGGAAGTTTGTGTAGAATGTTAATACCATAACGACCTGTTCATAGATCTATTTGACAGAATGATCAATTGCCATGCTGTACATCATACAAGTTGCTGAGCAATGAGGGTTGGGTTCCTACTCCATAAAGCTGTCTCTCATCTCAATTCCCAAAATCTGGCATATCAGGGACAATCTCAGAAGACAAACTTGAGATCTATTTCAACACTCTCTGAAGACTTTAAAATAAAATTCTACACAAATTAGCAACAGTGACTTCCATTTATATAGAACAATTATTACAGTAAATCATTCTAGTGATATTATCAAATGTTGACACTTAATAACCTAAGGAGATACTAGATGTTAAGACCAGAAGTTTGGTTAGAGGTGTTAAAGATCATCTTAAAAGAAACCATTGCAAGTGGTTTGGAATGGAATACCTGGATTCAGGGTCATTGTAGGTAAAGGCACAGCTACCAATGGTGCAGCAGTTACAATTAGGGATACACAAGCAACCAGAATTAGAGGGGTGCAGTGAGCTTGAAACTTATAGCAGATCAGACAGATTTTAAAACATCGGTAAGAACTTTAAAATAGAGGAATTACTTAACCAGGAGACAACGTAGCTCAGCCAGGGTAACTGGTGAATGGGGCTTTGTGCACTTAGGACAGAGGTAGCATAATGGTGGATGAGATGTTTGCAGAGCATGGAAGATGGCAGAAACAGATCTGAATGGGTCAAACCTAGAGATGGCAAAGACATAAATGCTGGTTTCAACATCAGCTCACTGAGACAGATGAGAAGTAGTAAAAATTGACAGTCTAATGAATGACATGGATGCTTGGTTGGAACTTCATCTTGGGATCAAATAGAGCATGAAGATTATAAACAGTCTGATTAAGCTTCAGGCAGTAGCTACAGATCATGATGGAATCAGTGATGAGCAAATGAATTTGTGACAAGACCAAAGATAATAGATTCAACTTTCTCAATATTCGGTTGAAGGAAATTTCTGTTCATCGAGCACTGCATGTTGAACTAGCAGTGTGACTCTTTAGAGAGAATAAAGAATGAAGGAGGGTGGCGGCACAGTAGAGTTGGGTCATGTTAGCATACATGTGAAAACTAAACATTGTGATTTCAAATGGTAACTCTGAGGAATAGCATGTAGACAAGAAATACCAGGGGTCCAAGCAATAAATCTGTGAAAGTGGGAAGAGAAACAATTGCAAGTAATTCTTTGGTTTGGACTGAAATGAAAGGAACCTGATCAGTGTGGTTCCCCTAGCTGGTCAAGAAAACATTGAAGCAGGATGATACAGACAATCATGTCAATGGCTTTAGATAAAGGAGGATGACAGGATAGTCACTGTTTCAATTATGCAAGTCTTCAAGAAGAGCCACTTTTGCATTCTAGAAGGGGTAGAAACCCTAACCAGATTTTCCTCCAATAAACATAAATGTGACGTTCCTAGCTAGTTTTATAGCAATAGCTTCACTTAGGTAATCTGTAAAAGCTCCTTCCCATGTTGGATATGCATACATAGGCAGTCGCCTGGCTGTGATTGAGTTCTGCTTGCAAGTCAATTTGCACGCATGCCAGAACACAACTGTGATATTATAGACTTCAGAACTTGGGAAAAAAAAAGTTCATGGATTGAACGAATCAAGAAAGAGAAACTGTTACACATGAAAAGCAGCAGCAAAAACTCCCTCTGGAATAAACTGCTCCTTCAGATTAAAAAGTCAAGGAGAAACTGTTATAAAGGAATTAAAAGCAACATGCCGAATTTACCATTCATGGAAGAAAGCAGTTGAAACAACATAAACAACTTCGGGGGGTTGTAAATGACAACTGCTTGTTAATCTGCTGCTTTGTGGCAAATGGACAATTAAGTCTGCCTGAAGAAGAAACCTTTTGAAGTAAAAGGCTTAACTGCAGAAAAAGTTATGTTTTAAACAGACACTAACCTCAAATGTAACAAGGAATGGAGAACTATTTTTGATAAGGCAAGCTGCATACATATAGTGATTTGGATTGAAAGAACTTTAAAATAGTAAACATTCCACATCACAAATCTGAAGGCTGAAGGTCTGTATAAGAATTGAACACCAGAACTCTACTTTCGGGAGAACTTCGAAGAACAATACTGCACAAGGATCAAACCCTAGACAAATCATGGCCAAGTTCCGTTCATTAGTAATGGTAATAGCCAAGTTGGGTTAAGGGGTTTCACTTGCTTACTCTAGGGGTCTACTTTGGTTGCTACACGCATAAACTTTAAATTAATGTTTCAGTACTTGATTGTGAGATTTCTTAATAAGTAACTGAATTAAAGGTGACTGGTGGTGATTTACTCACAATACAATACTGGACAGTATGAAATAGCTGTTTGATAGTACAAGTAATGCTTGTAATACCCCTGTATAGGATAGCATTCATGAAGTACAAGCATTCACAAGTCAGGGACTTGTTGTGTAGGGCCTTGTGATAAGAACTTGAAACTTCAATAAACCTTCAAGGGTTGGTCATCTTTTTTAGGCTATCAATACCTTTAAAGTATATTTAGTTAAGTCTTTGCAAAGCCTGTTGAGAAGCAAAATACTCTGGTACAAAACTATAGAAATGAGAGTCTGTGACCAAAGAGAAGGATGACAACAGCCAAACACATCCCTCTAACTCTTGCTCCCTTGAATGCTCATGTAGAAGCATAGAAGCTGATAGCACAATGTGAAGGAGACTATTACTCCATAGAACAAAATCGCAGCTTGCATAGAAAGAGCAGACAGTAAAGTGCTGCAACTGTGCGCTGCTGCCAATCAGTGAAAAGAAAATTGAATGAGAGGGTGACTAGCGCTATAAAAGCTACAAGTTAACCATGTTGAAAGAGGACAAAAAGGAAGAAAATAAAAACTTAGTAAACAAAGCTAGAGGACTAAAAGACGCTATTAGCTAGCCTGGATGGCCAGGAAAGGTGGTAGTCAAGAAACATCAGAAGGTCACAGCCTATCAAAGATGCCTCAAACAGCGCACATTACAGGAGACATGCTTTCTTTCGTTCCTTCCTTCAACTCATAAACCTGTTACTGTGAAATTTCCAACATTCAGGACTCAAGAATTCTGGATTCAACTTTACTCATTTTAAAGCGATACTTTCTATAATCAAATTAATGGATAACACCATTGGAAAATTAAAGTTCACCACATACTGTACCCAATAACTATCAAGCATTCTCTGTTCAGATACTGCATATGTCTGACTAAGAGATCCCTAGAATTTTTTTTCATTTGTTTACAGGGTGAGAGAATCACGAACTAGATCAGCCCATGCTTAACTGCCCTCAAGGCGGTGGTGAGCAATTGACTTAAACCATTGCAGTTCATGAAGGTTAGCCCACCCAGAATACTGTTAGGAGGCACATTACACAATTGTGAGCCACTGACTGTGAAGGAATAGTGATACAGTTCCAACTCAGGATGCTGTGTGGCTTGGATGGGAACCTGCAAGTGGGGTTTTCATGCTTCTGCTTTTTCTTTTGGGTACAGGTCATGGGTTTGAAAGGTGCTGTTGAAGGAACTTTAAGCTGAACTGCACCCTGAGGTACTTCCAGTTATATCTCCATAAACGAGACAGAATAGTTTAATATTTTAAATTAATATTGAAACTACAGTAACTTCAAATCTATTGCATTTAATTCTCTTTACCTTGCAACTTTCTCCTCCTGCTCTTGAAGATAGTGATCTACCTTCAATATAGATGCATGGGCAGCAGGCATCCTCCAATCCCTTGCCTGGATGGCCATGCTTCCAATCATAAGCAAATAGGGAGTCACCACAGGCTAACAGAAACAATGTGACCCAGACAGCAGACTCTAGTCCTGTCTTCATGTCACATCCAGACTAGAGCACCATCCAGCAGGAATATTTTCCATTTTCAAGGACGAGGTTAATACTTTTGCCCCTCCAGGGACCCAGCTAAGATTGGTCAATAAACGTACACAGGTTGGTGATTAGATTTGTGAGTTTGCAATCAATGTGCAGTCAAGTACTCTCAAAGCCAGAGAAGTTCATGGTATACTTAAAAATACCATTTTCGGAGAAACACGTGGCTTGAATGACAGAAGTACAAGTCTACATCAAAGTAAATTTCAAGTTCACAGAACAATGTGTAAACAATAAATGGTTTACTTTACTCAAATTATACCTCTCATTACTTATCACATTTTAAAACAAATTAAGTTTTGCGAGTTCAAAATGCAGAAGATTTTATTTCAAAACAAATTAAACTTTTCAAAAATAAATAAAAAGCTGGACACAAGTGACTACATTGAAAACCCAGTTTTTGATAGCAGTGGGCAATATGATGTGGTTATACCTTGCGAAAATAAGCGTGAGTGTCAGGGCTATGTTTACACATTTCTATGACAAGGACAACAGCAGCATGGAGGACACCTTTAAGACAAAGAAAGAGAAAAAGTGTTTTAACTGATGAATGCACCAAATAAATGACAAGGCAATGAATATAATGTTGATGACTGCTTCCAGCTACCTCACACTCAGTTAATTCTAATCTCTGCTCATCAGAAACAGAAAGCATGAGATTGCATCCAATTTTCAAAACAGGAGTGCAGTAGGCCATGAACCAAATCAACACAATTTTATTATTTAAACAGACCACAAACAAATACATCATTCTTTCTTGGAAACTTTTATAAAAATATTACAGGGGAGGTGAGACCAATCAGCATTTTACATCTTGAGCAACTTAATTCATTGAATTCTAAGGTGCATGGTCACAACCAAGATCAGCTTTATCTAAAGCACCCATATCAGCTGTGCAGATATGGAGAAATGTGTGAAGGCCAACCATTCATTTCCTCTCCAAATAATGTATGGCAGCAATCAGGCCATTCATATGCCTGCCAACAAAACTGGGAGATATTTGGACTGAACTACTCACGCTGTTTTGCACTGAAAATGTATATTGTAGAAAGACAAAAAAAAAGTAGAAATACAGCTGTGCAAAAATTATCAAGGGCCATTTGAAAGGTTTGCTTTAAGAGTGAACTCTGGTCTCGTTGTTGTGACACACCAGGAAGGTCCCAGTTTCAATTGTTGGTCTGAGCCTTTGTTGGTTTGTTTCAATAGCACCAACCTTAGTAAAGGAGTAAAGCAGGATATCAATTGGCAGGTCATCAAGATCATAACTCATGTTATTAAAAATATTTGGTGAGTACAGCTTTGACAGAAATTTCACTTATTCCCCTACAATTAAAGTGTCCAATGATTGTGATTGTGATAAAGAATGTGGAGGAATTAAAGGGCTTTTTGTGCATGTTATATGTTATTCCAGCACGAAGAACATAGGAACAGGAGAAGGCCATTCAGCAGCCCTGTGCATTTTCAATTCAACCATACCTTCAGAATATGCAAGTTAAATGAATGCAATTATGTTTTAAAAGACACCCTAACTTCAAATTTCAGGATGGGCAGATATTAGATACTGATATTTTGGGCTGCCTTTATGATAAGTCTAACAGCCATATTTGTTAAGATGAAACATTCTTAACTTCACTTGGAGGATCAATGCAGTTTTCAATTTCAGAGCAATTCTGCCATTTTATGCATAATATTTGATTAATTGAATCATTCTTTTTATATTCATTAGTATTCAAAATATATCTGGCAAAGTAAAATAAACCATTAAATGTTAATTAAGACTAAAACTACAATACTCTTGAAAAAAGATCTAAATTCAGTAGTCATTTTAAAAGGTAGTTTGACACTTAAAATAGATTTTTGACTCAAATTCTCAATAATCACATGATATTGTATAGATTTCCTGTTTTTCTTTTGAACATTGACCTTTTTGTCAGATTCTGAAGCTGCTCAAATCCACTGTACAATTAGACAGACTGTATTTGGCAGCGATTTAAGAATAAAAATAATAAATTTATAATAATATACTTCCAAGCAAGTATCACGTACAGGTCCATCTTAGCACAGTCGCATGTTTCCTGAGGCACTCTCCCTGGTTGGATGTACAGCCAATTCAACAGTGCCAAGTCATACTTCCTAGTAATCAGCTGCAAATTATTTCTCAGCACGTCTGTAATGTCATGCACACTACTGCTTTAGTATTCTCTCTTTCTTTATAGTGTTAACATTGTCATGAAAAATAGCAATAATCTGCACCATCTGGGTAGCTAGAATAAAAAAGGTGAATCAAAAACACAATTAAATAACAATTGTAAAAGGCAGGCAATAAATGGCATAAGCAATAATAAGTACTAGGAACGTTTGAGGCTGTTCACAGAGTTTAAAATAATACAGAATGGACAAAGGCCTTTCAGTACCTCATGTCTCTGCCAGTCGTCAAGCACCAAACTACTCTAACCCCATTTCCTAGCCTATTTAGTCTCTCATTATAGCTGAAATGTTATAACTTGGGTAACATCCTGGTCAATCTCCTCTTCACTCTCTCAGTGTAAACACATCTCTCTTGTAGGGTGGTGACCAGAACTGCACACAGTACTCCAACTGTGGTCTAATTAAGATTCTATATTGCTCCATCATAAGGTCTTGTATTCAATGCTTCAACTAACAAAATATCCTATTTGCCTTTTTAACCACCTTATTCACCAGTCCTGTTGCCTTCATGGATCTGTGTACATGTATACCAATGTCCTGGTGATCCATGTACTCCCTTGCCTTATAAGTCCTACCAAAATGCATTGCCTCAAACATTTCAGGAATAAATTGCATCTCGGCAACTGTTCTGACGATCTGACCGGCCTTAATTTCTTTCTGCAGTCAAAAAGCTTTTCTCCTTGATTTTTACTACAAATTTACCGATAAGACCTTTTACATTCATGTCTAAATCATTAAGGTACACTACAATGAGCAAGTGACCCAGCACTGAACCCTTTGGCACACCAAGAGACACAGAGTTCCAGTTACAAAAACAACCTTCACCCTTTTGCCTCTTGCCAACAAGGCAAATTAACACTGAATTCACCAAATTGTGTTGAATCCCAAGGGATCTTAGTTTCTTGGCCAGTCCCCTATGCAATACATTGTCAAAAATCTTACCAAAGTCCATCAATTGAATGACTCTCATCTACACATCTAGTCACTTCCTCAAAACGTTGAACAAATCTGACTATATGATTTGCCCCTTATAAATTCATGCCGATTATTCTTGATTAACCCTCACCTCCCCAAAATAAGTTTTGTCTCTCAGAACTTTCTTCAGATGCTTCCCTGCAATTAATCTTAGACTTATTGGCCTCTCACTCCCTGATTTAACCTTTTCATACTTCTTCAATAATGGCACATTAGCTGTCTCCCAATTAACCAACACGTATGCTGCGCTCATCAACTTTATAGTTGCATGACCCTCATTCAGGTTATGAATGCACTTGAATTATTTGGACATGCAACTACTCACTCCTATGCTACTTATCATTGTTGCTTCTTCATTCAAGTACTGCTCTAAATGCATCATTTCTTTATTTTCTGAAAAAAATTAGCCCTTTACAAAAGGATTGAGCATGGTAATATAGTAATCATATCCCTGGATTAATAATCTAGAGCATCAAAGTCCAAAACCCAACACTGCATTTTGAGGGACGCCGATTTCATTTTAAAAATAAATCTGTTTATAAAAAGGTGTTATCACAAAAAAATTATGAAAAAGTTAAGACTTTTTCCAAAAACTAATTGTTTCAAAACTGTCTTTAGAAAATGAATTTTAATTCCTTACCTTGTTTACATGGGTTCTCAGAAATAAAACAATTACCTAAAAGAGTGGCGCTCCTGCGCAAACCATTATATATTGAACAAATACCAAACAGAAATTACTCATGGGCAACATACCATGATTCTTATCATTAAGGAGATTTTTTGTGGCAGGCAGAAACATCTCTAGCAGCTCTGGTACTTTTCTGATAACATGCACAGCAGCCAACGCAGCCTGTGAACAAGAGAACAATGAGTCATTTTACTAAGTGCCAGACACCAATCAGACAAACCTTTGAAATTCTTGCAACAGACAAAAGCAACAGAACACTTAAGTTTTTTTATATTTAAATGAAAAGTTATGAAGTCTGAAGTACAAGATAAACTAATATGCAGTATGGCAACAAAGCACAATATTTTTTCAAATCAAATTAGAAGTTTAAGCAACTATGACCAAAGGCACAGAACCAAGTTTCAAACCTCAAGAAGTTCAATCAAGTTGATGTAAAAGTTCAGTGAGAGAAGGTACTAGATCTAAGTCCAGATATCCTACAGGAGGCACACTTCAGTTTACCACCTACCAATTTCCGAGAGATCAAATTTACCATGTTCAAATCTGGAACATGGATTATAGAAGTAGATTTTAAAAGTTGTTTATAAAAAGGCAAGTATTGACTGAAGTGTCTGCTATGGTTACCTGATCACCAATTGAGACAATGTCAGGAGACTAGTGTGGAATAAATAAAAGGACAAACTGAAATTATGACTTTATCTAAACACACTGAAACCAAGCAACCGAGTCAGCATTAAGAAGTTTGTATCTCTTGTTTTCATTCATATGTGAATAGTGCATGTATATTTTGGACATTAAAGATTAACTGCAAGTCAGAGATGCATAGCATGAAAACAGACCCTTTGGTCCAACTCGTCCATGACAATCAGATATCCCAACCCAATCCACCTGCCAGCACCCGGCCCAGATCCCTCCAAACCCTTCCTATTCATATACCCATTCAGAAACCTTTTAAACATTGCAATCGTACCAGCCTTCACCACTTCCTCAGGCAGCTCATTCCATACACGTACCACCCTTTGTGTGAAAAAGTTGCCCCTTAGGTCTCTTTTATATCTTTCCCCTCTCACCCTAAACCTATGCCCTCTAGTTCTGGACTGCCCCACCCCAGGGAACAGACTTTGTCTATTTATCCTATCCATGCCCCTCATGATTTTGTAAACCTCTATAAAGTCACCCCTCAGCCTCTGACATTCCAGGAAAAACAGCCCTAGCCTATTCAAGCTCTCCCTGTGGCTCAAATCCTCTAACCCTAACCCTTGTAAATCTTTTCTGAACCCTTTCAAGTTTCACAACATCCTTCTGATCGGAAAGAGACCAGAATTGCACACAATATTCCAAAAGTGGCCTAACCAATATCCTGTAAAGCTGCAACATGACCTCTCAACTCCTGTACTCCATACTCTGACCGATAAAGGAAAGCATACCAAACACCTTCACTATCCTATCTCTCTGTGACTCCACTCTCAAGGAGCTATGAACCTGCATTCCAAGGTCTCCTTGTTCAGCAACACTCCCGAGGACCTTAACATTAAGTGTATTAGTCCTGCTAAGATTCGCTTTCCCAAAATGCAGCACCTCGCATTTATCTGAATTAAACTCCATTGGCCACTTCTCAGCCCATTGGCCCATCTGATCAAGATCCTGTTGTAAACGGAGGTAACTTTCTTCACTGTCCACTACACCTCCAATTTTGGTGCTTTCTGCAAATTTACTAACTATACCTCTTATGCTCACATCCAAATCATTTATATAAATGATGAAAAGTAGTGGACCCAGCAACAATCCTTGTGGCACTACACTGGTCACAGGCCTCCAGTCTGAAAAACAACCCTCTACCACCATCCTCTGTCGTCTATCTTTGAGCCAGTTCTGTACCTAAATGGCAGGTTCTCCCTGTATTCAATGAGATCTAACTTAGCTAACCAGTCTTCCATGGGGGACCTTGTCAAACATCTTACTGAAGTCCATGTAGACCACGTCCACCGCTCTACCCTCTTTGTTACTGCTTCAAAAAACTAAATCAAGTTTGAGAGACATGATTTTCCACGCACAAAGCCATGCTGACTATCCCTAATCAGTCCTTGCCTTTCCAAATATACATCCTGTCCCTCAGGATTTCCTTCAACAACTTGCCCACCACCGAGAAAGACAATTGAGCCAGACTTTGAAATTTATAAACTAACCATACTTCAGCAATGATGTTTGAGCAACAGAGATAATAAAAATGAATTTGTAACAATAAGAGCTGGACTGTCTCTCGCACCCACTTCTCTTGGTCTCTCGGAAGACAATGTTTGGTAAAACTGGAGAAATAACTATTTAAAGAGAACTCAATGATATTTACAAACTGAGGCCATGAATCAACAACTTAAAAACTGCTTCACAGATTAAAAACAATGTCCCATTGTTTAATAAGAGTAACATGGATAATCCTGGAAATTACAGGCCTGCGAATCTCATGGTTGATGGTTGGTAGATCTGTCTTCACTGGGGCAGACACGAGCAATCTCCCAGATGTAATTGTGGCTGAAGGACCTGAATGGAAGGGAATTTATATTAGGCAGGAAATGGTGTTGGAGAGACTGTTAGGTCTGAAGGTGGATAAGTCCCCTGGACCTGATGGTCTGCATCCCAGGGTACTGAAGGAGATGGCTCTAGAAATCGTGGATGCATTGGTGATCATTTTCCAATGTTCGATAGATTCAAGGATCAGTTCCTGCGGGTTGGAGGGTGGCTAATGTTGTCCCACTTTTTAAGAAAGGAGGGAGAGAGAAAACAGAGAATTATAGACCAGTTAGTCTGACCTCACTGGTGCGCAAAATGCTGGAGTCAATTATAAAGGACGAAATTACGACACATCTGGATAGCAGTAACAGGATAGGTCAGAGTCAGCATGGATTTATGAAGGGGAAATCATGCTTGACTAATCTTCTGGAATTTTTTGAGGATGTAACTCTGAAGATGGACAAGGGAGATCCAGTGGATGTAGTATACCTGGACTTTCAGAAAGCCTTTGATAAAGTCCCACATAGGAGGTTAGTGAGCAAAATGAGGGCACATGACATTAGGGGCAAAATACTGACAAAGATTGAAAATTGATTGGCTGACAGGAAACAGTAGTGATAAACTCAGAATTTCGGAATGGCAGGCGGTGACCAGTGGTGTGCCACAGGGATCAGTGCTTGGACTGCAGTTTTTTACAATGTATATTAATGATACAGATGAAGGTATTAAAAGTAATATTAGCAAATTTGCTGATGACACAAAGCTGGGTGGCAGGGTGAAATGTGAGGAGGATGTTAGGAGAATACAGGGTGACCTGGACAGGCTAGGTGAGTGGACGGATGCATGACAGATGCAGTTTAATGTGGATAAATGTGTGGTTACTCACTTTGGTGGCAAGAACAGGAAGGCAGATTACTACCTAAATGGAGTCAAGTTAGATAAAGGGGTAGTACAACGAGATCAGCCAATGAAAGCAAGCATGCAGGTACAGCAGGCAGTGAAGAAAGCTAATAGCATGCTGGCCTTCATAACAAGAGGAATTGAGTATAGAAGCAAAGAGGTCCTTCTGCAGCTGTACAGGGCCCTGGTGAGACCGCACCTGGAATATTGTGCGCAGTTTTGATCTCCAAATTTGAGGAAAGACATTCTGGCTATTGAGTGAGTGCAGTGTAGGCTCACGAGGTCAATTCCCGGAATGGCAGGAGTATCTTACGCTGAAAGATTGGAGTGACTGGGCTTGTATACCCTTGAGTTTAGAAGGCCGAGGGGGGATCTGATTGAGACGTAGAAGATTATTAAAGGATTGGACATTCTGGAGGCGGGAAGCATGTTTCTGCTGATGGACAAGTCCTGAACCAGAGGACAGTTTAAAAATAAGGGTAGGCCACTTAGAACAGAGTTGAGGAACGACTTCTTCACCCAGAGAATGGTGGGTGTATGGAATGCTCTGCCCCAGAAGGCTGTGGAGGCCAAGTCTCTGGATACTTTCAAGAAAGAGTTGGATAGAGCTCTTCAGGATAGTGGAATCAAGGGTTATGGGGATAAGGCAGGAACTTAATGAATGGTGGTGCTGGCATGAAGGGCAGAATGGCCTACTCCTGCACCTATTGTCTATTGTTACATTATTGGAAAAGATTCTCAGGGGCAAGATCTATATGCATTTAGAAGCAAAAGGACTTCTTAGGAATAGACAGCATGGATTTGGGCTGGGAAGGTTGTGCCTCACCAACTTCATAGAGTTTTTTTTGAGGAGGTGAAGATGATTGTCTAGGGAAAAACAGTTGATGTTGTCTACATGAACTTCAGTAAAGCCTTTGAAAGGTCCCTCAGGGCAGACTGGTACAAAAGGTGAAGTCACATGATATCAGCGGTGAGCTGACAAGAGAGATACAGAACTGGCTTAGTCATAGGAGACAGAGGGTAGCGATGGAAGGATTGTTTTCAGCATGGAGGTTGTGACTAGTGGTGTTCCACAGGGATCAGTGCTGGGCTCTCTGATGTTTGTGATCCACACAGACGATTTGAAAGAAAACATAGCTGGTCTAATCAGTAGGTTTGCGGATGGTACAAACATCGGTGGAGTTGTGGAAACTGAGGAGGCTTGTCAGAGGGTATAGCAGGATTATAGATCAGTTGGAGGTATGGGCAGAAAAACGGCAGATGGAGTTTAATCCTGACAAATGTGAAATGATGCATTTTGGAAGGTCAATAACAGGTGGAAATTATGCAGTGAATGGCAGAACGCTTATGAGTATTGATACATAGAGGAATCTGGGTGTGCAGGTCCATAGATCACTGAAGGTGGTAGTGCAGGTAGATAAGGTAATAAAAAAGGCCTATGGCATCCTTGCCTTCATTAGAAGGGGCATTTAGCACAAGGTCAGACAAGTTATGCTGCAGTTTTATAGAACTTTAATTAGGCCACACTTGGAGTATTGCACATAGTTCTGATCACCACACTGCCAGAAGGATGTGGATGCGCTGGAGAAGGTACAGAAAAGTTTTACCAGAATGTTGCCTGGTATGGAGGATTTTAGCTATGAAGAAAGGTTGGATAGACTGGGTTTATTTTCACTGGAATGCACGAGAAGGACAACCTGATTGAATTTTATAAGATTGCAAATGGCATGGATAGAATGGAAGGTATGAGGCTTTTTCCCCAGAGTGGAATGGTCAATCATTGGAGGATACAGGTTCATGGTGTGAGGGTTGAGGTTTAAGTGAGATGGAGTTAGGAGGTCATGTTGCAGCTGTACAGGAGGTTGGTTAGGCCACTTTTGGACTACTGTGTGCAATTCTGGTCCCCTATCGGATGCTGTGAAACCTGAAAGGGTTCAGAAAAGATTTAGAAGGATGTTGCCAGTGTTGGAGAGTTTGAGCTACAGGGAGAAGCTGAATAGGCTAGGGCTGTTTGTCCTGGAACATCAACGGCTGAGGGGTGACCTTATAGGAGTTTTAAAGTCATGAAGGGCATGGATAAGGTGGGGGAGTACAGAACTAGAGGACATAGGTTTAGAGTGAGAGGGGAAAAATTTCAAAGGGACCCAACGGGCAAGTTTGTCATGCATAGGATGGTGCATGTCCAGAATGATCTGCAAGAGGAAGTGGAGGAGGCTGGTACAATTACAGCATTTAAAAGGCATCTGGATGGGTATATGAATAGAATGGGTTTAGAGGGATATGGACCAAGTGCTGGCAAACGGGGCTAGATTAGGTTGGGATATCTGGTCAGCGTGGACGAGTTGGACCAAAGGGTCTGTTTCTGCGCTGTACATCTCTATGAATTGATGTGTGAGGCAAGCTTTTCCACACAAAAGGTGGTGAGTGCTTGGAACGTACTGCCAGAGGTGGTGGTGGAAGCAGACACAATAGTAGCATTCAAGGAGCATGAATAAGATGATAGAGGGATATGGATTCTGTAAGTGAAGACAGTTTCAATGGGGCAAAATGTGGCGGCGCAGACATCGAGGGCCGAAGGGCCTGTCCTATGCAGTATTGTTCCTCGTAAAAACCTTACACATAATGGACTCCAAGGATTCTTAAACCTCACAGCCATTATTGTTTCGGTTCTTTACCATATACTACTTTTTGAAATTATTACTTTTTTTTATGCATAGGATGTGGATGTTGGTGATATGGCCAGAATTATTGCTTGTCCCAAGTTGACCGTAAGATGGTGGTGGTGGTGGTGATGACCTACCTTTGTGAACTGCTGCAATCCATTTAGTGTAGGTACACCAACAATGGCGCTAGTGAGGGAGACCCAGGTTATTGACTTAGTAACACTGAAGGAATGATAACGTATTTTCAGATGGTGAGTGGCTTGGATGATAACTTCCAACTGGCAGTGGTCATGGATTTAGAAGGTACTGTCTAAGCCTTGGTGAATTTTTGCACCTTGTAGATTGTACGCATTGCTGCTACTGATAATTGGAGGTAGAAAGGAGTGAATACTGAGTGTATTGGGATGTTGATAGCGGCAGATTCACTGACAATAATGCTATCAAATATCAAGAAGCAATGGTTAGATTCTTTCTTCGTGTAAATGACATCACCTCGCACTTGTGTGGGGCAAATATTACTTGCCATTTATTAGTCCAAAACTGAACTTGCTGCACTTAAAAAAAAATCTTCAGACATGGTGTTATGAACAATGTTGAACATTATGTAATTATCAGCAAAAATCCCCACTTCTGATCCTATAATGAAGGAAAAGTTACTGATGAAGCAACTGAAGAAGGCTGCACCTAGGACACTACCCTAAGGAACTCCTGCATAGATGTCCTGGAGCTGAGCTGATGAGCTTCAGCAAGTATAATGATTTTCCTTTGTGCCAGCTAGGACTCTAACCAGAGAAGTGCATTTTCCCTGAACTCCAAGTTCACCAGGGCTACCTGGGGTCACACTCTGTGAAGACTCAGTCCTACTAAAAGAAAATATCACCTGGGAGTTTGAATCACAAAAGCATAGCAGAAGCAGAAATATAGTACAGGAGACATCTTTATATGGTGCATCTCATTCTTCTAAACTTTACTAAGTGCAGGCCCAAACCACTCAAGCTCTTCCCCTAAGACAGTCCACCTAAACCATGGATCAGCCTGGTGAATCTCCTCTGGACTGCCTCAAATGCCAGTGTGCCTGTTCTTAAATAAGGGACCAAAACTAGTCTAAGGTGTTAATGTTAAATTTACGGTCAGAAGAGGCCGGCTGAGTGAATATGTAGCATGTCATGTGGGGAGTCATACAGAATCACAAAAACCAGAGTGTGTGGAAGCAGGTCATGTTTCCACACCAACCCTCTGAACAGCATCCCATTCAGACTCAGCCCTGTACCCTATCCCTGTAACTTTGCTTTACCCACAGCTAACCCACTTAGCCTGCTCATCCCTGGATTATGGGAGGAATACCACACAGACATGGGGAGAATGTGAAAACTCCACGCAGAGAGTCACCCAAGGCTGGAATGAAACCTGGGTCCTTGGTGCTGTGAGGCAGTAGTGCTAATCACTGGATGACCACATGTTCAGAAAGTGCTCTTAGCTACAGAAACTGGAGCTCTGGATCTCTGAGTTTGAGCAGCGTTTGAAGGCATTACGGCATATCCATGAGGTTGAGAGTTACGTGGACAGTACGTTTAGAGAGAATTGAAACCTGCAACCACTCTAAAAGATGAAAGACTTAACAGCAATCTAAGTTTGTTCAATATATCATATCAGTTGCATGACACTATGATCTTGTACTATACATTCTGTGTCTTATGATCCTGCTGCACTAGATACCCGATAGCAGTACTCCGAAAGCTAATTTGGAAAGACAGTCACACTGCAGCTCAGAATGGGTGTCCACCAGACAATCCAGAAAGAACAGGCAGGTACTGCAGGAGTCCCCAGGGGTCCTATGCATTAACTGTTTTGCACTTTGAAAGGTGAACGAGGTGCTGGTATCTCTGAGGAATGCAGTCAGTGCCAAGCTTCTGGAATCACTACTGCCTTGACTGTACAGGGGTTGAGGGAAAAAAAAGGAAGATTAGAGGACAGGGGTTCTTTAGTCTGAGAAGCAAACAGGCAATTCTGCAGCTGAAAATGTGACACCAGATTGTTTTGCCTCCCTGGTGCTAGGGTCTGGATGTCACTGAAAGGCTACAGGACATCCTGAAAGGGGAGGATCATGAGTTAGACGTTGTGATATGTTAGCACCAATGATATGGGCAGAGTGAGGAATGGGGTCTTGCAAAAGAATTCAGGGAGCTAGGCAGTGGATTAAAAAACAGGACTTCAATGGCTAGAATCTCTGGATTACATCCAATACCATGTGCTCGTAGGTACTCACTCACACACAAGCACTCAGGCTTATACTCGGTCACATTCACACACACACACACACTCTCTCATGTAGGCGTACACACACAAGTTTATGGAGTGAATTTGCATTTGCAGATACATTCTATTTTGCTCAGAAAACACAATCTGTAGCCAATCGATCCATGTGACAGTTTTAAAATTCCTACTTTGGAAATAGAACCAGTCTGACTCAAAATTGGAATACAGACAGGCTCTAATCTCACACTTATAATGCATTGTCTGAGCTGAGCTGTCACTTTTTAAAAAATATAAAACCTTAAATTATCTCCGGAATGCGACTTGAAAGAAGTTGTGGGATTTACATATTAATGAATCGAATCCTGCAACCCATTCTAAAAGATGAAAGACATAACAGCAATCTAGGTTTGTTCAATACATCGTATCAGTTGCATGATACTGTGGTCTTGTGCCATACATTCTGTGTCATATAATCCTGCTGCACTAGCAGTGCTCCAAAAGCTAGTACTTCAAAATAAACCTGACGGACTATAACCTGGTGTTGTGTGATTTTTAACTAGTGAGTTTAGAAATAGGACAGATGAATGAGTGGTTTAAGAGTTGGTGCAAGAGGGAGGGTTTAAGATTCCTGAATCATTGGGATCGTTTTGGAGGAAGGGAGACGTGTGGAAAACTGGACTTTCTGCATCTGAACTACACTGGGACCAACATCATTGCAGGTAGGTTTGCTGGTGCTGTTAAAAGGAGTTTAAACTAGTCTAACAGGGGAAGAGTACAGAGAATATCAATGACACAGAGACAAATCACCCCACAGCAAAGGAAGCAAGTCATATTGAGTTCAGCTATTTTGTGCATCAAGAGAATAAGGCAAGGCTAGACGGTCTGTACTTTAATGGTAGGAATGTAATAGGTAAGGCTGATGAGTTAATGGTGTGGATTGACACATGCAAGTAGGACTTGTTGCCAAAAAAAAAAATGAGGGAAGGGCTGGACTGGCAATTCAACAATACAGGGTATAGTATCTTTAGGCGACACAGAGGAGGGTAGGAAAAGGGTGGTGGTGTAGCACTATCAATTAAGGTGTCAATTACTGCAGTAAGGAGAGCTGATATCTTGAAAGGGTCCTCAAATGAGACTTTGTGGGTACAACTTAAAAATGTTAAGGAGGCAGCAGCTACTTTACTGGCAGTGTATTGTAGGCCCCCAAGGAGTCAACAGGTAATAGAACAGCAAGTATGTAGACAGTTCACAGAGGTGTGTAAGAATAATAAATGAATAATTATACTCGGGAGATTTCAACTTCTCCAACATAAATTAGGAAAGTCATAGTGTTAAGGGTTTAGAAGGGTGGCTTTCTTGAAATGTATCCAGAGGAGCTTTTTGTATCAATATAGAAGATCCACAAGGGACAGCACAGTCCTGGATCTGGATCTAGGGAAAATGCACCCCCACTGCCACACAAATGTTCCATGTGGCAGCGGAGGAACATTTTAGCCATAATGATCACAACATGGTACGGGGTCAAATTTGTTCTGAACAAGGAAGAAAATGGCTTTGGATTAAAGGAAAGCAGATTTATATGAAAAGAAAGCAGGATCTGGCCACAGTTGACTGGGAACAGCTTCTTGCGAGTATGTCTACACTGGAGCAGTGGGGGGCATTCAAAAAGGAGCTGGGAAGAATACAGGTCCAACATGTAGCCTTTATGGGAAATGAAGGATCAATAAGTTCAGAGTACCCTGTATATCTAGGGAAATCAGGACTGGATGAGGAAGAGGAGAAGGACTTTTAGCAAGCCCAAAGGAAGCAGTGCAGCTCCAGCCTTGGAGGCTTATAGGAAGTGCAGAAGGGAACTTTAAGCATTTCAAAGACCAAAAAGGAGGTATGAAAAAAGACTGCGAACAGAATTACAGGAGAAGATCCTAAGATATTTTATAAATACTTGAAAGGGAGGAGGTTAACCAGGAAAAGATAGAGCACATTAGGGACCAAGGTGGCAATCGGTGTGTAAAGCTGCAGGATACTGAAAAGGGTGGTAAAGGAATACTTCTTTCTGGCCTTCACTCTGGAAAAGGACAAAGTAGTACGGAATTTAGGGAAAGGGACTGACAAGACCTTGAACAGTTTGACATAAGAAATGGGGACATATTGCAAGGCTCTATCTGGCTTAAAAATGGACAAATCCCCTGGCCCAGATAAACTGTATCCCAGACTGCTGTGAGAGGTGAAGCAGGAAATTGCAGGGGCTCTGACTGAAATTTTTAATTCCTCTCTGGCCACAAGGAAAGTGCCAGAGGACTGGATGATGGATAATGCCGTTCCGCTTTTCAACTTGGGTGGTAGAGAAGAACCAGGAAATCACAGATCAGTCAGTGGTAGGAAACTATTGGAGAACATTCTGAAGGAGCAAATTAATACTCAGTTGGAAAACATGAGTTAATTATGGATAGTCAGCATGTCTTTGTCAAAGAGATGACATGCCTGACAAATTTATTGGAAACTTTTGAAAATGTGATCAAGTTTATGGATGAGGGAAGTTCAGGTGATGTAGTTTAAATGGATTTTAGCAACGTTTTTGATAAGGTCCCACATGGGAGATTGATCAAGAAGGTTAAAACACATGGAACTGTGGATAACTTGGCAAGATGGATCAGAAATTAGCTTAGTAATAGGAAAGAAGAAGGAAGAGTGCAGATGCTGGAGATCAGAGTTGAAAAGTGTGGTGCTGGAAAAGTGCAGCAGGTCAGGCTGCATCTGAGGAGCAGGAGAATTGATGTTTTGGGCATAAGCCCTTCATCAGGAATTTTGGAGTGGGGGAAGGGCAGGGGTTGGCGGGGCACGGCAAGCTGGGCACCAAGGTAGCTTGTAAAGTGATAGGTAGATGCAGGTGGGGACGATGGTCATAGGTTGGAGCAGGGGGTGGAATGGATACGTAGAAAAATGATGGACAGATCAAGAGGGTGGTGTCAAGTTGGAGGGCTGGATCTGGATGAGGTTGGGGGGGGGGGGGGGGGGAGAAAGATGAGGAAACTGGTGAAATTGAAGTTGATGCCAAGTGGTTGGAGGGGCCCAAGGCGGATGATGAGGCATTCTTCCTCCTGGCGTTGGGTGGCTAGGATTTAGTGGTGGAGGCAGCTCAGAATCTGCATGTCCTTGGTAGAGTGGGAGGGGGAGTTGACATGGTTGGCCACAGGGCACTGGGGTTGTTTGGTGCCTGTGTCACAAAGAAACTCTCTAAAACGTTCCGTGAGTTGGTATCCTGTCTCCCCAATGTAGAGGAGACCACATCAAGAGGAACGGACAGAGTAGATGAGGTGGTTGGACGTGCAGGAAAATCTCTGCCAGATGTAGAAGGATCCTTTGGGGCTTTGGATGGCAGTGAGGGGGGAGGGTTGGGCATAGGCTATATACCTCTTGTGGTGGCAGTAATAGGAAACAAAAGCTAATAGTAGAAGGCTGTTTGAGTGACTGGAGGCCATGTCCAGCAGTGTACCAAAAGGGTCAGTACGGAGGCCCTTATAAATGATACACATGAAAACGTGGGGCGAATGTTAAGCAAATTTGCAGATGACACCAAGATTGGTAGAGTGGTTAATAGTAAACAAGGTAGTTGTAGGTCACAGGAAGATTTAGATCGGTTGGTCAAATGGGCAGATCAGTGGCAGATGGCATTTAACCCTGACAAGTGCGAGGTGATGTACTTTGAAAGAAGAAACAAGAAACAAGATGAGGCAACTTATAATGATTTGCAGGACACTGGGTAGCTTAGAGGAACAGATGGATCTTGGGGTTAATATTCACAGATTCCTGAAGTCGGCAGAGCATACGAGTAGGATAGTTAAAGCAGCATATGGGAGTACATGAGCAAAGAGGTAACGCTGGAGTTGTATAGAGTGCTGGTGAGGCCACAGCTGGAGTACCACGTGCAGTTCGGGTCATCTGACTACATGAAAGATGTGATAGCACTAGAGAGGGTACAGTGGAGGTTCACCAGGATATTGCCTGGTTTGGAGAAATTGAGCCAAGTGATTCGGTGGGGGGGGAAAAGAGAGCGGATTTCATAAAACTCTTTTTACTCAGCGGGTGGTGGGAATATGGAATGTACTGCCTGAAAAGGTAGTAGAGGCTGGAAAACATGCGACCTTTAAAAAATAATTACATGAACACATCAGATATCATAACATTCAAGAATATGGGACAAGTGCAGGAAATTGGGGTTTGTGCACTTTTAGCGGTAGTTCTGTCCACATAGACTCAATGGGCCGAAGGGCCTTTCCTGCTCTGTATTAATCGGAGTCTAAAACTGTTTACAGTATTCTAGCTGTGGTCTGACTTGTGCTCTATATAGTTTCAGCAAAGTTTCCGTTATTTTAGTACTTCATTCCTTCATAAATAAAGGTGAATATTCCATTTGCATTTGATATTATCAGAAATTACTGTAATTTTCCAGCAGGTCTGGCAACATCTGTGGAGAGAAATCAGTTAATGTTTCATGTTCAATTACCTTTCTTCAGAACAGGTTCATTCCTTATTATTTCCTTATTACTTGCTGAACTTTTATGCCAGCTTTGTGATTACTGCACAAGGCCTTCCAACTCTCTCTGTGCTGTAGTTTTCTGCGATCTGTCTCCATTTAAATTATATTCAGCCCCTCTAATCTTCCTGTCATAATATTACATTTGCCAAACTCGCTAACATAATTGGATCAAAGAGGATCTACTCTAGAATAAGTAGTTCAAATCAGTGCACCAGATGTGGTAACCGATTAAAGGGAAATTGACAAAAACATTTAGAACACTTTACAGGTTTAAGGTAGATTTTGCCTTTTGTCCATTTGAGTCATTTGCATCCTTAAACTTGTCCCAGAGATGAAGTCTCACCTTTTTACGGATGTATGAGTTGGAGTTCTTCAACAGTTTCTCCACCTCTCCAGCCAGATCTCTACACATATCCGATGATCCCATACAGCCCAATGTACAGAGAGACAGCCCCTGGACAAACTGGGTGCTGTGGCTCAAGTCACTGCAGAGAAAGCAAAATGTACTGACTTATCACTAAATCATATCAACTCCAAAGTTCACAGCCTTGAGAGCTCTTCCTTCAGGGATAACGATTAAATACAGAAAAAGAAACCAAGTACATTTTGAAAATGGCAACATAATTTGAAAGTGTCTATTCATCCACAACACACTCTCAATTCTTACATCAAATTCATTTAGCACTCCTCTATTGGGGTAGCCCAATACAGTTCAATTAAATTTTCTAATATCACCCTGAACATAATTCATCAGTGCACTTGTCAATCCAGTTGGCAAGGTACAATCAGAGCAAGTCTAGCTTTCTTTGCTTGTTGCAAATAAATAAATAGAAACATTTTACTTGATGCTAACTCCATAAAACCCTCTCAATTTTCAAGATTTCTATTGGATCATCCTTGGCCGCCTTTTCTTTGCAGGGAAAAAGAAAAACTCAAGTGGTGTAACCCTACTTCTTATGAAAGCAAGAACCACCAAAGTCCAGGAGGACCATTGAGGACTACTCTCATTAGCAAGATACAACCAAGGGTCACCATGCTTAAGGTGTGGCATCGGTGGTGGTGATATTGGTGTGGTTAGATGGGGGGTTGGTGGTGGTAGGTGGGGAGAACTTGTTGAAGGGGAAAGCATCTTTCTGAACCTTTCAGGCATTTCTGGTCTCCTTATTGTGAATCACTTTGGCATCCTCTGCTCAGCCTTTTCTTTTTCCAAAAATATGGTCATCGGGACTATAAAGATAGATACAGTTGCACTTTACAGCATTTACCATGACTACTGAATGTCTCAATATGCATGACTGTTAATTAATTGTCAATTGTATACACAATAACTCCAGAGATGTACTCTAAGGTTTAATCAGTATATTTTTTGCAAGGTTTGTGAAGGTTTGTAGCTCAGGTTAGCCACCAGGATACATGAACACTAACTAACCACAAAAAGACATGACCCTCTCTCCCTCGTAGCCCTACACACGGAGGGAAAAAAAACACCATTTCAACTGGGACAACACATCTATCCTGGGACAGGCTAAGCAAAGACATGCCAGAGAATTCCTAGAGGCCTGGCACTCCAACCCAACGCCATAAACAAACAGATCTAGATGCCATCTATCAACCCCTTAGAAAACGAACAGGAAATGACATCACCACAAACCCCAGGAACCCCATCCAGGACAAACATATAAATAGAAAGCAGGAGACAACAGCTTTGCTTCACTTGGAGGTTGCCACTGATGATGTTACCTCGCCAGGTAATGAAACGTCTGGATATCAAACCTACAGCTCAGCGAGCAAACCTACACCCTTTAATCAGCATAACTTTAGGATTATATTCTATCCCCCTCTAGAAATAAATCCTCACCCTTCTCTAAAGCCATAATCTGGTCCCATTCTCACCTAATCACAGTCAGGCCACTGCTTGCAATGGCTTCTCTTTTCACTCCCAAATTATAACCTGCTGAGTCTCCAAGGACCTAGACATTATCTATCCTCAAGGACCTCTGCTACCTCTTATCCAAAGACTGCCCCCCTTGGTTTCAGTTGATGTCACATTAGTTTTCCGCATGTACACTGATGACACTACCTGTGTAAACTCCAATGTTGCTATTATCACACTGTTTACCAGACATCCAGTACAGATGACCAAGTTTCTTTATTAAAGTACTGGGAAGAAAGACTGAAGCTATTTTGTTTGGTCCTGCCTCAAACTACAATTCCCTAATTAGTGACTTCAGTCAGAGTCATACAGCACGGAAGCAGGCCCTTCAGCCCAACTCATCCATATCAACCAGGTTTCCGAAACGGAACTAGTCCCATTTGTCTACGTTTGGCCCATATCCTTCGAAACTTTTTCCGACCCATGTACCTATCCAAATGTGAGTTAAATGTTGAAACCATACCCATCTCTACCACTTTTCGGGCAGATCGTTTAATTTACACACAACCCTCCGCATAAAAATGTTGCCCCTCAAGTCCCTTCTCAATCTTCCTTCTCTCACCTTAAATCCATGCCCTCTAGTTTTGGACTCCCCTACTCTGCAGAAAAGTCCTTGGCTATTCATTTTATCTATGGCCTTCATGATTTTATAATCCTCTATAAGATTACCCCTCAACCTCTTATGCTCCAAGGGAATAAAGGCCTATGCAGCCTCTCCTTATAACTCAAACCTCCTAGTCTCAGTAACATCTTTCAAATCTTTTTTGCACTTTTCAGTTTAATGACATTCTTCCTCTAGCAAGATAACCAGAACTGTGTGCAGTACTCCAAATGTGGCTTTACCAATATCTTGTAAGTTGTCAGATGTCACACAAGACCAGATTATAGCCCAACAGGTTTTTTTGAAATCACAAGCTTTTGGAGTGCAGCCCTTCGTTAGGTGGAATAAGAGAGAAAATCACCAGACACAGAATTTGTAGTCATGATTTGGAGATGCTGGTGTTGGACTGGGGTGTACAAAGTTAAAAATCACAACACCAGGTTATAGTCCAACAGGTTTAATTGGAAGCACATTAGCTTTCGGAGCGTTGCTCCTTCATCAGGTGGTTATGAAGGAGTGACGCTCCGAAAGCTAGTGTGCTTCCAATTAAACCTGTTGGACTAAACCTGGTGTTGTGTGATTTTTAATAGAATTTGTAGGCAGAGAGATCAAAAGATCATACAACTGATGTGATTAGAGTGTCAAATAATCAGTCACTGCAGATGACCAAGAATTTAGACAATGTGAGTAAAGTGTCAACAGCTGAATAGCAAGTGAAAGGATAACCTATATCTATCTCTCTGCCTCATTTAATCAGATTAATTACAAAACATTAAAAATAAGGTGGTGCTGGAGCCAAACTAAAAAGCTGAAATAACACTATGGGTATAAGAGTTGCATGCCGAGAATCTAACTAAATTAAGAAGTAATCCAAAACTGTAGAAGGTAATTAAGATAGTGAGATTATAATTTATTAAGGCGGTGGTGTCAAAACAGAACAGTAAGGAAGATTTTACAGATACAGAAGTGCAATGCGGTCACATGTAGCACAACATGAATCCAAGATCACGATTGAGGCTGTCTTCATGGGTACAGAAATTGGCTGTCAGTTTCTGCTCGGCAATTCTGCATTGTTGTATATCTTGAAGGTTGCCTTGGAGGCCACTTACCTGAAGATCGGAGGCTGAATGTCCTTGACCACTGAAACGTTCAGACTGCAAGGGAACATTTCTGTCTGATGATTGTTACGCAGTGTCCATTCACACACTGTCGTAGCGTCTGCATGGTCTCGCCAATATACCATGCTTCTGGGCATCCTTGCCTGCAGCAGATGACAACATTGGCAGAGTCACACGACTATCTACTGTGTACGTGGTACTCCCACATATGATGGTAGCATCCATGTCAATGGTCTGAAATGTCTTGCAGAAATTGCCATGACAGGGTTATGTAGTGTTGTGGTTGATGTCGTCCTGAAGGCTGGGTAATTTGCTGTGAACGATGGTCTGTTTAAGGTTTGGCAGTTGTTTTATGGCAAGAAGTGGAGGTATAGGGATGATCTTGGCGAGATGCTTGTCATCATCGATGACATATTGAAAGCTGTGAGGAACATAGCATAGTCTCTTCGCTCCGGGGAAATACTGGATGAAGAAGGATACTCGATCGCTCGTATCCCGTGTGCCTTGAGGTTGTTGTGGTTTTTTTGCTGTCAGAACTGGCAAAGGATGAGTTGAGCATTGTATCCTGTTCTTATGAGGGAATCCTTCAAAATCTTTAGGTGCCCATTGTGTTCTTTCTCATCTGAGTGTACACGCAGGGCTTGTCCGTAGGGGATAGCTTCTTTAATATGTTTAGGCTGGAAACTAGAGAGGAGCAGCATCATGACGTTAGCCACGGGCTTGTGGTAGAGTGAGATACTGAGGTGTCCATCCTTGATGGAGATGCACGAGTCCAAGAATGAGACTGATTTTGAAGAGTAGTCCACCGTAAATCTGATGGTGGGATGAAACTTGTTGATATTGCTACGTAGTCATTTCACTGATTCCTTGCCATGTCGTCAATGTATCTGGTGTATAGCATTGGGCAGAAGTCCTGTGCAGTAAAGAAGTCTTGCTTGAACTTGTGCACGGAAATGTTAGCATTTTGGGATCCAAATCTGATGCCCATGGCTGTGTATCTGGATGAAGAAATGGTTGTCACCAAGGTGAAGATGTCATGGTTGAGGATGAAGCAGATGAGTTGTAGGATGACTTTTGGAAATTAGCCATTGTTGGTACTGAGTGGTGAGGCTGTTGCAGCGATGCATTCAAAATGGGAGATGCTGGTGTAGAGTGCCGAAACACTCCAATGAGACGAGAAATGTTCCTAGTTCACATGACTTGGCCAAAATTGTCTACCTCATACGCTGCAGGCAAGGATGCCTGGAGGCATGGTATTCTTGATGAGACCATGCAGACACTACGACAACAAATTAATGGACACCGCATAACAATTGCCTGACAGGAATGTTCCTTCCCAGTCAGGGAAAACTTCAGCGGTCAAGGACATTCAGCCTTCAATCTTTGGGTAAGTATGCTCCAAGGCAGCCTTCGAAAAACTGATAGCCAAGTTCCTTACTCATGAAGACAGCCTCAACCATGATCTTGAGTTCATGTCGCGCTACATGTGACCTCACCATACTGTTCTGTACCTATAAAATATTCCTTACTGTCCTGTTTTTACACCACTACCGTGATAAATTGTTATGATCTCTTTATCTTAGTTTGTATGGTTTTGGATTATTTAACACTTTGGTTAGACCCTCGACATGCGACTCTTACACCCATCATGTTATTCCAGTAATTTAGTTTGTAATTTTTTTGTAATTATCTCTCTGCTTCATTTAATCAGATTATAGGTCATCCTTTCGCTTGCTATTCAGCTGTTGACACTTTACTCACACTGTCTAAATTGTCTAGATATTCCGTCAGCCAAAGAGTTGTTGGCACAAAAACTTGATTTGCTTGTCGGGATCATGTAGCACTTCCAACAAGGCTGACTCCATGGGAATCGCCCAGAAAATCAAGATTCCACTGGGTATTTCTCCTGAGCCTGGAAGCTTCCAAAGATGCCCCTTATGTTCAGAGAATTCAGACGGTTCAATGTAGCTGAAGAGTCACTCCAGAGAAATTAGAAATTCAAAATCAACACTAACCTCTAGGAAACACAACCTTCAGACTCATCACTAACCACCCCTTCCTGCAACTATCTGATCCCCCTATAACACCCTTATAACCTTTGACCCAATCTTATGCCAGACCAAACCCACCACACCAATGATACCCTGTTGGATCAGACACTCAACCTCTACCATTCCCTCCCCTATTGACCATCTATCCTTCCCCACCAACCCTCCAAACCCTATCAAATGTGACCCCCAACTCGACATCACCTACACTTGTCCAATCCTGCCAGGTGCATGATCAATATAAAGGAAACTTCAGCTAATTAAAACAAGGACCAAATATGTGAAACTTGAAATTTGGTTCAAAGTAGGAATTCAACTGGCATATCTTGTCCAAGTTCAGTTTTAGACTCCAAGTCTAACTTGAAAATACTAATTGAGAGTGATGGATCCATGATGGTGGCAGTAAGCACTTAAGCACCTGAAATCCATTCGTTAAGTGAGGTGCTAATTACCGTAGCTACCGTACCTGAGTAGATTCATATAAGGAAAGGATTTTTTCATAGAAGGAGAATCCAGAGAAACTTCATTGGGTTGACCTGGGTATGAGATTTTCTCAGGAGGAGAAACTGTGCAGTTTGGGCCTGTACTCAATGGAGTTTGGAAGAATGAGAGACAACCTTATTGGAATATGTAAATTTCATAGGGGACTTGACAGAATGGATGCAGAGATATTGTTTCTCCTTAAGGGAGAATCGAGGATCAAAGAGCACAATCTCAGTCAGGGGTTACAGAGTTAGGGCAGAGATGAGAAGGAATTTCTTCTCTCAAAGGATAAAGGATTTGTGAAAGTTTTTTTTTAACCACAGAGGGCTGTAGAGTCAAGGTAATTAAGTATATTCAAGGCTAATCATGACAGATTTATAACCAAAAAGGGAATCAAGGGTTATGGGAAGACAGGAAAGTGGACTTGAAAATTTTCAGATCCGCCATGATCTCACTGATTGGCAGAGCAGACATGATGAGCGAAATGGCCCACTTCTGCTTTTATAGTCTAAATGGCACCCAACCCTGACTCCAGCTCTGCTCCCAATAGCATGCGGCTGCCTGCATACCTCTCTCTCTCTCTAAGCCTACTCCATGTTATTGACCCAACAGACTTCACTACTCATTGGCCACTCTATATCCTTCATTTATCCTATCTTAGTCCTATTAAATGGCTTTGGGGATCTCTAACTCCCAAAATACAACACCAAGAGTTTTGACCTGTAGCATTAGAGTGGACTTCTCCCTAATATCCTGAGATGAACACATCTGGGACAGGCCAGACTCAGAATAATGGACATAAAACCTGCCAAATAATAGGTAATTTTAAGGAGGATTAGCATTGGTTGCATCTGTTCCAGTGGTAATCCGAATTTCTGGGCCATTCTTCCTGGACTCATTTGGACATATTTTAATTTGTTTCCTATTGTTGTTCTATATTATTACCCATTAATATTTTGTTCAACGTATTTTCCCCAAGTTCTGATCTCAGTTCCAATCCATTACCATCTGCATAATATTTGCATTGTTCTCAATTGTCTTAAAGCATTACGATCAATATTAACTATATGTTCAAATTTTAATATATCCTTATTTGCTCTGGTTCATTCCTGTTATAGGTTGTGTAGCAAATCATCCTTTTGGGCTCAAAAGGAATCCTGCGTGGTTGGCTTTCAGATCAGTGCAACGCATCCATCCTTAGCATGCATGTGAAATTTTAAAGCATTTTATATATTTCTGCAGTAAACAATACATAAGTGAGTTAATCAGTTTTATTTGTTCCCTATGCATATCTGCACAAGAATGTATGCAGTCAACGCTCACTTTGTTTCCATACACCACTTTCATCTTTGTAGAAACTGGTGGATATATCTGTACAGGGATCTGCAACCTTCCTCTTCCGTTAATAAGTTAGGCCATTATATACTGGATAAATTACTCTGACCTTGGATGACCGAACAGATTTTAATAGGATTTCATCTTTTTTTTCCAAAATCTGTGGATTCATCTTACTTGTGCTGCATTTAAACCTGCATTGTACCATTCCACCATGTAATACTCTGGGACACTAGCTTTTAAAGTACTGTTGCTTGTCAGTTTCCAGTGAAACCTTTAGCATCTGCATTATTTAACAATATTGAAATGCTTGTTTAGTAGCTCTCTCTCAATCCAAAGACACCACATTCATGGAAGCCATAGGTAATGTTGTGCTAAAGGTAACAGATCAAATTTTTATAAAACATATCCTGATAAATCAACAACTAGGCTTATCAAAGCACCTGTATGCTGGTGAGTGCAAAGGAAAGGTTAGCCAGATTTCTTTCTTATACACTGGTATGCAGTCATATCGTGCGCAACAGCAGGATCAGACTAGTTTTGATGTACCCCACAATCTATGGCTACTGCCGTCACTGACAAAAATGAAAAACACAAGAATTTCACCTGAAATAGAAATTATATGACTGCTATTATAAATGAATCTATACCAGTACAGGAATTAGGCAGAATCTTCTGGAATGGAAGGAATAGAATTTGGGGCATTAGTTCATTCCCTCCAAAATGAAAAACTAGAATTTATTTCAAGCTAGTGGCCCAGGTTGTGGCATATCATCAAATGAAGCTTGAAGGGATGATTTAAGACAAAATGTGTTAGCACCTACTTCTTAAGGCAGTTAGTCATCAGTAGATGGACATCTTGCCTCTCGTCTAGAAGCAGCATAGCTCCAAGGTAACCAATTCTCTTGTCTGTGAATCGCTGAGATGCTATCAACTTTAAACATTCAAGCTGTGCAAAAATGAGACAAAAAGAGAAAAATCAAATTATAAATTTCAAAATATGGCTGTACCAAATCAGTGGGGTTCTCTCAGTTCAAGAATAACGTTGATAACAATGTGTGGTTCTAATTCAATAATGTGAAGAGGCAGACACATGAACGTGTAGTGAACGTAAGAAACACTTTCGACATCAACAAAGCAGTTTAATTGCAAGTAGTACTCCACAATACAATTCTCACTTGCCATTCTTAAAACATCGCTTCTAGATTTGAACAATCGACATCAATACTTCTTGCTTGTGTAGTCTCTTAAAAAGGCACCTTAGAATGCATTGTCTATATTGAAGGTGGCACTTAAATCCAATTTCTGGAAAGCAAAATAAGGGATGTTTTTAAATAAGTCCATAAAGTTACTCAGTCTTGGATAAACCTGTAGTGCACAGGTTTTATTTGTGCCCATTTTGTCTTATTTCAACCAGAGTGATAACCTGTGTTAGTCATTTTCAAAATTGCTCCTTAAGAATCATTACTATTTCAATAAGAGTGAAACTGTGCAGGGCATTTGATTTGCTAGTTACCAACTGGAGTGGTAACTTTTCTACTGAGATGTTCAGGTTTACGACTGAGCCACTTTGGTTTGTTGTTCGTGTCCACTTCCAGGGGGTGAGTATCATGTGCGAGGATGTTTATTTGTAGCATGCTGGCCATATCGGTGAACAATTTGGCAATCTCCTGCATTTGCAGTGTGCAAAGCGTGATCGTGCCATAATCAATATTTTTCACCTGAAAGGAAAATATAAAACAATGCAGCAACACCCAGAATTTAAGCTCTATCACTTCCTTGACACACTGCTCATCAGGCAAAAGGAAAAGGCTACTGTCAAAATAACTGGAATGGAGAGAGGAGCTGACTACCGGACAGACCACCACCTAATCCAATACAAGTTGAGTTTAAGATTCAGTCAATAGATCATGAGCCAACTACTAAGGCATGACCAAAGCTAGATGCCAAATTTCTCAATAATTCTACTTTTGCCTCTAATTTTACGACTCCACAGTTTGTGCTTCCTCCTTCAAGCAATGAAGGTCAAGACTTCAGTATACATCCTGGGACACCACAAACAAAAGCACCAAGATTAGATTAGATTAGATAACTTATGTTATAAGCAAATGATGAAAACATACGTTTATTCGTTCAAACTGAAAGTTAGTACATGCAAGTCTTCTAGAATCTCCACTAATCAAAAAAACAAACATTATGCCTATAAAAGGTGATAAAGACAAGCTCCAGTATGCTGCAAGGGAAATGAAGAATGATTTATGGAATGAAATAGTAACAAAATGCTGGAGAAACCCAGCAGGTCTCGCAGGATCTGTGGAAATAAAAACGGAGTTAATGCTTCTAGTCTAATATGTATCTTCTTTAGAACTGAAGAGAGGTAAATGAGTGATCAGCCTTATGCTGTGGCAAAACGGGAGAGAGCAGCAAACAAAACACAAGTGAAGGTCAGGAAAGTAACGTTGGGGAACAAGGGAGATTAGAGATCACAAGTGCCATAGAACAGTGAAAGACAAGAAATTATGAGCGACAATATTTACCTGGGAGGCACAGTCTGTATTTTACAATGTGCCGAAGATGGCTTATGATTCACTCTCCACAACCTTTGCTCCTATATTAACAATTGATGGAAGTGAACTAGTCATCGACAATGCAGTTATAATGGAAAGGCAGCTTGAGCACTTTGCTAAGGTTAGAAACTTACACACCTTTGCAGATTCTCTGCATCAAATTGAACAGTTACTTTAGAAACAAGGTCCATCTTTTCTTCTTTCTGCAAAGAGGCACTAAAAGTGATCAAATCAACTAACACCACCAATCCTCAGTGGCATTTCATTCCAACAGATATTTCCAAGTGTAATAGTAAAGAGCTCATTAACAAATTTAGAACTGCTTCAAGTGTATATGGGATCAGGAAAATGTTCGTCAGGATCTTAAGAATGCCAACAATGTCAGTAACTGGAGGAGGAAAACATATGTAGCATCTACAAGGAAAAAGTCTTCTCTCAGTCACAGGAACATTTAAGATCACCAGAGAACTGCCTTTAGACAAAATTAGGATTCATTCAGGGCAGTTCTTCAATCTATCCAGACTATACATCTTCAAAGTCACAGAAAAAGCAATCAAACAACTTCTATATTCTGCAAGAATGATGTGGCAAAAAATTTAAGTGTGGCCAAAAACACTGGTCTCCAGATCGGTGTCTGCAACATGCAGGGTATATTTTAGTCACCATCAGACAAAAACAATGATGATTCAGGCAGGACAGTTGATCAAAGTAGTAGAAAATGTCTCATGCCTTGGTAATATGCTCCCTACGGATGTCACTACTGATGAAGATATCACTATGTGCATCCAGAAAACAAGTTATCCACAGCTGATTGTCTGGAAGCATCATATATTAGTGGAAGCTAGATAAGCATACGAGGGAAATAGTAATACATTGACAGAATTGGATGAAGTATAATAGGAGAAGGTTTGTGTGATACATAACTGACCCTATCCATGCTGGACTTGAAATTATTTCTGTGCTACAGACTACATGAGAGAGGAGGTCACGTAGCTCAGTTGGCTGGCCAGCTGGTTTGTGATGCAGAGTGATACCAACAGCATGGGTTCAATTCCTGGCTGAGGTTGCCTTGAAGGTCTCTCAAACTCTCCCCTTGCCTGAGGCACGGTGACCCTCTAGCACCAGTTGTCTTTCTCTATGAGAGCACAGCCTTATGGTGCTCTGGGACTATGGCAACTTTACCTTCAATATGTGATGGTACATCTTGGTAGGAATAATAAAGGTCACACACACATACACACACAGTGGAAAATAGTACAAAGCATGGAAGAGCAATGGGATTCAGCATACAGTCATACAAATCATGAACTGCAATGACATAGGTTAAGAAGACCATTATAAAAAGCAAAGCAGTGGGGTTCTTTTACGAGGGACATATTTACAAACAGGGAAGTTGCTGATCTTAATGTGGTACCATCCTGCTCCTTACATTTTAAAAAGGTGTAGATAGAGTCAGAAAGGCACAAATTAGAAAAGGATGACATCAAAAATGAAAAGTTGTGAGATGAGGAAAGACCAAATGGGATAGAGTATTAGCCTTTTTATCAAGAGAAAAAAGGGAGGGGGCAACAATTTAGTGAACTTTTAAGATAATGTAAATATTGGATAGGGTAGATAAAGAAACAATGTTCTAATTTTAGTCGCAAATATAAAATAGTCATTACTAAATCCAATAGGAAATTCAGGAGAAATCTTTTTAATCCATACATAGAATGCTACCACGTTGAACAGCTGAAGTAAACAACAAAAGATATATTTAAGATGAAACTGGATGAACTCTGAAAAGGGTTTGGAAAGTCTGCTATTAGGGTTAGATAAAGTGGGAAAGCAAGCTGTGGGAAACAAACGTTGTATTGATTATTTCACCTGAATAGCCAGTTTCTGTGCTACACATTTTACATTTATGAAGGGTGTTTCCTGGACATCTTGCTGTTTGAAAATATTCCATTCAAAATTACATCGAGTTGGTCACAGTTAAATGACTAAGCAAGTCAACCAGAAATCCTGCTTGAGATCTATACAGAGTGACTCATGCTGAAAAGTGCACATGTACATATATAGATGGAGACTGCCTGTGACCTAGCTCCGGCAACCCAACTGGCTTTCAATTAAAAATGTGCACTGAAGCAAAGTACCAAGGTCAACTGACACTGACTCTATCCAACAATATGAAGGACTGCCTCCAATAGGAAAGGAGAAAATTAGAGAAAATGACTTAGATGAGGGAGTCGAAGGGTGGGTCAGTAAATTTGCAGATGATACGAAGATAGGTGGAGTTGTGGACAGTGAGGAGGGCATTTGTCGTTTGCAAAGGGACTTAGATATGTTGCAGAGCTGGGCTGAGGAGTGGCAGATGGAGTTCAACCCTGCCAAGTGTGAGGTTGTCCATTTTGGAAGAACAAATAAGAATGCGGAATACAGGGTTAATGGTAGGGTTCTTAGTCAGGTGGAGGAACAGAGGGATCTTGGGGTCTATGTACATAGATCTTTGAAAGTTGCCACTCAGGTGGATAGAGTTTGTAAGAAGGCCTATGGAGTATTATCGTTCATTAGCAGAGGGATTGAATTCAAGAGTCGTGAAGTGATGTTGCAGCTGTACAGGACTTTGGTTAGGCCACATTTGGAGTACTGTGTGCATTTCTAGTCGCCTCACTTTAGGAAAGATGTGGAAGCTTTGGAGAGGGTGCAGAGGAGATTTACCAGGATGTTGCCTGGAATGGAGAATAGGTCGTATGAGAATAGGTTGAGAGTTCTTGGCCTTTTCTCATTGGAACGGCGAAGGATGAGGGGTGACTTGATAGAGGTTTATAAGATGATCAGAGGAATAGATAGAGTAGACAGTCAGAAACTTTTTCCCCGGGTACAACAGAGTGTTACAAGGGGACATAAATTTAAGGTGAAGGGTGGAAGGTATAGGGGAGATGTCAGGGGTGGGTTCTTTACCCAGAGAGTGGTGGGGGCATGGAATGCGCTGCTCGTGGGAGTGGTAGAGTCAGAATCATTGGCGACCTTTAAGCGGCATTTGGATGGGTACATGGATGGGTGCTTAATCTAGGTTAGAAGTTCGGCACAACATCATGGGCCGAAGGGCCTGTTCTGTGCTGTATTGTTCTATGTTCTATGTTCTAAAAGAAAACTTAATCTATATTACTAGTTCATTGACACATGGGAATTAGGAGCATTAGTAAGCCATCAGCCCCTCCAGCCTGCTCTGCAGACTGATCAATACTATGTTTTGATTTCAACATTCTGCTCTCTCTCTGATAACCTTGGATTTCCTTGACCATTAAGAAAGTATCTCTGTCTTAAAATATCCACTTACCCATCTCCACTAGCTTCTGAGGCAAAGTTTCCAAAGTTGCACAACCCGGACAGAAAACATTTCTCCTCATCTCTATCCTAAATAGGTGACCACATTTTAAAATATTGCTCCATCACCAAAAAGAGCATCAACAAACAAAATTGAAGAGTAACTCAAAGAAAACCTCAAAATTAATTTATCATAACATACCTGACCAAAGTGTGCTGGATATCCAAGCATATGCATGTAGATAAGTTTTGCTACATTTCGACAACGGTATGTGTTGTCTTCCTCTCGAAAGGATGACCTGATAAGTGCACATTCTTTCTGAATGACTTCTCGTTCTTCCGCTTGTGTCCTGGCAGCACGGATAGTGCGAATCAACTCTCGTAATCGGACAGGAGCTGGCATCTTGCTGTGAAAATGAAGTTAATTATCTTAGACATCAGATTAATACATGGTACAAAGAATGCAACTTAGGACTTAATAGGTCATCTCAAGGTGCTGTTAATTAAAAGCAAATGATTATAAATCTCAGATACATCTTATTAAGGGCTTTCACAACTTTGCTGTTGCTTCATTACTTTTATAATAGTCAACACAACACCCTTAAAATGTTTTTATTCTTGATTGCTGTCCAATACCTCTGCTGATAGTGGACATGTGTGCTATTGGGCAAGACTGTCGCATCATTTATAGCCAGGTAATCATTCAAGTTTTGACATCGACCTGGAGAATATTGGCATGGACCAAAGTGGCTGCCCATGCCAAGAGAAATATGAACACGATCCAGCTCCTCCAGAGGGGAAAGGAGGGTAGAAGAAAGGTTCCAACACAAGAACCAAAAAAAGGGTTTTTATAAAACTGCAATATCAATTCTTGTTTAGTTCCAAGTTCTAATTATTTTTCATAATGAAAGACCGACTCACCAGCTAGACCACTTGGAAAGCCTACAATTGCAGCATCAAGCGCATACTTCTGTTTCAAAGGTTGACAACCAAACTGTCTTTTATAGTGCCCCAGCAAATCTAACCAGCTGACTATCATCAGCAATGTAAACTATGCTCTTTTCATCGTGCTAACATGGCCTCTTCCCTTTCAGGAAGATTTCCCCTTCAACGCTCCCTATGAAAGTTTATTTCTAAAATTAAAACAGAATTTGAAAAAAAAAGTTAAATTTTACTTCAATCCTCTAGTAAAATTCCACACAACAGATGATGTAATGAAACACTTAACAGAAAAATTCAATAAAAAGTTTTGAAATATTCTCACCATCTGAAATATTATGAATGACAAGGTTAAATCGAAGTATCTTGCCAAACCTGTAATTTCTGGTTTTCAGATTTAAAGGAATGTCCAATAAATATCTCACTACTGACTCAAACTAATTTGACTAACATTATCTGCTAGTCATATCAATTTACAGGAATACACTTGAGAAAGCCAACAAAAATATTGCCGGTTAGCATTCTTGTCTGTTTAAAAACAGTTAATGATTAAAAATCCATTTCCTTGTAATTTTCTGAATAGTATTCCTTCCTACAGTCAGTCTCTTCCCCCTTTTTCTGACTGCTGCTAGATTGATGAAATCTGATCACCCCTTGGCAACTCACTCATGTGATTACAATGACAACAAAGTCTCAGTATGGTAGTGAGATCACAGCCTTAAACATATCCTGAGACATTCACATGCGTTCTTTCTAGTGTCTAGATATAAAGCAGGAATAAAATGTCTTGCTTTTCTTTTGCACAAGATTGGCCAGGGATGTTGAAATCAAGTGTAAAGCTTCTGACATTCGTACCATTTACAGCTCACTGCCTATACTATAAAATACAGGATTTATTCAATAAGTTTCAGGAGTCCAAGAGCATTTTTAAAAAATTCCAAGTCTCAAAATGAGGTCACAGCAGTTATCTGATTAGCAGACGTTTTCAGGAAACAAATTCAGCAAACCCTGGAACTGCATTGGCCATATAAATATAGTGGCTTCAAGAACAAGTCAGAGGCTGTGAATCTTGCAGCAAGCAACTCATCTGACTCCAAAGCCTGTGTGCCAAATCAGATGCGTGATTGAATACTCCACACTTGTCTCAATGATTGCAGATCCAATAACACTCAATATTGACCCCATCCAAAGTAGCTCACTTAATTTACAGCACATTCACAAACATTCTCTCGTTCAACCAGGACTGAGCAGCAACAGTGTATAAAATTTACAAGATGCACAGAAATTTACCAAGGTTCCTGTGACAGCACCTTCCAAACCTGCAACCGCTACACAGACAAGTAGATACGTGGTAACACCACTTCAAGTACCCCTCCAGGTTGCATATGGTCTTAACTTGGAAATATATCACCATTCCTTCTATATCACAAAGTCAAAATTTTGGAACTTCATCTCTAACAGCACTGTGTACCTTTACCAAATGGACTGCAGCAGTTCAAGGCTCACCACCAGCTTTGCAAAAGCAGAGGGATACACAATAAACATTAGTCTAGCCAGTGAAGCTCATTTTCCTAAAACAAAACAAACATTTGCACTATTTTTTCATTTTAATATAAATAACCTGAACATTAGTATAGTCAGAAATAGAAGATTCAGAGTGCCGTAGATTTGATTCTTACCAAGACAACACTGATAAAAGCTGAACAATCTATGTGACAAGACTCCATCTTGGCTAGGAATTCGAATGCATTGAACAACGATCAGTTAATTGTTGATTTTCTTTTTAAATATTTGAACATGGGACATCAACATCACCTACGAGGTCAGTAGTTATCATGTTTGTGGTGGTATTGGTGAGGCATCTTCTTGAACTGCTGGAGTCTGATGCTGGCACACTCTGTTAGGGAAGGAGTTCCAGAACCATGAGTGTGTAACAAAGTAAAAATGATATAGCTCCAACTCAGGATGGGTGTATGCTTAAGAAGAGAGCTTATAGGTTGTGCATTCCAATGCATCTTCTCTCCTTGTCCTTCTAAATGGCAATGGTGCCAGATTTGGAATATGCTGTTGAAGGAGTCTTGGTGAGAATGCACTAGTGCAATCTGCTGCCACTGTGCTACTACTTGAGATAAAGGGAGAAATGTTAATTGGGGTGCCAATCACGTAGGTTGCCTTATCCCGTATGGTATACAGCTCACAGTAACTGAGTTTCACTCAACCAGGGAAGTGAAGAGCATTTTAAACATACATTTAGTTTGTGTCCAGCTTGCCAGAGCATTTATACAGTTGATCTCTATTTCTGATCAGTGCTAAGCCTAGGACTTTGACGGCAAGGGATTCAGTGATGGCAATACATCACAGCACAAGATTGCAGATTTTGATGGAATACGATTTTACTGCTGCTGTTATTGACCCACAGCATCTTATGGATGACCAGTTTTGAGCAGTCAGCTTTTAAAAGGAACATAGGAACAGGAGTTGGCCATTTAGCCTCTCAAACTTGTTCCACCATTCAGTAAGATCATGGCTGATGTGGCCTAACTCCATAAACCTGCTTTTCATCCATATCCCTTCCTAACATTTCTCCTGGCCCTAATTCCCATGCCCCCGAGTTCCAGAATCCCCAGCCAATGAAAATGATTTATCTTTATCGACCCTGGCTTTTCTTGTTTATATCTTGAAGACCTTAAACTTCTAATCCTAGCGAAGTCAGGTTTAATTCACATAATCACCAATAACTTAATCCCTAAATCCTGCCACCATTCTTGTAAGCTTGTGGTGTGCTCTCACCAAGGCGAATCTATCCTAAGGGGTGGTGCTCAGAACTGCTCACAGTACTCCAAATGGAGTCTAACCAGGGTTTTGTTTAACTACAGCATAATGTCTGCATCCATGTACTCCAGTGCTCCAGATACAAAGGTCAGCATTCCATTAGCTTTCTTGATTACTTCCTGCATCTGTTTATGACATTTTAAAGATCTATGCATGGAACACCCAAGTCTCTGCATTTCCACTACATTTAACTTCATACCATCTAGAGAGTCCCCCTGTCGTGTCGTTCCCCACAACCACCATCCCCCCCACACCAGTCAAAGCAAAATGCTCAGAGGCACAGCATAATTTTACCTCCTTCATCTTTATTCTGGGCCCTAAAGGGAGAGTGAATAATCGCCCACTTGCACAGAGATGAGTTCTCTGGAAGAGCAGTTTCTCAATGAACTATATAGTCATTTTACAGGGAGGAGCATCCAGCTAAGGCAACAAACAGATTAATTGGGTGACCGTTACAATCAGCGAGTATCAATAGCACAGATCAAACCATTTATTGTTATACAATGAACGTTCTTAACCTTGTTAACTGGATTCATACAATGGATATTTTTCCCCTTGTTAGCTGATCTTGCATACTGAATGCTTCCAATATTGCTAAATGGATCTATGTATTGAATGTTTTTCCACCTTGTTATCCTATTACTCTTGCCTTCAACACCCCACTGTTAACTAAGTTCTTATCTGATCTTCACAACACACATTCCCACTTACCTTTATATCATATGTAAATGTTACATTTAGTTTCTGAGTCCAAATTATTAACATATACCTGTACTGTGAACAGCTGGGGCCAAGTACTGATCCCGTGGCATCGCACTGGTCACAGGCTGCTAACAGGAGAATGACCCATTTATTCCTACTATTTTCTGTTAACCAATTATTAATCCACACAAGTACAGTATCTCCTACGATATATACTTTAATTTTTCTCACTAGACTCCTGTGTGTGTGTGGGAGGGGGTTATCAAAAGCCTTCTGAAAATTGAAGTATACTCTGCCTATGAACGCCATCAATTTAGTTAGTTACATCCTCCACACAATTCCCTTCAAACACAATTTCCCATTCACGAATCAATTTTGACTATGCCTAAATTGCCCAATCCCAGCATCAACCAGGTATCTATTTATCCCAAACTTTAGAATAGACTTTGGCATTTTCCCCTACTACTGGTGTAAGCTAACAGATCTGTCATTTCCTGTTCTCTTTCTTGCATCCTTCTTACATAATGAGGTAATATTTGCCATGTTTGAAACCGCAGGAATCATTCCATAATTTATTGAATTTTGGAAGATAATCATCAATGCATATGTTACCTCTCTAGCCACCTCCTTAAGCATTCTGGAATGCAGACCATTAGGACAAGAGATTTGTCAAATTTCAGCCCCATCAACTTCTACAGGACAATCTTCTTGCCAATGTTACTTTCCTTGAGCTCATTTCCCTAGCCTTTTGGATTTCCAGTTCTGGAAGTTTTTTGGCTTCTTCCTCAGAAACAAACTAATAATCTAGCTTCTCTGCCATTGCCCCTGTATTACATACACGTTCATTTGAGACAAATATTTCCTTCTTTTTACCTTTTTTGATAGATTGCATTCGTATTCTATTCTCCCTTCCCTTATTAATTTCTTGGTCCTCCTTTGCTATAGTCTTATAAATCTCCGAATCCTCAGAATTATTGCCATTGCTAGCAACTTTACATGCCTTTTCTTTAAATCTCATAATCCTGAGCTTCCTTTATTGCCATTTCTTTCACCTTGAAAGAATGTAAAATCTCTGTAAATCATGTTATAATTCTTTAAAGATGATCCATTGCCAATGCATAGTCATGCCTTTTAAATGTATTTTCCCCAATCCTCCTCAGCCTTCATGATTTCCCATATTCAAATTTAACACCCTTGCTTCAGAACAAATTACTTCAGTTTCAAACAGTGCAAACTTCTATCATGCTGTGGTCACTCATCCCTAAAGGTTCCTTTACAAGATTTTAATTAGTCCTTTTTAATTATTTAATACTACTCTAAAATACCATGTCCTCTAGTTGGATCCTCAACTTATTACTCTACAAAAACATCCCTAACACATTCCATTAAAGTTGTCTTGAATGGTTATAGTGCTCAATTTGTTGATCGAAGTCACCTATAAGAATACTGTGGCCATTATATACTTCTCTTATAGATGAACAAAACCCTGATTTGCACTACCATTATCAATTGGTGGCATAATTCATTCCAACCAATGCCAGCTGCCCATTAGTTCTTCTGAACAGATGTCATGCACTGTTCTTCCAATCTGAGATCTTCTCTTACTAACGTTGTGACCATATCCCTTCTCAGTGCAACGCCACTTCCTTTTCTTTGTTGTTCCTAAATGTTGAATATCCTGAAATACTCAGTTCCCAGTCTTCATCATGCAGCCACGTTACTGTAATGGTGATTAGATCATACCGATGCATCTCTCCTTGTGCTTTTAGATCATCTACATTGTTACAAATGTTGCGTCAATTAGGATAGACTGCACTTAACTTTGTATTTTAGATATCATTCCATTACCAGTGCTTGGCTAATTTCTCCTGTCTTTTCATTTTTCGAGCATATTTGCAGCGTCTTGTTAACAACTTTATTTCCTTCCAATTTGTACAACCCCTCAGATCCTACCAACACCTCCCCCCCCCCAAACCCGCAGCACACTCTAGTTTAAAATTATCCCAAAAGCACTAGCAAATCTCCTCGCAAGAATATCAGTCCCAGTTCCATGAAGAGTGACTGATGTCCATTGTACAAGTCTCACCAGGACTCAATCATTAGAACGAGAAGCATCTGTAGAGAGTGTAGTGCTGGAAAAGCCAAGCAGGTCAGGCAGCATCCGAAGAGCAGGAGAATAGACGTTTCAGCCAAGAGCTAGTCATCAGGGATAATTCTTCTGCTCCTCGGATGCTGCCTGACCTGCTGTGTTTTTCCAGCACCACACTCTCGACTCTGATCTCCAGCATCTGCAGTCCTCACTTTCTCTTAGAAACATCTGTAGGCAATTCAGGCCTTCAAGCCTTCTCTGCAATTTAATACAATCATGGTTGATCTCATCTTGGCCTCAACTTCACTTTCCAACCTATGCTCCGTAACCATTTAACATTTTCCTCATTAAATGTCAGTCCATCTCCTCTCAAATTATTAAGCTTTCTTCGTCCATGCACTCTGGGGTAGTGAATCTTATAGATTTACAACTCTTTGACAGAAGTAATACCTCATTTGTTTTAAAATTGTCACCCCTTATCCTAAAACTATGACCTCCCATTCCAGTTGCTCCACAAGGGGAAACATCCACTCTGTCTAATTTGTCAATTACCATCTTATATATCTCAATTAGAGCTTTTAAATTCTTCTAAATTCTACTGAGTATAGACTTAACTGGTCAAATTCTCCTCATAAGACAAACTTATCATCTCTGGAGGCAATCTAATGAACTTTCTCCAAACTGCCTCCAATGCAATTACAACCTTCCTCAAGTATGGGGACACAGTACTCCAGATGCAGTCTCACCAATGCCTTTACAGTTGCAACAACACTTCCCTACTTGATATAAAAGCATTTATCAAAAGCCTTTATGGCAATTCCAAATATTCCATTTGCCCTCCATATTTCCTCTGTACCTGCATACTATCTTTCTGCAACTCACGCACAAGGACACTCAAGCATTCGGAAGTTTCTCTCCATTTAGGTGGTGAGTTGCCTATTTACTCTTCTGAACAAAATGGGTATGCTCACACTTATCCACATTAAATTCATTCTGCCAAATTCTGGCCCATTCACCCAATCTACCCATATCAATTTTTAAATTTCTCATTTCCTCATTACAACTTACTTTCCCACATACAGTATTTTAGTATTATCTGTAAATGTGGCTATAGTACGTTCTATCTGAATGATCTGGATGTACGGATAATTACTGCTTGTACACACTGGGGCCCTAAGGATTGCATATTATGGCACACACAAGTTACAGCGTGCAGACCAAAAAGACTCATTTATTCCAACTGTGCTTCCTGTTGATTAGCCAATCTTCTATCCAAGCTAATATTACCCTTAACCTAGTGGAATCATAGCTTGTGTATTATCTTTTGTGTGGCACATTGAATGCATTCTGGAAAACCAGATATACATCTACAGGACCCAAATAATCTGCTTCATTACATTTTCGAAGAACGTGAGCAAATTAATTAAGGCATCATTGACCTTTTAGAAACAAGAGCGTGGTGCTGGAAAAAAACAAGTCAGGCAGCATCCGCAGAGCAGAAGGATCGATGTTTGGGGCATACACCCTTCCTCATGACCTTTTAGAAAGCCATGTTGACGCTGATGGATTGAGTTCTGACTTTCTAAATGCCCCATTACTTCTACTCCAATTTCCAATTGCAACAATTTCCCAAAAACAGATGTTCAATAATTCTCTACTGTCTGCCTCCCTTCCTTTTTGAAGAACACTGAATTACATTAGCACTTTCCAATCCAATGAAACCTTTCCAGAATCCAGGGAATTTTGGAATATTATAACCAATGGATCCACTCTGTCTGTTGCCAATTCTATTAAGACCCTAGGATGTAGGCCATCAGGCTCTGGGGACCTACCTACCTTTATTCCCAATAGTTTGCTTAATACTTTTTTGCTTGTGGTGATGTTTATTTAAAGTTCCTGATTTTCTATAATCTCTGCATTATCTGTTACGTTTGGGATAGTTTCATTGTCCTCCACTGTGAATTTTGTGCCCCTTCCATTTCTGTATTCCCCATTGTTAACTCCTTGGTTTTGTCCAAGGACCAACATTTTCTATAAGAATTTAAATAGGAAAAGAGTAGTAATGTTTGCTATGCGTGTTTAAATTTTTTGCTAGTTTTCTTTAGAATCGATCCTTGGTCTTTTTATTACATATTTTTTGCAATCTTTTGTTGGTCTTTAAAAATTCCCCAATTCTCCTGCCACTGATCTTTGCATGATGGTACACCTTGGTTTTAACATTACGTTATTTTTAACTTTCTTGCCTAGCCACGAATGCTTTCTCTCAGTCTTACAATCTTAATTTTCTCTTTGGAAGATAGTTTAGTTGAAAGGAACGGAATACCTTCTTAAATGACTATTGTTCATCAACTGCCTTATCTTTTAATCTTTCTGCCTAGTCCCCTAAGGCTAAATCTACCCTCATACAATGTAATTAGCTTTGCTTAACATCAGAACACCTGAACCTGACTCCAGTTTGTCCTCAAACCGGATTTGAAATTCCAGCAGAAACTCTTTCTTCTCCCCTTTACAGAGTCACCCATGATCCAGCATTGGTTACAATTCCCTGAGGAACTGTTAACCTCACCAGTATCCAAAATGGAATATCAATTAGCAAGCACGAGACACTCAGGGGACTCTTGTATTACCTGTGTGACTTTTGTAGACTACCCAGAAGTCACCCATCCCTTCTCTACCTATACATTTTTAACTTGGTGTGACCATCTCCATGGACAAGGTAGCCGCATAGTCCTCTGCCTCATGGATGCACATTACCATTGATCAAGTCCCAAAACCCAGACCTCAAGCTAATGTAGCTGATGACACTTCCTGTGGATGGGTTTACGTGGGACACATGGTATGTCCATGACTTCACATATACTGCAGAATATACACTCCAATTGGCATTTCTAACTTGCTACCTTATAACTCTCAAAGCTATCTGATGACTTTAGAATAAGTATGGACTTTATGAAAAAATAAACTATTTTGCAGAAAAATGAAAAAAAAAGTAAAGGAAGTTAAAAATGAAATAGAACATTACAGCGCAGTATAGGCCCTTCGGCCCTCGATGTTGCGCCGACCTGTGAAACTAATCTGAAGCCCATCTATCCTACTCTATTCCAATTTCATCCATACATCTACCCAATGACCTTTCAAATGCTCAAAGTTGGTGAGTCTATGTCGTAGGCAGTGCGTTCCACGTTCTTACTACTCTGAGTAAAGAAACAACTCTGACATCTGTCCTATATCTATCACTCCTTAATTTAAAGCTCTGTCCTCTCCTGCTAGCCATCACCATCCAAGGAAAAAGAGGAAAAAGGCTCTCACTGTCCACCCCATCTAACCCGTTGATTATCCTGTATGTCTCAATTAAGTCATCTCACAACTTCTGGATATTTAGTCTGTGTTAAAGTTGGAAATACCAATCAAACCAAATCATACCATTCAATTGTGTTCCCTGTACTTGATGTTGAAGTACCATTTGTCTTGGTAATGACAGGCTTTTCAATCAATACCTTATTTCCTCACTCCTCTTGCTCTGAAGACTTTATGTTTTGGAGCTAACCTGAATTAAAGCACCTTTGTTCAGGATTTTTAATTTGACTCAAATTCACAATTACTCATTCTGCCTCAGTTTCCCTCTAGCAAAGTCTTCCTCAACCTGACTGTGTGGCTTACTCCATTACTACATTTTGTGCACCTCAGGTTTTGTTCTCAATCCACCATTAACAGCTACAGTTCCACTGACAAGATCTAAAGTTTGCAATTATTTCCATAAACCTGTCTATTCTAATTCTCTCTCTACCTCCTCCTTCAAGATCTTTCCTAAAGCTCACCCTGTTTCGCCATGCTTTTTGTCACCTAATGTGTTAGGTGGCTCAGGTTCAAATTTTGTTTGATAGTGTCCCTGTAAGTTGCCTTGGGATGCTAACTAAATACAAACCATTGCTCTTATAAAAATATTGTCTGGTGCTTTAAGAAGGGAGAAAACTCAACACCTGCAATACTCTGCTTGTAAACAGCAGAAGCAAGCAGAATTGAACAGCAAATAAAGTTCATTCCTCTTTTAGTTGAAGCCTGTGTACCAGAAATGATTTGTTCTTATTTCAAAATAGTGTTGCCTTAGGGAAAGCAGATCTGGCAATCTGTTCTTTTTAAAATCTCCTCCTAAAATTAAAAGTGAAAATGAATGCAAAATGACTGCTTGCACTGCTGTACTTACTCTTCTATCCTCAAATAAGCTATCTCTTTTGACAGTCATGATTTAGACAGTCTGCTGTATTATCCTTTTTTGTGACTCACTGACAATTTTTATGCAATTACTCTCCTATGAAGCACCTTGATATATGAACTGCATTAAAAGATGCTAGCTTGTTACTGATTAAGTGAATCCGCTTGATTCATCCAGTAGCAATCAAAGATGAGTACTGCATCAAATAATAATTAAAAATGTAAAATGCTGAAAATACCTCAACAGGTTCGACAGCATCTGTGGAGAGAGAAACAAATTAATGTTTCAGGCTGATGATCTTGGGTGTGTTCGGTTCTTATTAATCTCAACTTTTTTTTATTACTGCAATTTGCTCTTGCAATATACTTTCTACAGAGGCTGGAAAAACGAGTGAAGTACATCTTTGGGAAGCGTACCATTGTTAAATTTTCAAACGTGTTCAAATTGTGGTAGTTGTACCACATATTAAGACTGTCCCTACTCCTAAGTCACCCCATTTATGTCAAAGTGAAATTCAGATCTTTGGCAGCAAGCCCAATATAATAATAAATGTACCAGTTTACTTAACCTAGTTAAAATGACCATAATTGAAAAGTACCTCACTATGGAATTAGGCACTTGTTTTCAAATCATGTCCAACACAGTAGAAGGTTGTTCTTTTTCCCCACCAAAATAGGGAACTTTTACTTCATTTATGGAAATGTAGTTTTCATTCCATCCTTTACTTATTGCACATAGTGCCCTTGAGAAAATGGTGGTGAGCTGCCTCAATCCATTTCATGCAGATAAACATTATAGATGGAGCAACAGTGAAGAAACCATGGTCTATTTCCAAATCAAGATGGTGAGTGACTTGGAGGGGGATTTGCAGGAGGTGGCATTCTCATGTAATCAGAACACTGATTACATCGGCTCATATCAACTAACCTAACACAAACCATGTAAATTAAATTTGTGAACTTCCTGATTTGTACAGCTTCTGTGAAAAAACATTGTCAAAGCATAAGCAATGAAGAGACAAAATACATTAAAAAACACAAGATCGCAGATTTCAATCACCAAAACTCAGTGGACATTAAACCGAATTTTGGAATTTGCTGTATCCTTCAACGTGACATTGGACTCAATTTTCATCATACACTTTAATTCCCATTTCAAACATATGGTGCAATTTTTTTGTCTATTCATGCTATAGTTTCCCCATTTTACTTAACATTCAAGTGTTTTCTGCACTTTAAATGTTACCTAACTGCTGATTTGGGATTTAATACGGCCTCACGATTGCACAGCTACACAAATTTCAGTTTGTCATTTTGTATTTATGTTAGGCCTGAATTAGCAGAATATTTTATTCAACAAGGCTTTCTATGACAACCTGATTTGCAGCTACACTGACTTACATCGCTAAACTAATGCATGCAATTCCCAAGTGAGATACTGCCTGTATATTTGCTCCCATTGTCGGGGTTGTTTGCTTCGAGTATGTGTTTTTCGAAGGACCTTCCCTGAGCGAAGAAAAACTTGGTGTATGCAACGTTTCCTATACTCTTGACCTTAGTGACTATGTCATACAGCAGATATGGCAGTGCAATTGGCTGTGACCACATGAAAAGTCAGCTACAGTTGTGGATATTTCCTATGCTACAGCAAGGTGAAGTACTGACAAAGCAATATAAGTAGAACCCCAAAATCAGATTTGTATTTATCTCAGGCAGGTTCAGCTTGTTAAAAAAAAAAGCTGCTCTACTGAATTTCATTCACATGATTTGAACATCTGTAAAACAAGTTTGCACAGTAAACGTGCACTTGCACTGACCATTAGGGCAGCAAATGTGCTATCAGATTGTTGAAAAAAATAGGAGGTCCAATGAGCAGGCATACTCTCAAAAGTGTGTTGAGGGTGAGAGTGGTTGCTCACCCACACATATTCTAATTAGCAGATAAGCAACTCTGAAGGCCTTATACTAACTTACCACTGTCTGTAAAGTCTAACATAAGACCCTAAGATATAGGCCAGTCAGCCCATCGCGTATGCTCTGTCATTGAATAATGGCTGATTCTCAATCCCACTTTTCCCTGCAACCCTTGATCCCCTTATCAATCTTTCTCTCAGTCTTAAATTGACTTGCCTTCCAAAGCCTTCTGCAGTAATGAGCTCCAAAGACGAACTACCTCTGGCTGAAGAATTACCTTCTCATCTCAGTTCTAAATGGTTATCCCTTCACTCCTTGCCCTCAGGTCCTGGTGTGACGATGCTGTCACTTTAAAAAGGTTATTTTGTCCTTGATTTTTTTTTGAAGAAAGGTCGTCAAGGCAGAGGAGCCGAAGAGTTTAGGAAGAGGCTAGTTCAAGGATGGAAGGGGAGTGGCCAGTTCTTCCTGTTCAGGATTTTTCTAGTTTGTTTTTAGCTGTAGCAGTCACAAGATATGAGAGTCCAGGGAAGTTGCAAACTTCAACGAAGTACTCCTCTGACCTACTTCTGAAATATCTGTACGTTATTCCCTCCTGTTGGTTAAGAATCTGTATTTGAATTTACCTTTTTGCCAAGGGCTATGTTTGTGGGAAGTTACTGAATTGGAGCAGTTAATTAATAATAGTTACTGTACCAGGTTGGTTAAGTTTACTAATAGGTTATTCTAAATTCCTTTTTCTTTTGTTCGTGTTTCACCTGCAGTGTTTAAATAAATTCTATTTTGCTTAAAGCTAAGTGGTTTGACCAACTGTATCACACCTGGAATATCCACTTCACATCTGCCTTTAAAATAAGAGAAAGTTAGGGTCTAGGCTATCTTTTAACATATTTTGCGGGGATCTGGCCGGGTCCATAAACAAGTATCTCAACAGAGTGGAAACATTTTGTCCATGTCCATTCTATCCGGGCCTCTCAGTATTCTGACCCAGAGTCTTCAACACACTGCACACGACAAGCCCTTCATCCACAAAACTTTCATAGAATCCCTATAGTGTGAAAACAAGCCATTTGGCCGAACAAGCACACACAAACACTCTGAAGAGCATTACGCCCAGGCTCTCCACCTCCACACCCCCCACCCCATCCCTGTAACCCTGCATTTCCTATGGCTAACCAACATAGTCTGCACACCCTTGGACATTTTTGGGCAATTTAGCATGGCCAATCCAAAGACCTTTCCTGAGCCCTGGGATCATTCTTATGAGCAATAATTATACAGATTACCTATGAAAATTAAGGTATGAGGAAAATTAAACAGTTAAAAGAAATGATATGCTGTTTGCATGTACATGGCAACCACTGTATTCGCAGAGTTGGTTTCTGCGGTTTCCCATGGTCCAAACATATTACATGGAACATTCCAGAACTAGGGACTAAGGGGCTGCCAAGGAGGTAAATTTCCATAATTTCAGGCTTGCATGGTTGGTCTTGGAACGTATCCCCCACGGGGACTACTGTATGTTGATGAAGAGGAGTTTGAAAAACATCTACTGATGCAATAGGTAGATCTTACAGACAGGATTAGGGTACATCTCAAGGCTCTGTTGGAGAATCTGGAATTTGTTAGCCAATTGCTAGTAGCTGTTGATTTAGTCCTTGTGCCACAACCTATTTCAAAAGAATTTCTCTTACATCACACCTGAAACTAACTTGTGACAACAGTGTCTAGAAGGTCACAGCTGCAAAGCATCAGTGAGCCGATAAAATGTTGAACATCAGCCCACTCTTCCATTCAGTTTGCTACAACTGGCACACAACTGGATACTGCGTAACTGTAGCTAGCCGTTCTTTATTGTCTGAAATGGAATGCATGACATCTATTGGTCAAGTAGCATCGATCACTATTCTTGGTTAATGTTCATTAAAATACTTTAATCCTTAATCATAACATTTAAAACTTTCTTAAAACAATATCATGAGACTTAACATGGAAGGAATAAGCACCACTCTCAAATGGGAAGAAACCAAATATGTTACATGTGTGGATAAGGTTTCAGCTAATCACTTGGCCTGCAGTCACAAGTGTAGTTACAGCAGAGAGAAAGTGTGGACATGTGGGGACGGTGGGAAGGATTCAGATCCCCACCTGAGCTGGAAACACTGGACTTGGTGGGTCATCATCTACAGTGATGCCTGGAAAGAAAGCATGCACATATGCACAGTTTTAAACTTGGATTTAATGCACTCCACACTTAAATAGTCAGTGACACTTAGCACACTACCATATAAAAAGGGTAATCCTTTAGGTCAAGTACTGAAGCACATATTGTGCTCTTGGAACTCAAAGAGTCAGTGCCCTTACTCAGAGGGTAAACAAGGGGGCAGTGAATCTGACAAAAAGCTACTTGGACTAGACAGCTGGCTTAAAAACTCTGATTTTATACAGTTTACATTTCAGGGAAAGTATGTTCATATAGATATAAAATGTATCATAACTATAATATTTTACAATGCATTCAGCCAAAAAGACTTTAAGTTGCGTCCAAAGCTAATGTGACCTGACCATACTGTATGAGTAAGTACACAGTTTTTTTAATGTGCAGTCAGATTCATACCATTCCAGCAATGCTCAATAATGAATGCTGTTTCCATCCTCTTACAAGCATGGCTATTTGTAGTCATGTATATCTACTCTGTACACTACCATTTCATAGATACAGATCAAGCTTTGACCTGATCAAGTTAAACAAGGCCACTCTCTTCCATAATATGTACAGGAGCAGTACACATTCCCATCAAGATCCAATGACTATATTCAGTTCCAATAGAACACGATAGTTCTGTTCTCTTGTGATCATGCATTAGAGAAAATTGCACAATAGCCGCACCACTTAAACTAATGGGGTCAAAATCACATTATAGCCAATTCATATAAGGAAAGTTCACATTCTACAAATAACGGTCCAAATTCTTCAATCGCATTACAGCCAATTCATGTTGAAGAAACATGCGTTATAGCAGAACCAACTGTATTTCACATATACCGGTAATTTAGATACATTTGATACTATATAATTTATTCAAGTTTCAATACCATAACACCAGGACATCATAGTTCTTGTATTCAAGCCCTCTTGAAATTAATGCCACCACTGCATTTGCCTAACTGCCAACTGAACCTGCATGCTAACCTCAAAAGAATCCTGAACTAAGACTCCCAAGTACCACTGAGCTTCAGATTTCCCTTCTTTCCTCATTTAGAAAATAATCTATGCCTCTTTGTTTTCTACCAAAGTGGATAACCTCACACTTTCCCACAACATATTCCATCTGCCATTTCTTTGCCCTCTCTCCTACCCTGTCTAAATTCTTTTGCAGTGTCCCTGCTTCGTCAACATCACCTGTCCCTCCACTTGTGTCATTTGCAAACTTAGCAACAATACCCTCAGTTTCTTTGGCCCAAACGTTAACGAATAAAGTCAATACAGACCAGTGCAGAACTCCGCAAGCTGACATCCTGAAAAAGACCCCTTTATCCCTACTCTTTGGCTGACTGGCAGAAGGCAATCCTCTATCCATGCCAGTACCGTGCCCAAATATCATAGCTGTTATCTTATTTGGCAACCTCCTGTGCGGCACTTTTGACAAAGACCATGTGGAAATCCAAGTAGATCACATCCACTGGTTCTCCTTTGTCTAACTTGTTCCTTACCTTCACGAAGAATTCTAACAGATTTGTTAGGCATGATCTCCTCTCAATGAAGCTGTACCGACTCCCCACTATTTTACCATGCACTTCCAAGCACTCTGAAATCTCATCCTTAATAATGGGCTCTAAAGACCGGTCAGGCTAGTCAGCCTATAGTTTCTTAAAATATGTGAAACAGGTCTTTCTTTTTGATGAAGCCCAGAGGCAGATATATTTGGTTTACTAGTGATAAATAGGAGAAAGCAATTGGTATCTCAGCTGTCCAGAATTCGTCAAGCTCCCATCATTCTACTTCCCACCCATTTCTTCTTCTTCACAATAAAAAACTTTAACAATGTAGGCCACCGTAAAAAGAATCTGATCCTACTACACTCAAGCCCATGTACTGATGTTCCAACTGACTCTCATACACAAGGATACAACTTTGACTGCTTTTCCTTATTTACAGACCAGGAGTGGGCATGGGGGAGAAAGGAATAGACCCAACTGTAATATCTAAGATTTCAGTAGGTACCATGCATCCAATCCAAGATTACTTGCTCTGTCTGTTCATTATCAGTCTAACAGACAGCTTCTGCTTCACACCTTTAAAACTGAAGTAACTCAAATAAGAACTATTATGGGATTTAATACAAAATAGTCTAGACAAAGGATATTTTGTACATTAAATTTAAACCAAGTACATATTTCAGAAATCCCTCAAAAATATAATTGGGAATTCTGGAAACTTTACAATTTAACTTTGCACTCCTACACACAAAATAACTATACTGAAGATAAGTCACAAACACTGTACCAGAGACGGATGAGAACTATTTGAAAACATTGATATGTTTGAGAGAAAAATAAGTTCTGACATGACCTTGTGATATTTTCTTGTTAGTCACACTTGCCCCATGCAATTTTGTAATGTTCGAACATATTTTAAAAAATGTTCTTTTTCCAATCATGTGATATCTTCCAACTTACCAGCATCAGTTTTACATAAATTTAGGAACATAGCAGCAGGAATAAATCATTCTGCTCATTGAACCAGCTCTGCCATTTAACACTATCGTGGCAGATCAACTGCTTCATTGCTGTTTACCCACACTATCCCTATAACCTGTTATGCTATTGATAACCAAAAATGTATCAACCCTTACTTTAAATATACTCAAAGACTTCTGCAGCCGTCTGGGGCAGAGATTTTCCAAACATTTATCACAGTGAGTAAAAAAACAATTATCATGTCAGTCTTAAATGGCGTCTCCCTTACTTTTAAACGGTGCCCAGATTCCCCCAAACAGAAGAAACATCTTATCCTGTCTATTTCTCTAAGTAATATGTAGACTTTCAATGAAATCACCTCTCATTCTTCAAAAATGTGCAGAATACAGGCCCTATTTGCCCATTCTCTCTTCATAGGACAGCCTTTCCACCTCAAGAACAAGTCTGCTGAACCTTTGTTATAAGGATATGGCAACAATGTCTTTTCTAAGATATGGAGACCAAAACTGTACACTGAACTTCAGGTATGGACTAATTAAGTTCCTACACAATCAAAACAATACTGCAAATCTCCTGCACTCAAATACTTTTGAGATAAAGGCTAACATTCCATTAACCTTGATAATAGTTTGTTGAACTTGCATGTTCATCTTTGGTGACTCATTGACAAGGATTCCCAAGCATCTATGTACTTTTCAACCTCTCACCATTTAAGAAATATTCTGCATATCTGTTCTTCTTACCAAAAGTATATAATCTCTCATTTCTCTAAATGATTTGCTTTGTTCTCACCCAATCTGTCCAAATCCTCCTGAAAACATTTTACACGTTTCTTACAAGATACATTCCTGCTTAGCTCTGTATCAAATTTGCAAATTTAGAATTATTACATTTGGTCCTCACATTCAAATCATTGACACATAGTGTGTACTTTGCAATATCCTACTAGTCACAGTCGGCGAACATGATTATGGTTTATTTATTCCTTCTCTTGGCTTTCTGAATGTTGGCCAATCTTTAATCTATTCCAGTACACTTCCCCTTTTCCAGGTGCTCAGATTTTGTAAATCAAGTCTTGTGGGGACATTATTAAAAACCCTCCGAAAATCTAAATATTTTACATCCATAGACTTCTCTTTGATAATTTTGTTAGTAATGTATTCAACAAACTCCCAAAAGGTTTGATAAATACTATTTCTCATTTGTAAGTCCATGATAACTGTCGCTAATCATAAGACAGTAAGAAACAGGAAGGGAGTAGGACTTTCTGCCCCTTGAGCCTCCTCCACTATTCAACAGGATCCTGGCTGACCTGACATCCTTCATGACACTTTCCTGCGATTTCCCCAAATAACCAAAAATCTATCTCAGCCTTAAACTTACACAATGGAACAGCCCCCACAGCTCTCTATGGCCAGGAATTTCAAACACTGTCAACGCTCAGAAGAAACTCCAAATCTCAGGCTTAACTTGGTATCCCATTATTCTGAGACTATGCCATCTGGTCAGAGACTCTTCCATGAGGGGAGACATTCTCTCCTCTCAGCATTTACCGTAATAAGCTCCTTAGGAATCCTGTATGTTTCAATGAGATTGCCTCTCATTCTTCTAAATTCCACTCAGTAGAGTCCCAACTGGTTTGACCTTTGTTCATAAGTCAATCCCCCCCCGTACCAGAAGGTCATCCTAGCAAACCTCTTGTGAACTGCTTCAAATTAAAATAATTCTTAAATAGGGGCTCACGTTACTCCTGATGTGGTCTCACTAGAACTTCCTACTGTTGCAGTAAGAATTGTCTACTCAGATAACTTTTATCCAAGTGTCCATTTCCACTGTGGTTCCCTTCGTTTCCTTTCTTAAAAAGGAATGAGGTGACATTAGCACACTTCTGATTGAAGGAATCGTTTAGAATCCATGAAACTTTAGAAGATTATTATTGCACTGACTCTCTCTTTGGCCACTTCCTCAACTCTGATGTAGATTATAAGGTCCTGAAGACCTACCAACTTGCTACCCTATTAATTTCTCTTGTACAATCTTTTTACGAATACTAATTTCCTTCAACTTATTAGCTCAAGTCACGTGGATTTCTAATGGAGAGATTGCTCGAATCTCTCTCAATATGAAGAGATAGCAAGTAATCATTTAGCTGCTCTGCCATTTCTCCATTCCTCATTATAAATTCTCCCAACACTGCCTTTAACAGACCCATATTCATTTAAGCCAAACATTTCCTTCTACGTAGTAGCAAAAATTGACTATATTTTTAGTTTTTGCTAGATTGCATTCGTATTCTATTCTCCCTTTCTTCATCAATTTCTTGCTGCATTCTGAAATCTTACCAAGTATCAGATTTATGACTACTCTAGGCCACTTTTAAGCCTTTTCTTTTAATCTTAGTTTCCTTTTGTTAGCCACAGTTGGCTGACATTTCCTTTGAGTCTTTGTACCTTGAAGAAAAGTATAGTTGCTGTTAGCCATGTGAAAATTCTTGACAGACTGTCTTTTAGCTACGTAACCTTTGTACAGTTTATATATTTTCTTGATTCAGCTAAGTGGATAGGTGGTGGTGGTGGTGGTGGATTGTTTTTCGGACTGGAGGCCAGTAACCAGTGGTGTTCGACAGGGAGCAGTGCTGGGTCCATATGTTGGTCATTTATATAAATGATTTGCATGAAAACATACTACGTAATGGTTAGTAAGTTTGCGGATGACACCAAAATTGGTGGTAAAGTGGACAGTGAAGGTTATCCAAGCGTACAACAGGATATTGATCAACTGGGACAGTGGGTTGAGAAGTTAATTTAGATAAATGCAAGGTATTGCACTTTGGTAAGACAAATTAGGGCAGGACTTGCATAATTAATGGTAGAGCACTGGGCAGTGTTATCGAAGAGAGACACCTCAGAGTTCAGGTACATAGCTCCTTGAAAGTAGAGTCACAGGTAGACAGGATGGTAACAAATGGCATTTGGCACACATGCTTTCATTGCTCAGACCATTCAGTATGAGTTGGGATGTCATGTTGCAGTTGCATAGGACATTAATAAGACTGCTTTTGGAGTACTTTGTGCAGTTCTGGTCATCCTAGGAAGGATGTTATTAAACTGGAAAAGATTTACAAGGAGGTTACCAGAATTGGAGGGTTTGAGTTATAAGGAGAGGCTGGATAGGCTGTAATTAATTTCACTGGCACATAGGAGGTTAAGACCTTATAGTGGTTTATAATATCTTGAGAAGCATACATAAGGCAGGGAAGCTTAAAATTAGAGGGCATAATTTTAAGGTGAAAGGAGAAAGATTTAAAAGGGACCTTTTCACATAGCGTGGTTTGTATCTGGAATGAACTGTCAGAGGAAGTAGGAGATGCAGATACAGTTACAACATTTAAAAGACATTTGGACAGGCACATGAAAAGGAAGAGATAGACAAGGATATGGGCCAAATGCAGGCAAATAGGACTACTTTAGTTTGGGAAACCTGGTTGGTGTGGATGTGTTGGACTGAGGAGTCTGTTTCCATGCTGTATGACTCAATGATTCTATCTTCGCAGGAAGTGCTACAACTCAACCATGGCAGGTGCTTTAGAAAATGAGGGATGACAGTCTGATTTAGCTGACAGATGTTCAGTTCCTCAGCAGAGGCAACTGTGCAATAATCAACATTCTTTAAGAAAAAACAAAACAATTTATTCCGATTAGAAAACCATGGGATGGGCTTTCAGACACACCTCAGCACACTACGCGCACCCTGATCTTTTTCCTCAAACAAAAATTTTGCTTTAACACAGTACAATTTTGAAACTTACAACCTTAAATGGAAAATTTGTTGCCAGTGTCCAAATCAAAGGACACCAACTCAGCATCAGCCCTTGCAGAACAGCTTGCTGAACCGTGACTCTACCTCAGTATAATGTTGTTTTTGAATACTGATCCCATTTATCAAAACTATTCCTGATTGCTCAACTTGACATTGAAATTGCTGTATTATTTCAGGCAGTTAGCTCATTGAGCAGAAGTAGTATTTTACGAAGCCCAAATCATGGTAAAGTTAAAGTCATCGAGCGATTTTCTGCCAAAGGTTCTCAGGTTGTGAACAGACTACTGGAAGTACAATTTTCTCTCACTTGACCGGTGATATTCAGAAAATTATTCCCCACAGTAATCCAGCAATCCAGAAAACTCCAAAAAGAGTTATGTAAGCACAAGTAGAGATATTTCCACCAATTTTGATTCAAATCTCATTACACCATCATCTCTGGTTCCCACATTTTCAGGCTGCAGAGCAGTAAAATATAGCAGTCAAAAGTTGCCTGTTGGTACTGCAGCCAAAATGAACACTTTCAGAAATGTAGCAAAAAATCTTGTATACTGGACACAATACATTGCATGCAATTTCACATAAAAATACAGCATTTCAGGATTGAAAGCTAACTGAAAAATCCAACAGCACCATTCTGGCAGCTTTTTAAAAATCAATGATATATTCTAATCTTTGATGGCACAAAGTAATAATTATGACATTTAAGCTCTTAATCAATATTTCAGCAATAATGAATCCAAGTACCTATAAAAAAAACTCTTGCATCTTAAGTACCAGGGTGTGAACTTCAATTCCGCATAGGAGTAAATTATGAAAATATACAAATTTTTAAAAGTTCAATGTGGAAGGCGTTGTGGAAGTAATAATAGTCAGGAAACTCCAACAACAGGGAATTAGCAAATTTGCATCTAGACCTCATGAGGTCTGAAAGTACTTCACATACACTTGGCCACATCGGTATGTGGCAATCATTTTGTAAAGAAATCAACTAATCTATTATAAAGTCAGTTTCTGGATAAATGTTAGCCAAGATACCAGAGGATATCTTTTTAAGAGTGCTGAGAAATCGTTAACCTCTACCTCATGTTCTCAGTTGAATTCTGACAATGCAGCAATTTTTAAATTAACTGTCAGAAAATGGCCTGGAGTGAAGCTCGAAACAGTTACAAATAGAATACACTCACATTATGTAATGGCTTTAGTAAGCATTCTTCCCAGAAAGCATTCAATATTTGCATCTCTGATTCCATTTTTTCCTGTCCTCAAAATGGCAATCTTTCTGAAGAAGGGTCACTGGACCAAAAATATTAATTCTGCTTTCGCTCCACAAGTGCTGCCAAACCTGCTGAGTTTTATCAGCAATTTGTGTTTTTGAAAATATTTAAACTTGGTGCAGCTTCAACCAAAGGAAGACACATAGGCCATGCTCGCCCAACCTCTTCCTTTCCCTCTTTCCACTGTACCTCCCTCCTTCTCATACAGCCTCCACTCCTACCGTCCTCCCTGCTCCAGACATAGATACACACACACACACATAAGTCATCCTTGTGCACACCCACTTCCTTTTCATCCATCTCACCTCCCCTGTCTCACATGCACACAAACCCTCTCCCTTCCACATCTCACACAGACACATACCCACTTCTCCTCTCCCCTCACATGCCCTCCCTACAATACGCATGTGCATATCACCCTCTCCCACTCCTCTGACACATGCAACCTCCCTCCCTGTCTCCTTTGAATGCACACACCCCCTCTAGCCTGCCTCCAATTAGGGGGTACGCATGGTGCAGTAGTAGCATCGCTACCACTTCTTCAGTTGAAGGAGACCTGGGTTCAAGCTCCATTTGCTTCAGAGGTGTATAATAACATCTCTAAACAAATTAATTAGAAAATATTTACCCTAAAGAACACTTGAAGAGAAGTGCTGAAGCAGAAATAGCTGACCAACAACAACTATGACCAATACCCTCTGTACGCGATACAAGTCCAACCAGTCAGACAGGTTTTTCTTTGATTCCCATTCACTCTCATTTTGCTGGAGTTCTTTGGTGCCACACATGGTCAAATGGATCCTTGATGTCAACGACAGTCATGTTGTGAACCTACAGTAGCAAATGTTGGAGAGAAACTGCCTCTGATTAAACAAGCATCTATCCCCTTAAAATAATCTTATAATTTTACTTTCTGCATTTGAAACCTAAGTGGCAGGCTGGATAGGACCCCTAGTCAGGTCACATTGTGGCCTGTGAGCCACTTGCTTATTATGCTGAATGCATGTAGCAAGACTTCACTCACCAAATGGGAGAAAGTTTGTGGACATTAAGTAGAAACTTTGGAAGATTCATAAAGCCTTTCAGAAAGATTCTCAAGGTTTGAGACAATCTCAGGAATTTTAGTGTTCAGAAGCATCTCAGTATGGCCAACCTGAAAAGTATAGTACAAACCAGGCAAGACAAAATAGTGGCTGAAATAACTGATGTGTTGTAGAGTTGATATCTCAATCTCACTAAGGGGTGTTACATTATTTTGTATGACAATTAGTAAATTACACAAAGGTGTTGTATGTTCTTTATGCTCACCAAAACCCAGTATTAATATGAGAAATAACACTCAAACTTCACAAGGGTGACAGAGAAATCCACCCCAAATCAACAGGAAAATTTACCTAGTGACCTAACAGGAAAAAACCTGCACCTGAAACAAACTGGAAGGAAAGGTTGAGAAGGTGCTCTTCCGATCACAGGTCGGTTTCTCCCAGGCTTGTTTTTGACAGATTTATAAGTAAACTTACCAGCAACAAACACAGGAAATAAAGAAAGTATGACTTGAGGTGCAGTGAATAGCTAAACAAAGTATTGTCGATGGTGTAGAAGTCGCTGTGGGAGCAGGTGGGGGATGTGTTAATGCAATTCTACTTCTGTGGGAGTCCAAATGCTCTGTCATCAGTGAGAGTGAGAAAACCTTTAAGGAAGCCCTCAAAACAAATGTCATTGTACGTTCTGCTGAGAAACGTGCTAAATAGTCTCAAGGCCATGTTGTATTTTCAGGTATCAATTGCTATATTGATACAAAGCAGATTCAAAGCTTAAACACAAGATACTGAAAAGCTCTGAATTAAGTTATTGTTGTGTGATGATTAAATTTCTGATATCTTATTCGAGTACAGTGTAAAATACAAAGATATTATGGTTGACTGATCTGATTTTGCTCAATACCGCTGTTCTCTATCAAGGACAGTCGAGAACAAGTCAAACTCATCAAATAAAAGTCTTTGACAAACAGCAGATCCTCATTTAGTTCACAGATACATACAAGTGGAGGGTTGTGGTGTAAAGAGCATCATCTGATACCCTTATATGGAGCAGCAACGTAATGGAATTTGAAACACATGCGGCGTGCTTTGGAAAACATTTATCCATTTGACAGATGATACAGAATTAAAGCACTGAGACCTCTACTCTCCAGTTAACTACTGCTCCACTTAAAAGTATCTGATGTTAACATTTTCTGCTCAATACTGAGCAAGTAGGAGAGAAAACAAGTTTTAAAATTTCCATAGACTTTGTGATGCAATGATCAAAATACATTGCAATAATTCAGGTCTTTGCTTTAGGAATGGCAAAAACAAGACCATTTGTATTTATACTGTTTTATAATATAATGGTTATGTTACATGACCAGCATCCAGGGAAAAAAAGAAATTTTGACATGGTGGCAGGGAAAGTTTTAATGTAAATAATTTTAAAAAGCTAGCAATGGTGACAATGATACTTCTTGATTGCCATAAAAATTAATTTTGTTCATTAGAAACCTTTGGAGATGGAAATCTGCTGTACTTACTCAGTTTGGTCTATGACTGAAGACTTACACGGGTTTGGTTGACTATTAACTACCCTCTGAAACAGGCTAGCAAGCTACTCGTTGTAAAAAAAATTGGTATTTACCATCACCTTCATGGTCAATTAGAGTTGAATATTAAATGACAAAACTAATAGTGATAATATTTCATTCTGTCACTATTTCTCCAGTTGAATCCAGAACTCTGCCATTCTTGTCACTGGATTAATTACCACAGTTCACCATGGAGCCTGCACTCTCAAGAGTTTCCCTTAGTGGGTCTGACCGATATTGGTGTCTCAAGTTGAACATTATAATCCCCTGGTTTGCACTGCTGGTGCTTCAGCAAACTTAACCACTACTACTTTGACAATTTCAACAACTCCTACCAGATATCCTCAGTGCCAATGGCAAGCATTTAAACAAAGATATTTTTTAAAATGGTATGCCAGCCCAATGGCTTACAGACTACACCATCACCTCAAGCAGTCCAAACCAAGACAGTTTGAGGTACCATTTATTCTGAACCACGGCAGCAATTAGAGTCATAGAGATGTACAGAACGGAAACAGACCCTTCGGTCCAACTTGTCCATGCCGACCAGATATTCCAACCCAATGTCGTCACACTGCCAGCACCCAACCCATATCCCTCGAAACCCTTCCTATTCATATACCCAACTAGATGCCTTTTTAAATGTTGCAATTGTACTAGCCTCCACCAGTTCCTCTGGCAGCTCATTCCATACACGTACCACTCTCTGCGTGAAAAAGTTGCCCCTCAGGTCTCATATCCTTTCCCCTCTCACCCTAAACCTATGCCCTTTAGTTCTGGACTCCCCCACCTAACGGAAGTGTGTTTGTCTACTTATCCTATCCATGCCCTTCATGATTTTATAAACCTCTATAAGGTCACCCCTCAGCCTCCGATACTCCAGGGAAAAAAAAACAGCCTGAGCCTATTCAACCTCTCCCTATAGCTCAAATCCTCCAACCCTGGCAACATCCTTGTAAATCTTTTCGAACTCTTTCAAGTTTCACAACATCCTTTTGACAGGAAGGAGACCAGAACTGCACGCAATATTGGGTTACTATAATTTCCTGTCAGCACATTCCCACTGCAGGGACACAACAGGTTCAGTTGTAAAGATCAGTCACAGATGAAGAACAGCTTCATTCTAGCCCCTTCTGTACCTTTGGTTGGGAACTATGACATTGAGAAGTATGTAGGTTACAAAGTATATGTTGGGGCTTTGGGAAAAACACAATGATAACAAAATGACCAAATCTTACATTGTTCCACATTTAGAAAATAGGGAAGTGACGGTCTCATTGGATTAATAATCTAGTGACAGTACAGAGACCCAGGTATCATTCTGAGGATCTAGGTTTGAATCCCGCTATGGCAAATGGTGGAACTTAAATTCAATTAAAAACTAGAATTAAGAGCCTAATGATGAAACTGTTGGCAACTGTCAGAAAACCATCTGGTTTACTAATGTTCTTTAGGGAAGGAAACTGCCATCCTTACTTGCAGGTGACTACAGACCCACATTAATGTAGTTGACTTTTAGCTGCCCTCTGAGTAATGAGGGATTGGAATAAATGTTGGCCTAGCCAGTGATGCACACATTCCTTTAAAGAATAAAAACCTGCATGATACAGGTACAAGCATCCACCTGTATTTTCAGCTCATTTCTCCATTGTAAACTGATGCATGTCTAAGAAAACAACAGCTAAAACCTCTAAGCAAAATTCTTGGCCTCAGTTGTAAACAGCATTGACTGGAGACCAGCAGTTGACTTGCATAGTTCTGGGAGTATACAACATTTGAATACTAAAAATAGCCTGGTATCACTCAAGTTACTTCATCTAGCATCCTATTCACCAGCCCAAAAACAAATGCCATTTGTCAGCACTTCATTTTACAATCTCACCACTGGCAGGTAGCCTAAGCGAAATTTCAAATTTGCTTGTTTAAATAACTCAGCAGTCTCAAAAGACAGCCACTTCCATTCTGTGACTTGCTGCAATCAGTCCTTCTTTGTACCAGTGAATTTTAGGGAATGGATTTTTTTAAAAAAACCTAAGTGTCCTAACTGAACTTATATTGTGTTTCAACTCACTCTGCTAGTAACATTCATAAAATAGGGTTAAATGATGCCATTAGTCTTGCAAAAATTGAGAGACATAAATTACCTTATCACAAAACTGAAAGGATGGAGAGAGAGTGGAGCAGGGCTATGGAATGGGTGAGAAAAGTGAACTTTATCATTTGAAATTTACAATATTCAAGTTTTAGTACACAAGGATTCAGCGTACTGCTTAACAAGCAGCAGAGACAAATTGGCTGCAAGAGACCCATGTCCAAAATGTAATTCATCAGAATGCTACAATGATTCAGAAAAATATTGTTTTGGCTACAATTACTGTTCCCATCTGCTAACCAGCAACCTTCATTAGGACAGACTGAATTGAATTTGCCTGCAAATTCCTGAGTTTTTGAGAAGCCTGCCAATACTAGGTTGATGTGTGAAGGATAGCTCCTTGGAGTAAGATACCAAAGAAAATCAATAACTATTGATTTCTACATACACACAAGAAAAGGTAGGGATGAGTGAGTAGGAGAAAATACCTTAAGCAAATAGATTTTATTCACACTTCACAATAATACTGTTCATTCAGCAATATCTACAACTCCTACATTCTGTGTACATTTTAACATATGTACTTTCAAAAAATAATCATGGGATATATGCATCATTGTTTGGGCCAGCATTTATTGCCTATCTCCAGTTACCCTTGAGAAAGTGGTAGTGAGCTGCCTTCTTGAACTGCTGCAGTCCATTTGGTATAGATACTCCCACAATGCCAGGAGGGAGGGAGTTTCAGTATTCTGACCAACATTGAATGTACTGTGATATATTTCCAAGTCAAGATTGCAAGTGGTAGCGTGCCCATATTTTTGCTTGACTGGTACTATTAGATGGCAGTATTCATTGGTTTGGAAGATTCTTTCTAAGAAGCCTTAGTGAATTTCTACAGTGCATCTTATAGATAATACATACTGTTGTTACCGAATGTTAGTGTTGAAGTGAATACTTGTGAATAGAGTACTATTCAAGTGGGGTGCTTTGTCCTCGATGATATCAAGCTTGACTGTTGATGCAGACACACTCATCCAAGCAAGTGAGTTGTAATACATCACATTCCTGACTTGTGCTTAATAGATGGTGGACAGGCTTTGCTGAGTCAGATGGTGAGTTATGCAATGCAGGGTTCCTAGTCACTGACCTGTTCTTGTTGCCACAGTATTTACATGGCTAGTCCAAATCAGGTTCTGGTCATTGGTAATGTACAGTTGTTGAAAGTGAGAGATTGAGCAATGGCAATGCCATGGAATGTAAGGGGCGATTGCTAGATTCTCTCCTGTTGAATATAATTAATGTCTGGCATTTGTAGGACATAAATGTAATTTGTCACTTTTCAGTCCAAAGCTGGATTTTGTCCATTTGGACAATGGACTGCTTCAATGCCTGAGGAGTTGCAAATGGTACTGAACATCAGCGAACATCCACACTTCTGACCTCACAACAGAGGCATGGTCATTGATGAAGTAGTTCAAGCTGACAGGACCTAGGATGCTGAGGAACTCCTACAGATTATCCTAGAGCAGAGGTGCTCATCTTCAATAAACTCAATCATTTTCCTTTACACCACGTGTGGCTCCATCAAAAGAGAGTTTCCCCTGATTCCCATTGACTCGAATTTTGAAAGGACTCCATGATGCCTCACATGGCCAAATGCAGTATTACGGTCAAGAGCAGTCATTCTCATTGCTGGAATTCAGATTTTCTATCCATGCTTGAACCAAGGTTTTAATGAGGTCAGGAGCTTGTTTCCCTGGTAGAACACAAACTGATGACTGTGTGAATTTTATTGCTAAAGAAGTGCTGCTTAATATTACTGCTGATGACACCTTCCAGTGCTTCAGGGATGATTCAGGATAGATTCATAGGCAGTAACTGACCGGGTTGGATTTGACCATTTTGTGTACTGAACAACCCTGCAAAATTTTCCTACATTGTCGGGCAGATGCCAGTGTTGTAGCTGTATGGGAATAGCTCAGCTTGGGTGCAGCAAATTCTGGAGCACATGTCATCAATACTATTGCCAGAATGCTGTTAGAGTGTGTAGTCTTGCAGTATGCTGCAGTCATATCAAGTTATCATAAAATGAATTGAAATGGCTGAAGACTAGCCTTTATGAGAAGGCTGAGATGGATCATCCACTTCACACTTGCGACTTCAGACAGCTGTTGACAGTATAATATTGTCCTTTGATTGAACAATACTGCAGTCACTTGCAATGTAATAATGAGTACAATTTAAACAATATTGCATTGCCATCATTGGACAATAAAGTGAAGCATTGAGGGAAAAAACTGATGTAATTTAAACATATGAGATGAAACAAGAATACCCATTGCTAAGATACACAACAGTTCAACTGACAAGATAATTGGATAGATTTCTCTAAGCAATGTAGCTTACGCGAGCTGCTTAGAAATGTCATGGACACAATACCATTTCTGGCATGACCCACCCTCCTATTATTTCCACAATGGTGCACCAAGAAACTCTTGAAAACACTCTATGATCCACATCCAGTGACTCCTTCAGCCTTAGTTAGCTTCTTTTTTTTGAATGTCACATATAGGCCAAGAGCTTGGGCAAAGAAGTACCTCCTTCCTCAACTTACTACTTTACTCATCACGTTGCTGGTCCTTGTTCCAAATAATTGTTATTGCCCCCAGGGTAATACTCTGATTAAAGTGCTATTTTTGTGAACACATTTTTTTCTCAGGAACAGCAGTATGAGCATAGCCACACAATAATGCAAGTGGACACTTACTTTCAGAGTCCAGACCTTGAAATTCCATCTTTCTCCATAGAACCTTGGATCCCTACAGTGCAGAAAGAGGCCATTCTGCCTATCAGGTCTGGACAAACAGCATTTCACCAAGCAACTCCCCACCCATTTCTTGTAACCTCGCATTTATCATGGCTAACCCACCCAGCCTGCACATCACTGGACAATTTAGCATGGTCAATCCAACAAACCTTCGTGTCTTTGGACTGAGGGAGGAAACCAGAGTACTCAGCAGAAACCAACACACATATGGCATCCATTACTGTGAAGGGCAAGGTTGACAGGTGTAGGAAATGCTAGATGGCTAGAGAAATTGAGGCTCTGATCAAGAAAAATGAGGTGGCATACATCAGATATAAAGAGCTAGGTTTGAGTGAATCCCTGGAAGAATATAAAGGAGTAGGATTATACTCAAAAGGGAACTCAGGAGGGCATAAGGGGGACAGAAGGTAGTTTGGCAAGTAAAATTAAGGAAAATCCAAAGAGATTCGACAAAAATTTTAAGGTCACAAGAGAACTAGGAGAGAGAAAGACCCCTTAAAGATCAGCAAGGCTACTTATGTATGGAACCGCAGAAGATGGGTGAGAAACTAAATGTCAGTGCTTGCTGTGGAGAAGGATACAGAAGGTAGAGAACTTGCAAAAATAACCAGCGATATCTTGAAAAGTGCCCATATTATAGAAGTGGTGGTGCTGGATGTCTTAAAAAGCATAAAAGTAGATAAATCCCAGGACCTGATTGGGTATAAACCAGACATTATTAGATTAGATTACTTAAGTGTGGAAACAGGCCCTTCGGCCCAACAAGTCCACACTGACCCTCCAAAGAGCAACCCACCCAGACCAATTCCCCTACATTTACCCCTTCACCTAACACTATGGGCAATTTAACGTGGCCAATTCACCTAACCAGCACATCTTTGGACTGTGGGAGGAAACCGGAGCACCCGGAGGAAATCCACGCAGACACGGGGAGAATGTGCAAACTCCACACAGACAGTTGCCCGATGTGGGAATTGAACCTGGGTCTCTGGCACTGTGAGGCAACAGTGCTAACCACTGTGCCACCCAATTTGTTGGAAACTAGGTAAGAGATTGCTGGATCCCTCGCTGAGATACTTGTGTCATCGATAGCCACAGATGAGATGCCAGAAGACTGGAGGTTGGCTAATGTGGTGCTATTATTTAAGAAAGGTGGTAAGAAAATTCAGGAAACTATAGACAGGTGAGCAAGTTGTCAGAGGGGATTCTGAGGGACAGGATTTACATGTATTTGGGAAGGCAAGGACTGACTTGGGATAGTCAACATGGCTTTGTGCATGGAAAATCACGCTTCACTAAATTTTTAGAAGTAGTGAACATGACCGAAGACAGATTGGTGGATGTTATTTATAAAGACTTCTGCAAGGCGTGCGACAAGGTTCCACCTGGTAGACTAGTTAGCAAGATTAGATCACATGAAAAGCTAGCCAAATGGATACAAAATTGGCTCAAAAATAAATAAGAGACAGAGGGTGGCAGTGGAGGGTTGCTTTTTGGACTAGAGGCCTGTGGCCAGCGGTGTGCTGTAAGGATTAGTGGTGGGTCCACTGCTTTTTGTCACTTATATAAATGATTTGGATGTGAATAGAGGAAGCATGGTTAGTAAATTTGCACATTACACCAAAATTGGTGTTGCGGTGAACAGCAAATAAAGTTACCTCAGAGCAAAACAGAATCTTGAATAGATGGCAAAATGGGCTGAGGAGTGGCAGATGGAGTTTAATTTAGGTAAGTGTGAGGTTTGCACTTTGGTAAGGCAAATCAAGGTGGTACTTATACACTTAATGGTCAAGTCCTGGGAAGTGTTGCAGAACAAAGAGACATTGGAAGCAGGTTCATAGTTCCTTGAAAGTGGAGTCGCAGGTAGACAGGGTAAGTGAAGTGGGTGTTTGGTAGGTTTGCCTTTATTGGTTGATGCATTGAGTACAACAGTTAGGAGGTCATATTGCTGCTGTACAGAACATGGGTTTGGCCACTTTTGGAATACTGCGTTCAATTCTGGTCTCTGTGCTATAGGAAAGATTTTTTCTACTCCAACCTTAAACTGACACCCTCTAGTCCGCGATTCCCCAACCAAGGAAAAAAAACTGGGGCTGTTTTCTCTGAAGCATTGGACCTTACAGAGATTTATAAAATCACGAGGAAATGGTGAATAGCCAAGGTCTTTTTGCAGACCTTGTCTACTTACCCTATCCATGCCCCTCATGGTTTTATAAATCTCTAACGTCACTGCTCAGTTTCCAATGCTGAAAACATCAGGGAAAACAGCCCCAACCTATTCAGCCTCTTCCTATAGCCCAAACCCTCCAACCCTGGCAACATTCTTGAAAACCTTCTCTGAACCTTATTAAGTTTCACAACACCCTTCCAATAGGAGGGAGAACAGAAGTGCATGCAATATTCCAATAGTGGACATCAATTTTCCTTCGCAATGGATATCCAAATTTTGGCATTATCATGGAAGTATGGCAATTCTCACTACTACCCCTTCCATAACCTGCTGCCTGGATCTGTTTATGGCCAATGTGGCTTAAGCCCAGAAGCAGGCCAACGAGGAGAATCACCATACAGGGTGCCCACAGATTAGAAGCATGACGCTGAAGTGCAACAAAATTTTTTAAACCTTTAAGAAACTAACAGTGAGCTGCAAAAAAAAACAAACAGGGGGCTGCAAACAAAAGAATTCAACAGAAACATGAAACAGCTTTCTTCAAACCATAAAAACCAAATATGACCTGACAACTTGTGAACCTACTTAACCTTTTATTATGTGGGACTAATTTGTGCAACTCTCTCAAAGCCATATCTCCAATGAAAGGAGGACCCTCTCAAGAGGGCCCTGCACAGCAGATCCCTGCCGCCAGAAGATAGGGTGCTACATCAAGACTGACTGGAGTGGTGGACAAATGTGTGCAACGACAATCCATTTGGCAATTCCTCCAAGCCATTTTGAAGGGCACAGAGGGAACTTCAAGGTGACTCAACTCAAATTGTGGAGCACCATATCCTGAGAGAGGATTCAGTACGTGGGGTCAATTTATATCTTTGGCTTCATAAAGAATTCCAATAAAGCCCAATGTATGCTTGAGGAACAGTATCATATCTTTTGACCGAATACCATACCAGCTTTCAGGACTCAATATCAAGTTTAACAATTTTAGATCATAACTCTTCCCCACGCTTCTTCCACACCCACTGGTTTCATTTGATTTTGTCAGTTTCGTTTTCTTGTCGTCACTTTCAGACGTCAGATATTCAGGATCTTGTGGATCACACCTCTCTGAGGCACATTTCTACTTTTGACCTTGTCCCATTACCAGTCCTCTTGGACTTACATTTTAATTAATTAATTAATCTGCTCTCCATCCTTCTTTTATTCTTCTCACTTTTCACCTTAATCCTATCACATCTCCAAATTTTGTTAGTTCTGATGATAGGTTACAGGTCTTGAAGTTTCTCTCTCCTCATATGCTACTCCAGCAGCTGAACAATCCCTTTTTTGCATTCAGATTTATAGCAATTGCAGCTTTGCTTTTCCGCACACTAGTTATGGGGCAATACAGCAATAGCAGGTTATGGCTATACAGCACTTCATCAAACACTAAGGACAAAATTTTAAAAGGTTGATTGAAAAAAGTCTATAAGCTCTCATGGCCTGAGAAAGTGCTCAGGCTTTACCAATAGAACCATACTCTTACAGCAGCCAGGGGCCGTGAGACAGAAAGAATTAGCTAAGGAAAAAAAATCCGCAATTCAGCACTGGTTAAGAATAAATTTTCATTTCGTACTTCAAAGTATTCATAGCTCAGATAATAACGGTAATCTAATACATGGCCTTAAAGCTTGCAGAAGTGGGGAATGCCCAGGAGACTTCCTTTTTCAACTGTACTCTTCAGTGGAATTTCTAGTACCCTATTCTCTCAGCAGCATTCTTGATTTTGTTTCCCCACATACCACCACGTCTCCACTCACTGCTTCAGTAAAAAAAAATTCAGTGAAGTTATTGTGATGCTTGCTAAATCAATGCATTTTCACAATATAACTATGCCCTGAAAATTTAAACATTTTATTGCTCAAAAATGTATTAATCCTAGTTCAGTACCTCCTTAGCTAAACTAAAATCCAACTGTAAATTATTGTAAAAGTATAGCACAGTTAGATAGCACCAACATTAACTAGACAACCCAAGGTGCTTCCCAGCAATGCAACCAAACAAAAATTGGCATTGAGCAATAGATGACATTAGCATCATGAGCTCAGTAGAAGTGGGTTTTATTGAATGCTGATGCACATTAAAAACAGGAATTCACAAATTTGGGGCCTGGAAATCTGCAAGTACAGGCAATGGTCAGGTGAGGGAAATGGGAAGGTACATAAAAGGCCAGACGTGCAAAAAGGGATCATTCTAATCCACAGAATCATTCCTTCAGCATCTTTTTTGTTGGATTTTGAGAAAATGAAAATGCAACATCCCATTTCCCAGCCAACATCAATCATTCTCAAAACACATGCATCACAGTTGAGGTAATGTTTTCAATAGGAGAAAGTGAGGACTGCAGATGCTGGAGATCAGAGCTTAAAAATGTGTTGCTGGAAAAGCGCAGCAGGTCAGGCAGCATCAAAGGAACAGGAGAAACGACATTTCGGGCAAACGCCCTTCTTCAGGAATGAGGATCGTGTGCCAAGCAGGCTAAGATAAAAGGTAGGGAGGAGGGACTTGGGGGAGGGGTGTTGGGAATACGATAGGTGGAAGGAGGTTAAGGTGAGGGCGATAAGCCGGAGAGGGGGTGGGGGCGGAGAAGTCGAGAAGATGATTGCAGGTCAAGAAGGCGGTGCTGGGTCTGAGGGTTGGAACTGAGAAAAGGTGGGGGGGGGAGGGGGAGGGGAAATGAGAAAGCTGGAGAAATCTGCATTCATCCCTTGTGGTTGGAGGGTTCCTAGGCGGAAGATGAGATGCTCTTCCTCCAGGTGTCGTGTTGCCATGGCCTGGCAATGGAGGCGGCCAAGGACCTGCATGTCCTTGGTGGAGTGGGAGGGGGAGTTAAAGTGTTCAGCCACGGGGCAATTGGGTTGGTTGGTGCGGGTGTCCCAGAGGTGTTCTCTGAAACGTTCCGCAAGTAGGCGGCCAGTCTCCCCAATATAGAGAAGACCACAGTGGGTGCAGCGGATGCAGTAAATGATGTGTGTGGAGGTGCAGTTGAATTTCTGATGGATATGGAAGGATCCCTTGGGGCCTTGGAGGGAATGGAGGGGGGAGGTGTGGGTGCAAGTTTTGCATTTCTTGCGTATGCAGGGGACAGTGCTGGGAGTGGAGGTTGGGTTGGTGGGGCGTGTGGATCTGACGAGGGAATCGTCTTTCCGGAACACTGATAGGGGTAGGGAGGGAAATATATCCTTGGTGGTGGGGTCTGTTTGGAGGTGGCAGAAATGACGAAGGATGATACGATGTATCTGGAGGTTGGTGGGGTGGTAGGTGAGGACCAGTGGGGTCTTGGTGATGATTGGAAGGGCGGGGATCAAGGGCAGAGAAGCGGGAAGTGGAGGAGATGCGGTGGAGAGCATCGTCAACCACGTCTGAGGGGAAATTGTGGTCTTTGAAGAAGGAGGCCATCTAGGTTGTTCGGTATTGGAATTGGTCCTCCTGGGAGCAGATGCGGCGAAGGTGAGGGAATTAGGAATATGGGATGGCATTTTTACAGGGGGCAGGATGGGAGGAGGTGTAATCTAGGTAGCTGTGGGAGTCAGTCGGTTTATAGTAAACATCCGTGTTGAATCGGTTGTCCGAGATAGAAATGGAGAGGTCTAGGAAGGGGAGGGAGGAGTCTGAGATGGTCCAGGTAAATTTGAGGTCGGGGTGGAAGGTGTTAGTAAAGCAGATGACCTGTTTAACCTCCTCGTGGGAGCACGAGGTAGCACTGATACAGTCATCGATGTAGCGGAGGAAAAGGTGGGGGGGTGGTGCCAGTGTAGCTGTGGAAGATGTACTGTTCCACATATCCAACGAAGAGGCAGGCATAGCTGGGGCCCATGCGGGTGCCCATGGCTACTACTTTGGTTTGGAGGAAGTGGGAGGATTGGAAAGAGAAGTTGTTCAGAGTGAGGACCAGTTCAGTCAGTCAAAGGAGGGTGTCAGTGGAAGGGTACTGGTTGGTTCGGCAGGAAAGAAAGAAGCGGAGGGCTTTGAGGCCTTCGTGAGGGGGGGGTGGAGGTGTACAGGGACTGGATGTCCATGATGAAGATAAGGGGTTGGGGGCCGGGGAAGCGAAAATCATGGAGGTGGTGGAGGGCGTGGGTGGTGTCCCAAATGTAGGTGGGGAGTTCTTGGACTAATGGGGACAGGACCGTGTCAAGGTATGCAGAAATGAGTTTGGTGGGGCAGGAGCAGGCTGAAACAATGGGTTGGCCGGGGCAGTCAGGTTTGTGGATTTTGGGCAGGAGGTAGAAACGGGCGGTGCGGGGTTGTGGGACTATGAGGTTGGAGGCGGTGGATGGGAGATCCCCTGAGGTGATGAGGTTATGGATGGTCTGGGAGATGATGGTTTGGTGGTGGGAGGTGGGGTCATGGTCAAGGGGGCAGTAGGAGGAGGTGTCCGCGAGATGGTGTTTAGCCTCAGCAATATAAAGATTGAAACTCATTTTGACATAGAACTCTCAACATCAATAGACAGGACATTTATTTGGACTCAAATGCAGATTATCAAGCTGAAAATAAATATAAACCTGCTGTGCAATCCAGCTCTGACTAATTGGCATCACTTTATAGGATCAGAAATAACATAATTGCACTACCTAGGATTTAAGAAAAATGTTTTCATATCAAGCAGTTCAGCATTTTTGCCAGTTGTAAGGCTGTAAAATGTCCACAGGCTTGACAGCCAAACACTGTTGATCCTTGGTCACCATCAGCTATTTTTCATTTTTCTAGACAACAACTTGCAGGGGTGGTTGCAGCTGTTCATTATCTCACTACCTCTCATTTCAACTGTTCTTAAGAAAGATGAAAGCACCTGGGTTAGAAGCATATTGGTATTCAAGACATATTTAAGAGCAACCTTCCCTGAGGAATGAAATAAGTACACACCCCAGGTTCCTAAATACTGTGCAAGGAAAATAATTTCTTCCACAATACATCTATCAGTTTAGTAGCACAGGAAAACGTAAAGCTATTAGAGCACAGTTCTTCAGTTCAGGGAATTTTACCCCAAGGACTCATTCAAATATCATGGCTTTTTCAAAAAAAATTAGCATTGTGTTTACTAAGGAACTAAATGTTAATAAACAGTCACATCCTTCTAATGCTCTTCCTCGGATCAAAACTATAAACTTCGGAAAGGTTGTGATTGTGAAAAAGTCTCACAATTGCATAAACTATATACAGCAGACACTCCAGGATCCCACGACCCCATTTTGAACATGCTTTTCAGAAATGAAACGACATAACAGTATACAGAATTAAAGATACTTGGAACAGATACAGTACTTTATTGTTCAGTAGACTGTATACTGTATATACACTGAGGTATCTGACATTACACCATCTTACATGCACATCTTGATAACAATGTTTTGATTATCCTACAAAATATATATAGAAGTTGGAGTATGCAAGCTTTGTTACTTTGTAGATTTTGTTTTTAACTGAACACAGCAAATCATCTGCAGTGTCAACACCTTCTTTGCTGCAGATGATACTTGACTGGCTAATTATCAAACAAGAGTGTGAAAACAGAAAAATCACTTTTTAAGTTGCATATAAAGAGTACAAATGAGACATAAAGGAAAAACCTGAAGCACATATATCCCTGTGAATGTGGGTTTGTTCTAGATCTATACAGCACATGCAGCTGGAACCATATGACATAATACCAATCAGCCCATATTCCTACACAGTCCAATTCTTTACTTGCAGTCATCTAACATGACCCATGAACGTGTGGAGCATTGAAGGGTTGTCTCATTCTCACCATACAAAACTGAATCCACTGGCATTTTCCACTTTTTCTTACAACTATATGCAAATTGAACACTGATTACTGAGCAGCATCATTTGCGAATATACAGAATGTTACATTCATGTACAACCCAGCCCCCCCGTACATATTGTACTGCATGGATAAGGAAATGTCACTATACAAGCTGCATTCCGCTCAGAGGAAGGGCACACCCCATATCGGCCCAGATGAAAACCTTCCTGCACCTCTCAGGCCTACACTAGCACATCAAAAAGCCTCCTCTATGACCCAGAGATAGATGTGCAAAAAGCCCACCTTTCCTGGCCAGTTCAGGGTCCCACCACTAACAACATGCCTCACGCCGCTGATAACGTAGTGCCCCAGCTACACATGTCACACCCTTTTTCCTCAATTCTGGAGAAGGTCCCTGAAGCCATCTTCCAACACACCCAACCACCTTTCCTTCCCCCTCCCTCCCCTCCCCCACCGACACCTTCTCCTCCCCCAAACCATCTCTGCTGGCTCGTGTGACAGCTCCTAACCACAGGTGACTGCCATCTCGTCCACATCCCATTCTCCTTCGCTGTACAGAGATGTTGGTCCTCCTTCAATCCCTGCTCCTCCTCCTCCCACCAGGTACACAGTGTCTTCCCACTTCTGCAATTAGGGATCTGCACATAGCCCCTCCGAGGTGAAGGCTCTCTCCTCCTCCTCCTCCTCCTGTCATCACCCCCAGGAGGACCTTTCCCTCCCTTATCCCCTTCATTCCTCCTCCTAGCTCCCTCCACTGCTCTCATCCCTCCAGACTCATTCTCCTCACCCTCTCCACTCCCTCCTAATCCCCTATTCTCATCCCCCACTATCGTTAGTGCCTCCCCTTTCCAAGGGGAAGGGAGACCCCCTGCAACTGAGGTCCGCCTGTGCACCTGTCACTGAGGGAGGGGGAGGGGGAGGGGGAGGGGAGGGGGGTGGTCAGCTTTCATCCTCGCCCCGTCCCCAAACACAATCGGAACCAGTTTTCGGCACGCCCTTTTCCCCCAGACTGCGCTCGGGCCGCACGCTAAGGAATTAACAGACGCACGGCCGCCGCCTGGAACTGCTGTCAGCCTCCGATACTCACCATCACCCAAAGCGCGAACCGACAACAGTCTCCCCGCTATCCCCGCTAGCCGAAAGATGGCGGCCGCTTCAGGTTAGTATGGGCCCAGTACGCATGCGCTACCGCTCGCCGCGCCTCCCGGGAATTGTAGTCCTCCATCTTTCGGCGCCGCGTGAGACTACAAATTCCAGCAGCACTTAATGCGCAGGCGCTCTCCTCACGGGTGGAGCACAGTGCACTATGGGAGTTGTAGTTCAACTCGCAATCCCAGTTCATAGCAGGAGTCATTGCTCAATATTTCCACCTGGAGTATGTACGTAAGGGATTTTCCAGCGATCCGTTAAAACAAAACCCTTGGAATCAACGCGGATTATATGTACTCCCGTAAATTGCATCGGATAAAGGAAGAAGTGGAATTTTTGACAGCCTAATTGGGAAACGTTTCCCCACGTCATTGTTTGTGAATTGGACTGAGTTGTGACAATTTGTGGTCTGTACATCCGATTTAACTTTCAAAATACAATCTCACAATCGAAAATACCTGACTCAATAATGTTTTACTGAACTGTGCTTGATGCAGGGTCACGATCTGAAATGTGAACTCTGTTTCTCTTTCCACCGATGCTACCAGATTTGCTGAGGTTTTCCAGTCTTGTCCGATTTTATTTCAGTACAATATTACAATTTTGCCTGAAATTTTATGTATATATTTACTGAACTCAGACCTTAAGCTGGTACTTTAAACCCAGCACAATTCTTTCTATTAACATCTTATCCATTGTTCTATTTCTGGTTAAAGATGAGCCACAAGTATAAAACACAATAGCTGTTAGTATAGAAACTGACAATCCAAAATAAACAGGAACTGGAGTAGGCCAATGTACTTGACAAATGTTTACACAAAAGTATGACCAAATGTCACAAGGTGAAGTGTGTTTGTAGACCCATGATGTACCACATGCAAGTATTTGTTGAAATCTTGATGTTTGTGAGCGTTATGCCATGTTAAAATTGATTGTTATATAAGCCATATTCTGGATATTCAGTATTCTCACTGACACCAGAGTCCAGAAGCAACTGGTCTGCTTGAATAAAAACTGAAAGAACTGCGGATGCTTTAAATCAGAAACAAAGACAGAGGTTGCTGGAAAAGCACAGCAATCTGACAGTGTCTGTGAAGAGGTATCAAAGTTAATGTTTCAGGTCTGGTGATCCTCCCTCAGAGCTTCCTTAGTCAAGATGATGAGGGGCACAGATAGAGTGGATAGCCAGGGACATTTTCCCATGGCGGACATGTCTATCATGAGTGGGCATAATTTTAAGGTGATTGGGTAAAGGTTTAGGGGAGATGTCAGTGGTAGGTTCTTTATACAGAGAGTGGTGGGTGCATGGAATGCAATGCTCGCAGTGGTAGTAGAGTCAGAGACATTAGGGACATTTAAGCAACTCTTGGATAGGCATGTGGAAGATAGTTCAATGAAGGGTATGTAGGTTAGTCTGATCTTAGAGTAGGATAAAAGGTCAGCACAACATCGAGAGCCAAGGGCCTGTACTGTGCTGTAATGTTCTATGTTCTATTAGTAAAAAATTGTGAGGTAAAATTTATAGAAACCAAAGCTGATTTGCAGCCAGTGGTAAAATGGAGCAGAAATCAGTTCAGCTTACATGAATTTATAAACTATAATTTTACATCCATTTATCATCAATTTAAATGCCAAGATCTTTTTAATAGAAATCATTTGTAGATGTTGTTGCATTATGACATTGTAAATTTGTTTGTGAAAAATGTACATTGGGTGCATTAGAAAGCCCTGTGGCCAGAAACAGGATTTTCCTTATAATCCTACAAGGTATTTACCCAGACCAAAAAGTTTCTTCACTTGGTGTAAAACATTAGTACAGAGACAAATAACAGCATTACACCCCCAGGAAACAGAATGTTTAGGTATCAGACTCTAGGCCACTGGTAATCCAAGTGCTTAAGAAAAGATACAAAAATGGCAGGTGACATTTCACTATTTTGTGAAGTAGCAACAGCTAAATGAGATTGACGCATAGATGAGACTTAAAGTCTGCAGAAGGACATAGATAGGTTAAAAGAGTGGGCAATGGTCTGGCAGATGGAGACAATGTTGGTAAATGTGAAGTCATCCATTTTGGTAGAAATAACAGCAAAATAGACTGTTATTTAAATGGTGAAAAATCACAGCATACTGCTGTACAAAGGCATATGGGTGTTCTTGTGCATGAATCACAAAAAGTTGATTTGCAGGTATAGCAGGTAATTAAGAAGGCAAATTGTATTTTGTCCTTCATTGTTAGATGGATGGAGTTTAAAATTAAGGAGGTTATTCTACAACAATATATGGTGCTGGTGAGGCCAATTCTGGAGCACTGTGTTCGGGTTTGATCTCCTTACTTGAGAAAAGATATACTGGCACTGGAAAGGGGCACAGAGGAGGTTCATTAGGTTAATCCCAGAATTGAAAGGGTTGGCTTATGAGGAGAAATTGAGTAGACTGGAATTGGAATTTAGAAGAATATGAGGCGATTTTACAGAGCTATATAAAATTATGAAGGAACAGGGAGGTTATTTCCATTGGCCGGGGAAACTAGAACTAGGGGCATAGCCTCAAAATAACAGGGAGCAGGTTTAGGATTGTGTTGAGGAGGAACTTGTTCACCCAAATGGTTGTTGATCTGTGAAATTCCCTGCTCAGTGAAGCAGTTGAGGCTACCTCGTTGAATGTTTTTAAGGCAAAGATAGATTTTCGAACAGTAAAGGAATGAAGGATGATGATGAGGGGCGTGTTGTTGGAGCTGAGTCCACAAAAAGGTCATGATTCGGAGATGCCGGGGTTGGACTGGGGTGTACAAAGTTAAAAATCACACAACACCAGGTTATAGTCCGACAGGTTTAATTGGAAGCACACTAGCTCGATCGTAACACAGAATGTGGCAGTGAACACAGCCCTCCACAATCACCTGATGAAGGTGCGTCGCTCCGAAAGCTAGTGTGCTCCCAATTAAACCTGTTGGACTATAACCTGGTGTTGTGTGATTTTTTAACTTTGCACAAAAAGGTCAACCATGATCTTATTGAATGACGGAGCAGGCTGGAGAGGTGAGGTGACCTATTCCTGCTCCTATTTCTTATGATCTTATGTGATGTGGGGTTGGGAAATCGTTTGGATTACTGGTAAAAGTGGAGCAAAACTCGAACCTCCATCACACAGAATTCCCTCATCTGCTATGCCCAATCTCAGGACGCTCCAGTTTCACCTCAAACCTCAGTCTGAGATCATGGGGATTTCTTTTGTGTTAAGGCATTGAGGTCACTGCCGCTAAATCTGTTGGCTTTATTATTTTTAGTTTTATGTTGTTGTGTATGTGTGTGTATGTATGTAGAGGGGGGCAAGGGAGAAATTCGACCTTTCCAAGGACCACCCACGGTTGTCTTGACCCTTAACCCGGACGCTTTGGACTCTGGCTGGAACTTTCTTTCTGCTGAGCAATTCAAGTGTGAAATGACCAGGAGCTTGGTCAGCTCTCCTTAACGCTTCAGTGTAACAGGAAGGATCCAGTTTAAGAGGAGCCAGACCCAGCACACAATCTGAGATATTAAACAGGGGAGGGGAGAAAAAACACTTGAACCCACTCTGTGCAAGATTTCCATTCCTTTAAACCGTCAGGACAATAACTTGGAAACGACATTATTTTGTTAGAAGGAAATGGACAGGAGGAAATCGGACGCTGTTGGTTTCACGATTGCAAACAATTGAATGATTTGAGATTATCTGAATTTAGCGGCAGAAACTGAAGCAGAGCTGATGTAATGAGATGGGAATAACGGTCTTGTCAGCAGCACCACACAAACCCAAAAGCAAAACAAAGTAACGCAAGGTTTAGGTGAAAGAGACTGCGGTTGGAAAGCCCCTCGGAAAATACCGCCTAAAGGCGGGTGGGGGAAGGAGCCAGGGCTCTGTATAAATCGCTCCTGCGCCTGATCGCTAACGTATTTGCAACAAGCAAAGAAAAAGCCACCATTTCGGGCAGGAACCTACTGTTAACCCAAAAGAAAATCAAACATCCCTTCCAGATCACCTTTTCACACAAAATTGAAACAAAAAAGGAGGAAGTGTTTAGGACAAAATGCTGAGACCAAGTATCCTGGCTTGCTGTGTTTTATGTCTGTTTCAGGTAAGTTTCAATGTGTTTAAAATTACTGCGATGGAGTCAGCTTGCTCCCTGTTGAAAACCTTTTTTTAAAGAAATGGGACTGGAATTTCTTTCTGCATTTGGCGAGTGAGTGCGAGAGAACAAACACTGGGAAATAGACCGCGGGGGGGATTGTTCACTGACTAATGACTTGCAGATGCCGGGGGTGGACAAAGTTAAAAATCAGACAATGCCAGGTTATAGTCCAACAGGTTTATTTGGAAGCACACTTGAATGTTGGGAGTCTGATCAATAGGATAAGTGAGCCTAGGACACAGACACTTGCAAATATAACATCACAGTTACCAATGAAACGTGGCTTAGAGGAGGGCAGGAAGAGCAAGTGGACATTTCTGGTGTACAGGGTTTCAGAGAGGGATTGGCAGCTGAAAAATAGTTGCAGATGGAAGTGGGAGTGCATAGGAGAGACAATCAAATCAGGACGGACGATGTCCGCAATATTGAGCACTTACGGCTGGGAATATACCGTACATCCCCTGTCAGAGGGAGATAGAAAAGCAAACGTGTAATCGAAACAAAAACAGCAGTTGTTGGAAAAACTCAGCAGGTCTGGCAGCATCTGTGCAGAGAAATCAGAGTTAACTTTTCAGATCCTCAGAACTGAAATGTGTCATAGGCTGAATGTTGCCGAGTGCAGAAACGATGAACGTTGGAGGTTTCAGTCAGTTAGCGTTAGTGTGAAAGGTTATCGAGGGCGCAGAATTCTTAAAAGACATTGGCGGATGGTGTTGTTTCCAACACAGCTCAACAATGGGAGGGGGATATTTTCCTCAATTTTGCGAAATGAAGACGGCAGATGGGCAGGAGTACCAGCACTTGCATGGTCATGGTCACAATTTTGTTAGATGTAGACGTAACTGCGGGAGAGGGGCAAAGGTTAACCTAACAAATAATAGGTGGCAATGCAAACACTGTGGATGCGGAGGCTGAGTGAGAACGATTGCTTACGTGATAAACATAGAAGACAAATAACAAATGTTTGACCATTACCAGGCTATGCTACTGAGAGCAAATGAGGATTGCAGAGGCTGGAGCTCAGGAATGTGGGGAGGGGGAGGGGCTGAGAGATAAATCGGAGGGTGGGGGCGGGGGGTGAGGTAGCTGGGAAGGCCATAGGTAGATGAAGGCAGGGGCTGATGGTGATAGATCAGAGGGGAGGGTGGAGAGGATAGGTGGGAAGGGAGATGGACAGGTAGGACAGGTCAAGAGGGTGGTGCTGAGGTTGGAGGGTCGGATCTGGGATAAGGTGGGGAGAAGGGAGATGAGGAAACTGGTGAAATCGATGTTGATGCTGTGTGGCTGGAGGGTCCCAAGGTGGAAGATGAGGTGTTCTTCCTTCAGTCCTCAACTGGCTTGGATTTGGTGGTGGAGAAGGCTCAGGACTTGCGTGTCCCTGGCAGAGTGGGAGGGGGAGTTGAAGTGGTCAGCCACAGGGCGGTGGGGTTGTTTAGTGCGTGTATCCCAGAGCTGTTTCCTCAAACACTCTGCGAGTTGCCATCCTGTCTCCCCAATGTAGAGGAGACCACATCGGGAACAATGGACACAGTAGAGAAATGTTTGGATGCTCAAGAAAATTTCTACTGGATGTGGAAGGATCTTTGGAACTTTGGATGGAAGTGAGGGAGGAGGTGTGAGCACACATTTTACACCTCTTGCAGTGCCAAGGGAAGGTGCCAGCAGTGGAGGGTGGGGGGCGTGGATCTAACAAGGGAGTCACAGAAGGAATAGTCTCTGCGCAATACTGATAGTTGTGGGGAGGGAAATATATCCCAGCGGTAGGGTCTGACTGTAGGTGGCGGAAATGGCAGAGGATAATGTGCTGTATCCGGAGATTGGTGGGTGGAAGTTGAGGACCGGGGTTTCTAGTTTGTTGCGGGTGGAGGGATGGGGTTTGAGGGCAGAGGTGTGGCAAGTGGAGGAGATGTACTAGAGGGTATCATTGATCATGTGGGAGGGGAAATTGAGGTCTTTGAAATAGGAGGCCATTTGGGATGGGCTGGAGTGGAATTGCTCTTCCTGGGAACAGATATGGCGGAGGAGGAGGAAGTATTTTTACAGAGGGTTGGGGTGGGAGGAGGTGTAATCCAGATAGCTGTGGGAGTCAGTGGGTTTAAAGTAAATGTCCTTGTTGAGTCAGTTACCAGAGATGGAGATGGGTCCAGGAAGGGGAGGGAGGTGTCTGAGATGGTCCAGGTGAACTTGAAGTCAGGGTGGAAAGTATTAGTGAAGTTGATGAATTGTTCAACTTCCTCATGGGAGCACGAGGTGATGCCAGTACAGTCATCAATGTAGTAGAGGAAAAGATGGGGGACGGTGCCAGAAACATTGACTCTCCTTCTCCTTGAATGCTGCCTGACTGGCTTTTCAAGCAACACACTTTTCAAACAGGCTACTGAGAGCACCAAGTGAACCTACAGCAGCTGCTTGCTATCCTCACTGGCTAAAGATGAGGTGCCAGAGGACTGCAGGACTAGTCACTTTGTACTGTTGTTTAAAATGGAGAAAGGGATCAGCCAAGTAATTTGGGGACCCTGCAGCCTTCTGGATTCAATATCAAGTTCAATAAATTTAGGGCTTGAACTCTCCCATGTCCTTAGCCCAACCCCCATACACCAGGCCTTGTTGTCACAGGGTCTGGCATTACACTTCCATTGTTAGCCACTAATATCCCCATTGATAATTATTAGATTAGATTAGATTCCCTACAGTGCGGAAACAGGCCCTTCGGCCCAACAAGTCCACACCGACCCTTCGAAGAGCAACTCACCCAGACCCATTCCCTTACATTCACCCCTGACTAATGCACCTAACACTATGGGCAATTTTAGCATGGGCCAATTCACCTGGCCTGCACATCTTTGGACTGTGGGAGGAAACCGGAGCACCCGGAGGAACCCCAGAGGAATCTGTTCCCACTTATGGTTTACTCCTTACCCCTCCCCACTCCCCGTATCTTCTGCAAAAAAATGACATTTTTCTAGCTAACATCAGTTTTGAGGAAGGGTCACTCAACCCAAAACCTTAACTCTGATTTCTCTGCATAGATGCTGCCAGATCTGCTGAGCTTTTCCTCAAATTTGTGTTTTTGTTTCTGATTTGCAGCATCTGCAGTTCTTTCAGTTTTTGACTACAACTCAATTGGTTAACCTTGTTGGTAGACACATTTAATTGGAAAGAAATCTTGAAGCACAGTATAAGTTATCCTCAGAGAAATGTGGATTTATCAAATACAGTTAACATGGATTTGTTAACAAAACATAATATTTGACTACTGTGTTTAGTTGTTTTTTGAGGAGGTGGTTCATTTGAAATACCTACCTAAATATTTGTAAGGCTTTGATGACATCAGAAATGTAAAATCTCAAAGGATCAAGTTTAAGTCACAAGTTGGATCCAAATTGAGCTCAGTGGCTGGAGTGAAGGAGTCAATAGGTGTATTTGTGTCTGGAAAGATGTTTCCAATGAAGATTAGCACAAGGTCCCTTGCTTTACTTGGTGACCAGTAATTTACATTGAATTGCAGGGGACTTTTTTAAAGATGATATAAAAGTTGGCCTAGTATTTGATAATAAAAATGGAAGTTGTTGAGTGCAGGAAGATAGCAAGGGGCTGATCAGATGGATAAAAATGTGTCAAATGTAATTCAGGCCAGAGAGGTGTGGGTACACGTTTGGGGAAAGCTAACAGGACCAAGGATATGCAGCAAATGACAGGATGCCATAGATTGTCAGGTAACAGAGGGGCTTGGATTGCATAGTCACAAGCAGCAGGATAGATCGTTTGGGGCATATATACGGAATATATTATTCATTAATCAGGGCACTGAATATAAAGTCAGGAAGGTTGTACTAGAATTAGACATTAGAGAGAAAACCTGCTAGGCCATAGTGAAAGTATTGGAAACAATTCTGGTTACTGCTTTGCAGGAAGAATATGATTCCACTATGGAGCTATGGGAGCTTTCCTATTCATTTGTAAGATGTGGGTGTCACTAGCTGGGCCAGCATTTATTGTCCATCAGTAATTGTCACTAAGAAAGTGATGGTGAAGCTACCTTCTTGATGCATTGCAGTCCTTGAGGTGTAGGGACATCTCTATGTACCAGCCTTCCCATGTTAAAGACTCCACCCACAGGTTCTTTCCACACACAGTACTTCATGGTAAGCATCTTTTTTACTTTGAAGAACTGACAGAGAGAGAAAGAGGGTGGGGTGGGGGGAAGTGAGGCGAAATCTTTCATCCTCATCAGATGTTTGCTGAAGTCCAGATCTCCAGTGAAGTGCCTACGAGACTACTTTGATTTGTCTCAGTGTCCTGGACTAATGAATGGAGAGTGAAAGCCAGGGTTCCTGTCTCTGATCACTATCTAATGGATCAATTGTTGGGAAGTGCATGTGAGGGTCAAACATGATCTGTTGCTTGGTAGAATGGTTTTGCCTGCAGACACTCTGAGTTTCAAGCACGAGGGATGAACCTGAGGCAAAACGTGTGATAGTTGCTGGGAACAAGAAATTACTGAGTGGGAAGTATCATTTCCTTTGTGTCTGGCCACCTTTTAATTGCAATATTTCACTTGTACCTTTTGAATTTCAAAGGGACCGGAACATTATGAACATAATTCACTGATGACTATTGGTTACTTTTGCCAGTTGTCAGAAAGTAGTGAAATGATTTTGAAAGTCTAACCTGCCTTTAAGCCAACATGGTTTAATGTAGTGAGAGTATACAACTAGAGTATGGTACTAGAGGTGCCAGTTGGAAAGACTGAGGGGAAGTGTGATAGGTACATGAAAAGGAAGTCAGTAGACGTTTCTGTTGATAAGAAGACTTGAGGTAAATCGAGCGGGAGGAAGCTCATGCAGAGCACAAACATTTGTGTAGACTGATTGTGCTGAATGTCCTGCTTCTGCACTGGAAGCATTTTATCACTGCCATCTCAAGGTAGAAAAGCTAAAGTCCAATTTCTCACAACTCCTGGTATTAGGAATCAGCTTTGTGGCTCTCCTTGCAACCTGTGCATTAAGATTTCCACAGTACCTTTGATAATTAGAGATGAACAATATGTAGTTTTCCAGGTGCAATCTGACTTCGGCAATAAAAGATTTGATTGTTAAATCCTCCACTTTATATTTTAATGTTTGCGGTTATATAGTTCAACAAGCTATTTTGATACCTAGTGTCAAATGCACAAAGACTCCCAGGTCTTACAATGGTAATGGTATCTTTGTAAGATCATCCAAATCTGTTGGCAAGAAATTGGCCCAAAAATGTGCTGCGTCCTGTCCCAGCATTAAGGCATTAATTCCTTCAGAGCAGTTCCAGCGGGTGAGACATCAAGTCCATATGCCTGAGACCAGACTGCAGAAATAACTCAGTCTCAGCAGGACACTCTTCAGAGGACAGAGTAACAATGTCCCCACAACATCCCTGAAGAAATTTAATTATTTCTGCCAAATAACTGTAGTCCCTGGCCTGTGACAGATGAAAATGGGGACTCACAACAAGCAGTGAGAGGTGAAGACAAGGTGTTGGTGAGATTGTAGAAACCTCTAAACAATTCAGTTGTCTGACCCTTCAACCATCACCTTCATGGTACATGGCAGAATCTGCAGATTGCACATTGAACTTACCAACCACCTCAAGACCCAACAAAATGGAGAGGAAACCAGTCATCCTCGATCCAAAGAGACTGATTAAAAAGGAGAACAATGGAGAATTCCCTCCCTCACGGCAGCATGGGTCTGTCTACAGCACATGAACTGCGTGGTTCAAGAAGGCAGCTGACCACCACCTTCTGAAGGGCAGTTGGCGATAAGCAATAAATGATGGCCAGGCAACGTCGCTCATTTTTTAATAGGAAAAAAAAGTAACACAATATCGTTGCAGTTTTGTAATTCTCATTTATCAGCTTGAACCATCCAACACTGTCTCTCCACTTCTTACATTTCTGTAAGCTATCGTGCTGCCATACAATGTCAGAAACAAAATTGAGAAACATTTGCATAAAAGTATGATATTTAAACTGGGACTGAATATCTTTTATAAAGCATCTATATCTTACTAAAAAAAAATCTTGCACCTGATCTATTATTCCCCACAGTCTTGGCCCACGTCATCTAAAACTTCATAGAGTCATTACAGGAGTAATTGGCATTATGCTTATGTCATTGAACTGATGAACTAAAACCCCAGGCTAATGTTTGCGGACATGGGTTCAAATCCCATCATTGTTTGTTCTAAAAACTCATTTGGAGACAGGTATCTGTTGTCTGTAAGCACTTAATTAGGCCTACAAGCAACTCTATTCTCACATTAAAGTCTTTGGCTCTTACTGTTCTCTGGAATGCCTGAACGAACCCAATTATGGAAGGGCGACAAATACTTACCAGTGTCACCCAATTCCCAAACAAGAATAAAAAAAGAATTATGGCTCAGAAGAAGGCCATTCAGCTAACCAAATCCATGCTAGGTCTCTGTAAAGCAACACATCTTGTGTGCGAGCATAGGAATTGATCAAGGAATGTTTAAATATGATGTAAGAGCAGAAGTAGACCATTCAGCCCATTAGTTGAGAGTGGAGTGCTGGAAACGCACAGCAGGTCAGGCAGCATCCGAGCAGCCAGAGAATCGACGTTTCGGGCAAGCACTCTTCATTTAGCCCATTGAGTTCTCTCTACAATTCAATGAGATCGTGCCTCATTTCATAATCCGTAACTCCAGTTACCTGACATTTTCCTCTAACTCTTGTTTCTCCGACTGATTAAACATATGTTTATCACAGCCGTGAATATTCTTAATGAACCAGCCTGTATGGTAAAGAATTCCACAAGTTCACTACATCAGAGAGGAGAGATCTCTCCTCAACTCTTTCCTAGTTAGGCAACCGCTTATGCTGAGATTATGCCATCTGCACCCAGAGTTTCCTACAGGGGGAGACAAACTTTCCATAATCTACCTTCACTAGTCCCGTAGGCATCTTATATTTTTCAATAAGGTCACATTTTATTCTTCTAAACTTCAATGAGTTTGCATTTGTTGGCACTGCTTACAATACAGTGAACATGTTGGTTGTGGGACTGTTCTTGGAATGTAACTGACTGTGGCTGTGGACAGAACTCCTGTCTGCTGAATGATATTTGCTAGAGAGAAGGCAGGGTATGTGATATATACAGAGTCCATTCCAAAGGACATATCTTAAAAACAAAACTGGTAATGTTTCTTTTTAGGGATACACATCAAGAAAGGTAAGAATACTGTCACCTCCACAAGTGGAATGTTCATTTGTATACCTACAGAAAATAGGTCCAAGTGTAGACCATGTCAGTCTAAAATCTTGCAATGCCCTACTGCAATGGAGAAAAATGGACTCCTTCTGCGCAATAATCCTATTGCCATTTTAATTGTTGATCTGAATTAAAAGGGAGGTGCTAAACCATTTTAGGAATTTCTAAGCCACCACTTGCAATAAATCCAGTCTTTGCTTCAAACAAATACTATATATCCATTTGCAGTCTTTCAGAAAGTCTTGAATTCATACCACACCTTTCATGACCACAGAACAACACAAAGCACTTCGCAGCCACATTTTGAAGTGTTGTCACTATGACAATAAGGAAAAGTGACACAACCACCTCCCTCAAATAGAAAGGCGATGATGTCCAGCTAATCTGTTTCTATAATGTTGATTGAGGGATCAATATTAGCCAGGACTTTGGGAATTCCAGTGCTGTACTTCAAAATAGCATCCAGGCTCAGGGCTCTGAAATTTCTCACCTCAACCCCTCTATACTTAGTTTTTTCCTTTTAGTCAACCCAGGGATATTATTACGCAGCTCAGGAGCAGGTGGGACTTGAACCCAGGCCTCCCAGTCCACGGGGAGGGATACCACCAGTGCCTCACCTCTTTCCTCCATGCACCTGACAGGGTGTGAGATTATCCAAAATACTGCACCTTCAATAATGCCCCACCACCCCACTCTCAGCACCACACTAGAGTCTCAGGCTTGGGTTCTGTGCTTACACATTCAGCATGAAACTTGAAACCACATCGTTCTGACTCAGAGGCCAGAATGCTAGCAACTGAGGCATGACTGATGAAGGGCTTCTGCCTGAAACATCGACTGTCCTGCTCCTCGGATGCTGCCTGAACAGCTGTGCTTTTCCAGCACCACTCTAATCTAGACCATGACTGATACCCAAGTATCTGGTGGCAGATGATCTATCCTCCAGAAAGGGATTTACCATGTGACTGCACTTCACAATTCACCCAAATTACTTGCTGACCACATTCCTTTGATATTTATAAATTGGAAATCACCCAGACACTCACATCACTTTCACTGAACAGGTCTGAAATACATTCTTGCAGCTTGACTTACTTCTCTATTTAAGCATTCACACCATCTCCTCAGTCTACCCCTTCCCCCTATGCTGGTAAGTATGGCCTCAACTAGTGAGCACATATAGAATAGAATTCCTACAGTGTGGTAACAGGGCCCTTGGCCCAACAAGTCCACACCGACCCTCCGAAAAGTAACCCACCCAATCCATTCCCCTACCCTTTTACCCTATATTTACCCCAGACCAATGCACCTAAACTACACATCCCTGAACACTATGGGCAATTTTCCATGGCCAATTCACCTAACTTGCACATCTTTGGATTGTGGGAGGAAACTGGAGCACCCAGAGTCCCCACACCTGCTCCTGGTCGATCAATGCTTGTTTTTACATCTCTCCATGGGTCTACTTTCCCCAGCTCCTCCAGCCTTATAACTGCCTGAGATGTCAAGACGGCATTTTGAGTACCCTCTATTTTAATCTCTCCACTGCTGACGAACATCAGCATCCAGGCTCAGGGCTCTGAAATTTCTCACCTCAACCCCTCTATACTTAGTTTTTTCCTTTTAGTCAACCCGTTCAGGGATATTATTACGCACCTCAGGAGCAGGTGGGACTTGAACCCAGGCCTCCCAGTCCACGGGGAGGGATACCACTAGTGCCCCACCTCTTTCCTCCTGCAATCCACTCTATAAACCCACCTCTCTGGAAAAGCTATGACCATCTGCCATGTCTTCCTTGGCTCACCGTCTTTTTTTTTCTTGTCTGATTTTGCTCCTGTGAAGCACCTTAGGACATTTCATTACATCAAAGGTGCCATATAAATGCAAGTTGTCCTTCCACTTTTTAAAAAAGTGCTCAAGTAAAAGTATCTCTTTAGTTCATCATTTAATTTTATAATACTTGTCCAATTAATATAAGGAAGCAACAAAGTCATTTCAAAGCAGTACATTTTTACAAATGCTTCATCTGATACAACCTGAAGAATTCTGTTAAACCCAAAGAAGTCTGTTAAACTCCACCTTTGTGGGTGAGGCACAGTGGTTTACTTTCAAAAGTCCCTTTGTCAGAGACAAACAAAATATCTTTCTTCCAGCAGAATGGCAGAGTTACAGCAGATAATACTGCAGCTGCAGCTCTGAAGGGAATTACCTAAAAGGCCCATTACACAGCCTGCTGTGCTTCAGCTTGGTTGAACTGATGCTTGTCCAGATTTCAGTGTGCAGTAAAATATTTCATGAAGGAAGAAGACATAGCTTTGGGTGGCACGGTGGCACACTGGTTAGCACTGCTGCCTCACAGCGCCAGAGACCCGGGTTCAATTCCCGCCTCAGGCACATTCTCCCCGTGTCTGCGTGGGTTTCCTCTGGGTGCTCCGGTTTCCACCCACAGTCCAAAGATGTGCAGGTCAGGTGAATTGGCCATGCTAAATTACCCGTAGTGTTAAGTGAAGGGGTAAATGTAGGGGAATGGGTCTGGGTGGGTTGTGCTTCGGCGGGTCAGTGTGGACTTGTTGGGCCGAAGGGCTTGTTTCCACACTTAAGTAATCTAATCTAAAATCTAAAAACGTTTCTAATCTCCAATCTTGCCAAAATGCTTAAAAGCCAGCTTAAAAGCCAGCCACCTTCAAGCAAATGTGAAAGTTTAACCACATTTGATTATGAGCATCGCAGGTTGAGCTCTGATGAAGAGTCACCTAGACTCAAAACATTGGCTTGCTCTCTCTCCAGGGATGCTGCTTCATCCGATGTGACCTCGAGCATTTGTTATTTTCAGTGCAGATTCCAGCACTTGCAGTAATTTGCTCCTATTACCAATTATGTGGCAACTATGGCAGTCTCTTACTCTCGTCTTTGAGTAAGAAGGTCATGGGTTTAACCCTGACATGATCCAGGCTGACAGCTCAACGTAGTTCTGAGAGAGTGCAACATTGTCAGAGGCAGTATTGTTGAAATGACCTGTTAAAACATGTCTGCTCTCTTGGGTGACATAAAGTGATAAGGATTTTCCCCAGTTTATTCATCCCTTAGTATTTAGGCACTGAGGTCTAAAATGGTTTGGCACCTCCGTTTTAATTGTTGATCTGAATTAAAAGGGCAATAGAATTATTGCACAGAAGGAGTCCATTTTTCTCCATTGCAGTAGGACAGTGCAAGTTTTTAGACTGACATGGTCTACTCTTAAACCTATTTTCTGGCCCATTTCTTATCTAAATGGCAGCAAAGTTCTTGAACAAAATAACTTGTTACTGACCCTTTTGAGCAGTTCTCTGATTTTTGGGTACCTTTACTGAGATTGTTTACCATTGTAATTTGCAATATCAACATTTGCCCTTCAATCCTGCTATGTGATTGTAGGCTCTATCTCTGAGAGTTCAGCAGTTCAAACAGAATGGCCACCAGCAGCTATTCAGAGCCTCCAGTGTCAGACTGTAGAAGTGGCTGAGCCAGTGTCACTCAAGTCCCAGGAGCAAAGTTTTTAAAAAGCCTGTGACCATCAGTTGGTGCAGTGGAGAGAATTTCTTCAGTACTTCTCTCAACTCAGAATGGAAAGTTACCGTTTTGAATATAAAACATATGTTCATAATCTGGCCATAGAAACTCACACAAGTAATTTACTGGTATCCTGTTATATGATCAGTTTCAGAGAAACTTTGGCAGGTACATACTGTCGACAGTTCACACCGCTGCAATGATACATAATGATGGAGAGGGTGATGGATAGATTGCAGGTCATAATCTGTCAAGACCTTTCATCATTTTGAAAAATCCTTGGGACATTAGAATCTCTGGCAGTGGGATTTTTTTTTGAGCCATTCCCATAACCCTATTCTTTCATTTCCAACAACAAACCAATGAATTTTCACTTCCCCTTTTCATGACTGGAATGTACCTCCTATAACAAGATGCCAAGTTCTACAGATGTATTACAACTGAAATTATTTTTCTAATACCAGAAAAGATCTATGAGTCCACACTCTCTTCGTTCTCTGTTCCTTGAAGAATCTTATAATTAGAATGCACAGCCTTTCATTGTGCTTTTTCTTCAAGCAGACCACAAAACAAGTTTTTATACTGAGCTGTCTCTGCTACCTCCTCGGTCTCTCCTTGAAACGCTTTACAACCTTTTGCAACGTTCTGCATTCTCCCTTGCTGATCAATGATCGACAAACTTCCACTTTGTGACTAACAGTAAATAAGTGGTAAACTAAAGATGTTCTATCATGGATCCTACCATTTACACCAAAGAAAACAATTCCTTATGTGACGACCCTTAGCCATTTCACTCCCAAATTTGATTTCTTTCTGTTAGTTGGAGACAAAAATACACAATAATTGGCCTCAGTACCTTTAGAGCAGGGACGAGGTCAGTTTGCCTCTGATTGCTAACCTGCAACCATGTCTTGTGCCTTGCATGCATGTGTTAGAATTGGGTGAGGATAGGATTGGGTTGAGCTTTGAATGCTCTGATTTGAACAAATTTAGTAGGTAGGCAAATACTTGGCAGATGAAGTATAATGTGCTTAAATGTGAGTTTATCTACTTTAACAGCAAATAACATTATTATCTGAATGGAAATTGCTTGAGAAAGGGGAAGGTGCAATGAGACCTGGGTGTTTACCTTTGTCCTTATACACCAGTTGCTCAAAGTAATCATGCAGGTGCAGCAGGCAGTGATGAAGGTAGATAGTATGTTGGTCTTCATCGAGAGAGGATTTGCGTACAGAGGCAGGGACATCTTGCTGCAATTGTACAGGACCATGGTGAGACCACATCTGGAATACTGTGTGCAGTTTTGGTCTCCATATCTGAGGAAGGATGTTCTGGCTGTGGAGGAAGTGCAATAAAAGTTCACCAGAAGGATCCCTACAATGGCAGGACTGATGAATGAAAAGAGACTGGATCATTTAGGACTTTATTAACTGGCGTTTAGAAGAATGAAGGGCGGATCTCATAGAAACCTATAACGTTCTAACAGGACCAGTCAGATGTTATGTTCCTAATGACCAGGGAGACCAAAACCAGGGATTAGTCTAAGGATATAGGATAGACCATTTATGCCTGAGATGAGGGTCAAGGAAAATAACAGCACAGGACACAATTCCTCCGTTACTTTGCATAGACTGACTGTTAGGGCTATATTAAGGCTGTATGATTGTAAGAATAACAGAACAAAATTTGATGGGTGTGTTCTGATGGTTTACTCACAGAGGTTGCAGGGCTGGGGGTGAGAACCAGATGTCAGTTAATTGTAAAACCACAGGAAGACAGGGGAGTTTTCACAAGAAAACCCCATAGCCAACAAGATACAGTACAAAATAAAGGCACAGTCACATCACCCTCTGCTTCATTGTAACAATGTTTTCTGCTTTGTTTTTGTTTACAAACCAAAGCTCTTGTGTTTAGGATAAAAGAGATGAGGGAGTTTGCATCTGAGGGAAGTAGGTTGACAGTTTACAAATTGTTGTCGGTCAGCACATCTGAAGAAACCTGGTCGAATATTTTTCCAGGTTGACAGCAGCAGAAATAAAAATCTCCAATTGAACAGTATAGAGGGCATTCATGTTTCTGCCACATTAGAATGTTGTTATTATCTCGTCAGCAGTAGATCAAAGGGTGCAGTGTACTTTAAGATCTCAGTGGCCAGAGCAGAGACCAGGTGCACAGGGGGAGAAGGAGAGAGAACTTCTACAGTGTAATTTAGCAGCAACCTTGTAGAGGCCTTGGACTTCACCATATATTGTCCATTAGATGGGCCAGAATCAGTGAATTGTGACAGTGCAGAAGGAAGCTATGTCTACACCAGTTCAATTACCCTGATCTCAATCTCCTGCCTTTTCTTCATACTCCTGCACACCATTTCCATCCAAATCATCATCTAATGCCCCCTTGAATATCTCAATTTAATCTACCTCCACCACATTCCCAGGCAGTGTATTCCATACCTTAACTACTCGCTGTGTGAAAAGGTTCATTCTTACGTCACCCTTGCCCTGTTTGCATCTCACTTTAAATCTATGCTTTCTCATTCTAGTTCCAGTTTACCAGTGGGAACAGTTTCTCCCTATTTACTCTATCCAGCCTGCTTATGATTTTGAAAACCTTTATCAAATCTCCTCTCAGTCTTCTTCTTTCCAAGGAGAACAGTCCCAACTTCTTCAATTTATCCTTATAACTGAAATTTTTCATTCCTGGAACCATTCTTATAAATCATTTCTGCACTGTCTCCGATATATTCACATCTTTCCTACATTGTTATACTAAGACTATACACATTACTCCAGCTGAGGTCTAAGCATTTTGTATAAATTCAACATCACCGCCTTGCTCCTGTATTCTATTATCTATCACTGCATACTTTATTAATTGCTTTGTCCACCTTTTCTGCCACTTTCAATGATCTGTGCACATCTATACCCAGGTCCCACTTTTAGAGAGAGAACCAGAATGGTTTGAGCTTAACGTCACCTCACTCTAAATGAGGTTCCCCTCCATCTGCTGGCTGCAGGGATCTGATGTGAATAAGTTAGAATAGTCTTGATGAAGCCTCCAGTAAGAGCAAAACAGCATGGTACAGAAATTTCATTCAAAGCATTCAGAGGCAGGAAATGGAAATATTACATTTGGGGATGTGGTGGATGCTGGGACAAGGACTTGAGGGTGTTATTAAGCAGAATGGAAGGAGCTTGACTCTGTTAGACCTGAAGTTGGGACTGGGTGGCTGAGCTAGTTCTATTCCTCTGTACAAACATCCCTTGCCTCAAGGAATATGGATGTTAAAACTGAATTGTCCTGTGTTTGAACTGGAATGTTATGGTTCTCCTTTTCTCTGCTAATCTACCCAGCCAATGGTTTAATTTTCCACCGTGTTGTAGGGGGTGAAAAATACTTTACCAGGAATTCAGAAGTGCAGTCTTGGTCTTGAGCATTTCCTCATCAGTTCACCCAGACATTTGTTATCAAGTTATGTAAACCTGGCTCAGAGATTTAAGAATTTAAGTTCCCTTTATCACTCGTTTACATTTCTTATTTAAGTAGCCACTAAGAGGTATATTGCATTTATTGAGGAGATCTTAAACCTCAAGGTCCTGATTCAGGTTAAGCCTCCCCCAGCACTATTGGAAGGAGAGCATTGTGCTCTCACAATCCGCCTGACATCACCAAAAAAACGTCAATCAACTAGTTGTTACAATACTGTTTTGTGGGATGTTACTCTGTACAAAATCTAAATTCATTCTTTGCATCCTTACCTCTGAAGGTCGCTCCCACATTTGAACTTGTCCCACTTCAAAACTTGAATATACTCTGAGCGAGTGTGTGTGTTTTAGTGGGGATTTCAAGCTGAGGGGCTGGTCAACACCATCAGGCACTGTTCAGATTAGAGCAGATGAGTCCTCCTGATGTCCTAAACAATACTGAATCTTCAATTGACATCAGGTTCACTCAGATACCTGTATCAGGTTACGTAAATTTATGTCAGAGGTAAATGAGTTAAGTAGCGTTTATCATAAATACTCAGTGCATTAAAACAAAATTCTCTTTTTTTTGCTAATCACCTGATCTGACTTTTGACTGGCCTGCATGTGGCAACAATTTCTCCCTATTTACTCTTTGGGAACACTCTCATCAATGTGAAAGCAGGGGTGAAAATACTCACAAGCTACAGAATTACAGAATCATTGTTGTGTTATGTTGCAAAAGCAAGTTTTATCATTTTAATCCTGACTACAATAACTGAAGACAAACCAAGCCCCCTTTAAGAAAATCATTATCACATAAAGAGCAGAATTCTGTGAGAATTTTTTTTCTTGACAAAAAGATTGTCTGATTTGAAAGTGCTTGGATCTATAACATTACCGTGGCACACACAGTAGACATTCTGACAGGACAGATGTTATTTATTTGTCAGCTGTAGGAATTTTTCTGTTTTCCCAGTCCAATTTTCTTGAGAAAGTGAGTTGTTGGCTGGCAAATTATTAAAAGACTTCCAGCAATGTATCAGCAGAACCATCTGTACAGTTTAGTGCCAAATGGTTTGAAGTTCGGGTTGATTTCTGTGATAGACAGAAAAACAAAGAACACCAGATGCTGGAAATCAGATTTCTGTGCTGTTGGCTCCTTGACATAGACTGAAGTTTAGGAAATACTTTTCTTCTTGCAAATGAACATACCAGTCCTTGGATTGGATTAGGTTAGATGAGATTACTAACAGTGTGGAAACAGCCCTTCAGCCCAACTAGTCCACACCAATCCTCCGAAGAGCAACCCACCCAGACCCATTCCCTACATTTACCCCTTCACCTAACACTATGGGTAATTTAGCATGGCCAATTCACCTAACCTGCACATCTTTAGACTGAGGGAGGAAACCGGAGCATTCGGAGGAAACCCACACAGAACACGGGGAGAATGTGCAAACTCCACACAGACGGTTGCCTGAGGCGGGATTTGAACCCGGGTCTCTGGCGCTGTGAGACAGCAGTGCTAACCACTGTGTCACCCTTTTTTTTTCAAAAGGACACAGTGACCCTTCAACATTTTTTTGATTGGAGAATGTACTATGTTTGTACCTAATAAGTTCTGTTGAATGCTGTCAAATGCCTAGCAGTTGAAGGAAACAAGGTAAATGGATATTTGGGTTTTAACTAGTTAACTATACTAAGGGAGAAAGAAGAGCCAGGCAGTACAAGGGGGAATTGTTTAGAGATTGGAGGTCAAAGCTTTGTGGCAATCAATAAACAGACTCCACCAAAGTATTCTTGTCTTGAAAATACACTTGGAAATTCTGTAACATAAAATATTGTTGTTAGCCCTAATTCAGCCATATGAAACAAATTGCTCATTATGGCACATCAGAGACATAGAGTCCTAGAAATGTACAGCACAGAAACAAACCCTTCAGTCCAACTCGTCCATGCTGACCAGATATCCTAACCAACTCTAGTCCCATTTGCCGGAGTGACTTTGCTATATTCTGTATTCAGTCAAGTACAGTTGTGGAGCTGACAGATTCTCACTTTGACCTATATGTTAAAGACAGTGAAAATTACTCTTAACGTTAAGGCTCAAATACAAAAAGCATACTTCCATTCCTCCAGTTATAACCCACTTGAGAGGTGTCTCCCTGGAACACAGTGCAGCATCACTATTCATTGTATAAAGTAGAGCAATATTTTTGCAGTAGATTACACCTTCTACAGAATACAATGGCTGCAGTGTTTTCAGTAGGAGGTAATCCTGAGAAAAATGTTGACTAACAGCAAAAATCATAACAGATACATTTGAGCAGTGGATGATCAGAATGGGTTTATTTTAAAGCTTCTCTGATAAAATGACCACACATAAAGAGCAGAATTCTGTGAGAAACCCCTTTTTAATCACTATTTGAAATACTTAGGAAGCTGCTCACAGTTTACTTTTTCTATAATATTACAAAAGCTTGTGTTTGCTCTTACTTTCGTCCCTCTTTTCCTGCTGGTGTCAGCATCGACTGCCACTGGAAGGTTTCAGGGCTCCAGCAGCCATCAGATGGTGGTTGTGGTTCACAGTTAGCACTCTCCTCAGGGTCGGAAGATTGTGCATTCGTTGTCTCAGACCAAAAACTTTCGTGTAAGATCCAGGCTGTGTCATACCATAAAGTGGTCACATGGTATGAAGAAAATAATGCTAAGCATTTTGATGAGTGTCAATGTGTTTCACTATCAGGAGCCCAAACCAAATGAAAAAGACTATTTTCTTGTTCTCCCTTATTTAATTGTGGCTCTTGCTGAAGTCACCTCATTCTGTACTGGCAGGTGTTAAAGCCATTTTTGGCCAATGTTCTCTTGGCAGAATGCACTTGGAATGGGCATTGGTTACCAATAATCACCTAAGGGAAACATATTTTCTTATTGCTGGAAACCTAGAAGGCAAATTCCCAAATAACTGAAAAGGAAAGGTTTGCAGGACATTGAGGAAAGAACAGGGAAGTTTGACTTTGGGATGCATTCATCATGGAATCATAGAATTTCTATAGTGCAGAAGTCATATGATTCCAGAATTTTAACCAGTCATTGACTGTTGAACCTGGAAGTATATCACCATTCCTTCAGTGTTGCTGAGTCAAAATCGTGGAGTTCTCTCCCTAACAACAGCATTGTGGGTCTATTACAGTTATAGGCTGCAGCGGTTCGAGAAGGCAGGTCACCACCATCTTCTCAAGGCAGCTAGGGATGAGGAATAAATACTGGTGAAGTCAGTGATGCCCAAGCGCCCGTGAATGAATTAAAAAAAAGACTGTGGTCAGGTGCTAACAATAATAGATCTGAGCCCTATGGACTGGATATTCCTTTGTAAATGGTCTGGTCTTGCTGGTTTTCGTGAGGGGTTACAGTTGATTTCCACGCAATGTGGCCACAGAGGGCTAAACCAGTCAAGGGTTCTGTCTGCCTGCTATCCAATGAGAACCTGATGGAAAGTGCATGTGTATAAACATTTTTGGGGCCAGGTTTTTGGATAAACTCTGGCCCATACCCATTTGAAAACTCAATGTGCTTTTGCATCCAAACCACAATCACTTGAGCAAAATACAGAAGGACTGTAAATCAAGTAAGATTATTCCCTAGGAAGAGTCCAGACATTGAGGAGAGAAAGGAGAATGTTAGTGAGAAAGTGACCATGGGAATAACCCAACTCTCAGGCTTAGAGTCGAGAGTGTGGTGCTGGAAAAGCATCATGACGAAGGGCTTATGCCCAAAACATCGATTCTCTTGCTCCTTGGAATGCTGCCTGACCTGCTGTGCTTTTCCAGCATCACACTTCAACTCTGATCTGACTCTCAGGTTTAGTTTGATGTGAAATCACCTGGGTGGCACAAACATCAGGGGATGTGAGGACAGGTTCAGAGTCAGGGAACTGGAAAAGGGCCAGAACAGATCAGCTGACCATTAGGCTTATTCCATCAAGATGTATCTTATGGTCGAATGGAGATAAAACATGAGCCCCTCCTTCCCTTCTCACACAAACCCCAGGTCGGGGTGAAAAAGAAACAGAAAACAGACAACTTGGGGCCAACTTAAGGAAATGGGAAGGTCAGGGAAATTCCACTCTCATTTCTGAAGGCAATCAAGCAAAGACCCGAAAGTTGTGGTGACTGATCTCTGTAGCCTAAATTAACCTAACTAGCAGTTGTGATTTCAAGTGTCAGCTCTGAAACGTATTTGGGATTTTTCAGTTACAAGGAAATCATTGTTTCCCTGTCAGTTGTCTGAAGTTTGGAAACTTTTTGGATTTCTGGAGTTAGATGTTTTCTCACGAATGTGATTCCTGTTTTTTTCTGAAACTTGCCTTGACAGGGAAAACCCAATGATTCATGGTGATGTGGTCAGTCTTTAGAAAACATGCTGTACTTCTTGTAGTTTTCAAGAAAAGGATCCAGCTCTATTTTTGGTTGTTGTGACCCGCGTTGTTTTGAGCTTAGCTTGCTGATTTCAATTAATTTCACTATTGTTGGCCTTGGGGGTGTTGACCTAAGCAGGGGTTTGGGGCGGGGGGGGGGGGGGGGGGTATGGAATGGGCGGGGTCTTTCTGTTACACCTGCTGGAAGGTGACCCTGTGACAAGCCAGACCCACATTCAACTGTGTTGCCACCTTGACCAGGAGATCTCCATTAACAACCAGGTCTCACTAGGGAGAGGGAAGGGAGGGAAGTTTGTGTGAATTAAGAAGAATGGTTACAGGCAAAAGTACGGATTATCAGGGCAGGAGGAGGAGAAGCTGCAGTTGGGAATGTTCTGGAAAGAACGGGAACATGATAGCCTGCAAAGATTTCATTCCAACTCATGTCAATCGTAGTTGGCACCTTTAGAGTCAGAGTGTTGTGCAGCATGGAAACAACTTGCCCATGCTGACCAGACGTTCTAGATATATCTAATCCATTTGCCAGCATTTGGCCCAGATCCCTCTAAACTCTTTCTACTCATGTCCCCGTCTGGTTTCGTTTAAAATATTGTAATTGTACCAACCTCCACCACCTCCTCTAAAACATCACGCATTGTAATTAGATACAATTTGGCACCAAGCCAATGAAAGAGTCATTAGGATAGAGTTTCTAGGGGAATTTTAAAGCAGGAGAGAGAGGTTGAGAAATGTTTTGGGAGATTAGAGAGACATGTAGTTTCCATTCCCATAAATTGTACCCAGGCGATCTGCTGAATTCATGAGTGTGTCTTTTTTTTCCTGCCAATTTAAGATATTTCAGAATTGAAATGTGGCAAGGCATTGAGTTTGCCCATGGGAAAATGGTTTCTGAGTGTTTGACTGACCAGTGGATTGGAAGGAAATGCAGGTGCTGGTTTTCATTCTGTGACTGTGCTTCTTTCTCAGGGTTGTCAGCTCGTGTCAGGCAACATCTGCAACACCAGGTCCCAGTATTGGAAGTTGGACAAGTGTTGCTCAAAGTGTCCACCTGGTGAGTAACTACATTATAACAGCAATGATCTCAGCTATCGCAATGTGAAAACACATGGAGGCCATTAGTCCCTCGAACATAACCCGTCATTCAATTAGATCATAGCTTAGCCGCTCTGCACCTAAACTTCATCTACATGCTCTGGTTCCATCGTCCTTTCCAGCCTTGCCTATCAAAGTTCTATCTGTTGAAATTTTCAATGGATTCCCCGCCTCAACACTCTTATGTGCAGGTGAATTCCAGATAGCCATTAAGCTTTGGGTAAAAGTGTACCTCCTGATATCAGTCCTAAATGGCCTTGTTTCAATCTTGGGGTTTGCCCCCATGTTCTGGACTTCCCTCCAACATTGTTCCTTTCCATTTACTCTATCAAATAGTTCAATAATCTCAAACATTAATATTAGCTCATCCCTTTCTCTTCGATATTCAAAGGAGAAAGAAGTATAAGATTCATCTGTACAACTTGTACTCAGAGTTTCTGCTGTTTAGTCCTGGTTTCATGGTGTTGACTCAGCACTGCTCCCTCTCCAGCATATCCTGCCTGAATACATTTTCCAATTGTGGGATGGGAGGAATGGCATTCTGGAAGAGTCCAAATCAGAACAGTGGCTGCGATTTTGACTGACTTTTCACATCTAGCCCATGTTGAAGAGACACAACTCTTCAGTGGTTAGCACTGCTGCCTCACAGCGCCTGAGACCCGGGTTCAATTCCCGCCTCAGGCGACTGACTGTGTGGAGTTTGCACGTTCTCCCCGTGTCTGCGTGGGTTTCCTCCGGGTGCTCCGGTTTCCTCCCACAGTCCAAAGATGTGCAGGTCAGGTGAATTGGCCATGCTAAAATTGCCCGTAGTGTTAGGTGAAGGGGTAGATGTAGGGGTATGGGTGGGTTACGCTTCGGCGGGGTGGTGTGGACGTGTTGGGCCGAAGGGCCTGTTTCCACACTGTAAGTAATCTAATCTAATCTAATCTAATCTTTTATCTGTTGGCCTATGAGAGTCTGAGCAAAAATATAATACACTCAGGAGCACAGAATACTGCACCAGTAACCTGGACCCCAGGACATTTCAGTCACTCCACCTGGGCAGTAGACTGATTAGGAGAGGCTGCAAATGGTTTGCTGGGTGGCAAATGAATAAGGGGCATTGTGCTGAGGTTGGGGAAGTGTAGAGGAAGCTTTAGTCAATACTTATCTGAAGTAGGCATTTCTCAATAATCTTCTGGATGCCTTAATCATCTCTCATTTTATTCCAAGCAGTGACAAGTCTCAATGTGGTGAATGTGTGCCACTGTTGACTCATCAGTGACAACGTTGTCACCTCTGAGTCAGAAGATTGTGGGTTCAAGGCCAACTGCAGAAAGTCAAGAATAAAATCTGGGCTGACACTCACTGCAGTACTGAGGGAGTCCTGCATTGACAGGCCAGCTTCCAAAGGGCAGAGGTCTTGTCAAAGCCAATTGGTCTCTTAGCTGAATGTAAAAGATACTGTGCCACTATTTTGCAGCAATAGAATTATCCCTGGTGTCTTGGCCAACGTTTATTCTTCAAATAAAATGGCCAAAGGAAGAGACAACCTGGTTGTTATCTCAGTGCAGTTTGAAGGACACCATGGTGTATAAACAATCTACTGTTTTTCCTAAATTAAAGTACTTCAACAACATTTCATCAGCTGAAGACTGCTCTGGGCTGATCCCAGGTCATGATTGGTTCTTGTTCCTCCTCCTTCAAATACAACATTTGCATAAAATGAACATAACACACTATAAAATTTTAGATTTGAGAAGTGAATGGTGCTGAGAATAAACTGAAATATGACCGTATCTCTGCTCTTTCCTAAAGGCATTGCTTTGACTGTTTTCATGGTTTGTGATTCATTTTTGTCAGTTATTCTATTATATTTAGTTATTTAGACTTTCCTTCTGCAGTCCCTTCACTTTGGTTCGATATGAAACACCCATGATTAAATAAGCCCCGATTTCCTCCAGCCCAACAGCCATTCTGCAACGCAACAGCATGAGTTACCCAATGAGGACAGATACATTCCAACCCTTGGTGCAGTTGACAAGCACAATGGGACTCCCTCAGGGGCTTCATGTCATCAGTCTGAGCTGGGCTTCTGGAAAAGGAGAAACACTGATAGAGTTAACAGCTAGGGAGACTGAGAAGAGGAGGGAATGTTGGCATTTGAAGAATTTCCTCCTCGGTGATGGCTGACCAAGGAGCATGAATGGAAGTTGCCATTCTGTCCAGCCTAACTTTATCTTACTACATCACCCTTACTGCTTCACATCAATAGCCACGTTTCAGCTGCATGCCTGTGCAATGGGTGTTGATGGGTCAATTCTGTCCCCAACTTCCACTCTCCAGTATTGGTAAATCCACCTTCACCTGGGGTTCACCAAGACCAGACAGAATATCTGCTCACAGACGTCAGGTGACAGAATGTCAACTGAACGGTGGGGAGATTTTATCATGTTTATGTAGATAAGGAGTATGCACTGTGGTACAATTACCCATAGAGCTAGTGGGGGAGTCCATAGGATTGATAATATGGCTAGACCTTTCAGAGGTCTGAACCGAGCAGCCACCTGTTCATGGGGTGACACGAAACCAAAATATGGCAGATGTCAGAAATCTGAAATAAAATAGAAAGGGATAGAAAGTTTCAGGAAACCCTGTGGAGAGAGAAAGAGTTAATATTTCGGGATTATGCCTTTAATCTGCATTGTTTGTCCAGTGACTAATTCAAAGACTGAAAATGAAAGATTTCTTTGTAAAGCTGAGTGTATTTGCTCTGTTAAGTGTGCAGAATGTTTGTTCTTTGCAGGCACTTACATGAGCAGTGAATGTACAGAGGCTAAGGACTCAGAATGCCAACATTGTGGCTCCGGCCGTTATCAATCAGAGTGGAATACACTGGATCATTGCCAACTGCACAAAAGCTGTAACCCGAGTAAGTATTAATTATTACCTGTTGTCGCACTGATTAAGATCCAGATCCAGATCCAGATCCAGATCCAGAAGAACATGAGCTGCACCACTTCTGACTTATTGATCTAATACTGCTGCAAATTTACACTCCCACTCCCCCCCTGCCTAATGTCTCTAAGAGCATCCATCATTAATTACCTGCCAGGGGCTTTAATATCCTATGCTAGTGCCCAGTCTTCAGGTGCGGACCTGGGGCATCTGAGTGTCACCAAGCCATTTAACCACCAGGGCATTATAACCAAGTTGGCACCACCTTTATTTGAAAAGTACTTGGCCAGTCATTTCAGAGAGAAGGTTATTTTTACCATTTTTGTGGTGTGGTTTGAAACTTTTATTCTGATTTTGATTTATTATTGTCACATGTACCTAGGTCACAGAGTAATCGTCATGCCGACCAGATATCCCAACACAATCTACTCCCACCTGCCAGCAACCCGCCCTTATCCCTCCAAACCCTTCCTATTCATACACCCGTCCAGATGCCTTTTAAATGTTGCAATTGTACTTGCTTCCACCACTTCCTCTGGCAGCTCATTCCACCCTCTGCGTGAAAAGGTTGCCCCTTAGGTCCCTTTGAAATCTTTCCCATGTCACCCTAAACCTATGCCCTCTAGTTCTGGTCTTACCCACCCCAGGGAAAAGACCTTGTCTATTTACCTTAACCATGCTCCTCAGGATTTTATAAACCTCTATAAGTACAGTGAAAAGTTCTGTTTTGCATGGGAAACAGGTAGATCATACCATACAAAGTGCATAAGGGGAATAGAACAGAGCGAGGAATACAACGTTACAGTGCACAAAGAGCAAGACCAACTGAAAACACATCTGCGAACATTTCACCAAAATGGTGGCCGTTTAGTAACCTATTAATAAATGAACCAGTCTCAATGCTCCTCTACAATCACATAATTTGGTTATACTATTATTTGAGTGGTGATGGCTATGTTGTGGTATTTATATCACTGTAGTGTCAGTTTAAGGTAGATTAAAATTTAAATTAAATTTAAACTAAATTTGGAATTGAAAGTAGTCTTAGTAATGATGACCGTGAACCTATCATTGCCTGTTGTAAAAAGGCATTTTGTTCACTCAATTCCTTTCGAGAAGGAAATCTGCCATCCTTACTTGGTCTGCCAGCCTTACCTGCTCCACTCCAGTGTGGCTCTTGGGGCAGGAGAAAGTGAGGACTGGAGATCAGAGTCGAGAGTGTGGTGCTGGAAAAGCACAGCAGGTCAGGCAGCATCCGAAGAGCAGGAAATTTTGCATTTCGGGCATAAGCCCTTCTTAGGGCAATTAGGAATTGGCAACAAATGTTGCCTCTGCCCGCAATACCCACATCTCATGATTTTTAAAAAAATTGGTGTTTTATGAAGACATGTTCATCATCTGAATGTAATGCATTGCCATTGCTGCTCCTTTAATTCTCTCTCTTTCTCTCCTGGTTTAGATGGAGGATTTGTGGTGGAAAAGCCTGGTACCACTACCTCAGACACCATCTGTCAGTGCCAGTTAGGAATGTACTGCATCAATACGGATTGTGAGATTTGTGAAGAAAACAAGGTGTGTGGACCTGGATATGGAGTCATTTACAAAGAAGGTAAACCTACAGCATTTCTGGGTCATGGCAGAAAGAAAAATCAGGAATAGTGGGAACTTGCTCAGAATTACTGAAGTAACTAACTCTTGTGTTGTGATTTTGTGAACATAGAGACGTTAACCATGGGAAGAGGCCATTAGCCCAGTTTATTTTATGTAAACTTTAGCTCATCCAACTCGCCGCTTGCTATCTGTATCCTAACTCACACAAAGTCCCATTCACTTGTTGTCACTGTGGTCACTGACCTGCATGGACTTTTGATCTACTAATTCACTAAATTCTGATTCTTGTGTTCAAATCCCTCTGTGTTTTCAGTCCTGCTTAACTCTGTAATATCCTGCAGCTCCACAACACTATGAGAGTGCTGCTGCATCTCCCCAACTTGGGCTTTGTATGCATACCCTGCTCTTTCCACCCAACCATAGGTACCTAGGCCTCAAGTTCTGGAACATCCATTTTTAACCTATTCACCATGTTAAACCACTCCTCGAATTTAATATTTTTATTTTAGTTCCTCCTTCATGGGCTCAGTGTCAATCTTTTTTAATATTCAATTTTGGGTGACTATAACTACATTAAGATGGCATATTCAATGCTAATTGATGAAACACAGAGGGAGCTGAAGTGGTGACACAATTGGATGGTATAGAAAAAAATTGCAAGGAAAAGGTTCCAGCCGAAGTTATATAATTTTAAATAATGCTGTACTTTTGTTTTTTTTTGTTATCAGATCGGGGACTTTCAAGGCCAGTGTGTGAAAGATGCGAGCCTGGATATTTTTCAAATGTGTCCTCTAATTTGGAGCCTTGCAGAAAATGGAGCGAGTAAGTTGGGATACAATCTCCCATCAAATTATAAAGATAGCTATTGGAAAAGATGTTGCTAGGTCTAGTGACACTGAGATTCTGGATTAGTGGTGCTGGAAGAGCACAGCAGTTCAGGCAGCATCTGCTCCTCGGATGCTGCCTGAACTGCTGTGCTCTTCCAGCACCACTGATCCAGAATCTGGTTTCCGGCATCTGCAGTCATTGTTTTTACCTAGTGACACTGAGAACAAAATATCCTGGTCCATGCTGTGTTTACAATCTTAGCCTTCATATGAGTTGGGAGAACATTGATTTCATCTAGGACCACTGATCAAAAGCAATGATTTAAAAATCTCAAATAATTTTGCTGTGATGAGGGAGTTAAAAAGAGCAGACAGATCAAATTTGATGAGTGAGAGCATATGTTTTCAAGGAATAGGTGTTAATTGAGAAGTAGGTACTAGAGGAATCAGTTTTGGTAGAATGGGGAGATGCAAGGGGTGATTTTAGTGGGAGAATTAGGCATGAGGGTTTAAATTGAATAGAAGAGGTATTGGAAAGGTAGGTTTCACTGGGAGATTGTCAGTTGGGGAGCAAGATTTAGTGGGTGAGTTTAGATTACTAGAGAGTTTAGATACGATTTCTCCATGGGAGAGTTTGTGTATAGGAAGGGCTGGTTTCATTGGGTTATACTTCCCTATCCATTCTTGAGTGTTCTATTTCCCATCCTGCTGTCTACATTATCCTGGAAGCATTAGCTTTCTGAGTGCTGCTCCTTCATCAGGTGGTTGCAGAGCATAAGACCTGATGAAGGAGTAGCGCTCTGAGAGCTAGTGCTTCCAAATAAACCTGTTGGACTATGGCCCTGGTGTTGTGTGATTTTTAACTTTGTCCACCCCAGTCCAACACCAGCACCGCCACATCATACATTATCCTGCAGCAACAGCACCACCTGATGGTCAAGTGTGGCAATGCACTCCCTGCAATGAGGAGCTGCCTTTATTGATTGGCCAAACTGATGTTCTCTGCCCAGTTGTGCAAAGTTAGGAGTTTTCTCTGTGGAGTGCAACTGTAGTGGGAAGAAAAATAATAACTAATAATATAAATAATAACTACGTTTTCTACTTTTCTCCTTTTGTTTTAGTTGTGGGTCACTCCAAATGCTGGAAAATGGAACTGCAACAAAGGACATGAAATGTGGTGAGTCAACTGAAGATAGTTTATTTCCTAAATCTTCTTGGAAAGCAAGCAATGATTACAAATGATCAAGACACATTATGTGTAACTTTAATTTTTGAGCAGTGGAAGTTGCCTGAAGAAAGTCAATGAAAATAAACATTAGGAGAGACAGCTGATCAAGAGTCCCTTTTCTCCCCCTCTTGCCAAAGTTACAATTACTCATATTCTCACAGTCTACAACATTCTTTGTGAGAAATCAAACACATTAATCTCCTTATTTAAGAACATCCCTTGCATTTTACCTAGAGATACATTGAGTCATATAGCGTGGAAATAGACCTTTTGGTCCAACTCCTCCATGTCAACCAACACTAAATTAGGCCCACTTACCTGCATTTGGCCCATATCCCTCTAAGCCCTTCCTATTGTGTTCCTGTCCAAATGTCTTTTAAATGTTGTAACTCTATCTACATTTACAACACCTCTCATGCAGTTCATTCTCTATAAGAACCAATGTTTGTATAAAAAGTTGCCCCCCAAGTCCCTTTTAAATCTTTCTCCTTTCACCTTAAAAGTATGCCCCCTAGTTTTATAAACCAAAATAATCTAACAACTGCCCCTTTATTTGCCATGTTTTCTAGTGAACGTTTTGCCATCTGAGGTACTTGGGGTGGGTGGGGTGAACCTTAATTAAACAAGGCTTGATCTTGAAAGTTTTGGTCATAATGTTCTCACCTTGTCACACTGAGGAGTTAGGGATGTGACATTGGAGCGTCTATCAAACCCTGTCTGATCATCCTGTACTATCCCCCCACCACTGCTAAACTCCCATGAATGGTCTCTGTTTCATGCTGCTGAGGAATGTTACATGCTGTTTCTTTGGTTTCCTGTGTTCTTTCAAAACTTTCTGCACTTTAGATCTTACTAAAATTCAAAACTGGTTATCTTCTTACTACCTTTCATAAATGCAGAATGTTGGAACCCTAGAACAGAGTGGCGAAGAAACAAAAAGGGAACATATTTGACTTTTTTTTTGTCTTGTTCCTCAATCCTCACCATCTTCCTGCTGTAACATTAACTGGGAGCATATTGAGCCCCACATTTGTGAATTTGATTGATGCAAAAATCTGTCTCTGAACAGATTCTAAAAACAGGGCACTCTATCCTTCTGCTGCGAGGTTTAATGGGCTTAGGTTAGATCTGGACCCAATTGAAATCTGATCAAACCTCAGGCATCACACGCTAAATTACTGGGTAGGTGTTCATTAAGTGGTGTCAGTTGGTGACACTGGCTGAGAACATTGGAGGCACCTGATACAAGCTGATGTCTTGGCCAGTGAGTGAACTTTTCACCTGTTATTCCCCTCCTGATGAATCTAGTGATCTTGTACCAGGGTACATTTTTTCTTCAGTTGCTAGGTTCAGCTGTGTGAGTCAACGGCACAATGTGATCAACCCTGAGTGGGCTGAAAGAACTACTCAAGTGCTGTATTCCGATATCCATCTCCTCTGTATAAGTCAGGATTGTTCTTCTCTTAAGGCTGAATTGCAGTCATTACACAGTGAGCAGCCTTGCCTGATTCCAAACAAGCTGCTCATCCATAATGAGAGAGAGGGAGTGGAGTAAAACAAAGATGCAGCATTCTCACTCACCTTGTTACCATTTACAACGATGTTAGGTTGCTGGAAGAATTTGGTTTCTCCTGCAAGAAATAAAGACTGGCAGTGGGGTGGTAGATCTTGTTAACTTCTGTCTTTCTGGTACTTTTCAGGTATTTTAGAACCTCCATCAAAAGTGGGATTAATCACCGTGATCGTCTTCCTAAGTGTACTCCTTGCTATTATCATCTTGCTTTCCTTTATATGCATTGGAAGTAATAAGGGTAAGTAGTTTAAACATTTCATTTTGTGCATTTTCACACTCCTTAAAATTAATTTTGTGCTTGTCAGAGTGAGAGATGTTCGAATTGAGAAAAGAGACATTCGATGTTTAATAACAAACAGTCCCAGAGTTCAAGTGCAGGACAGATACAGAGAAAAGTTCCCTTCACACTGTCCCCTTTCAAGGCAGGTACAGAATGGAGTTAGATGCAGAGTAAAGTTCTCTCTCCATCTCTGTCAAGCAATCTTGGGGCAGATTCTATTAGTTAAGGGTCAAACCTCTATCTATGTTTATCCAATAGTGCCTTGATCCAACCTTAGAAAACCATCTGCTATCATCTGAGTGGGACAATGTTTAGTTTCTATACAGTACTCACTATTCTGTAGTTTTTCCAGGCATTAATATAGTTACTATTAGTACTGAGGAATCCTGTTTTTGAATGAAGCTTTAAGTCAGAGCTCCATCTAACTCATTAGCTGAACATGAGCCATTCCATTGGTGTTGTATGAAGGGTAGAATGGAATGCTATTCAGGTCTTGACCTATATTTCTCTTTCCGGTAAGACTAACTTCATACATATTAGTCAGTTATTATTCCTGGGATTGTGCTGTGTTCTCTGAAGTGCAATGGGATGTCCTAAGGACAGGGTAATGGCAGATGTCATTCTTATGCACTGTAGATGATGTCAGCTAGGAGCTGTGTGAGGACAGTACAAGGTCATTGCACCATTTTTAACAGCATCATTTGATACAGACCTCCTCTCAGTTTGGACTGGGTGCCAGGTGCTGGGTACAGTCCCATAGGTGATCACATTCTGTTTTTTTCTCTTTCAGAACATCGGACTAAAATAAGGGACATCATTAACAGGCTGGTAAGTTTGGTTTTGTACACAATGTTAGTTGCTGTAGTAGTCATGATTTGGAGATGCCGGTGTTGGACTGGGGTGTACAAAGTTAAAAAATCACACAACACCAGGTTATAGTCCGACAGGTTTAATTGGAAGCACTAGCTTTCGGAGCATCGCTCCTTCATCAGGTGATAATGGAAAGCTCAATCCTAAAACAGAATTTATAGCAAAAATTTACAGTGTGATGTAACTGAAATTATACATTGAAAAATTGATTGTTAAGTCTTTTATCTGTTTGAATAGCATGATAGTTTCACTTATTTCATGCGTAAATCTCAAAACCTTTTTTTAAAAGTTGCATTCTCAGGTTAGCTGTTAACAATGGGCGATAGCTAGACAATATGTTGAAGGTGTTAGCCCCCTGTGTTCTCTGTCTATGCCATGATGTTTAGATTGTTATCTCACTTGTTAGATTAGAATCAGAGTTTTACATGAATGCATGCAGTTTTTGAGCACTGTAAATTTTTGCTATAAATTCTGTTAGGATTGAGCCCTCCACTATCACTGATGAAGGTGCGACACTCTGAAAGCTCGTGTGCTTCCAATTAAAGCTGTTGGACTATAACCTGGTGTTGTGTGATTTTTAACTTAGTTGCTGTTGTTTGTTTACCTAGTGCCATATTCCAAACAAGGCTATATTGGAATTGGGGTAGGAATCACCGAGTGATCGGGTGAGGATCACTGAGAATGAGCATCTGAGGAGCCACAGAGCATGATTGGCTAAGGGATCACCAAGACTGATCAGCGAAAGGATTGCTAAGAGGGATTGGGTGGAGGGACTCATTGAGAGTGATTATGTGAGGGATCACCGAGCATGACCAGAAGTGGGATCACTGATAATTGGTGACCTGAATCTCCCTCCATGTGCTGATTGCTTGTCGGATGGAGAGCAGGTAAGTCTAGACCAAGTTTCGAATCTTGGACCTTCCTTTGCCAATGTTATAAAGTGACAATTACTCTTTCTAAAATAATATAATTGGGTTTTGTGTTTATCTTTTCATTGAAAGATAACCTGTTTTTGTTTTTTTTTAACTGAAGTGCCCTGGCAATATGAGGAAGCCAGTCCAGGAACATGTGAAGACTGAGAATGGAAGGATATTAGCCACAGCAGGAGATGAGGACAACAGCCCTGAGGATGGGACTGAGCTGCTCCCTGTGTAAAGTGCTGCTATAAGGACTGTTCAAACAAGCTCCAATGTAAGGAGGCAGTGGATATTGTGATGATGCTGATGGCTTTGTGTTTTTTGTGGGGTTTCTTCGAGTTCAGCATCACTCTTGGCATGGTCAAAGACCAGAATGGGCATCCAGCTATGGACCTACTAATCCCAGCATCAAAGATTTCTGCATGGAACAACTGACACAGGCAAGGTGCCTCAAAACCCTCTTCGGTGCAGTATCCTATGACAATATATTATAATCTGCCAACTCAGTGACAGAGCATGGACAGAGCAGCTTCAGCTAAAGTACCTTTTCTGATTTGATATAAAGATGAAATGTTTTCTGATCCTGAGCGCTTATAGTCAGATTGCTGCTTCCTTCTCAGAGCAGCAAAGTTGCATTCTGTTCCATCCCTCCCGTTCATCTCCAATCATGGGTCTCTGTCTTGAACTGTCTGAAAGCCGATCATTTTTCCTACACATCAGTGACTGTAAATGCTAAATTCCCAACACTGTGCTCAGTCTGTGTAAATTTTCTTGCAAATTTGTTTGGAATTATGGACAGTTCCGACCCTACACTAGAGGCCCCATACTAAGGCCATTGTCCCTTGTGTATAACTCCAAAGATGCCCTTGTATCTCTCCCTGATGGTTCTTATGAAACAATGTATATTTTTATAAATGTACAGGTGTGATTTAAGCATGATGACTTTGTAAAAATGAATAAAATGAATAACTGACTGTCATTTAATGAAGTCAAGTTATTTCCTTGAATGCAAGCCAGTGTTTATAATGAGGGAGGATCACTGACAGCAATTGATCCAACTGATTGCAATATTGAGGGCTGAAGGGCCTGCACTGAGCTGTTATGTTCTCTGAGTGTCTTCACTATTCATCTGTTCTAAGCTTTAGTGATTGTTTTATAACGTTAGCTCTTCTCGTCTTTCTGTCTTGCCCCTGAGTTTTGTTAATATTCAGTTCCATAAAATAACATATCTTTACATTTAAATAGTGCCTTTCACAAGCTTAGGATGTTCCAAAGTGCTTTCCATGTACTTTCAAAGCCCAATCACCATTGTAAAGCCAACTCTGCACTGCAAGATTCCACAAAGGATAATAAGATACGTTCAAAAGAAAGAATTTCATTTATATTGTACCACTTGTGACCACCAGCCTTCTCAAAGCACTTTACAGTCAATGGAATGCTTTTGAAGTATAACTATTGTAATCTAGAGAAAATGGCAATCAATTTGTGCACAGAAAGCTCCCACAATCAGCAATTTGATAATGGCCAAAGTGATCGATTTTGTGATGTTAATTGAGGAACAAATATTGGCCAGAGAATCCGGAAATAATTCCATCTGATCCTTTTTGAGATGTCTCTATACCAACCTAGGAGGACAGGGATGACGCAGTTTAATATTTCTTCTAGAAAATGGGTCATCATCATTTACTTTCCAATGCACTATTTAAAAAAAAGATTTAATGACATTACCACAGCGATGTAGTGACTGCTATTTTTAAAATCTGTGCCATAAATATGACTTAAGAAACCGGGGGAATGGGTATTGGTGGGAAGCAACACTTTTAACACTGGTGACAATCAGAAGGATGGGGTAAGTCGCAAACCTATTTAGACAAATGCAGCTCAATTTATTTTTAGGAGTCTATTCCCATATTAAAATGTTTAAACTAAATGGAATGCATGTTGTTTCTGGCAAGTACAGTTTGGCAAAATTGTGCAGCACCTCTGTATTCATTTGTTGCTCCCGGACACAAACTTAGAGTCTTTGTAACCTCAATAAGACCCATTCCATTTTGAAGGCAACAATCACAGTGTAGTTGCAGGCTCCAGCCACTAGCTGGCTCTGTGGAGTGGGTCTTAATGTAAAAGAGTCCCTTCTCATTGGCTGACCATTAGGCAGTGACACAATATTTTTTAGGAGGACCATTTTAAAACAGTCTCAATAAGACACACAGAGTAGACAGTCCCAGTAACACCTGCACACACACAACATGGGTAAAGAAAGGAAAAAAGAATTAAACAGGAATGTCAAGGGTTCTGTTTATTCTGAGAGCTGGCTCTGAGGGAGCTGGATCAGTGTCAAGGACTCCTCCACATGTAAATAAAGGGTGACTTGGTGATGGGATACCGGCCTCTGTGGAGTTATTTCAGTGGCAGAGAGGAAATAAAAGACAGTCACAGGTAATAGTTGTTTGTCTGTATTCAGTTACCCAGTTCATCCTGTCAATAAGTATTAGTGACTGACCTCAGGGCATCTGATGAAGAGAAGGAATGGGATATTCCCAGTGGAAGATTGAACCGGGCAATAATTGATGCTCTTGATTGCTCATTTATGGAAAAGATTTCATGCATGGAAATTGGGTGAAGGCAGGACAGGGATCAATGCTAACTGCCTTCTTGAGGGATTACAGTCGACTGAATCAGTTGTGGGTGGTTGACTCAAAATGGCTCTTGTCCACTTCCTAAAGGACAGGCATTGGTTAAGCTGTAAATTCCTTATAAGTTAAAACGTTTGAATTTCTGTTGCAATTATCAAAGTCCTGTGGCATCCCAAAGCACTTTACCACCAATAACGTTCTCTAGAACTGCTATTACTGAGGGAATGAAATGCAGCAAGATCCCACAGAGAGCCACGTGGATACTAACCTGCTTTAGTAACCTGCTTAAGTAATAAATATTGTCTGGGACACTAAGAACTCCCCTCTTTTACACTGGAATGATGCTCATTCACCTGACAGGGCCTGATGAAACCAAAGTTAGAAAGACACCTCTGGGGTTATAGTGCCTGACTGCCCCTCTCACTGTTGCACGTCAGTGTCCATTGAGAAGTAGCATGTGGTGCCCTCCAGCATCTCTTCAGAGACCGGCTCTCAGGGACTGGCTGCATCATTATCAATACTAAACTTAGTATTTTTAAACAATGTTTTAATATTATTCTCATAAGTTTCCATTGTAGTTTTGTGAATTTCTATTGATCATTTGATTTTACTTTTGTTGCAATCCCCCATCAGGGCCATTCAACTTGATTAGCGTTCGTTTAAAGGGGTAGAAAGGCACCTCTGACAGTACAGCACTCCTTCAGGACTGCAAATGCTTCCCTGGATTTTACACGTGAATCCAGGGGGTCCGCAACACACGAGAATTAGCACATTCCCAGCGAAGAATCACATACTTACCGGAGTGACTGAAGCAAAATGCACTGTCTGTTGCAAATCCTTTAATAAATGGAAGATGTAGGTTTTATTCAGTGGGTCAAGCAGCGTCAGTGGAAAAATAGAGATAAAAACAACCTTTTAAGATCGACCAGAATTGAATGATCCATCCTTATTCTCTCTGCAGTTGTAAACTTCTTACAAACTCGAATTTCCCAGTTTGGAATGAAATGTTAATGTAAACCCTGGCTGAGGAGGATGGGTTGGGGAGTGTGTGTGTGTGAGAGAGTGAGAGAGACTGTAAACTCCACTCGTGTCAGGAATGGGACGCCTCCACGGCCTCTCTGATTCCGCCTTCCGCTCGATAAGCCAGTCCTTCCCGGATCGTGATTGGGAATATCTCGGAGCCGCAGTCCAGGCCTCCCTCTCATCCCCAAAGCCAAACCAAGTCCTTACTGGGAGTGAGCTTGGGGCGAGCGCCAGCGACTGAGATGCGACCCGGACAAAGTCAGGGATCAGACCATTCCGGCTGGGAAATCGGATGCCATGCAGAATGAAAGCGCGGCGGTACCTCTGGCTGTTGGTTCAGGCGATTCAGGTTATTTCTGTGTCTGTGTCTCTGTGTGTTTGCAGGAGAGTGCTGAAATCACAGGCTGTTGTTCTGTGTTTACAAAGGTTTCAGATTAACGATCGAGAAGGGGAGCAGGATTGTGTCGGGGGTTATGTATCTCTCTGAGGTGTCTGAGTAACATTCTGTGTATACACAGAAACCGGGGAGTGCTGTGATATCTCACTGCAGCAGCGAGGCTTCACTCACTGTACGGGGCTCGGAGCACGGAAAACGGGATTACTCTCTGTCCTTGGCGGCAGGCCTTTCCCGAATGGCTCGGCCCAGCGCAGGGGTGACCCCCTACACCAACACTGCAAATGGTCAGGGCTCAATTTCAGTGACAGCAGAAAGTGTAATCATTGGGCACTCAAACTCTGCAGTGATATGTACGTCTAAAAAGGTGGACTCACTGGGCAGTGATATGTAACATCTGAAAAGGTGGACTCACTGGTCAGTGACACATAACATCTGAAAAGGTGGACTCACTGGGCGGTGATATGTAACATCTGAAAAGGTGGACTCACTGGGCAGTGATATGTAACATCTGAAAAGGTGGACTCACTGGGCGGTGATATATAACATCTGAAAAGGTGGACTCACTGGGCGGTGATATATAACATCTGAAAAGGTGGACTCACTGGGCAGTGATATGTAACATCTGAAAAGGTGGACTCACTGGGCAGTGATATGTAACATCTGAAAAGGTGGACTCACTGGGCAATGATGTAAAATTGTTAATTGTTGACCTGCGTTACTTTCAATGTTCCCTTTCCTTTGATGTAGCTGTCTGCCAATGTAATCTCTAAATCTATTTAACAAACCCTGATTCAGATTAATCTCTGAGACGGAGACTGGAAGTATATTTAAAATATAAGGAGAAAAGGGAGTGTTGGTTTCAGTCATGTTGGCACTAAGGCGGCCATGAGATAGGAACGATTTTTTTTAGTGTCTTTCACAATTGCAGAGTGTCCCAAAACACTTTACTGGCAATTAAAAGCACTTTTGTAATGACTGGTGTAACTTAGGAAGTGCACACTTCTGTTTGGACACATTAGACTCAAATACCAACGTGACCACATCCATCTGCGTTGGATTAATGATGAATTTTGGCTGCAACCCTGGAAGAATGCTGGTAAAGCAGAAACTTGGTTTACTTTAAAAGAAAAATCAAATATGTTTTGAGTGAATCGCTTTGAATTCAAAGGGGTAAATGAGGAATGCATTCAGAGGAAAAAAATAGATGGTTGTTTGGATACTTGGGACTGGCGGAACAGGTTAGCAACAAGTACAAGGACTCGAATGTAGGATCCACTCATGATTATCAGCACATTACCCAGGGTGATGGTGAATAACTTCTCTCTATGGACAGGAGAAATACTTAAATAACATGTTTGGCTGTGCAGCCTATTGGCCAGATTATAGTGGGAGAGTTGACATAGCAGTTTATTAGATTAGATTAGATTACTTACAGTGTGGAAACAGGCCCTTCGGCCCAACAAGTCCACACTGCCCCGCCGAAGCGCAACCCACCCATACCCCTACATCTACTCCTTACTACGGGCAATTTAGCATGACCAATTCACCTGACCTGCACATCTTTGGACTGTGGGGGGAAACCGGAGCACCCGGAGGAAACCCACGCAAACACGGGGAGAACGTGCAAACTCCACACAGTCAGTCGCCTGAGGCAGGAATTGAACCCGGGTCTCTGGCGCTGTGAGGCAGCAGTGCTAACCACTGTGCCACCGTGCTGCCCCGGTGGTTACTTGATAGAAACATTTGACCAAAAACGAATTGGCAATAGTAATTGCTTATGGACAGGAATCAGCTGTTCTACGTAAGATTTTTAAATTTTGTATATATTATATACATTATATAATGCATATCATATATACACAAGCTTATTCTTTTCCTTATCATAGTCACTCATTAAGCTCCTGTACGCAATTATATTAAATAGAGTTTTCAGGATATTGTGAAAAAGCTAATGGAGCTTTGGATGCAATGTTTTCTTCATGTTTTATGTTATTTTTTTCAACCTTCAGTTTCTGCCACAACCCTTCTCCTTATGTTACAATCTTTGCCATTGTCTTAGGCTGTATTCGTCCCTTTGCATACCTGCCATTCTGTTCAATTCCAGTCTGAATTTTAAACCCCCTCCGCTTCCCATTGTTAAGTGGAAACACTGTCTGTTTCCGTCTCAGCAACATTGTTCATTTGTCCCCAGCTCAGTGTATCTTGTGTCGAAACCTTCATACATATCTTTTGGCATTTCCAAAGTCTGTACGAGTAAGTTTGAATTTGTGTGATTGTGTAAAACTGGAGATAAGGGATCAACCAAGTGTTCCAGTTTTCAGTTGTGAAAAATTAGGTCAGGAGAGAATTAAGGCTGAAAATGTGTTGCTGGAAAAGCGCAGCAGATCCGGCAACATCCAAGGAGCAGGAGAATCGGCATTTCGGGCATGAGCCCTTCTTCAGGAATCCTGAAGAAGGGCTCATGCCCGAAACATCGATTCTCCTGCTCCTTGGATGTTGCCTGACCTGCTGCGCTTTTCCAGCAACACATTTTTCAGCTCTGATCTCCAGCATCTGCAGTCCTCACTTTCTCCCAGGAGAGAATTAAGGCTGCTGATCATTATCACCTGTTTTATGATATCAACCAAAATTTAAATTGCCCACTGCTCTTTCACACTTCCAAACTTTTTAAAAAAAGCAAGTCCACATTGTGTTCCCTCCCTTGCCCATTATTATAATTTCGGATGCCCATGCCATAATGGTGTGGCTGAGCAGTCTTCGACAGATGCACTGCCAACAATCCTCCTCCTTGGTATCAAAGCTACATTCCTGATACCGTGTGGAGAAGGATGCCTGCACAGTAGGAGATAGGCTCAACCTTGATCAACAGCAAAAGTTTATTATATATTGCTAATTAGCACATTACATTGATGACCTCTTAGAAGACATCAGGCTCAGTTGAAGAGTACACAATATTGCTAGCTATGTGGACTATGCACCCTAACAATTACAACATGACATATTGCAATGAGTTAGAGCACATGAACACACCGGTTTGCTCCTCCTGGGAACAATTTTTTATCTCTTGATAAGCAGAGCTTATCTCATTAATGTTGGTTAACTGCTTTGGATACTAACTACCTTACAGAATACCCATCATCTCTCCAGTTCTTGCTGACCTTGAGTGGGTCTCCTGACCCTCTACGCAATGCAATGAGAGTTTTCACTCTATATCCCTACCCCAACACGCCAATCCTCTGATGTAAGCCCCTTCGATGTGTCCATTCCCTTCATCTGATATGCAAGTGACAGGGCCTTCTCCTTCAATGTTCTACCCCCGGAATTCTAACTCTAAATGGTTATGTTCTCATTTGAGAAGCTCTGCAAAACCTGTTCCTTTAACCAAGTTTGTGCCCAATGCATTTCGCTCTGCTTTCCTGGCTCATTGCCTTTTTGTCCACCAACTTATTCCATCAGTTAGCACAGCTGCCTCACAATGCCAGGGACCCTGGTTTGCATCGATGCATGGGTGACTGCATGCCCACATTGTACGTGCCATGCTTTTTTTAATATTACAGGTGTTATATAAAATGGATGCTATTGTTATTAAGCAAAGCAAACAGATGCAGATGTTCCCAAGAGTGGGCCATAGTGCACCATCTTCCGAGGCACTAAATGCATCATTCTCTTGGCTCTCAAAAGTGTCAACCGAACCTTGGAATTCAGCACACGTGATCCGAATCCCGACCAGAGCTGGATGTTGGGACAGTGATGCAGCGCCAATCCATAGCTCCTGCTCAGTACTGAGAGGGGAATGATTAATAGCAGCACTTATTCAGTGCAAGTTGCATCTCCACTTCCATAATGCTAAGAGTTAGGACGGTCAAATAAAATGTAGCAAATGAAAAGTGTTAATCAGTATGTGCCCACAGATACCTTTAAAGACGAAACCTTACATTTCCCATGCTCCTTCAGAATTCTATAATTTTGGGAATGTAAAACGCAAGCTTTTGTGTTTATTAGTCTTGTCCTGGTGTACCAGTAATGGAATGACAGAGGAAGGGGTAGACACCAATAGCTCAAGTATAGCAAGCTCACATTTCACTGCATTCTCAATGTAACTCCTTATTTTAGGTGAGCCAAATTTCAGCTTCCACGTTGAATTGTAGACTATACCCTAACTCACTTGTGAAAATCATGGTGTTCCATATATTTGAGGAAAGACATTCTGGCTATTGTGGGAGTGCAGCGTAGGTTCACGAGGTCAATTCCTGGAATGGTGGGATTACCTTACGCTGAAAGACTGGAGCGACTGGGCTTGTATACCCTTGAGTTTAGAAGACTGAGAGGGGATCTGATTGAGACATATAAGATTATTAAAGGATTGGACACTCTGGCAGCAGGAAACATGTTTCCGCTGATGGGTGAGTGCCGAACCAGAGGACACAGCTTAAAAATACGGGGTAGACCATTTAGGACAGAGAAACTTCTTCACCCAGAGAGTGGTGGGTGTGTGGAACGCTCTGCCCCAGAGGGCAGTGGAGGCTCAGTCTCTGGATTCATTTAAAAAAGAGTTGCATAGAGCTCTCAAGGATTGTGGGATCAAGGGTTATGGAGATAAGGCAGCAACAGGATACTGATTAAGGATGATCAGCCATGATCATATTGAATGGTGGTGCAGACTCGAAAGGCAGAATGGCCTACTCCTGCACCTATTGTCTATTGTCTAAAAATGTAATGTCATTGTAAAACAGAGGCACCTACTAGAGGTATGTCTTGTGAGCTGCATTCAGGTTGGTTTTTTTTAAAGCTTTTCTGGCATTGTGTTAAATTCCATGAAGTCAGCTGTTGCCAATTTTCTAATTGCCTGCATTCCTCTTGTTCATATCTTGAGACCAGCCTGCTCCCCCATGTCCCTGTGTCCACTATTGCTCCCAACTTCCAGTGGCAAATGGTCACTTGTTGCAAATATCCTGGTTCTGCACCCATCCATCACATAGAATTCAATCATCATTTCATTTTGCACATGATCAGTTATTATCATCCCCATTGATGTAGTAGTTTTGGCTAGGGTGAAGATGAGTCAGAAATTTGTGGGCTCAGATCACACATGAAGCTGATAAATCACTGCAGTGATGAGGGAGCTGGGCATTGTCAGAGGCACTGCCTTTGGGATGATTCATTTAACTGAGATCCAAGTTCCTCTTTCAGGTGTTTGTGAAAGATTCCATGGCACTATTCTGAGGAAGAACATGGTCCTCACTGACATATACACCTCGTCCAGCATTATTACTAAAACAGATTAGCTGATCATCCAGTTTATTGCTTTTTGTCATTGTCCACAACTTGACTGCAGTGTCTTCTACATTTCTACAGCAGTTACATTTTAGATGTGTGTGAGGTGAGTTGAGACATTCTGAAAGCTGCTGTATAAACGCAAGTTCAATCATGCCAGCTATGTTAATTTGTGAACTATGACTTAATGTTTATTGATCTATTGTGCAACAGGGTGTGGTAACCATGCTGTTTAATAAAGGTGTGGTGAGGGAGAAGAATCATTTCTGTTCTTGGCCCACAGAAAACCCCACCCCATAAAGGGTTATCCCCTGAGTCGCACCAATCTCTGGGCTGGTGTAAAGGACACAGCAGAAAGTGCTGAGGCCTTAAATGTGTCGAACTTGCGATTGAGCCCTGAAGGCTGCAGGATCCCCAAATGGAAATTGAGATGCTGTTGATTCAGCTTGCGCTGAGCTTCATTGGAGCCCTGCAACAAGCTTGAGAAAGAGACGTTGGCCAAGGAACAGGGGGGTACGTTGAAGTGGCAGGCAACTGGAAGCTCAGGTCATTTTTGTGGATAGAACGAAGATGTTCTGCAAAATGGTTGTCCAATCCATGCTTCATTTTCCCAGTGTAGAGGAGACCACATTGTGAGCAGTGAATATAGAAGACTAGATTGACTGAAATGCAGAAAAAGCGCTGCTTCATCGGGAAGGTGTGTCTGGGGCCTGTTGTTGGTGAGGATGGAGGAAATAAACAGGCAGGTCAAGGGAAGGTGATGATGTAGAGAGGTGTTGGGAGGGGAGAAGAAGTGGACTAGAGTGTTGTGGAGACATTAGTCCCCGTGGAAGGCTGCTGGAGGAGGGGAGGGGAATATGTGTCTGGTCACAGCATTTTAATACATTTGGTGGCTTATAATCCTTTGGATACAGTGGTTGGTAGGTTGGGAAGTGAAGACAGGGGAACCCTATCGCTGTTGATGGAGGGAAGAGATGGGGTGGGGGCAAAATGTGCGAGTTGGGTTGGACATGATGAAAAGCACTGTTGATCATGGTGGTTGGGATTCCTCAGCTGAGGAAAAATTTATGAGGCCTCCCCCACCGGAAGGTGACATCATTAGAGATACCATGGAGGTGGAGAAACTGGGAGAAATGGGATGGAGTTCTTACACAAAGCAAGATTTAGGGATGTATAGTCCAGGGAACTTGGAATCAATGGTTTGTGATGGATGTCAATGACCAGCTATGCCCAGAAATGGAAACAAGAGATATCAAGGAAGGGAAAGGAGGAGTTCGGAGGTGGACCAAGTGAATGTGAGAGCAGGGTGAAAATTGGAAGCAAAGTTGATTAACTTCTCCAGTTCAGAATGAGAGAGGGAAGGAGCAGAAAATGTGTTGCTGAAAAAGTGCAGCAGGTCAGGCAGCATCCAAGGAACAGGAGAATCGACGTTTCGGGCATAAGCCCTTCTTCAGGAATAAGGAAAGCCCTTCCTGAAGAAGGGCTTATGCCCGAAACGTCGATTCTCCTGTTCCTTGGATGCTGCCTGACCTGCTGCGCTTTTCCAGCAACACATTTTCAGCTCTGATCTCCAGCATCTGCAGTCCTCACTTTCTCCCAGAGGGAAGGAACACCAATGATGTCATCGATGTACTGGAGTAACAGTTGTGGGTGTATGCCTGGGATTAGGACTGGAACAAGGAATGTTCCATGTACCCCACACAGAGACAGACATAACTGGGGCCCATGCAGGTACCCATGGCCACCCCTCTGACCTGAAGAAAGTGAGAGGAGTTCAAGCAGAAGTTGTTCAAAGTGAGGATGAGCTTGATAAAAGTTCTCTCTCTTCAGGGACTGTCCCTTTAATTTTTCAAAACCACCATCATCCTCTCCTTCTCTGAAATCCTTGACACAGTTAACCTATGGTTCTCCTTCAAGAAAACCCCTTCACTGCCTAACTCACTGACACTGCTCTTGCTTCATTATATCAGTTTGTTGCAATGGTTTCTCTTCTCAACTCTGTAGTGTGTCTCTGGAGAACTCCAAGATTCCCGTGATTTAATGAGGTTTCCAGTATCCCATACATGTGGGGTCAGCATTCTTGCCTATCAGACCTAACTCTGCCTCTCTGTGTCACCTATCTTGATGTATCTGTTGTTTCCATGCTGCCAGAATGCTTGCCAACACTCCGCCTTGGAAAATTGGTCACTATGTCCAGTTAAAAGACAAGAGAAGCCAAAACCACTGTGTTTCATACTTGTCACCAACCCAGGATCTTCTCTGATGAAGCAATCCTCTTGCATACCGTGATAGTAGGTGATGTATACAATATGTATAGAACACTCAGATCCTGTGCAGGACCATTAGCAGTTCTGAAAGCCTCTCACTTCCTTCTGATATGAGTGTGTAACCACTGCAAGATCAGGCTGTGAGATAAGTGATCACTTGCAAACTCCACTTCTCCCACTGATATAATCACCAAGAGGGAAGCAAACGCAGCAGTTAACATCACTAAATTATTTGAAATGTTTGAGTTTGGAGATCAGCTTCAGGAGACATTGGAACACATTGGTATGTTCAGTAACAAGAAATTACATAAAGCAGCACAGAAACATCCCCATTAGTTTTCTTGTGGGAAGCTGGGGTTAGCTGTGGTGATCAGCCACATGCCTGTGGGTGCGTTGTTGTAGAAACAATATATACAAGAACCGTTCCCTCTTCCTCAACCTTTGCAAATGTTAATATGTATCAAATATTAAATGGCAGAGGGCAGAGAGGGTAGCATTGATGCCTCACAGTGTCAGGGACCTGGGTTCGATTCCAGTCTCTGGTGATTGTCTGTGTCGAGTGTGCACATTCTCCCCATGTCTGCGTGGGTTTCCTCCTGGTGCTCTGATTTCCTCCCACAATCCAAAGTTGTGCAGATTAGGGTGAATTGGCTGTGCTAAATTGTCCATACTGTCAAGATATGTGCAGGCTAGGTGGATTAGTCGTGATAAATGGAAGGTGACATGGATAGACAGGAGTATAGAGTGATAAGATCAGCCATGATGTCATTTAGATTACTTACAGTGTGGAAACAGGCCCTTCGGCCCAACAAGTCCACACCGACCCGCCGAAGCGCAACCCACCCAGACCCATTCCCCTATATTTCACCCCTTCACCTAACACTACAGGTAATTTAGCATGGCCAATTCACCTAACCTACACATTTTTGGACTGTAGGAGGAAACCGGAGCACCCGGAAGAAACCTGCACAGACATGGGGAGAATGTGCACACTTGACACAGACAGTCACCAGAGATTGGAATTGAACCCAGGTCTCTGGTGCTGTGAGGCAACAGTGCTAACCACTGTGCCACCGTGCCGCCCACGAATGGTGGAATTGGCTTGAGGGGCTGAGTGGCCCTACCTGTGCTCCTAATTCATGTGTTTATGAATAACCAGCGTAATCTTTTAGCAAGAATTAATTGGCATAATCATTTTAAAAAGGAATAATGGGGTCTAAGTTTAACATTTTTTTAAATTCATTCATAAAATGTGGATATTGCTGGCCAGACCAGCATTTATTACCCATCCTAATTGCCCAGAGAGCAATTAAGCATCAGTCACATTGGTGTGGATCTGGAATCACATGTAGGTAGGTTTCCTACCCTAAAGAATGGACGGACTTTTCATAACAATTGATTTATGGTCATCATTAGACTCTTAATTCCAGACTTTTACAGAATTCAAATTCTGCCATGGTTGGATTTGAACCCACGACCCCAGAACATTACCTGGGTCTCTGGATTAAGAATCCAGTGATAATACCACTAGGTCATCGCCTCTCCTGTATGTATTTGTGGTGTCTGTTTTATGGATGCGAATTGAATGTCGTGCTAAACACTTGAGGATGGCAGAGGTCTGATCTGCGTTGTCTGCTCGCTGGAAAATTCATTGGTGCATTGCTTCATTTTCAAGACAGTTCTTGTGCCATTCCAGAAGTGGATTGTTAAACTTGTTTAAAAGCAAAGTCCCACAGATGGAAATCTGAAACAAGTACAGGGAATGCTGGAGAAACTCAGCAGGTCTGTGGAGAGAGCAAGAGAGCAGCCTAACTGCAGTCTGTAAAGGGCAATGGTAGGCTACTTAAACAAGGCTGCAACCTTTTCATTGTCAGAAGCTTCCTTTAACACTCTGCCATCTCCAATGTCTCTCAGTTTCCAGTATGACTTGGTATGGGATAGAATCGTAAAAGGACTCGAGTGGCAGACCTGTTGCCCCCACAATTAGTTATTCCGTTGTGGCCTATGATAGGCTTAGTTCAAACCCATCATTTTCTGTGCAATTCTCACACCACAGGGGAATACAGCAAGTTTGGACTTCCAAGAAAAATTTAAATAAGTCATTGTAGGAAAAAAAACTTTTTTTTTAGGATTGTTGTGTCTTCGAAGCCATTTAAAAGCATAAAAACAGGAGGAGATCATTCCTACAGCCTGCTGTGAAATTGACTAAGATCGTGGCTGGTCTGATTGTAACTTTTAGTCGACATTCTCACCTGCACCTTTTGCCCACTTGCTTAATAAGTATCTATCTGTCTCTGCCTCGGAAATATTCAAGGACTGTCTTTCCACCACCTTTTCCAAAAGACAGTCCCAAAGATTTAAGACCCACAGAGAAAGAATCTCTGTTTGAAATGGGTGATGTCTGATTTCTAAACCCCTTGTTCTAGATTCTTCCTTTAGAGGGAACACCATGTCCAAGTCTATACTGTCAAGACTCCTCAGTAAAATAATTAAGCCTTTAATGACTTTAAAATCCTCTGCCTTTTTCATTGGATTTTCGTTGGGTTTACTTGCTTTGAGCAAATAGAATGTATTTTAGGGCCTTGGCAGTGTTGTAGAACAGCGAGACCTAGGGATTCAGTTGCAAAAATCTTTGAAGTTTGCGTCACGTGTAGACAGGGTGGTTAAGAAGGCAAAAGCTGAAAAAAACTGCCTCAGTTTGAGGAAGGGTCACTTGACCTGAAACGTTAACTCTGATTTCTCTCCACAGATGCTGCCAGACCTGCTGAGCTGGTTAAGAAAGTGTTTAGCACGTTTGCCTTTATTGCTCAGACCTTTGAGTATAGGAATTGGGACTTCATATTGAGGTTGTACAGGGGTGGACAAGATCAAATGTCGCATGACACCAAATTATAGTCTAACAGGTTTATTTGAAATCACAATATTTCGGAGCACTGCTCCTTCGTCAGTTTGAGGATGTACAGGACATCGGTGAGGCCTCTTCTGGAGTACTGTGTGCAGTTCTGGTCGCCCTATTTTAGGAAGGATATTATTAAACTGGAGTGGCTTCAGAAAAGATTTATCAGGATGTTGCCAGGACTGGAGGGTTTGAGTTATAAGGAGAGGCTGGATAGGCTTGGACTTTTTTCACTAGAGCATAGGAGGTTGAGGGGTGATCTTATAGAGGTTTATAAAATCATGACGGGCACAGATAAAGTGAATGGCAAGTGTCTTTTCCCTTGGGTGGGGGAGTTCAAAACCAGAGGGCATATTTTTAAAGTTGAGAGGAGAAAGATTTAACAAAGATACAAGGGGCAACCTTTTACACAGAGAGTAATTTGTGTGTGGGGTGAATCTCCAGAGGAAATGTTGGATGCGGGTACAGTTAGAACATTTAAAAGGCATTTGGATAAATTCACAAATAGGAAGTGCTTTGAGGGATAAGTGTCAAGCCCAGGCAGGTGGGACAAGTTTAGTTTTGGATTAGGGTCGCCATGGACTAGTTGGACCGAAAGGTCTGTTTCTGTGCTGTGTGACTATGATTCTATTGGGTGCTATGATGGCAATGAGAAAGCTATCACTCATCCGCAATTGGCACTTTCCTAATACAACAGCGGTCTGACAGGCCGAATGGTCTGCTTTGCACTGTATCTATTCTATGGTTCTATGACTTTGAGTTGATTGGAAAATTTCTTTGACCATTGCTCATACAGCCAATTTTGTTCAATTTCTGATATATTTACAGCTAAAAAAATAAAAGTGCGCAAATAAAATTACATCTGCACATTTAATTTCTCCTACGGTTTTTTTTTTCTCCTGGATTTGCTCATCCCATTGTCCTGGAGATTAATCTTTCATTCCCGCAGAACACAGTGTAGAATGAGCGGAACGCTTTATAATTGTAATTCATTGTCTGCCTTTCTGTTTTCAGCTGTACCACTGTGAGTCTGCCACCAAATGTAACAATATCACACAGTACTCATTGTCTTCCCGCTGCTGTGCCAAGTGTCCACCAGGTAAGTACAGGGTTAATGATGGAGAATACTGAGGGGCTGGAGAGAGAACTGGAATATAAACTGGGCAACTGCTTGACATTTTGGAATGGAATCAGGAAGCATGTCTTCACACACAGTCCAATAAAAATCAAGAATACTGTCCACTGTAGGGCTGGGGCTTTCAAAATATGGATCAGAGCTTTCTGAAGTGGGATATAGGGACCCCACGTGGAGTCATGTGCTGAATCTATGGAGTTACAAACTCTGAGGTACTAGCACAGCTCTAACCAAGTGTATAACTCTCCTTCCTAACTCTGAAAGCTTACAATGAGAGGTTGTGACAATTTCCAAGCTTTGAAATGGAGTTACAGAGTGGAAGAAGCTTGAGAAGTGCTGATTCTGATCAGTAGAGCTAGTTGTAGGTAGAGTGATGCTGAGTTACAGGTTTTAATAGAACGGCCAAGGGGCTGAATAGCCTCGTCCTCTTTCTTTAACCAGAAAGGTTGCTTGCATTGATATAACTTTCACAATTTGATTTTCACAATTATACCTTATTCTGTGAAAAAGTATGGATCAATGGCATTGCATAGGATCCAAGTTATTGACTGGTTTACCCATTATGTATTGTCTATCAGGGAGTTCCAGGATGAGTAGTTTGTTGGTGTCTGAATGAGTAGAACTGATTTGAGTGTTTAGGTAACAAATTAAGAACTAAATTAGAAGAACATGACAAGGGGTGCTAAGCTCAGAAGAAACTTCGAGCAGGAGTGGGGTCAGATTCAGGCTTGATAGTCAATCTCGAGCAGTGCATGGGAGATTAGTAAAGCTACAGTTCAGGTGTGATAACCTTCAGAGTGAGTATCCTGTCGCCAGTCATAGCCTCGACTCATGACCCCACTTTGAGTCTCAACCTCGTTTTGGGAAGCTATGATCCATATCTTGAAAACCCCAGCCCTTTACTGGACAGTATTCTTGATTTCTATTGGTCTGTGCATGAGGACATGCTTCCTGATTCCATTCCCAAATGGCCAGATGTACACGTGAAGAAGAGAGTTGCCTCAAGTACTTAAAAACTGATCGTACCTATCTAACCTTTAGCACCCTCAGGGCAGGAGACAGGAAGGGACAGAAATCTAAGAATAAATTGAAAGCAGATTGGGCTTTGCAGTTGAGTGTGTGAGCAACTGAGCTGAGGAGGTCAGGAATTTCCGAGATTGCATTTCTAAGTCAGTTGCTGACCTGCACTGACTTTACTTTGTCTCTGTTGAGGTTGTTATGCATCTCTAGGTGGTCTCTGGGTCAGGAAGTATCTGACTGGCCATGGTTCCAGTGCTTGCTGGTTGGACAGTATATGTCTTGTCAGGCTGATACTTTGTCCCCCTCCCTTTGGGTTTATTGTATTTTTCTACAGGCTCCACTCTCTTCCCTCCATATTGGTAGGATCATTTCTTGCTGTAATGGTACTACTGTCTGGTCAATGTTCTCATCAGTTGCTCTCCCTTTTTACCATCTTCAGACATCTCAATACTCACCTTTAGTTTTATTGAAATTTACAGTAGGTTCATCCCTACAAGTCTCTAGCTGTGGCTCAGTGGGTAGTATCTTTGCCTCTGAGTCAGATGGTTGTGACTTCATGACCCACTTAAGCATAGAACAATGCTGGCACCTTTGTACAATACTCAGGGAGTGCAGTTATGTCAAAGGAGCATACTTCAGAAATGACATTAAATTTTTCTGTAGGGACCTTCTCATGTAGATGCAAAAGATTAGCCAACTCTATCGTGAAGAAGAACTGAGCATGATTCAGGCCATTTTATTGTCACTCAATAATCAAAATAAATTATCTTGTGTCTTCTTGTAAAAGGATACATTTTGTCACAGCTTTTTATCTTGAACTTATCAGGACAATTTGCAAAAAACATCCCAATTCAATAAGAAAAATCAACGTTTATATTTAAGAAAGGACAGTACTGCTTTGTTGGCAAGTGCAGTCTGATTAGTGGAGATGTTGCCATGGAGATTGCAGAGTCAGTGATGTTTGACAGTTAACTGACAGGCTTTGTTTACATTATAATTCAGACAGGTTGACTTTGATTGGTCAGGGCATTGCTTTGAAAAATGGAACAGTGAAAGGCTATTAAGATGAGTTAAAACAGACGCAGTGTTTCTTACAATACACTAATGTCTACTTTCTTCACTCTTTCATTTGGAGCACCTTGAGGAAGATGTGACTATAAATGCAAGTTCTTTCTTCTCAGGCGTAGCAGTTTAATCCTTTATCTCTTCCTATTACCTTTACATTCTTCTATAAGGCGGTTTTTGAATGTTTTCTACATTAGTTCAAATCACCCCAAAATTAGTGTGGAAAAACCTGCTAAGAAGTTTATTTCTACATAAATGACCAAAGATTTGTTAGTATCAGACTCTATCAAAATCTATTCAGTTCTGTAGGAAAAGGTGGAGGATTTGAGCCAGATTCGAGAGTTGTATTCTTGTGCAATAAATTTGTATTGTGGTATTTATCTTGCAGGTACCTATTTGAGCAGTAAATGCACAATACTGAAAGACACTGAGTGCAAGCCCTGTGAAGAGGGACTGTATCAGTCAAAGTGGAACTTGGCTGATCACTGTCAGCGGCACACATACTGTGATCCAAGTAGGTCCAAATAATTTTCCCTAGTTTTCTTTCTGCTTACATTTCTGGTAGGGTTTTACTGATGTATGCAATTGTGTAAGTTCATGTGTGAATATACATTTGTGTGTTTCTGTGCATATGCACAAGTGTACGCATATGCTCCTGTGTCTGTGTGCACACCTGTGTAGGTGTGCTCCTATACTTGTGTGCCAGTGAGTGTGCATGTGTGTATGTGCACGTTCCTGTTTGGATGCCTGCATGTGAGTGTGTGTGTGTGTGTGTGTGTGTGTGTGTGTGTGTGTGTACACGCATGCCTGTGCATTTTTATAATACGAGGCTAGCAAGTCAAACCAAATCAGTCTCATTAACACTGGATCTGCAAAAAAGTGCCCATTTTTTTTAACCAGATTTTACAAATGACAGCCTTTGGATATTAAGTTTATACAAAGATTAACAATTTATTATTAATAATGTAACTTGAGCAGAACACAGATAAGTAACAAGTTAATCTAATTAATATCTATGATCTAAAGTATATTTTTCTTATCATAAATCCACTCAGACACAGACGAACAGATAGACATGGTTTGGGGATGAATTAAAAAGAAAAGAAATGAATTTTAATTTGCCAAATAAGTAAACAGTTTCCAATGATGGATACTAGGCCTCCATGAAAACCTTAGACAATGGATTGTCCACAGGAACTGTATAAGAACTAGGGGCAGAAGTAGGGAATTCACCCCCTTAAGCCTGATCTACCATTTAATACAATTATGGCTGATCTCATCTTGGCCCTAACTCCACTTTCCTGCCCTTCAGCCTCTTACTGTTTTAAAATCTGTCCATCTTCTTAAACTTATTCCATGTTGTGGCATCCTAAAGGGTAATGAGTTCCACAATTCACGACCGTTTTAGAGATGTAATTTCTTCTCATTCCTATTCTAAATCTGCTACCCATTATCCTAAAACTATGACCCCTTGTTCCAGATAGCCCTACCTGAAGAAACATCCTCACTTTGTTTACTTTGTCAATCCACTTTGGCATCTTGTAAACTGCGCTTAGATCTCCTGTCATTTATCTAAATTCCAGACAGTATAGGTCTAAACTGCTCAGTCTCTCTTCATAACACAACCCCCTCATATCTGGAATCAATCTAGTGATTCTCTTCTGAACTGTCTCCAATGCAACCACGCTTCCCCCTTGAGTAAGCATACCATAATTGTACGCAGTACTCCAGCTTGAATTCAATGTCACCAGTTAATACAAACAGTTTCAGAAAGACGTCTAGAAATATTTTAAAATTATTTCTTACCAACTGGGCCTTTTCTTAGAACATTCAACAATTTTATAACTGAATAGAAAACTGGAAAGAGCAAAACGCAGCAATCATCTCTGAAAGTTTTCAAATAATCACACTTCTACTAAAAACAAATCAGAATTGGTTCTCTCTCCTTCCTTTCCTTTTAAGTCAGCATTCTTTATGGGTGAACGGTTGGCACCTGTTCTCCCCGATTGACAAATTCAACATTGAACTGCTGCTGGCCTGGAGCATAGAAATTGCTCACTGCCAATTTGTTCACAGTGCCTTTGGCACAGTAATTAAGTTGCATCGTCTTCCAGGCCAGTACCCAACTACAAACATCTGTCCTTGTTCTCTTCCTGTTTAAAACAAGCTGCTGTTCAAAGTTCAACTCTTAATCTGACCTTACATTTCCAAACCAAAAACAAAGAGGAAATAAAAGAAAGCCAGTGAGGGCCCCTAGAATACATGTACATGTTCCTGTGCTTTTGTGACTGTGCATGTGCGCATGTGCATGCCTTTTGTTTGTGTGTGAGTATGTGTGCGCGCGCTCATCTGATAGTGTGTGTGTGTGTGTGTGTGTGTGTGTGTAGCACCAGTGTGTGTGCATGTATGTGCACCTGTGTATGTACATGTGTGTTTGTGTCTGTTCATGTGTGTATGCATATGTGCATGCAAGTGTTCCTGTGTGTCTGTGCACCAGTGTATGCGTATGTTTCTGTGTGCATGCATTCATGTGTACAATATTTTTGTGTGTATGTGCATGTGTTTGTTCCTGCGTGTGCTCGCGTGCGTGTTCCTGCATGTGTGTGTGTGTGTGTGTGTGTGTGTGAACCTATTGGCCAAGCCAGCTTTATGGTTTGATGAAATTGTGCTGCACACAAAATGGAGAGTATTTCCTGTCAGTCACAATTGAGTTTGAATAAATATAGAACTGTTCTTTGGGGGAAGGGAGGAGGGAAGTGAGATCGTGGCCAAATTAAATCCCCAACAGAATTTGGAGAGCTTTGTATTTGAAATGGATGTTGTATTATTAATGCAAATTCAGCATTCTGTTGGACCACTAAATAAGAAGGATATTTCTTCATCCACAGTGCAAGCAAAACAACAAAATTGCCAGAATTATTTTTATTTGCCATTTAAAATATACCATCGCTTCCCAATGAGATACTACCTGAATAAAGAAAAATTATCATAGCCCTACAGGGGTCAAGATAAAACAATCGCCTGTGTTGATTAAGTCAGGTTTGGGCTATTTTATGACAGGGCCTGCAGTTTAACAGTTTCCCAAAGTGTATTCACTTCATACAAGAGTGCACTGCTTGACTTATAGGAAGTGTCGAAGTGAAACCATAAGCCAGTTTCCAAACAGGACGGAAATCTTAAAAATACAGGCACACAATCCCTGTCTCTTTTGTGAGGTGCACAGTCTTATCACTGTAACCAAGAGGGAGATCTCTGCAATCACAAGGATCCTTACACTCTGCCTTTTCCTATCTTCAGATGGAGGATTTGTGACCGAGTCGCCTGGCGACACCTTGACCAATGCTGTGTGTTTGTGTGCGATAGGGAAGCACTGCATTAATGAGGACTGTGAAATGTGTGTGGAGGACAAGATTTGTGATCCTGGTTCTGGAGTAACTAAACCAGGTAAAAACATAAGCATCTGTAAATATCTCAGATTCATAATGTATAGTTTGTGGTATTATTACTGCCTTTGTCGTTTGCTGATGTGCTAATGCGGTTTGTTTGCCAGCGGATCGCCAACACAAGGACACAGAGTGTGAGGAATGTAAACATGGTTATTATTCAAATGTCTCTTCGGCTGTAGAGCTCTGTTGGAAATGGACAAAGTAAGTAACCCAGGTTAACTGGGGGGAGTGGGAAAATTTAGGTTGAATGGGGTAGGTCAGTATCCATGGATTCAATGGGCAGGATTTCAAGCTGCCTCTGGCTTTACATCGACCCTGTATCTATGCTGAACCACTCTTTGACTCTCTTGTTTGATTGCCTTGTCACAAGCAATATCTTTACTCTTTTCCATGTTGCTGGATCTTCCTAAGATGGCCCCAACTTTTGCTTTGTCAAATCTAAGGGGCTCAGATCTGGTACAAAGCTGATTTAATCATCCAACACTAGGTCTGGCTAGATCACCTATATGTCACTCCCTCTGACAAAACTGCTCAAAAGCTCGAAATTACTCTGGAGAGAAATTAGTCCTCTGACCTTTTTTGTCCTCCTCTCCCAACAGTCTGTTTAACCATGCCCAGGCATTGTTGGCAAGATGTGTATTTGCAGCACATCACTTGTTAGCCTTGAACCCCTGCTGTTCTGATGGTGAAGGCATTCTGCTGATACTATGAGAGCGCGGTCAGAGGTCACACGACACCATGTTATCGTCCAGCAGGTTTGTTTGAAACCACTAGCTTTTGGAGTGCTGTTCCTTCATCAGGTGTTGTGTGACTTTTAGCCTTGTCCACTTCAGTGCACCGACATATCATGGTTAGAGAGAAATTTCAGGACTTTGATAGGAACAATATGTGATATTTTGTGACCTGGAGGGAGTTCAGAAGTGGCGCTGTTTCCAAGTGGCTGTTTTCCTTCACCTACAAAGTGATTAGGTCGTGGGTATGCAATAATCTGATCACGGCCGACATAAAAAGCGTAAAACATAAGACTAGCCTGAGAGGACTTTTTGCCTCAAAAAAAGGGCAGTTAAACAGGGGATGAGCTTGGATGGGCTGCAACTAATTGGTGCCCAACTGATTAAATTGATACCTTGATATTCCACATGTGTTCCTTGGTGTAGGTTGGCATCAGTGAACAAAGTAAATGGGATATTTATTACCTGAAATTGGGAGCTCTGATTATACACAGTCTTTGGTACTTTCTGTGCTCTGATTCTCTGACTACCAACATCCCTTTGCTTTCAGTTGTGGGTCACGAGGAGAGCTGAAACCAGGCAATGCAACAACTGATGTGAAATGTAAGTACATCAAGCTTCTAGCAAAAGATCACCATAGAGTCATAGAACATGGAAACAGCCCCTTTGATCCAACTCCTGCCAATCTGGTCTATTTGCCATTTGCCAGCACTTGGCCCATATTCGCCTAAACCCTTCCTATTCATATACACATCCAAATGCCTTTTAAATATTGTAATTGTACCAGCCTCCAACACTTCCTCTGGCAGTTCATTTCATACACGTACTCCAATTTAGAACTCTAACTTTTTGATCAGTTCTTAATTTTAAAATAGTTATGAAAAAGTAAACAGAATGATGACCACTTGCTCCAAAGTACTCTTCCATTGACACCTCAGTCACTTACCCTACATGATTTCCAAGCACAAAGTCAGGTATTGCTACTTCTCTAGTAGGTAAATCCAAATATTGAAGAAGAAAATTCTCCTGTACACACTTTAAAACATTCTGCCCCATCCAAACCCTTAACACTATGACAGTCCTAGTCTATGTTCGTAAAGTCAAAATCCCCAACCATTGCAACCCTACCTTTCCTACAGGTATTTAAGATCTCCTTACATACTTGATTCTCAATTTCCTGCTGACTATTGGTGGGCCTATAATACAATCTCAACAAGATGATCATTCCTTCCTTATTTTTAAGTTCCACCCAAATAACTTCACTGGACGATTTCCCAGGAATTGAGAGTGTGTTGCTGGAAAAGCACAGCAAGTCAGGCAGCATCCGAGGAGCAGGAGAATTGACATTTCGGGCATAAGCCTTTCATCAGGAATGTGGTCAATATTTCATTCCTGATAGAGTCATAGAGATATACAACATGGAATCAGACCCTTTGGTCCAACCCGTCCATGCCAACCAGATATCCCAACCCAATCTAGTCCCACCAGCCAGCACCTGAGCCATATTGCTCCAAACCCTTCCTATTCATATACCCATCCAAATGCCTCATAAATGTTGCAATTGTACCAGCCTCCACCACTTCCTCTGGCAACTCATTCCATATCCGTACCACCCTCTGCATGAAAAAGTTGCCCCTTAGGTCTGTTTTATATCTTTTCCCTCTCACCCTAAACCTATGCCCGCTAGTTCTGGACTCACTGACCCCAGGGAAAAGACTTTGCCTGTTTACCCTATCCATGCCCCTCATAATTTTGTAAATCTCTACAAGGTCACCCCGCAGCCTCTGACGCTCCAGGGAAAACAGCTCCAGCCTGTTCAGCCTTTCCCTCTAGCTCAAATCCTCCAACCCTGCAACATCCTTGTAAATCTTTTCTGAACCCTTTCAAGTTTCACAACATCTTTCCAATAGGAAGGAGACCAGAATTGCACACAATATTCCAACAGTGGCCTAACCAATGTCCTGTACAGCCACAACATGACCTCCCAACTCCTGTACTCAATACTCTGACCAATAAAGGAAAGCATACCAAACACCTTCTTCACTATCCAATCTACTTTAATATCTCCCCCATTTTCTGTGGCTCCACACAAAGGCTGCCTTGCTGATTTTGAGGGGCCCTATTCTCTCCCTAGTTACTCTTTTGTCCTTAATGTATTTGTAAAAATGCTTTGGATTCTCCTTAATTCTATTTGCCAACACTATCGCATGTCCCCTTTCTGCCCTCCTGATTTCCCTCTTAAGAATACTCCTATTTCCTTTATACTCTTCTAAGGATTCACTTGATCTATCCTGTCGATACCTTACTTCTGCTTCCTTCTTTTTCTTAACCAAACCCTCAATTTCTTTAGTCATCCAGCACTTCCTATACCTACCAGCCTTCCCTTTCACCCTGACAGGAATATGCTTTCTCTGGATTCTTGTTATCTCATTTCTGAAGGCTTCCCATTTTCCAGCCGTCCCTTTACCTGCGAACATCTGCCCCCAATCAGCTTTCGAAAGTTCTTGCCTAATGCCGTCAAAATTGGCTTTTCTCCAATTTAGAACTTCAATTTTTAGATCTGGTCTATCCTTTTCCATCACTATTTTAAATCTAACAGAATTGTGGTCGCTGGCCCCAAAGTGCTCCCCCACTGACACCTCAGTCACCTGCCCTGCCTTATTTCCTGAGAGTAGGTCAAGTTTTGCACCTTCTCTAGTAGATACAAAATTGTGAGGAGCACGGATAGGGTAAATAGACAAAGTCTTTTCCCTGGGGTCAGGGAGTCCAGAACTGGAGGGCATATGTTTAGGGTGAGAGGGGAAAGATATAAAAGAGACCTAAAGGGGCAACTTTTTCATGCAGAGGGTGGTACATGTATGGAATGAGTTGCCAGAGGAAGTGGTGGAGGCTGGTACAATTGCAACATTTAAGAGGCATTTGGGTGGGTATATGAATAGGAAGGGATTAGAGGGATATGGGCTGGGTGCTGGCAGGTGGGACTAGATTGGGTTGGGATATCTGGTTGGCATGGACAGGTTGGACCGAAGGGTCTGTTTCCATGCTGTACATCTCTATGACTCTATAAATGCAGTTTAATTTATTAGTCCTACCTTGTCCCTGCCTGCCCTGACTGTTTGACTCGCTTCTGTTCTCAACTGTACCAGTCTCAGATGATTTCTTTCCTCGCTATCTCCCTGGGTCCCACCCCCACCCGAGCAGCTCTAACAAATCTCCCTGCCGGTATATTAGTCCCCTTCCAATTTAGGTGCAATCCGTCCTTGTATTGGTCACTTCTACCCCAAAAGAGATTCCAATGATCCAAAAATGTGAATCCTTCTCCCATACACCAGCTCCTCAGCCATGCATTCATCTGCTCTATCCTCCTATTCCTGCCCTCACTAGCTCGTAGCACCGGGAGTAATCCGGATATTACTATTCTCGAGGACCTCCTTTTTAAGTTTCTGCCTAACTCTCTGTAATCTCCCTTCAGAATCTCAACCTTTTCCCTTCCTATGTTATTGGTTCCAATGTGGACAATGACCTCTTGCTGGCCCCTCTCCCCCGTGAGAATATTCTGCACCCACTCTGAGACATTCTTGATCCTGGCACCAGGGAAGCAACACACCATTCTGATTTTTCGCTGCTGGCCACAGAAATGTCTGTCTATACCTTGGACTAGAGAATCCCCTAACACAATTGATCTCTTGGAAGTCGATGTACCCCTCGTTGCATTAAAGCCAGTCTCAATACCAAAAACATGGCTGTTTGTGCTACATTCCCCTGAGAATCATTCCTCCTTCTACATTTTCAAAAACAGCATACCTGTTTGAAATGGGTATATCCACAAAAGACTCCTGCACTCCAGCCTACCTCTCTTACCTTTCCTGGAGTTTAACCTATCTACGTGACTGTATCTGAGACTTTCCCCCCTTCCTATAACTGCCGTCCATCACATACTGTTGCTGTTGCAAATTCCTCATTGCTTCTAACTGTCTCTCCAACCAATCCATTTGATCTGATAAGATTCGCAACCAACAGCATTTATGGCAGATATAATCCGCAGTAACCCTTCAACTCTCTTTAAAGTCCCATATCTGACAAGTATATTTCACTCTACTAAAAGGCCATTTCTGCTTCTTCACAATCTACATACCCAGAAAATAACACCGTCTTATTCCTCTACAAACACTGCCCCAGGTTAAATTAATAGTTATGGCTTATCATTTAAGTTTAATCAAGAGACATATCTCCAAAAACACATAATCAAGAAAGAACCCACTCTATTAACTACTGCAGCCTCTCTGTAGGTCACACTTAAAACAACAATACACTTTTCTAATTCTGTGCTGTGAACTTCACCCAACAGTTCCTGCAAGATCAGTTGTGAATTTCACTGTTTGTTAATTTTCCCAGACACACTCCGATGTCCAGCGATCCATGAATTCAAACAGCAAAGGCAGTGCCAGTTTCTTTCTCTCTCTCTCTCTCCTGCACTGTCCTCACCATGTGCTTCCTTTGTCTGTTCTTCTCCCTTTTAAAACTGCTGTTGTTTTGACTTTTTTTTCCAAAGTTCCAAAACAATGCAACAGCAAAAAAACAGTAATTGCTGCTCCTGGAATTTGAGGACATCACCTCCAGCACCTAAAATACCTCAAAAAAGGAGCAGCTGTTACAGCTAGAAATTTTTTCCCGTTCCCCCATCTTGGATTACCCAGAATCCTGAAGGGCTCCGGCCCAAAACATTGATTCTCCTGCTCCTTGGATACTGCTTGACCTGCTGTGCTTTTCCAGCAACACACTCCCGACTGATCTCCAGCATCTGCAGACCTCACTTTCCCCTAATAGATTTCCCTGGAATATTCTGCCACTTTGACAGGGACATTACTTCTGGCTGTCGATGATACAAATATCTCGGCAAGGGGGTCCAGCAATCTCTTCCCTAGCTTCCCACAACGTTTTGATCAGGTCCCTGGTAGAAACTCAGCAGGTCTGACAGCATGTATGGAGAGAGAAACAGAGTTAATGTTTCAAGTCTGGTGACCCTTTCTTCAGTATGCAATCCAGGGTAAAATTGGTTAACTGTTCCATTGTCACTGGTTGTAATCTGACATCTCGATTTATTTCCCAGTGTTCCCTCGATTCCGTGTCCTTCATAATACCGACACAGAGTATCTCCTCCCAACTGTCATGTTACCTCACCCATTTCACTGCTGTTGTAGACAATGATTAATCAGCAAACTGATTGTGGAAGGGACATTATAATCATATGGAGTATTGTTCTCCCCTGAATTCTGTGCATGTTCTTGTTGCATTAGGAGCCTCTGAGTGGTAAGCAGGCACCTGAAACTGGCTAGGAAGGAGCAAATTACTGCAGATGCTGGAATCTGTACTGAAAACAAAAAGTTGCTGGAAATCACAGTGGGTCAGGCTGCATCCTTGGAGAGAACCTAACTAGTTGTTATACCCCAGTGCATAGTCAGGACAACAATATCATCAGTCTAGTTATTAGTTATATCTCACTGAGATCTTGTCTTTATGATAATACACGTACTGCACCATATTTCATGTAGTTTGTTATAAGTTGTTGTTGCTGAAGAGAGTCAAGGATGACAACGCATTCATTAAATGAGTTTAAAAAGCTACAGTACCACTGCTGAGGGTGGTTTATATCGAGGAATGATAGGGTGGCTCTTATCCCGGGGATGCACATCATGTTCCATGTGGGAACTCCAGGACATATGTATTTACATCCTGGACAATCATGTATGCAAGAACTATCATCAGCAACAGCAACTCCAGCAGCAGCGAATGCCACTGCCTCATGGCTGTGCGATTGAGAGCACTGGGTGTATCATCCTGCAGTATGAGGGACCCTCATTCAAAAAAAAAAAGCCATAACAATAAACCCTGTTACTAACAGTCAGTCAATCCAACTTAGAACACTCTCAGAATGATCATTTGTGAGTAGGCAAATGCGGATTAACTCAGAAAAATTAAGGGAAACCTGTATTCTTGTTTGAGTATTTTGATTAAATAACAGAAAACTTTAGGATATCTGGTCAGCATGGATGAGTTGGTCCGAAGGGTCTGTTTCCATGCTGTATATCTCTATGACTTCTATAACTTTAAAAAAGACATTTGATAAAGTGACAGATGTGTGAGCAAAGTTAGAACTTGTGGAACAAAGTGGACAGTAGCAATATGGATACGAGATAACTGAGCAGGAAGCAATGGAGAGTTGTGATAAATGGTGCATTTTTGGAAAGGAGGCAGCTTTGTAGTGCAGTTTCCTAGAACTCAGTGTTAGGATTCATGCCATTACTGACGTATATTACTGACCTTCTTCCTGGTGTACACTAGTTGGAGAAACAGACCGACCCAATTAAGGTCAATTTCATTTAAATTACAAATGCTGCTGGGTGTAAGAGCAGTTTGTGCTGGAGCAGAGATGAGCAGGAAATTGCAGGGTTTAACCCAGAGTACTTTGGAACAGAGAAGTGCCTGACAAATTCCAATGTAAGTCTTTAAAGGAAGGTTCTCAGGAAAACTGGTTGCCAATTGAACGCTGGGCTTGCACTGCATTAGAAGAAGCACATGGTTTTCATAAGAAATATGTCTGTGGGGCATTTTAATCCATTTTACCTATAAAGACAGCATTTTCTTCATTCCTGGGGTATGGGCAATGCTGATATCAGATGGAGAGGATGTCCAAATGGAAACCTAAATATCACATCAGAGCACAATTCTAAAGGGAGCATAGGGTGTGAGTGTGGATAAACCAATGGACGTGGCAGAACATATTGAGAGAGTGATTAGTAAAGCATCTCACACCTTGGGCGTTCAATGATGGCTTCTCCCCACCCCCACCCTCCTCTCATTTATCTCTCCACCTGTATTCCTGATGAAGGGCTTTTGCCCGAAATGTCGATTTTCCTGCTCCTCGGATGCTGCCTGAACTGCTCTGCTTTTCCAGCACCACTCTGATCTGGACTCTGGTTTCCCAGCATCTGCAGTCATTGGTTTTACCCCAATGAGGGCTTACACTACAAAAGAAGGAAGTTATACTAAACCTCTATTAAAATAAAAAAAAAACAGGCTCAACTGGTGTCTGGTTCTGGACAATACACTTTGGGAAAGATGTGAAACATTAAACAGGGTGCAGAAGAGATTCACGAGGATGGTTCGGGGGTGAGGAACATCAGGCATAGCGAAAGACTGTTTTCCTTGAGGAAGAGAAGGCTGAGAGGAAGTTTGGTAAAGGTGCTCAAAATTGTGAGGATTTAGGACAAAGGAGATAGAGACTGTTCCCATTGGTGGAAGGACAGAGAACCACAGGGCACTGATTAAGGTAAGAAATGGCAATATGAGGGAAAACATTTTCACACTTTGTGTGGCTAGCGTTTGAAATGCACTGCCTGGGTGTATGACTAAGGCAGGGTCAATGAAGGCTTTCAAGAATAAACCGAATCATTACTTGAAAGGATAAAGATGCAGGGCTACTAGGAAAAGGCAAAGGAGTGGCTTTAGACTCATTTCTCCTTCAGAAGGACAGTACAATCACAAAAGACCAAATGGTTTCTTTTGGTGTTGTTACCGTTCTAGGATTCTGTACTGCATGGAGCTGGGCATGTCCAGAGCTACCTTCAGAAGGAAGGAGCAGAACATACAGCAGCATGGTGGCTCAGTGGTTAGCCCCGCTGCCTTGTAGCACCAGGGACCTGGGTTTGATTCCACCCTTGGGTGACTATCTGTGTGGAGTTGCACATTTTCTCCATGTCTACATGGATTTCTTCCAGGTGTTATGGTTTCCACCCACAGTCCAAAGATATGCAGGTTAGGTGCATTGGCCATGCTAAATAGCCCATAGTGTCTGGGGAGGTGCAGGCTAGGTGGATTGGTCACAGTAAATGCAGGGTTATAGGGATAAGGTACAGGGCAGGTAGGTCTGGGTGGACTCGATGGGCCGAATAGCCTGCTTCCACATGTAGGGATTCTATGATGCTGTGAGAAGGTTTAAAGCTTATTCTACAAATGATTACGGTAATATCCGTAATCTGTACTTTAATGTCTTGGTTCTGCTTGGAACTAGTTCTATCTAACCATTAAAATTATTGATACAATTGGTTTTCTTTGTATTTAACAGTGTTTATAAAAGTATGGACCAAATCTTTGTTTTGTTGGCAGTGGCAATGCTGCTGGGAATGAAGTGGTGCTGGGGGATTTTGGCATTGTCCATTTATTTGTCTGCTTTAAATCTATTGATTTTTTAAAAAAAGTTTTATTTTAATTAAATAAACCAGAGAAAAGCAGAGTGGTTTGTTAGCTCTGAATGACCATGTGCCTGTTTTTATCCAGGTAAGCCTTGGCCTGTAGCAGTACCTGGTGAGATCCCAACGATTGTGATCAGTGTTATTGTCACAGCTGCATTGGTAGCTTTAGTTGCTGCCATTGTCTACCACAGAGGTAAGGCTTACACTCTTCCCCATTATATTGTTGCAATGGCAGACTGAGTTTTACAGTATTGTCTAAAACAGTGTGTAAGTACAGAAAACATGCAGATAGTTTCAGATTAATCAGAGAATGCTGATCACCATGTTTTCTGTCTCTCTCGAGAAATTTTAGATCTAAGATCTACGTTGTAGTCATTACTTGGTGAGCCCTCCGACCTCTTTCATTGCATGATCCTCACATAAAGCAACAGTGAATGGGTTATTAGTTATGAAGACAATGCAGATCTTGCCTGTGGAGAATGAAAAGGGAGCAACATCTTCGTTCACTTGATCTCTGTGCTGCATAATTCGCTCTCTAAGCCATACTGCCTCTTTATCTTATTTCGTAGAATCGTAGAATCCTTATAGTGTGGAAGCAGGCCATTTGGCCCATTGAGTCCACACCAACCCTCCGAAGACCCATCCCCCAACCCTATCCCTGTAATCCTCCATTTCCCCTGGTCAATCCACCTAGTCTGCTCCTTTCACACAGTGCTGTGTCTTCAAGGATGAATCTGTTTCTCTTTTGAAAGTTGCTATTGAATCTGTTTCTCCCAAGCTTTCAGGCAGTGTATTCCAGACAGTAACACCACACTGTGTGTGAATACAATGTTGCTGAAAGCTAAAGAGAGTCTGCAGGGGACTGATGGCCTTGAGTAAATGACAAAAGCATTTTACAATCTGTATTTTAAACAAAGAGTGATGAGTTTGGTTCCAAAAATATTGCTGGGCTCATCCTTAGAAGTTACACAGCTGGTAGAAAAGTTGCTTTGCGTGTTTTGCTAATTTCATTTTTATAGAAGAGGAAGTCACTGGTGAGTTAACAAACCCATATTAAATCATTCTTTTTTTAGATTAGATTCCCAGCAGGATGGAAACAGGCCCTTCGGCCCAACAAGCCCGCACCGACCCTCCGAAGAGTAAACCATCCAGACTCACTTCCCTATATTTACCCCAGATTGATGCACCTAACACTATGGGCAATTTTGCATGGCCAATTCACCTAACCTGCACATCTTTGGACTATGGGGGGAAACCGGAGCACCCGGAAAACCCACGCAGACACAGGGAGAACGTGCAAACTTCACACAGACAGTTGCCCGAGGCTGAAATTGAACCTGGGTCCCTGGCGCTGTAAGGCAGCAGTGCTAACCATGGAGACACTGTACCTCTACCCATGAAAGTGCCCATTCTTTGAGCAGGATTATCCTGGTGGGGCCATTTAATGTTCTGCAGAGTGTTAAGAGGATGATGGAGACTAGATTTGCTGCTCTCTCAGGACCTCAGAAAGTCAATTCCTGGTTTCCAGATTTTAAGTATCAGTCATCCAGGAAAAAGATAATTCAAAGCTGTCTTGCAGTGGGGGACAGATAGGGAGTCCCTAAGTGAAGTGGTGGTGGTGGTGGTGGGGTTTGTTGGAAAGGCCCTGGTTTAAGGTTGGGCGGCAGGCCTTAATTGGGAAAGGGGGGCAGGGATGTAGCAGGCCACAAGCCTGCCTTCCTGCCTGAGCTCCAAGCAGAATTACCTGCCAGGCATCCTCCCCTGACCTCCTGCCATTCACCTGCACTGGCTGTTTAGGGCATCAACACCAGTGAGGGTAGGTGCCTGCTCATGCCTACCCTTGCCCTTTAAAGCCTCTGATAGGTGGGGGAGGGGTGTCTAGGTGGGAGGAGGGACAAACTCCTGCTACATTTTACCACCCGCCGCACCCCTTCCTGTCTAGAAACCGGCCAGTGGAGGCCTGTAAAAGTCTGAGCCTGGCGTTTGAAAATGAACAATGTGGGTTGGCTGATTGGACTCCCAATCTTGCTCGACCCTTGTACACTTCCAATGGACTTTCATGGATGGAACTTGGGAGTGGCACCCCTCCCCCATTCCCCTTTCTCACAGTGTATGAAACAGATTATGTACTCTGAAAACAGCACAGAAGAGAGATCAAATCTTGAACTGTCCTAATGGTATGGTTCATTGTCACTTCTTTCAGGACAGAGATGGAATCATAGAATCATAGAGCCCTACAGAATGGAGTCAGGTCCTTTGGCTCAAACTGGTCCATGCTGACCAAAATGTCCATCCATGCCAACCCCATTTCTCCGCACTTGGCCCATATCCTTGTAAACCTTTCCTATCCAAGTATTTGTCCAAATGCCTTTTAAATGGTGTTAATGTACATGCCTCAACCACTTCCATTGGCAGTTCATTCCATATGCGTACCAACCTCTGTGTAAATAAAAGTTGCCCCTCAGGTTCCCTTGTAATGAATCTGTGACTCCTTTCCATTGCAGGCTACTCATTATGTTTGGACATTATGTACAATACATAAGTACAACTAATCACTATTTACAATTCACTTGTGCAGTTAATGACTCTGTTTTCCCTATGTAGATCACCTGAAGGGAATGTTGAGGCGATTCCACACACGGGTAAGTAATACTATCTTCGGTATTCTGATTACAAAGTATAAAATTATCCAACCTCTCTCTCTCTGAAGCTGAAACAAGCCTTTTGCAGTTTTAGCTTCCTGTCTGACCCTGAGATGAGCTTCGAACCATTAACATCTCCATCACTAAGACTGTTGAAT